>NC_052072.1:20900840-21540125 GCF_015852505.1 Tachyglossus aculeatus | reverse complement strand
AAGAAGAGCTATCCCTGAACACATGTCAACAAAACCACTCCAAAGTCAGGAAGCAGTGTTTCTCTTCCTTTCCCCAAAGTAACAAACCATTACCTTTCTACACCTAGGAGAAGGGATTCAATTCCTTGCTAGTCAACGTTTTTCTGTTCAATGGAGCACTGTCCTGTGATTATGTGGCAACAGAGATTCCCCAGGACAGAGAAGAGGCTGGGTGGAAGGGCTTCACTGCTCTCCAGCTCTGGAGTACAGGAGCATGGCACTGGGCTGGGGTGAGGCAGGATGGGGACAAGATGGTCTTCTGTTGGGAGGAAGGGGGAGGGAGAAGAGGGGAAGTTGTGGAAGAGAAGTTAGATTCCAAAGAACAGACATTACCATGAAAGACTGTTACTTAGCTCTCCCTACATGCGAGGCAAGCTATCAATTCCCACCTTGATGAAGTCAGCCTTGTTTTGATCTGGACTTTATACTTGCATGGGGTTTTGAGGAATCGTTTTAGTAGGTGTGAAGGAACTTAAATGAAGGTTTTAAAAAGCTTCCCACCCTCCCCCACAGCGTGGCATAGTGAATAGAGCATGGGGCTGGGAGTCAGCAGGTCATGGATTCTAATCCCAGCTCTGGCACTTGTCTGCTCTGTGACCTTGGGCAAGTCACTTCACTTCTCTGTGCCTCAGTTACCTCATCTATAAAATAGGGATTGAGACTGTGAGCCCCACGTGGGACAGGGATAATGTCCAACTCAATTTGCTTGTATCCACCCCAGCACTAAGTATGGTGCCAGGTACATAGTAAGTGCAAAATACCATTGTTATTATTATTATTATTATATGTCCCCACACATGGATAGGGACCTGTGCCACTCCCCATCACAGCTCTCCTGCTTCCATATTTTCCACCCCTTATCCAAGGGCACTGATTCAGAAAAGGTAATACACAGGTGTTTGCCTAAGTATTACACATAAGTGAACTATGGAGAAACAGATACACAAGCCGATAACTTTGGCTTTGTCCTGAACACATCTCTCATTCTATCCAAATATTCCATCTGTCACCAAATCCTGTCAGTTCTTACTTTCACAACATTGCTAAAATCCACCCTTTCCTCTCCAACTGCTACTATTCTGATCCAAGCACTGATCCTATCCCACTTTTTTATGATATTTGATAAGCATTTACTGCATGCAATGCACTGTACTAAGCACTGGGGTAGATACAAGATTGTAAACTCATTGTTGGGTAGGGACCATCTCTATATGTTGCCAACTTGTACTTCCCAAGTGCTTAGTACTGTGCTCTGCACATAGTAAGTGCTCAATAAATGCTATTGAACGAATGAATGAATATAAGATAACCAGGTTGGACATGTTCCCTGTCTCATATAGGGTTCAAAGTCTTAATCTCCATTTCACAGATGAGGTACCTGAGGCACAGAGAAGTTAAGTGACTTGTCCGAGATCACACAGCAGACAAGTGGCAGAGCTGGGATTAGAACCCAGGTCCTTTGATTTCCAGGCCCATGGTCTTTTCACTAGCCCACACTTCTTCTCACCATGGCTACTACAACGGTCTCTTCACTGACCTCCATGCCTCATGTCTCTTCCCATTCCAGCCCATACTTCACTCTGCTGCACAGATCATTAAAAACAAAACAAAAACATTTTAAAAGACACACATTCAGTCCAAATCTCCCCTCTTCTCAAGAACCTCCAGTGGTTGCCCATCCACCTCCACATCAAACAGAAACTCCTTACCCTCAGCTTTAAAGCACTCAATCAACTCATCCACTCCTATCATACCTCACTGATTTCCTATTAAAATCCAACCAACACACTTCACTTCTTTAATGCCAACCTCCCCCTTGAACCTCAAGTTCATCTATCTTGCTGCCAGCTCCTTGCCCACATTCTCCCTCTAGCCTAGAACTCCCTCCCTCTTCTTAGGACAGACCACCGTTCTTCCCACCTTCAAAGCTTTATTAAAACCACATTTCCCCCCAGAACTAAGCCCTCATTTCTCCTACTCCTTCCTGCATCACTCATGCATTTGTTGCCTTTAAGCATATCCTGGGTGACCTTGGGCAAATCATTTCACTACTCTGTGTATCAGTTACCTCATCTGTAAAATGGGGCTTGAGTCTTTGAACCCTCTGTGGGACAGGGACTGTCCAGCCCAACTTGCTTATATCCACCCCAGAGCTTAGTACAACATCTGGCACATAGTAACACTTAAATACCATAATAATTATTATTTCTTGGACAGGTCCATAATTCACCTTAATGGATACCTCCCCCTCTAGCCTGAAAGCACCTTGGGAGTAAGGAACAGGTCTACCAACCTTTCTGTATTATACTCTTTCAAGTACATAGTACAGTGCTCAGTCATTGAGTGATATCAACCGAACGGCAATGCCTCCCTTCAGGAAAGTTTGGATGAAACTGCCTCTAACCCCCATCTACTAGACCACTGTGACTAAAAGAAGAAACTTTTTTGAGACAGTAGCTTCCTCACAGGGGCCCACTAAGCCTGCATTAACCTATTCCTACACTGAGTGTCTCAACCCATCTTCTATGCTGCATTCTACCACTTTCTCCCCCCGCCCCGTACCTGCCTGCCGGCTTTTTATCGCCCCAAATGACAGCTCCTCCCTCTCTCTCCTCAGTCTATTTAGCAAACTCTAATTGGCATCTCCTGGTAGAGACAGAAAAATGCAGAGAACCAGCCAATAGCGATTGCCAATCCTGATTACCTCAGGAGAGAGAGATTGCAGAAGTGTTGGGTGGTATCTCCACTCATCTTTAACTATTTCCCTGAAAATCTTCAAACTTTTCCTTCCCAAGAGCCCTCTCCTGATTTCCAGGGGATGGTTTTCTTCAAATGGAAGGGCTTCCTGGACTCAGACATAGAGTGCTCAGGCTTCAGGCTCCCTCCTTGTTTCGGAGTATTTTCTCATCTGTGGCTTGTGGATATGTCTACCTCAGTTTCCTCTTTCCAAGGAAGCCATCCATCTCACTTTCCCCAAAGAGACTTAGAACTCCTTCTAAAATTGGAAAAGGAAAAAAAAAAACAAAAAAAATTAGAAGAAACCACATCCCAGAAACCTCAACTGCCAAGGAGGTAAAAAAAAAAAACCTTAAGCCAACTTTAAAACATAGACTTTCTGAGCTTTATAGGATATGATAAAATTGTGAAATGGTCAAAGTTGCAAGGCTTTTGATAAAATGACAGAACAACTCAGCTTTCAAGTAAGTAAAATGTCCCCAGGCACAGTATTACAACCTTTCTGGGTTCACCCTTCTCTCCAAAGCAGCAGGGAAGAAAAAAAAATCAACCCCTCCTCATTGTGTCACCATGTCTTTTTCCTAACCCTGAGGGCTGGGTCGGAACAGGAAAGCTCAGCACTAGAAGGGCAGGCTGTAACCTGTCCTCTCTGCCTCCAGCATCTCCGGGGAATAGAGGTGTCTTCAGAAAGCCTTGGCTTCATCTCTGGAGACAGTAGTCCCCATATGGAAAGAGAACCCACCCCACATCTTCCATCCACCCCTCAAAAGTCCTCAGAGCAGCCTTCCAGGGAGGTGCTTACATTGTAAAACCGTGATAGATTTGAAAGCAAGACCTGTGAGAGTCTCCAAGCTGGGGTTTGGGACTCCTACCTGGGACCAAGTAATAAGACCATAGAAATATAATCAATCAGTGGTATTTACTGAGTGCTTACTGTGTGCAGAGCACTATTATGTGCTTGGGAGAGTACAGTACAACCGAGTTGGAAGGCATGTTCCCTGCTCACAGGGATAAGACCATAATGGATATAATGATGGCATTTGCTAAGCACTTATTATGTGCCAAGTACTGTTCTAAGCGCTGGGGTAGATACAGGTAATCAGGTTGTCCCATGTGGGGCTCACAGTCTTAATCCCCATTTTACAGATGAGGTAACTGAGGCACAGAGAAGTTAAGTGGTTGCCCAGTGTCACACAGCTGATAAGTGGTGGAGTTCAGATTAAAACCCAAGGTCTCTTACTGCCAAGCCTGTGCTCTTGCCAATAAGCCATGCTGCTTCTCCTGGCTCATGCTAATGATCCAACCAGCCCAGGAGTCTGTCTCTGGCAATGGCAACGGGATGTTTTATGGAGTCATTGTCAGCTTTTTCATTTTTCCTAATGGTTACGCTCCTTATGGGCAGGGAATGTGACTACCAACTCTGTTGTATTGTACTCTCCCAAGCACTTAGTACCATGTTCTGCACACAGTAAGCACTCTATAAATATCATTGATAGATTAATTATATTTCTGTGGTCTTATCACTTGGTCCCAGTTAGCAGTCCCAAGTCTCAGCTTGGAGATCAAACTTGGAGATCAATCGATTGATCGATTGATGCTATCGATCAAATGATAGTAAGGCCTCCACATGGCATCTATCCCTCTTGATGCCCATTGTGGATTGCTTCTCCATGCATTTATGACAATTCTTTTGGACCTACTGATACTTCCTACCTGCCCAACTTCCTGTGGGAACACATTCTTCTTTGCTAACTCTGGAGGTGGTAAGAAGAGTTTCCTCTTGATTTTGCTTGTTTAACTCCTATCCAGGTGCACTGTAACCCCAGTGGGTTAGGCATCATGGGGACAGAGCCCCCAGCGTGACATTTACCCCAACATTATGGCCTATAGATCATGCTGTGCCTCTTGGAGAAAAGCAGAGGCCAGAAGTGGGGCCAGGATGGGAAGTTGCGAGACCTACTAGAAAGAGTACAGACCTTGGAGTCAGAGGACTTGGGTTCTAATTCTGACTCTGCAACTCATCTGCTGTGTGTGACCTTGGGAAAGTTACTTAACTTACCTCTGCCTCAGTTTCCTCAATGGTAAAATGGAGGTTCAATACCTGTTCTCCCTATGTGGCCAGAAAGCCTTATGTGGGAAAGTGATATAACTGATCTGCATATACTCTACTTACCCCAGTGCTTAGTACAGTGCAGCTATACAGTATACAGTTATTCATTCATTCATTCAATCATATTTATTGAGCGCTTACTGTGTGCAGAGCACTGTACTAAGCTCTTGGGAAGTACAAGTTGGCAACATATAGAGACGGTCCCTATCCAACAATGGGCTCACAGTCTGGAATACAGTATGGTTATAGTGTACTCTCCCAAGTACTTGGTATAGTGCTCTTCACATACTAAGTGCTCAGTAAATATGATTTATTGATTGATTGTCTGGTACTGGCTTCTCTAACCTCCAAAGGGCTCCTGGATACAGGTCAATCAATCAATGGCATTTACTGAGTACTTACTGTGTGCAGAGCACTGTATTGAGAGCTTAGGAAAGCACAATGTACTAGAGTTGGTAGAAACAATTCCTACCCACAAGGAGTGTACAGTCTACAGAAGCAGCATGGCTCAGAGGAAAGAGCACGGGCTTGAGAGTCAGAGGTCATGGGTTCTAATCCCGACTCCGCCACTTGTCTGCCGTGTGACTTTGGGCAAGTCACTTATCTTCTCTGTGTCTCAGTTACCTCATCTGTAAAATGGGGATTAAGATTGTGAGCCCCACGTGGGACAACCTGTTCACCTTGTATCCTCCCCAGCATTTAGAACAGTGCTTTGCACATAGTAAGCACTTAACAAATACCAAAATTATTATTATTATTATTATTACAGGAGGGGGAGGAGGCAGACACTAAAATAAAATTACAGATAGGGGAAATAGTAGAGTGAATGGATATTTGAAAGTACTGTGAGACCGCATTGAGTATCAGAGTGTTTAAGGAGTACACAATCCCATTGGTCTCCAGGGCCAGCTTGGGGCAGGGCGGGGGCTGGAGGTGGGGTGGTTCCCTTCACTGGATGTTACATGCCCTGCCTTCAGCCTCCACGTTTAACCAGATGCACAAAGTGACGAGTCAGCACCACTTGATGGGCAGTTTCTACCTCAGGGCCATTTCTCAGGCCCTACCTACTCTTCGAAGCACCCCTCTTTACTACAAGAGGGAGGCACTAGTAGCTGAGGAGTGGAGGTGGCAGTTAGTTGCATGTATGGGAGTGGGGAGCCAAGTGCCTGCCCTCCGAGGTCTTAGCTCTGACACTTCCAGAACCAGTTTTTTTCAGAAGGCCCAACTCTGGGATGGTTCTGGCTTTCATTGCTGTGTTCCAACCTTCTCCAAGATTCTGAATGCTCAATCCTCAAACTGTGCATGGCCAAAAATGCTCTCATGATAATTTTTCTGGAAATTTTTTTTTCACTTTTCATCTCTGCTCAGGGACTGTTTTCCACCCTGCAAATCCCCTGTAAGTATGGTGCTTCACTGAAGGTCTTGGGCAGTTCAGGCATAGCTGTCGACTCCAGTCCACAGGGAATAAGGAAAGATTGAGAAACAGTGTGGCCTAGTGGGTAGAGCATGGGCCTGGGAGCCAGAAGGACCTAGGTTCTAATCCCTGCTCCACCACTTGTCTGCTGAGTAACCTTGGGCAAGGAACTCAATTTATCTGGGCTTCAGTTACCTCATTTGTAAAATGGGGATTAAGACTGTTAGCCCCATGTGGGACATTAACTGTGTCCAACCTGATTAGCTTGTATCTACCCCACTGCATAGAACAGTGTCTAGCATATAGTAATCATGCCTAGCATATAGTAATCACTTAATAAATGCCAGAAAAAAGAAAGCACTGTTATAGCTCATGCCTACACTTGTTCCCCAACACCCCCGCCCCAATGCCCCCAGACTAAAAGCCCCATCACCCATGAAATAAGGGTATCTTCATCTTGAGGTACAGCGGTACCCTTCTGTAATCTTCCAGAGTGCATAGATAAAGCCCAGTAATGACCTGGCCTCCTCACACCTAACATCAAATCTCCCCAAAGAAATTTTACCTTCTTTCCCCAGCCCCCCTGGAACTCTATCAATATTTTAACTTCAGGACTCACTTTTCTTTTTGGAGATCAGAGCCCTGAACATGTTTGAGCTCCTTTGCCTACTATGCAGGTGGGAAAGTTGAGGTCCAGACAGGAGTGGTGGGTCTGGAACTTAAGTCTCTGAGGCAGTAGTTTCTTGATTTGTCAGGCAGCCTTTGGGCTTCCTTTGGAGGTTTTACTGGCTTCTTATTCTCTATGGACACATACTCCAAAATGAACACCTCTTGAATAATTGTCCTTTAGCTGAGTCAAGCAGAACCCTTCCCCTCCCCTTGCTTTGGTGCTCCTGCCCAGCCTGGGACTCTTTAACCCATCTCATCTTAGGAAAGAGCCTGAGAGTCAGGACATCTAGGTTCTAATCCCTGCTCCTCCACTTGCCTGCTGTGCAACCTTGAACAATTCACTTAACTTCTCTGGGCCTCAGTTTTCTTTTCTGTGAAATGGGGATTCAATACCTGTTCTCTTTTAGACTCTGAGCCCCACTTGGAACAGGGACTGTGTCTGACCTAATTGTATTGGCTCACCCCTAGCACTTAATACATAGTAAGCCCTTTACAAATGCCACGGTACTACTATTATTCAAACCTAGTATGACATGTGAAGTAGCATCAAAGCCACTACCCACCATGGAGCCAAGGAGGTACATTCCCAGGGATTGACAGAAGCCAAGAGAGGCTCTGTTATTTTGGGTAATTTTTTTAGTGGTCTTTGTTAAGTACTTACTATGTGCCAGGCACATAGGGCTAAGCACTGGGGTAGATAGACGCTAATCAGATTGGATGCAGTCCATGTCCCTCATTGAGCTTCCACTCTTAATCCCCATTTTACAGATGAGGTAACTGAGGCATTTGCCCAAATTCACACAACAGACAAGTGGCAGAGCCAGGATTAAAACCCAGGTCCTTCTGACTTCCAGGCCCTTGCTCTATCCACTAGGCCACACTGTTTCTCTTCAAGGAAACCCTTCAGATGTTGTAAGGGAGGAGCAGGAAGAAAGAAGCACATTGACATCAAACAACTATTCTGATTCCTTTGGTGATGTTTTTATGTCTTGTCATTTGGGGAATCAATTGAGAATGATTTGGCCTCTGGGGTTCCCTGCCTTTTAAACCATCAAGAATTCTTCCAGCAAAGTGAGGGAAGAGTTTTGAATGCCAAGGTTATCAAATCTTGGTATTTCAGCCCACCCAACCCTACCCCACCCTCCACAGAAGACCCCCCACCCCCACCCCACCGCCGTTGCATTCTGAGTATCTCTCTCTGTGGGTGGTGTTACCCCTTGGGGAATTCCTCAGAACTCATTCCTCAGAGAAGCAGCATGGCCTAGTGGATAGATCAAGAGCCTGGGAGTCAGAAGGACCAGCGTTCTATTCTGGGCTCTACCACTTTTCTACTGGGTGACCTTGGGCAGGTCACTTAATTTCTCTGGGCCTCAGTTCCTTCTTCTGTAAAATGGGGATTAAGACTGTGCGTCCCATGTGGGTCATGGACTGTGTCCAACCTGATTAGTTTGTATTTACCTAAGCACTTAGTACTGTGTCTGGCATTCAGTAAGAACTTACAAATACCATAAAAAAATAAATCTCATGGTGGGATCCTTAGGGCTATGAGGAGATGATTAGGGTCTAGGCTGGAGGGGAGATGGGAGGTGGACATGGAAAGAGCCAAGGGATATTTATTCAAGGTTAAAGGATCAGAACTAGAAACTGTTCTGAAAGTAGAGAAATATTGTCCGAGAGGCAGGAGATGAGTTGTAATCAGGGAAAAGGGGACTCTATTAAAATAACTTTGATATGTGTTTAGTGGCAGAACCAGGAGTAGAACCCAGGTCCTCTAGCCCTCAAGCCCATGCTCTTGGAGGCGAGGCATCACTCTGAAGGCTGAGGCCTGATCTGAAGGTGGGCGAGGGCTGAGGAGAGCCAGAAGGAGCTGGGGTCAGAGGTTCACATAGCCAACCATTACAGGTGTGCTCCTCCGAAGCGAAAAATAATTTCTCTCCTCCATATATCTTCCTGAGGCAGACTCAGTACAAGTCCCCACTGCTGCCCTGCCCTGAAACCAGCAGCAGCAGCAGGGGAGTCTCTTTTGCTAATCAAGAAGGAAAAGGAAAAAAAAAAAAGACCTAAGCAACCCTAGTCATTTACAGCTGGCAATTCTGGAAAGCCAAAAGCTTGTCTGTGAGCTAGCCTTTGTCTGGGCTGCTGCACCAATGCTGCAGATGTGGTGAATGGTTCGATTCCACTTTCTGGACATATTTAGAGGTCAGAGATGGTAAGCCTCCCAGACCACACAGATTTCGGCTCCTCAGGTGATGTGACGAATGTGCCCAGGGGAAGAAAGAAAATACCTCACCTCCCTAGTCCCACACTGCTGGCCTCCCCCTCCACATGCTCCCCCTCCTACTGTCCTGGTCTGAAAAGCTGCCTAGTAGCCAAGTCACACTGGTTGACTGGCTGCCCATGGGGGTAGGAGCAGGGGAATGGAAAGGGGAAAGGGAGTGACAGATTTATTGCTCAGGATGGCTGGAAGAGCCTGGCTGCTACTGCTGCTGCCACTTTTCCTCTGATAGCAATCAAGGAAAGGGAGGAAAGAAAGGGCTTGGATGACAAAAGGGTTTTGAGATCTACTGTTATTTTTTTCTTTTTTTAATGGCATTTGTTAAGCACTTACTGTGTTCGAGGAACTGTACTAAGTGCTGGAGTCGATACAATGCAATCAGGTTGGACACAGTCCCTGTTCACATGGGGCTCACAATCTTAATCCCCATTTTACAAATGAGATAACTGAGGCACAGAGAAGCAAAGTGATTGCCCAAGTTTACATAAGAGACAAGTGGCAGAGCCAGGATTAGAGTCCAGGTCCTCTGATTCCCAGGCCTGGGCTCTGTCCTCTAGGCCACAGAGTCCTCAATGACTACAAGGTCATTTTGCCTAGGAAAAGGCATCCATCTATCCACATGCCCCCTGCCTCTCCTGGGGGCCCTTTAGCAGACTTGCATATTCTCTGCTGTGTGACCTTGGGCAAGTCGCTTCGCTTCTCTGTGCCTCAGTGACCTCATCTGGAAAATAGAGATTGAGACTGTAAGCCCCATGTGGGATAGGGACGTGGGATGTGTCCCACTGTTGGGTAGGGACTATCTCTATATGTTGCCAACTTGTACTTCCCAAGCACTTAGTACAGTGCTCTGCACACAGTAAGCGCTCAATAAATAGGATTGATTGATTGATTGATGTGTCCAACCCGATTTGCTTGTATCTATTCCATTCATTCATTCAATACTCCAGAGCTTAGTAAAGTGCCTGACACATAGTAAGCGCTTAACAAATACCATAATCATTATTATTATTATTGTATTCATGAAGTAGTCATGAGCAACAACGTCAGAGAGATAGACCTCTCTGAAGGGGCTGCTTCTTACCCTTGAACTTTCCAGAGCCCAAGACTGCTAGTCCAAGGCAGAGTCCAGCCAAACAGCAAGCAGGGGGCTCAATGCTTAGTCTCCAGGAAAAGCTTCTTATTATAGTAATAGTAGTAGTAGTAGTAGCATCAGTAGGTTCATGAGAAGCAGTGTGGCTCAGTGGAAAGAGCACGGGCTTTGGAGTCAGAGGTCATGAGTTCAAATCCAGGGTCCACCAATTGCCAGCTATGTGACTTTTGGCAAGTTACTTAACTTCTCTGTGCTTCAGTTACCTCATCTGGGTATTAAGACTGTGAGCCCCTCAGGGGACAACCTGATCACCTTGTAACCTCCCCAGCACTTAGAACAGTGCTTTGCACATACTAAGTGCTTAATAAATGCCATCATCATTAGTATTATTATTAATAGTAGTAGAAATAGTGGCATTAAAGATAGCTCTGATTGAGCCCTTATTATATGCAGAGAACTTGAACTAAGCACTGAGAAGGCATACATGGTTAGCTTTCCAGTAAGCAGTGACTCAAGCAGGGGAGACCCAAACCCAAGATTTCTCACTCAGCCTGTTTTGCATGTTCCCAGAGAGAGGAACTGATATCCCCAAAGTTGGGGGACAGGAGTGGAGTGAGCAACTGTTTATGGTTCATCACTGCCAAACCTCTTCCTGTGTGGTCAATTTGTGGTCCTGGGATGAGAAGGGCAGTGGGTGGGGGTCATTTTGAACTCAATAATTTATCTCTCAACCTTGTTCTAGAGTCTGGGATGCTATGGAATAAAGTGATATCAGCAGGCACCAGGAGGAAAATAATTTAACACCATCTGACCCTCCTTTTACCTCCGTTTTTGGTAATAATGAAAATGGTAGTATTTGTTATATACTTTCTATAGGTCAAGGATTTAGTGGAAACAGCATGGTCTAAGGGATAGAGTATGAGCCTGGGAGTCAGAGAACCTGGGTTCTAATCCCAGTTCTGCCACTTGCCTGCTGCCTGACCCTGGGCAAGTTACAGAACTTCTCTGGGTCAGAAGAAGAGGAGAAGAGAAGAGGAGAAGAGATTTTTCCATTTTACAAATGAGGACACCTCCATCTCTGTGGCAATGTCTTGGATCCCTTACCATCTCTGGCCCTGAATCCCTGGCTTCCTCAATGACTCCCCTTTGCTGGCCTCCCCATTCCAGCCTGGCTTATCTTCCCCCTTGCCCCAACAGGGTGACATAGGGAAAGTTAAATACTACCCTCTAAAGAGGGAGGCTGGACGTGGGGCTAGCAGCAGAACATGATGGGAGGGCCATAAAATGAGCCTAGGTGGCTCGGGCACTCAAACATTCGATACTATGTATTGAGCACTTACTCGATGTAGAGCTCCGAACTAAATGCTTGGGAAAGTACAGTAAATACCCTGTACTATAGGCTTGGGGAAGTACAACAGAGTTAGGAGAAACAATACGTACTCTCAAGGGGCTTACAATCTAGCAGGGAAGAGAAACACTAAAATGCATGTCAAATAGGGATTTTTAAGGTAACTATACTTACTAATTTGTATCCCCTCCTAAAACCACCACTTCCCTCCCTTCCTGGCTTCTGGCAGGAGGTTAGAGCAAAGCTGAGGATGCCTCCTCCTCCTCCCCTGTACTCCCTCCTCCCTGTGTTCCTCCTTTCCCCTCATCCTCTTGCACTCCTCCTCCCCCTCTCCACTCCTCTTCTGCCTGCACTCCTCCGCCTCTCCTCCTCCCTGAATTCCTCCTTTCCTCTCATCCCCTTGCACTCCTCCTCTCCCTGCACTCTTCCTCCTCCTCCTCCTGCACTGCCCCTCTCCCCTCCCTCAGAAGGAAGCCATAGCCCAGGCAGAGTTCTCCAGGGCCCAGGGATTCGGGTTATCTGCAGCACCTCTTAGTGCAGAGGTAGTGGAGTGCCGGTTGAGTGTGGGGTACAATGAGCAGGTGAGGCTAGTGGAAGGAGATGCAGGTCACCTTAGTGTCCCTGGAAGGAGGGGGGGTGCGGGCCGAGAGGGGCGGAGTTGGCGATTAAGGGCCCCTCTCCATTGGCTGGGACCCGCAGGTAACTTGAACCTCCGTGCATGGAGCATAAATAGACAGAAGTGCAAGGCGCCACCTTAAAATGGGCAGAATGGTTCTTCATCCTCACTGCTTCTCCTTCTTCTTTCCCCCTTCCCCCCTCCAGCCCACCCTGCCTCTTTTTTCCATCATTGAATTCCCCTCTTCCACAACAACTGGTCTTTGTTCTTCCCCCATTTCTTCTGCCAGCCCTGGCACCCCACTCTCCCTTCTCCAGACCCCACCTTGCTTTGGACTTTACTCTTTCCAGGAAAGGTTCCGGGATGGGCAGAGTCAGCAGAGGGTGGACAGGCCCCCTCTCTCTGGGAGCCTTCACTCTCCAGGCTGCGCCTCCACATCCCAGTCTTTGGCCAAAGCAATCGTGTCTCCAGCTCTTCCTCCGCCACCCCTCATTTCCACTCACCTTCTACCCTGACCCCGGGCTGTGGCCAGCTCCCGGCTCTGCAGTGTCTCCTTGATTCCCAAGCCACACTTCAGGCCAGGATACGATTGGAGCCCACTCAGGTGAGTGTGAGGGTTCCAGGTGTCCAAGCCGCTGGGATGGGAGCTGGGAGCGAGAGCTGGGGGGCAGGGCGAGAGCTAGGCAGCCTCTGGGAGAGGGGCAAAGGGAGGAGGTGGAAGGGCCAGAGAGCATCAAGCCACTGGGGAAGGGATAGCCACACCCCTCCACCGCCTCCTCCAGGGAGGCCACTGAGCTGGCTGGTGCTTTCGAACAAGACTCTGCACATGCTCCTGTTTCCTTGGAAGTTTTCCATCATCACAGGGCACACACTTATTTTCTGATCATGGGTATGGATAAGTGAAGTTCTGTGCTGGGCTAGTGCTAAAAGCTGAGGTTGCCACGCAAGTAAATAGGCCCCAAAGGAGGCGGGTGAAGAATTTGGCCCCACAGGTGCCCTGGGGTCGGGGCAGGGCTGGACCAGGCTGCCTCCCTTCTGCCCAGGGAGGGCTGATTCTGGCCAAGGCCAGCTTGGGACGAGGAACCCCAGGTTTCCTGAGAGAAGGAACCCAGATTGCCCCAGGATGTGGAAGATCTCTGCACTGGGACAGACTGGCTTCCTGGTCATTGGCACTCAGGGGAAGGGCAGCATGGAGGGCCACTGAGAAGGAGACGGGGAGGTGGACAGGATGGAGGCTTATGTTTATGGCTGTGCAGGAAGTAGTCTGCAGGGGCTGGGCAGCTCTCCCTAGGCTCTGTCCTGCTAGGAGGAGCAGGGGGATTTCTAAGATGGGGAACTGCCCTTTACCAACTCCTTCCTGATTACTCGTGGTCCTGGGGAGGGAGGAGGGAGAGAAAGAAGAACACAGATCATGGAAATGCATATGTAATCCCCAAACCTCATTTTGGTTAAAGAATCTAAAGTCTTCCCCATCAAACCTGCTGCAGGAGCTGTTAAGGCAGAGTACATGGGCTGGGGTGTGATCCAGGGCCCATAATTTCTTCAGCAAATTTAAGGAGTCAGAAGAATGAAAGAGGAGGAGTGGAAAGAGCACAGGACTCAGAGTCAGAGAACCTGGGTTCTAATCCCAGCTCAGCCATGTGCCCGTTGAATGATCTTGGGAAAATCACTTCTTTCCTCTGGGCCTCAGTTTCTTCATCTGTAAAATGGAGATTCTATACCTGTTCTCGTTCACCTTTAGACTGTGAGCCTCATGTGGGACAGGGACTATATCCAACCTGATTATCCTGTATCTATCCCAATCCTTAGTACAGAGCTTGATACATAGTAAGCACTTAACAAATATCATAATTGTTAATTATGGTTAAACTGGGGAAATCTACACTGTGGGGAAGTGATCTCTGAATAATCAAGGGTGGGGTATCCAGGGTAAACTAGTATATGGTGTCTACCCCAGGGCCTAGGACAGGGCATGGTGCATAGTAAGTGCTAAATAAAACTATTATTATTATTATTATTATTATTATTATTATTATTATTATTCTGTGCCTGTTAGTAGGAGGGAAAGGGATTGGGCTCGGGAAATATTAAATGGGATGCAAGTGAAATGGCATTCTACCTGCTCCTCCACAAGGACACTGAATGAACATGTGAAGCAATGAGCTGCCTCCATTTGCCACATCTGCGGAAAGACCAGTTGAGTTTTGGCCTTCCTAAGATGAGCTTTTGGCCACAGAAGATGGCAAGGCTTTGTTCTTGGACTCTCTCTCTCCCCTCTCTCTCTTTCTCTCTCTGGCTTGCTTGGAGCAGTCCCGGGGCCTGGGGGCATGAATGCAGGAAGGAGTTGTCCACACACCCCAGTGAGAAAGCATTTCAAATTAGGTGGGATCACTGCCTCCTCCCAACTGCAGGTTGGTGCCGAGACCGGTTTTTTATGGGACTCAGCCACAAGTCAAAAACATGTCCAAGCAGGGCTGAGGGGAGGGCGAGGCAGGCACCGAGCCAGAGGCAGTGACTGGTTTGCCATTTCTTTTAAAGAAAGAAAAGTAAAGAGGTTCCAGTGGGGTTGGCTCTCAGGTCTCTGCATGCTCGCTCCGGCTGTGGGGGTGGGGGTGGGGGGGGGTTTCAGTTGTCGAGAGGAGGGGCAAGGGAATGCCCCACTCCTTTCCTCCCTACCGCACTCCCGATCAAACACAACAATTCACTGCAAGTACAATATTGACCTAAGCCAACTGAAGCATCTGACACATGTCTGATTAGCCGAATCTGTACTGGGAGACTTATGGACTCTGTCCATACCTAACCTCTCACATGTTAGTGGGTGTATTCATTCTGGGTTAGGATGTGTGCCCCACAGTTTGAGAAGCCCAGGCCTATATAGTTGGGATTTTGCACCTAGCTACGATATCATTCCCCCATCTCCACTTATTTTACAGCTGTGATGGACAGATTACTCCTCTCAAGAGCCATGCTGCCTCCTTCCCACCCCCACCCCAACCCCACCTCCCCCAACTCTGTCCCATCCTCTAGAGCTTAAGGTCATGGGCAGGGAATGTGTCTACCAACTCTGTTATATTGTACTCTCCCAAGTGCTTAGTACAATTTTCTGCCCACTGTAAATTCTCAATAAATGCAATTGATTGATTCCCTTGTTAAACCCTCAGGGGAAAAGGAAATAGCCCCTGAGAGTTGTCTTCCATTGCTTCAGGTCATCTCCATTCTGGCCATGTCTGACAAAAGACCTCAAGCACTTGCAGGACAGGTGTTTTTACAGCAAGATCCCTAGAAGAGAGGTAAGGTCTGGCTGTTGAAGAGGGAGAGCAGCAAGACTAAGAAAGGAAGCCCGAACAAGCTGGCCCTGTAGGAAAATGAATAAAGCATCTCTTGTCAGCTGTGTAACTGTGGGCAAGTCACTTAACTTCTCTGTGCCTGTTACATCATCTGTAAAATGGGGATTAACACTGTGAGCCCCATGGGGAATATGGACTGTGTCCAACCTGATTAATTTGTATCTACCCCAGTGCTTAGAACAGTGTCTGGCATATAGTAAGTGCTTAAATACCATTAAAAAAAATCTCTAACTCACATTTCCCCTGTCAGGGATGAAGGAGGAAGAAGAGACCGCAGCCCATCCCCTGGTTGCTGCAGGCCTCGGTTGGAGATGTAGTAGTAGTGGGGTGATTAAAGTGGTGTTGGACCGTTTTGACTCCACAGGCTCCGGAGTTCCAGTTCACCAATGGTCCCAGAATGCCAGGAGGGCTCCCAGGACCTGGGTTCTCCAAGGCCTCTCAGGTGGGTTGTTTTCACGTCCTCATGCTCCTCATCTGGGAGATGACACCGTGAATGGGGTGTTGGCCCCACAAGGCACTGGGCAAGTGAATTCAGAACGATCCATGGGTTTCTGTTGTCCTTCATTCCACCGGAGTCTGTTTCATATCTAATCAGATTTCAGTGGAGTGAAGCACAAGAGGCATGGAGTTGAATCAACCACCATGAGAGTCATCCTTCGGCATAAAAGAAGAAATGCTGCTCAGAAAGTCCCACCCCCTGAACTCTTTGATAGATGAAGTTCCAGCTTGCCAAGATCCAGGCCCCAGGTGGGCGGGTGGGGAGACGTGTGTCATGGAGTGGAACCATATTTTTTTTCTCCTTTTCAGTTAACGCTTTCGGAATGTGTGTCTGTCTCCAGCCTGTAAAGATTAAATGTTTACAAAAGGCCAAGGACTGTCTGAAAAGCTTCTCCACCTCATTAGCTGGAAATTAAATCCTTAGACGCTGGTTTCCCACCCTCCTCACCCCCTACCCCATCTTCCTCTGCCATCCCCCCTCTCTGGGCTATGGTAGACAAGCTGGAGAAATTGGAGCAGACCTCTCTGCAGGTATTCGGCACTAGTTGAAGTATCTCTATTTGCAGTCTTCAAGGAAGCACCTGCTCTCGGCTGATTCCCTGGCATGGGGCCTTGGGAATCTGGCAATATGCCATTAAGATTTTTAAAACCCATTTATATTGTAATAAAATGAATGTAAATAAGATTTAAGTAGAGGCAGGTTTCAGATATTTCAGGCTTCATACAACATATATCTCTTAAGGTGCTGGTGTAAATCCCACAAAGGTTATTGCAGTTAAACATATTTTACACGTAAAAATGTCAGATCTAACACTAATCATTCCACAATTGTAATTGCCATTATATGGGACTCCTCTACCCAAGACATATAGGCAAAACACCAGTCTTGGCAAATTTTAAAAAAATACAAATAGAATCCTCAAATAATACTCCTCTGCTGTCAGGGCATATTATATGCTTTGATAGGTTTAGCAGCAGAAATACTGGATTTACAGTCCTGTATTATTTTTCCCCAACTTCTTTAGAGAGCTGGGAAAAACTCTTAAACACAGTATCAAAGGTTGGGGAGGCTGGCATGAAACCCACCCAGCTAGGCAAGTGCTGGGACATCACTGCTAAATGAACTAGAACCTTTTCTAACATCACAGAGCACTGAAATCTGCTGGCTAAACCCATCTTGGATGGTGCCCTGGGAATCTGGCGACCTTGAAGAGCAGACCCATCTTATGGTTAAGTCTGGGAGCCTCAGGCTTCTGGAAAACCGGTTTTCTCCAGCCTAGGCCCCAGGCAGCAGGACTCACCAATCACCAGGGCGCTGTAGTTTTCATAGAAGCAGATTATGCAAAAGCATCTGTGGTCCCAGCCCACCAGAATCCCTCATTAACGTATCAGCGTGGGAAGCAGCATGACCCAGTGGAAAGAGTGTGGGTCTGGGACTCACAGGATTCCAGTTCTAGTTTCAGCTCCACCACTCACCTGCTGTGTGACCTTGGGCAAGTCACTTAACTTCTCTGTGCCTCAGCTGCCTCATTTATAAAATAGGGATTCAATGGCATGATGGAAGAGCCACGGTCCTGAAAGCCAGAGGTCCCAGGTTCGAGTTCCGGCTCTGACACGTGTTCCCTGTGTGGCCTTGGACAAGTCACTTAACTTCCCCATGCCTCAGTTTCCACAGTTGTAAATTGGGGGTAATAATACCTAAACCCTACCTCTCAGGGGTGTTGTGAGGAGTAAATAACTAAGTAATGTAAGGTGCTTTGGTAATAAAAGCACCACCTAGAAACACAGTTTGTTTTTAAGCATGTAGTATAGTGCTAAGTGCTTAGTACAGTGCTCTGCACACAGTAAGTGCTCAATAAATACTATCGAATGAATGAGTACCTGTTCTCTCTCCTACTTAGACTGTGAGCCCCAAATGGAACAGACGCTGTGTCTGTTCTGATTATCTTGTATCTACCCCACTGCTTAATACAGTGCTTGGCACATAGTAAGTGCTTAATAAATACCATAGTTATTATCAGCCCATTAGGACCATCTGAGCAATCTCTTGGAGGGTCAGTTCCAATCCCACACCCCTGCAGCTAAAGTGGAATCATTTCCCTCACTGTTCCCTTCCTGCTCCTCCTCCAACACTTTGGAAAGGAGGGAGCCAGCCAAAGGGGAATTCCACCGGATGCCTAATGACTGCCCCGGTAAAATGGCCTCCGCTAACCACTATTTGTTATTCATAGAACTGCATCAGTCCCTTCCCTCAGAAAGCCCCAAGATAACAATCCAAAGCCTCAATCAGCAGAATAAACTTCTCAATTATGTTGGGTACAGGTGGAAGGGGTCAGAGTTGCAGTTGGAGGGGGGCCGGCAGATCTTTGTGCCAAAAGAAACCAGAAAAGCAAATTGAAGACCCACTGAAGCAGCGTGGCCTAGTGGCTACAGCACAGGCCTGGGGCTCAGAGGGACCTGCATTCATTCATTCATTCATTCAATCATATTTATTGAGTGCTTACTGTGTGCAGAGCATTGTACTAAGCGCTTGGGAAGTACAAATCGGCAACATATAGTGACAGTCCCTACCCAACAATGGGCTCACAGTCTAGAAGGGGGAGACAGACAACAAAACAAAACAGTCAAAACAAACAAGAAACAACAAAACACAAACAATTCTAATCCAGCCTCCGCCACGTACCTGCTGTGTGACCTTGAACAAGTCACTTCACTTCTCTATGCCTCAGTTACCTCATCTGTAAAATGGGGATTGAGACTGTGAGCCCTATGTGGGACATGGACTGTGTTCAACCCAATTACCTTGTACCTTGTACTCCAGCTCTTAGAACAGTGCCTGGCACATAGTAAGCACTCAATAAATACTACAATTTATTTTATTTTTATTTTATTTTCTCTTCCATCCTCAACGTGATTCTGAAGTGGGAAGTGTCAGCACTGACTCCAAGAGGGAACTTAACCCAGGGCGGGGTCAGACCATGGTATCATGTTAGCTTCGTGGCAGTATCCTGCTTGCTCTCAGGCTTGTACTGTTGGGGGTGAATTTTAGAGGGCTGGAAGTGCTCCCCCAAAGAACATCACTGTCTAGCTGCGTACTAGTTTCTTAAAATATACCCCAAGGAGGGGAAGAAGCCTGCATGAAGGCAGGGGGAGGGGACAAATAACTGCCGTAGGGACACAAACATATTCTTATTCCTACAGCTAGCCTGGGTGTGAACAGCATGCTCAGAGTAATAGGCAGAGCTTTAATCAATCAATGATATTTACTGAGTGTAGGGACCATCTAGAGCTGGTTTCTTCCAGAGAACTGAGAGCTGCTTATGACCTCTACCCAGAGAAGTGGGAGGGAGGAGAGGGAAGGAGTCCATGTATGTATGTGTGACAGAGGATGACTGGGGAATAGATTGCATACAACAAGCCCGGCTAATGATAAACCCCAATACTGACATATTTTATTCATCGGCCAGACCTCTCTGAACCTCACTTAAAATCTAACTCCCTAACTGTGGCAAAGAGGGCCAATGTATTCCCACTGCCCAAAGTCTACATTTCCCGCTCTTCATGAATTATTAAAGCCATCTTCATGGAGGGCAAGAGTTTTGAGCTGGGACTGAAAACGTCCTATGGATGAACCCTAGTGCATGTTGATGAGAGCTTAGTAGCTCAGCTCCACCACTCCTCCCAACTGGTCAGGCCCAGGGGATATTCCACCTCCTCAATGAAGTGCACAAATTTCCCCCAGTTCACCTCAGAGTAAATGGTTTCATCTAAATTCCCTTGCAACAACAACAACAATGACGACAACAAAATATCCCTCTACTTCCTTTTTTCATGATCTTTTTTATTGCCAAAAAAGTCAAATATCACAGACCCAAAGCGGTATGGGCAAATATATGCAACCACTAATAATTTAATATTTTGTGCTAATGGCATGCACTGTAGATGCAACCCAAGAAGATTAAATTGCAATTCAATCAATAAAACATCACCCCTTAGCTCCGTCTTCCCAGCGCATGAGGAAATCTGAATTGGCAAAGGGCTCTCTGAATATTAAAAGCCATGAATATAATGAGGCAGCAGCTATGAAATGTTGGAAATACATAATCCTGTGGGCAATGTTCTTTGTTAGCAGAGCCATTGTAAGTGGAATGGCCAGGCTTGTAAACTCCAATGGGAAAAGATGATTTTTTTTTGTATAAGGAATGTATGTGCAGCTCAAGAGGCCTCACCTACCCAAGGCTTCTCAGGCATCGTGGTGAAGGATTCTGAAGGTGAGAAGTGGGGAGCAAATGGAAAAGTTGTAAACTGGCCCAGAGGGAGACCTGAGTTCTAGACTCTGCTCCCTCACTAGTACACCAGGTGGCCTTGGGTCATTTCTGTTTACCTCTCTGGGCTTCAGTGTCCCCATGTTTAAAATAGGAAGTATTCCTCCTGCTCCTAACTCCTCCCCAGGGAGGTCAGGCAGATAAACATGAGCATAAAGATGAAAAATCTCTTTGAAAACCAACATGGAGAAGAATACCAGCTATCAGTTTACGCAAAAGGCAGAGTCTGGGTAATCCACACATACAGGTTGCTCCTTCGTGAGGTGACTGAAGATTTGTCCATCATTCAATTAATCAGTGGTATTTATTCCACTACCCTCTGACCCTTTCTGAAAGGATGGGATTCCACCACTTAGTACAGCCTTTTCTCTCTTTTTCATACTCTTCTCCTCTCTCCCTCTCTTCCTTTCTCACTTTTCCTGATATTTCCTCCTTTCACTAGGCTCAAAGACCTCTCTTTTGTGCCTTGGGACCCAAATCCAACAATAATAATAATAATAATGGCATTTGTTAAACGCTTAATATGTGCAAAGCACTGTTATAAGCACTGGGGAGGATACAAGGTGATCACGTTGTCCCACGTGGGGCTCACAGTCTTAATCCCCATTTTATAGACGAGGTAACTTAGGCACAGAGAAGCTAAGTGGCTTGCCCAAGGTCACAAAGCTGACAATTGGTGGAGCCCGGGATTTGAACCCCTGACCTCTGATGCCCAAGCCCATGCTCTCTCCACTGAGCCATGCTGCTTCTATCCCCAACAGAGAGCTGCTTTATCCTTACTGAGAGTCTGAACACTTCCCGTGTGCAGAGCACTATACTAAGCACTTGGAAGAGCACAATACATCAGAGTTGGTAGACACATTCCCTGCACACAGTGAGTCATACAGGGCAAGGAGCATGGCCTCTGTGGAAAGAGCCCAGGTCCGGGAGTTGGAGGACAGAAGTTCTAATCCCAGCTCTGCCACTTGTGCATCTATGACCTTGGATAAGTCACTTTAACTACTTCATGTCCCACTTTCTTCATCTGTAAAATGGGGATTGAATACCTTTTCTCCCTCCTGCTTACACTTTGAGTCCCATGTGGGACAAGGACTGTGGACAATCTGATTATCTTGTCTCTACTCGAATGCTTAGTATAATGGTTGGCACATAGTAAGTGACTAACAAATGCCACCATTATTAACAAGGAATAAACAGCTTCAGCTCTCAAGAAACTTGCCGTCTAAAATAAGGCAGAAAATAATAATTATGGTATTTTTTAAGCGTTTACAGGAATTGTACCAAGTGCTGGGCACTGTACTAAGCTCTGAAAATGGCTGTACCCATAGGGCATAAGTGAAGGAGGTTCATATTCATTGTACCAAACCAGGAACACCCTTGCCCAAGCATAGACAGAAGTACACACAAACCCACATAGCAAATCCTTGGGGCTGAAGACTCGAACAGGGCCACCCTAGGTAAGGTGAGGTGACACGGGGTGATGAGATGTTCCCCAGGATTTCAGAGCTCTCCCCTTCCTCAATCAAGCAGCGGAGAAACTCCATCCCAGATAATCAACCGGACCAAATTGGTCCCTGAGACTGATGGCTTAAAGTGGGGGGGCCAGGGAGGAGAGGCAGTTAAAGGGGCCCACACTCACCAGAAGGTTCTCTCCTTAAGCAACTATCAACCACCCCCTCCAGCTCCCAGAATTAATTACCCAGTGCTGTTAGGGATGCTATAGTGCCAACAGGCTTTGTGATGGATAGGACCCTTTACTGGCCAGAAGGGCTGACATCTTATCTCAATTTAAAGTTGGAGGAATTGTGTCCTGGGAAGAATCCCAGAAGATGTCAGCCCTGGGATTGCTTCTTATCTTACTAATAATAATATTTGTAGCATTTGTTAAGTGCTTACTATGGGCAATCAATCAATCAATCAATCAATCGTATTTATTGAGCGCTTACTGTGTGCAGAGCACTGTACTAAGCGCTTGGGAAGTACAAGTTGGCAACATGTAGAGACAGTCCGTACCCAACAGTGGGCTTACAGTCTAAAAGACAAGCAGTGTGCTAAATGCTGGGGGAGAGCCAATATACAATCAGATAATGATAATAATGATAATAATAATAATAATAATAATAATAATATTGGTATTTGTTAAATGCTTAATATGTGCCAAGCACTTTTCTAAATGTTGGGGTAGATACAAGGTCATCAGGTTGTCCCATATGGGGCTCACAGTCTTAATCCCCACTTTACAGATGAGGTAACTGAGGCCCAGAGAAGTTAAGTGACTTGTCCAAAGTCACAGAGCAGACAAGCAGCAAAGGCAGGATTAGAACCCATGACCTCTGACTCCCAAGCCTGTGCTCTTTCCACTAAGCCAAGCTGCTTCTCTATGAGTTCCTGTCCCACATGGGGCTCATGGTCTAAGGACAGGGGGACTGGTGGAGAATTTATAAGAGCCCTGGTGTTTTCTCTCTCTCTCTCTCTCTCTCTCTCTCTCTCTCTCTCTCTCTCTCTCTCTCTCTCTCACACACACACACACACACACACACACACATTAGATTTCACCTCAGTGAGAGAAGCACTTGGCTATACTGTTTTATCTTCCTTTCAGTGGCCCTAATGGTAATAATAATAATAATAATTATTATTATTATGGTATCTGTCAAGTGCGTACTATGAGCCAGGCACTGTGGATACAAGCAAGTTGGGGCAGATACAAGCAAGTTGGGGTGGTCACAGCCCCTGCCCCGCAAGGAGCTCACAGTCTTCAACCCCATTTTACAGATGACATAACTGAGGCACAGAGAAGTTAAGTGACTCACCCAAGGCCACACAGCAGTCAGGTGGCAGAGCTGGGATTAGAACCCATGACCTTCTGACCTCGTGGCCCATTCTCTGTCCACTATGCAGAAGCTTCGCACATAGTAAGTGCTTAACAAATGCCATCATCATCATCATCAATAGTACTCTCAGCCCTTTTTAGACAACTAAGTGGAAAACTGCATGAATATACACACTAGTGAGTGCTCTCTCTCTCTCTCTCTTTCTCTCTCTGACCTCCCTTGACCAGGGTACCCTGGGAAAGCAAGGCAGAGTAATAAATGCACTGTAAGATAGTAATAAATTACCATGGACAACTAGTGAAACCTCTCTCATCAGGGGCCCCTGAGAGATACAGGCATCTTAAATCCAGTTGAGGTTAGAAGCAGGGAAGGAGTTCAACGGGGCTTAGGCTCAAAGGGCATGCAGACTTAGCTCTAACCTCCTGCTAAGGAGAAAGGGGAATGAACACGGTAAGGAGTCCATTAGTCAAAAAAAGACTTTTGTGACTAGAGGTCAGTTCTGGTCTCCTGGAAAGAGAAGGAAGCAACATGGCCTAGTGGTTAAAACATGGGCCTGGGAGACAGAGGACCTGGATTCTAATCCCAGGTCTGCCACTTGCCTGATGTGTAACTTTGAGCAAGTAACTTAACTTCTCTGTGCCTCAGTTGCCTCATCTCAAAATGGGAATTCGATATCTATCTTCCCTCCTACTTAGATCATGAGCTCCATGTGGGACAGGGGCTGTATCTGGCCTGAATAATTTGTGTCTACCCAGGGGTTAGAACAGTGCTTGACACATAGCAAGCACTCTCCCCCCATCTTACCTCCTGCCCTTCCCCACAGCACCTGTATATATGTATATATGTTTGTGTATATTTATTACTCTATTTATTTATGTATTTATCTTACTTGTACATATCTATTCTATTTATTTTATTTTGTTAGTATGTTTGATTTTGTTCTCTGTCTCCCCCTTCTAGACTGTGAGCCCACTGTTGGGTAGGGACTGTCTCTATGTGTTGCCAACTTGTTCTTCCCAAGCGCTTAGTACAGTGCTCTGCACACAATAAGTGCTCAATAAATACGATTGATTGATTGATTGATTGATTAAAGTTCATAAGGTAGATAGACAGACAGATTAAAAAATGAGAGACAGTCAGATAGATTGACAGAGATAAAGTTAGGTAGCTAGCTAGACAAAACCAGGCAGGAAAAAACCCTCTTTTCATCCAAATCCTTTGCCAGACAAATGGCAGCTGTCTCGGATTGCTCTTGTTGTCCCCCAGTTTGGACAGATTGGGACTGAGCAGCTCAGAGTACTGATGGAGAGCAACATGGCATTGCTAGGATTCTGTTAGAAACTGCTGCTTTTAAGGATAAAGTTCATTCTGGCCCTTGCTGTCCAAGAGGCTATTCTGTGTGTGGCCTTTCCAGTGGTTGGATAATAGAGGAGACCAGGAAACTGCTGGACTCTGGTCCCTGCCACCAAACCAGCCATTAGTCTGTCCCATTCATTCATTCATTCATAGAGAAGCAGCATGGCTTAGTGGAAAGAGCACTGGCTTGGGAGTCAGAGGTCGTAGGTTCTAATGCCTACTCTGCCTCTTGTCAGCTGTGTGACTTTGGGCAAGTCACTTAACTTCTCTGTTCCTCAGTTACCTCATCTGTGAAATGGAGATTAAGACTGTGAGCCCCACATGGAACAACCTGATTATCTCATATCTACCCCAGGACTCAGAGCAGTGCTTGGCACATAGAATACCATCATTATTATTCAGTTGTATTTATTGAGGGCATATTGTGTGCAGAGCACTATACTAAGCGCTTGGGAGAATACAAGGCAGCAACCAACAGTTATATTCCATGCTCACAATCATTTTACAGTCCCATTCTCAGGGTCCCCTTCAGGTAATTGGCCTAGGCATGCTCAATCCATTAGTCAATGGTATTTATTAGGTAATTACTGTGTACTACGAGTTTGGGAGAGAGCAGGGTAGGTAGACTCTACTTGCTAGGAGGTCTGGGGAGGGAGCTGGCAGAATGAAATAGTTCTTGGAAGTGGGTGATGGGAGAGTTAACAATGGAACTTCCCTTCCTACCTGAAGAAAGGGCCCTCCCTCTCCCTCATCAAGGACAACTCTGCACACTCATAGAGAAGCAACGTGGCTTAGTGGAAAGAGCATGGACTTGGGAATCAGAGAATGTGAGTTCTAATCCCATCTCTGCCACTTGTCTGCTGCCACTTGTCTGCTGTGTGACCTTGGGCATATCACTTAACTTCTCTGTGCCTGTTACCTCATCTGTAAAATGGGGATTAAAAGTGTGAGCCCCGCGAGGGACAACCTGATTACCCTGTACCTATTGCAGTGCTTAGAACAGTGCTTGGCACATAGTAAGCGCTTAACAAATACCATAATTATTATTAGCGTGGCTCAGTGGAAAGAGCACGGGCTGGGGAGTCAGAGGTCATGGGTTCTAACCCCTACTCCGCCACTGGTCAGCTGTGTGACTTTGGGCAAGTCACTTCACTTGTACATATTTACTTTCTCCAGTGCTTAGAACAGTGTGTTGCACATAGTAAGCGTGTAACAAATGCCATCATTATTATTATTTGGAGTCAGAGGTCAGGGGTTCAAATCCAGGCTCCACCAATTGTCAGCTGTGTGACTTTGGGCAAGTCACTTCACTTCTCTGTGCCTCAGTTACCTCATCTGTAAAATGGGGATTAAGACTGTGAGCCCCCCGTGGGACAACCTGATCACCTTGTAACCTCCCCAGTGCTTAGAACAGTGTTTTGCAAATAGTAAATACTTAATAAATGTTATTATTATTATTATTAATAAATACCACCATCTTCCCTTCCACACACACAAACACACATCCCAGACCGAGCTGACCAGGTTCTTTCTGTCTGTTGAAAGGAAACTTAATTCATGTTCCAGAAGGAAGGTAGGAAATCCTGGGGACTGAGAAGTCAGGTACAGAGAGAAGGAATTGGAAAAAAAAAAAAAGTGATGGCGTGGGACACCTCGTGGACATGAAGGGAATTACACCCAAGACAAACTGCAGGTGCCTACCACTGGATCCGGGCCAACTGGGCTCTGGGCTTTGCATAATGAACATGGGCATTCATTCGTTCACTCAATCGTATTTACAGAGTGCTTAATGTGTGCAGAGCACTGTACTAAGCACCTGGGAGAGTAGAACAATGAACAGACACATTCCCCACCCACAATGAGCTTACAGTCTAGAGAGGGGGAGAGAGACATCAATACAAATAAATAAATTACAGATATGTACATTCATGCTGTGGGGCTGGAACAAAGGGAGCAAATCAGGGTGACGCAGAAGGGAGTGGGAGAAGAGGAAAAGAGGGGCTTAGTCTGGGAAGGCTACTTGGAGGAGATGTGCCCTCGATAAGGCTTTGAAGTGGGGGTAGAGTCATTGTCTGTTGGATTTGAAGAGGGAGGGCATCCCAGGCCAGAGGCAGGATGTGGACTAGGGGCTGACAGCAAGATAGACAAGGTGGAGGCACAGAGAGAAGGTAAGCACTGAAGTAGCAAAGCATGCGGGCTGGGTTATTCAAGGAGAGTAGTGAGGTGATGTAGCTGGGGGAAAGGTGGTGGACTGCTTAATAGACAATGGTGAGGAGCTTTTGTTTCATGTGGAGGTGGATGGACAACCACTGGACTTTTTTGAGGAGCAGGGTGATATGTCTTGAACATTTTTTGCTTAAAAATGATCCGGGCAGCAGAGTAAAGTATGGACTGGAGTGGGGAGAGGGGAGGCTGAAAGGTCAGCAAGGAGGCTGTTGCAGTAATCCAGGTGGGATATGATGAATGATTGTATTAATGTGGTAGCAGTTTGGATGGGGTGGGGGGGGAGGACATAACCATAAGGCCACTAAACCAGGGACTCTAAAGGGAAGTCAGATAGTGTGAGAGGAATGGAACAGCTTCAGTCTCCTCTCTACATTCTGTTTCTGGGGTGAAACTCTGTTGACTCCATAATCCGAATCACAAATTGCCTCACAACATCCCTGGGAGGTAGATACTACAGATCAGAAAACTGAGGTACAGTATAGTTAAATGACTTGTTCAAAGCCACATAGCAGGCAAATGGCACAGTGGGACAAGGATCTGTATTTCTTGACTTCCAGCCACGTGTTCTTTCTCCTAGACCAGGCTGCCTCTCTAATCTAATTCAAACTAGAGCATAAATCCTGATCATCTCCCAAGATCTCTGCTATCATTCATTCATTCAATCATATTTATTGAGCGCTTACTGTGTGCAGAGCACTGTACTAAGCACTTGGGAAGTACAAGTCTGCAACATATAGAGACGGTTCCTACCCAACAACAGGCTCACAGTCTTGAAGGGGGAGACAGACAACAAAACAAAGCATGTAGACAGGTGTCAAAATCCACCAACCACAGGGAAGAGAGACTGGAAAAATATCTCACTGAGTATAGGGACCAGTTTCTTGCCAAATCCTACAGCCTCTACTCTATCCTAATCCTCCTCGATCTCTCAGCTGCCTTCGACACTGTCGACCACCTCTTCTCCTGGAAACATTATCCAACTTCGGCTTCACTGACACTGTCCTCTCCTGGTTCTCCTTCTATCTCTGGCCTCTCATTCTCAGACCCTTGTATGGGCTCCTCCTCTACCTCCCACCCCCTAACTGTGGAGGTCCCTCAAGGTTCAGTTCTGGGTCCCCTTGTACTCTCCATCTACACCCACTCCCTTGAAGAACTCATTTGCTCCCATGGTTTCAACCTCCATCTCTATATGACTGATTACAAAATGTATAAGTCTAGTCCTGATCTCTCTCCTTCTCTGCAGCCTCTCAATTCTGCCTACTGTCAAGACATCTCTACTCGGATGTCCTCCCGTCACGTCAAGCTTAACATGTCCAACATGGGTTCACTGGGTTGGACGAACCCCATGGCCTGACCTACAGCCTCTCATTTACTGTATTCATTCATTCATTCATTCAGTCGTATTTATTGAGCGCTTACTGTGTGCAGAGCACTGTATTAAGTACTTGGAAAGTACAATTCGATAAGAGATAGAGACAATCCCTACCCAATAATGAGCTCACAGTCTAGAAGGGGGAGACAGGCAACAAAACAAGTAGACAGGCATCAATAGCATCAAAATCAATAGAATTATAGATATATAATCAGAAGAAGAAGCAGCGTGGCTCAGTGGAAAGAGCATGGTCTTTGGAGTCAGAGGTTAGGGGTTCAAATCCCAAATCCACCAATTGTCAGCTGAGTGACTTTGGGCAGGTCACTTAACTTCTCTGCGCCTTAGTTACCTCATCCGTAAAATGGGGATTAAAACTGTGAGCCCCCCGTGAGGCAACCTGATCACCTTGTAACCTCCCCAGCACTTAGAACAGTACTTTGCACATAGTAAGCACTTAATAAATCCATTATTATTATTATTATATACACATTATTAATAAAATAAATAGAACAGAACATTAAGGGCATTTGATGAGCTCATTTTTCTGCTAAACTTAGGGGAGGATTCAGCAGAGACAAGACAATATCACTGCTCTTCAGGAGTTCATGATATGATGTAGGACAGTGTTCTGCCCACTGCAAGCACTCAATAAGTACCATCGATTGATTTGGGTGGAGATGAATGTTATAATTCCTTCCAACTAGCTGGGAGACGAAGGAGTGAGAAGAGAGCTAAAGCAGGAGGAGCCCCCTGAGGAAGGGACACAGACTCTGCCCACATGCTTTGGATCCTTGCCCACTGCCCTGCAGTGGACTGAGCACTGCAGCGGCAGGGGCAGCACCTTCTCCACCATGACCAGTCCGCACTGGGCACCAAGAACTGCACTGAGCTCCGGGGGGATTAAGAGGACCCCATCCTGGATCTCAAACTAGTGGAAGCAGAGGGCACACAGAGACGGACAGGTATTCATTCATTCAATCATATTTACAGAACACTTACTGTGTGCAAAGCACTGTACTAAGCCCTTGGGAGAGTACAATGTAACAACAGACACATTCCTGCCCACAATGAGCTCACAGTCCAGAGGGGGAGACAGACATTAATATAAATAAATACATACATACATACCTTCTAGACTGTGAGCCCATTGTTGGGTAGGGACTGTCTCTATATGTTGCCAACTTGTACTTCCCAAGCACTTAGTACAGTGATTTGCACACAGTAAGTGCTCGATAAATATGATTGAATGAATGAATGAATGAATAAATACATAAATACATAAATAACAGATAGATACAGATATATACATGTATGCTGTGGGGATGGGAGGGAGGATGAATGAAGGGGCAAGAAAGAGTGGCTCAGAAGGGAGTGGGAGAAGAGGAAAGGAGGGCTTAGTCAGGGAAGGCTTCTTAGAGGAGATGGGCTTTCAATAAGGTTTTGAAGTGAGAGAGAGCAATTATCTCTCTGATATGAGGAGGGAGGGTGCTCCATGCCAGAGATAGGATGTGGGAGAGAGCTCAGCTGTGAGATAGACAAGATCGAGGTACAGTGAGAAGGTTAGCATTAGAGGAGTGAAGTGTGTGGGCTGGGTTGTTGTAAGAGGTAGGAGGAGGCAAGGTGATTAAGTGTTTTAAAGCCAACGGTGAGGAGTATTTGTTTTGTTTGCTTGCATGCAGAGATGGAGATACACACAGAGCTCAACAGGCACAGAGCATGCACCACCTCATGTACATCCATTTTCAGTGCATCATCAGTGAGGCATCAACTGTACCAACCCTCCAGGACCCTCGTCCCCAGGTCCAGCAGTCAACCCCAAAAGAAGCCTGGCCTTTCCCAAGACCAAGGCCATCTGATCCCAAAGCTTTCCCCCAGCATCTCCCCACCTGCTTATGCCCTCCAACCCCAGCCTGACAAGGACAGTTCTCTGCCCCACCCCTCCTCCCTTAGGCTGCCCCCCAGCCCAGCAGCAGTATCTGAAGCATAATCAGAACTCCCAACACAATCATCACCACCTCAATCCCTTCCCACATTCCCTATTGTCCCACAACCAGGTCTTCTAGACTGTGAGCCCACTGTTGGGCAGGGACTGTCTCTATATGTTGCCAACTTGTACTTCCCAAGCGCTTAGTACAGTGCTCTGCACACAGTAAGTGCTCAATAAATACGATTGATTGATTGATTGATTGATATATACACATCATTACCAGTGTAACAACCCATCAGTATCAAGCACCCCGGCACCCCTTCCCCGCCCTCCCAACCTTCATCCCCCAACCTGCCCCAACAACCACAGTTCAACAACAAGTACATCTAAGTCATTTCTCAAACTCTGGACCCCCTCTGCACCCAACCAGCCCAACACTGATAACCCTGATTCCCCCACCTCATATTCAAAAGGCATCAACAATCCCAGAAACCCCAGTCCCACTGTAAAAAAAGGAGAGAGGGGGAATAGCTGAAACATCCAGAACCCCCTATTCACCAAAGCCCTGGGTAGGCCACATTCTGTTCTCCTTTCCACTTGCAAAATAGGGCACGCCTGGCTCAGGAGCTTGATATAGGGCAGGGAAGGGCCCAGCAGCCTCTGGATCATTAAAGGAGCAGTGCTTCCTGGCCCTACCTAGAGACACCCACAGGGAAAAGTTGGGAGCCATGATCCTTGCCCTCAAGGAGCTTACAATCTATCTGTGAGAGAGATGTTAAAATTCATTATAGGTAGGGGAAGTAACCAAGAATAAGACTATAAGGGTTGTGGGAGTGGGGAGCTGGAGGGGCCGGGGGAGGAACCTAAGTGCTTAGTAGGTGGTCCCCTTGAAACTGCATTCTGGCCCCAGCATCCCCAGAGGTTTCTAACAATAATAACTGTAGTATTTGTGTGGCACTTCCTATGTGCCAAGCACTTACTATGGGCCAAGTACTGGGGAAGATACCAAATAATCAGGTCAGGCACAATCTTTGTCCCGTGTAGAGGTCAGAGTCTAGTCGGGAGGGAGAACAAGTACTGAATCCCTATTTTACAGATCATCTAGAGAAATGAAGTGACTTGCCCCAGGTCACACAAGCTAAGTGTCAGAGCGGGGATTAAAACCCAAGTCCTCTGATTCCCAAGCTTGTGTTCTATTCCCTAGGCCAGTCAGAGCTGGGTTCCTCCTCCTGATGTTTTCCCAGTATAGATCTGGGGGCTTGGGGTGGCTTAGTGGATAGAGACTGGACTTGGGAGTCAGAAGGACTGGAATTGTAATCCTGGCTCTGCCACATGTCTGCAGTATGACCTTGGGCAAGTCACTTATCTTCTCTGGGCCTCAGTTCCCTCATCTGTAAAATGGGGACAAGAGTGTGAGCCCCATGTGGGACAGGAACTGTGTCCAACCTGATTATCTTATATCTACCCCAGTGCTTAGGACTGTCCTTGGCACATAGTAAGTGCTTGACAAGTACCATAAGTATCATTATTGTTATTATTAATGGGTACCAGGCAGCTCCGTCTTTGAGCAGGAATGCTGATGCTGACTGCAGCATGGAGTAAGGCTATGATCCTGATCTTTTCCTCAGCCCTGCTGTTGGAGCAGGGAAGTCTGGCTCCTGGTTGCCAGCCCCTCCCACTCTCTAGGCTCAAGAGATGTCTCAGAGGACCAGGCCAGATCAAGACCAAGCCAGTGGGCTAACTGCCCAAGTGTCCCCTAGAGAAGACCCAACCTGGATGATGTCTTCAGAATGGACCTTGAGACTTGGCAATAAAAACAGTTCCTATGAGGTCAGGACAAGGGATAGCCAATGAGATCATCCAGAGATGAGCAATAAAACTGTTGAAGAGACTGGCAGGCTGGTCCTGTGGGACAAAGTTAATAGCATTAGAGGGGTTCCGGGTAGAAGAGAGAAAACTGAGAGGTGAAAGGGCATGATGATTGCCTTCAGGACTCTGGAAGGATTTTATATAAGAAGCCAAACTGATTTTTCTCCACAACTAAAGATGTTGTATTCATCCTAGCACTTAGCACAAAATGCCGAACACATCCAGCACGCACTTAATAACATAGCTAATTAGGATAGTGTGTGAGCTGGAAAGCTTAACCATATAATCAATGGTTTGGGAAGGATCATGGCCTAGAGGAAAGAGCTTGGGACTTGGAGTCAGAATATCTGGGTTCTAATCCTGGCTCTACCACTTTCCTGCTGGGTGATTTGGGGCAAGGCATTCCACTTCTCTGGGCCTCTGTTTCCTCATCTGTAAAAGGAGAATTTAACACCTGTTCTTCCACCTTTATGTAGTGTGAACCCTCTCTGGGTTCGACACCACATATTTGGCATTGTGCTGGTACATAAAAGGTGTTTAGTAAATGCCATCATTGGCTGAACTGCCTTTCCAGGCCATTTCTCTAGTATCTCATAATGTGTCACACAGACCACACCAGAACCTCTGCCCCACTCCCAGAAAACCAGTGTGGGCTACTGGAAAGCGCACAGGACAGGGAGTCAGGAGGCCTGAGTTCTAATTCCATCTCTGTTTCTAGCCTGCTGGTTGACCTTGGTCAAGTCACTTAACCTTTCTGAGCCTCCATTCCTCAGCTGTAAAATGGTAAGACATAGTAAGACACAGTAAGACATAATAAGAGCCCTGTGTGGGACAGGGACTATGTCCAATCTTTCATTCATTCATTCAATTGCATTTATTGAGCATTACTGTGTACAGAGCACTGTACTAAGCTCTTGGGAAGTACAAGATCATTGTATCTACCCCAATACTTAGCACATTACTTAATAAATTTCATTTAAAATAAAAAGAAAGAAGAGTTCAGCTTTGGTAGTGGTGACTGCTTCCCCCTCCAAATACCTCTGCATTAACACAGCTCTCAGGTACCTTGCTCCCCTTAGAGTGTAAGCTCATCATGGGCAGGGAATATGGCTGTTTACTGTTGTTTTGTACTCTCCCAAGAGCTTAGCAGTAAGCACTCAATAAATATGATTGACTGACTGGCTGATTGCTAACACTCAGGCCCAAAGCATGGCCTATGCCTCCAAATGACAATAGGCCCAATATCTCTTGGGAATTGTAGTTTCCCAATGTAGTCTCCCATTGTGCATTACCTTGCAGCTGGAGGCATGGACAGGAGTGGGCGTGAGAAGACTGGACTCTTGAATCTTTAAAATCTCTCAGGACATTTGTCTCTAGCCATTGGCTCCCAGTGAAGGGAGCGGGATGGGGGGTGCTGAATAAAGCTAAAGCCAAACCCAAATTACACCTACACCAACCCAAACACTGTACTCTATAGTATTTATCCCTTTATAAAAGAGTTTCCATGAACAAACAAACAAGGTTTTTAGATCAACAAGGATCTGAAGAGGTGTAATCACAGGACACAGCAAGAGTTCCCCATAGGCTATTTATTAATTCCACAGCAGGCAATCTGCCCAAAGAATCCAGAGGGTCTGCACAAGAGAGAAAAAGCCTCAGGGCTTGACCTTTCAAAAGTTCTTCATCGAGGTTTCTGGAGGATTATAGGCCTTTAGACTTTTGGGAATTGTAGTTCCTTAATGGTTTTCCTTCCTATTACTCTTAGTGATGGCATTAAGCACTTACTATGTGCAAAGTGAAGGGGTAAATATAGTATCAGATCAGATGCTGTCCCTATCCCACAAGGGGCTCTTTGTCTAAGAGAACAGGTCCCATTTTATAGATGTAGAAAATGAAGCACTCAGAAGTTAAGTGGCTTGCCTAAGGTCACCTAGTATAATAAAAATAAAGATAACAGTTTTAAAGCACTTACAGTGTACTAAGCTTTGGTCTAAGCACTGGAGCAGATAATCAGAATGTACACAAGCCCTTTACCCCACAGACTCACAACCTAAGGGAGAGAAAACATGTGCTACATCCCTTTTTTACAAAAGAGGAAAGTAAAGTACAGAGAAGTTCAGTAATAATAACAATAATAATAATAATGGTACTTGTGAAGCACTTACTATATGTCAAGCATTGTTCTAAACACTGGGGTAGGTACACATAAGTCAGGTTGGACATAGTCCCTGTCCAACATGGGGTTCGCACTCTTTATCCCCATATTACAGATGAGGTAACCGAGGCCCAGAGAAGTTAAGTGACTTGCCCAAGGTCACAGCATACATGTGGTGAAGCTGGGATTAGAACCCAGGTCCTTCTGACTTCCAGGCCCATGCTGTATCCACTAAGCCAAGCTATTTCTCGTTGCTTCAATTGTCTTGCCCAAGGTCATCCATTATAGTAATGATAATTATTTTATTATTGCTATTTTTATTATCATTATTATTACTTTAAAGCACTTACAATGTACTATGTGCCAAGCACTGGGGTAGTTATATGATAGTCAGACTGGACACAGGCCCTTTGCCACACAGAGCTCTCAACCTAATGGGAAGAGAGCATGTATTGTACCCCTATTTTACAAATGAGGAAAGTGAGGCAAGGAGAAATTAAGTGACTTGCCCAAGTTCACTCAGCAGGAAAATGGCAGAGCAAGAATTAGAATCTATGTCTCCTGATTCCCTTTAGTATGCTCTTTCCTTTAGGTCACACTGCCTCCCTGCAATCTATTGACTCTGCCTGTAAAGGAAACCTGATTGTTAACAACAATGTCTTGCTAGCAAAGGGAAGCCAAAATTTTCCAACCCTGCCCAAAATGAAAATCCTCCTCTGGCTCCAGGATCCTAATACATAGTAGATTAGATGAGGGAAATTAGGGAGTTGAAGAGACACTGAACTGGAGCTCAAGGAAGGCAACTATCACACTCCCTCAATAGTCTTTTTTGAGCATCTACATTATTAAGAGCTCTGTTTCGGGGCTGGAGAAAGCACAAAGTAAGACAACATCTTTGCCCCCAAGGACCAGCGTGGCTTACTGGAAAGAGCCCTGGCCTAGGAGAAAGAGGACCTGTGTTCCAATTCTGGCTCTGCCACTTGCCTGGCATACAGTAAATGCTTAGTAAGTGCTATTATCATTATTATTATTAATAATGATTATTATAATAATGATAAACAAGGATCCTGTTCCCATGGTCAGAGAGAAAGAGAGAGACAGTGGCTGGAAGGGCAATTGGTCTTACTTGGTATTGGTTTTTTTATATTCTTATCTTAACTCTTATAATATTCTCTTCTATGTGGGAGATAAACTGTCAGAGTCCACTGCCAAATTTTTATAGCTAATTGGAAGGTTGTAGAAAGCAGGTGTTATGCAACTATCTTTGACTCGTCTTTAAAGGTGGATGACAAGAATTCAGCACCTCTCAATTATATGAGACACCCTGAAAATTGTAAAAAAGTAAAAGAATCATATAAGCACCTAAATTAAGCTCGAACATTTCTGAATATACTTTACTTTGATTCAAATTAAGTGCCTTTTGATAAACTTGATTAAACTGTTCAATCTCTTCAGTCTTTTCTTGTTTTCCTTCCTTTTAAGCAGGAGAGAACACAGAGAGCTACTGTCTCCAAACTGATTATTTTGTTTCTACCCCAGCAATTAGTACAATGCTTGGCAATCAATGGTATTTATTGAGTGATTCTGTGTGCAGAGTAATAATAATAATAATTATAGTGTTTCTTAAGTGCTTGCTATGTGCTGAGCACCATCCTAAACACTATGGTAGACACAAGGTAATCAGGTTGGACACAGTTCCTGTCCCACATGGAGCTCACATTCTTAATCCCCATTTTACAGATGAGGGAACTGAGGCACAGAGAAGTTAAGGTCATACTGCAGACATGTGGCAGAGCTGGGATTAGAACTCATGACCTTCTGATTCCCAGGCCCCTGCTCTACACATTAAGCCATGCTGCTTCTCTAATAAATACTATAATAAGTAATGTAATAAGTGCTTGGGTAGATATGATTTCTGCCCACAGGGAGCTTATGGTCTACAGGGTGAGACAGACATTAAAATAAATTATTGATAGGGTAAATAGTAGCACTCCACACAGTGCTTTGAACATAGTAAGTGCTTAACGAATGCCATCATTGTTATTCTCTCCCCTCCCTCCACATATCCACCAAACTAACTCTCTTCCTCCCCCCTACTGTGAGCTCACCTCCTCCAAGAGGCCTTCCCAGACTAAGCTCCCTTTTTCCTCTCTTCCTACCCATTGCCCCCCCGCCCTACCTCCTTCCCCTCCCCACAGCACTGTATATATTTGTACAGATTTATTACTCTATTTATTTTACTGGTACATATTTACTACCCTATTTATTTTATTAATGATGTGCATATAGCTACAATTATATTTATTCTAATGGTTTTGACACCTGTCTACATGTTTTGTTTTGTTGTCTGTCTCCCCATTCTAGACTGTGAGCCTGTTGTTGGGAATGGACCGTGTCTATATGTTGCTGACTTGTACTTCTCAAGCACTTAGTACAGTGCTCTGTACACAGTAAGCATTCAATAAATACAATTGAATGAATGAATGAATGAGGCTCAGGGAAGTTAAGTGACTTGACTATGGTTACACAACAGACAAGTGGCAGAGTGGGGTTTAGAACCTAGTTCATTTATGGTATTTGTTAATCACTTATTACACATCAAGCACTGTTCTAAGCACTGGGGTAAGTACAGTTAATCACATGGAACTCACAGTCTAAGTAGGAGGGAGAACAGGTTTTTAATCTCCATTTTACAGTTGAGGAAATTGAAGCTTAAGGAAGTTAAATGACTTGTCCAAGGTCATACAGCAGACTAGGGCAGAGCTGGTACTAGAATCACATCTCCTGATTTCCCATCTCATGTTCTTTCCATTAGAACACAGTACTAATAATAGTAGTATTTATTAAGCGGTTACTGGGTGTAGAGAACTGAGCACTGTACTACAACCCAACGAACACATTTTGTCCCTCAAATAATAATAATGATGATGGTATTTGTTAAGTGCTTACTATGTGCAAAGCACTGTTCTAAGCGCTGGGGGATACAAGGTGATCAGGTTGTCCCACGTGGGGCTCAGAGTCGTAATCCCCATTTTACAGATGAGGGAACTGAGGCACAGAGAAGTTAAGTAACTTGCCCAAAGTCACACAGCTGACAGTTGGCGGAGTCAGGATTTGAACCCATGACCTCTGACTCCAAAGCCCGTGCTCTTTCCACTGAGCCATACTGCTTCTCTAATGTCAATCTACTCACTTTACCTCAATTATTTTATTTATGTTTGCTTTTTTATTTCTTTATTTATGTTTGTATGGTATTTGTTAAATTCCCCTGATTACAAGGCCAAAGCTTGCTGTGAACAGGGAACAAGTCTACTAACTCTATTGTATTGTACTCTCCTAGCTGTTTACTACAGTGTTCTACATGTAGTAAATGCCCAATAAATACCACTGACTGATTGATTCAACTAGGTCACACTGCTTCTTGACTGAGCCAGAATTCCCAAAGGACTTCTCGTAATTCTATAGTTTTCCTCACCAGATGCCCCTGTGTCTATGATGTTCTAGTGCAGCCTTGCATGGAGGCAGGAGGATTACTTAGATAATAATAATATTAATACCTGTGATATGTGTTAAGATCAAACTATGTTTCAAGCATTGCCACATTGTGTACACATTGTGTACTGGGGTAGAAACAAGATAATCAGGTTCCACATGGGGCTCACAGTCTAAGATGACTTTGAAGCAGTGTGGCCCAGTTGAAATAGCACAGGACTGAAAGTCAGGAGACCTGGGTTCTGATATCACCACTTCACCATTTAATGTTGGTATTTGTTAAATGCTTACTGTGTGCTAAGCGCTGTTCTAAGCACTGGGGTAGATACATGGCAATTAGGTTGTCCCACATGGGGTTCACAGTCTTAATCCCCATTTTACAGATGAGGTAACTGAGGCACAGAGAAGTTAGATGACTTGTTCAAAGTCACACAGCTGACAAGTGGCGGAACCCATGACCTCGGACTCCCAAGCCCAGGCTCTTTCCACTAAGCCACGCTGCTTTTTGCTGCAGTGTGACCTTGGGCAAGCCACTTAGCTTCTGTGTGCCCTCCTTTTCTTCCTCTGTAAAATGGGGATTCACTATATGTTCTTCTCCCTTAGACTATGAACTCCTTGTAAGACAGGAACTGTATCTGACCTGATGATTTACATCTACCCCAGAGCATAATACAGTGCTTGGCACCTAGTAAGCACTTAACAAATACCATGGTTTTTATTATTACTGTGTCATTATAGAATCTTATTTAGCTAATGGCTATCCTAGCAAACAATTTTGCTTTTTCTCCCCACATCCCCAAGAGTTTCCTAAAAATGATATTGCTCTCCCTTGGCTTTCACCACAGAGCCTGTAAAACCCACTTCTTCGCGAATTATCTCCAGTGAGCACCAAGAGCTAAATCAACCCAGGCCCCATACAGCAAAAAGCAGCTGACAATTGGACCACTAGAAGAAGCGTGGCCTAGTGAAAAGAGCACAGGCCTGGGAGTCAGAGTCCTAATCCTACCTCTGCCACTTGTCTGCTGTGTGACTTTGGGTAAGTCACTTAACTTCTCTGGGTTTCAGTTACCTCATCTATAAAATGGGGATTAAGACTATGAGCTCTGGATGGGACAGGGACTGTGTCCAACTGATTATCTTGTCTCTACCCCAGTGCTTAGTATAGTGCTTGACATATATTAAGTGATTAGCAAATATCACAATTCTTCTTATTATTATTTGAATGTAATCAGTAGACCTTCTAATTTGTAAGTTTACTGTGGGCAGGAAACCTGTTTATTGTTATATTGTACTCTCACAAGTGCTTAGTACAGCTCTCTGCACAAGGTAAGCACTCAATAAATGCAGTTGAATGACTAGACCAATCAGGAGCGTAATTCGGGATCAGGAAGAAACCAAGCAAATTCTTCAGATAAGTAATGGCTTCCCTTCTGCACAAATCCAATTTTCCAAACAGCTGTCATCTCGTTAATTTACCTGTGACATGTTGCTACACTTAATTGCCTTTGACAATTAGTAACATTTCAACACCTCTTTTAATGGACCAATTAAGAGGACACGTCTAAGTTTCATGGGCTAAGAGAAAATAGATGGACTGATTTGTAGGCCAAAAATAACCCAAACCCCCCAAACCCTAGTGGAATCATTCTAATAATTCCAAGACAAGCCTTTTCCAGTTTGCATTTGCTAGAATTCCAAGTAAACCCTTGTGTATTCCATAGACAAGCATTTCTCCATTAGAAAACCCAATGCAGTATAGGCTGCGATGTGATGTTAACTATAGAGAGGAATGAATGCTAAGCATCTGACATTATTCATTTCTCAAATGCCAGGTTCCCTCATACATTTTCAATCCAATCAATGTCCAAGCCAGAGGAGGCTGATTGGAAGAAAAGGAATTCCTCAGACCTGATTATCTACTCTTGGCTTTCGGTCCAGCAGAACTGAATGGGAAGGAGAGAGAGGTTGAGAGAGAGAGAGAAGAGGGAGAAAGAAGGAAAAGAAATCTCATATGGGAAAGGGCTCACGGCCAATCTGCAAATATTGTTTTTACCCCAGCTTTTAGTACAGTGCGTGACACATAGTAATTTCTTGATCGATGTCACAATTATTTTTAGGAGAGAGGGTGAGAGAGAACCAAATCTCATTCTCAGACCTCCTTTTCACTGGACTCTGATGAGGAGTACATTTCATTAATAAAAGAGGTTTCTGGCAGATTTTAGGTCACAATAGAGAAAAACAGAAGGGTGATAATTACATCTTGTGAAAGGAGAGTACAAGTTCCTCATCCTTAAATGTGTCAGGTCTAAAGCCGACTGAATTCTAAATACATCTCCTTTCCCAACATAACCCCTTGCACCACACTCTGCGACCCTCAATCCCAGAGAGTGTGTGGAGTAGCTTCCAAACACAGGTCCCTCAGGGCTTCTTATCATCCTTGAGCTATTGGAACCTCAAGCTGTGACGCCTCATGGCCTAATGGAAAAAGCACAGGTCTGGGAGTCAGAGAACCTGGGTACTAATCCCAGATCTCCCACTTGTCTGCTGTGTGACCTTGGGCGAGTCACTTAACTTCTCTGGGCTTCAGTTTCCTCAGCTGTAAAATGAGGATACAATACCTATTTTTCCCTCCCATTAGACTGTGTAGGACAAGGACTGTGCTTGACCTATCTTTTTTTATAGTATTTGTCATCCATTCATTTATTCAGTTTTTTTATTGAGTGCTTACTGTGTACAAAAGCACTGTACTAAGTGCTTGGGAGAAAACAATAGAACAATAAACAGACATAGTCCATGCCCACAACGAGCTTCTTACTATGTGTTGCACAGAACTAAGCGCTGGGGTAGAAACAAGCTAATCAGGTTTGGCCCCGTCTATGTCCCATATGAGGCTCACAGTCTTAATCCCCATTTTAAGAATGAGATAACTGAGGCCCAGAGAAGTGAAGAGACTTGCACAAGGTCTCACTGAAGCCAAGTGGCAAAGCAGGGATTAAAACCCAGGTCTTCCTCACTCCCGTGCTCTACCCACTAGGCCACACCACTTCTCTAGTGTGTACCCCAGTACTTAGCACCATTCTTGGCACAAAGTAAGCACTTGACTAAGACTATTATTACTTCCACATTTACTAAGAGGTCAAGTGGTCCAACACTCTGCCTGGATTCAAGGAGATGCCAAAACTCTTCAGGACAAGATATCCTGTTTTAAAATATTTCCAGGATGGTGATCTCAAAGCATTCTAGGTGTCCCATTCCATTGTCTAATCCCCTCTTGAACAAGATATTCTTCCTTAGCCCTCTCCCCCAACCCCTTAACTCTCCTGATGAAATTTCAATTCACTTCTCTTGTTTGGCCTCCTCAGATTGCTTGGTGGAGGAGGCGGGGAAGATCAGAGACAGAATGTTCTGTTTGTTTCCACCTAAAGTTTCCCCAGTTCAGGCTGGGAAAAGCTTCTCGATTTCCATTTCATTTAAAAGATTATGACGATCGTGATGATGCTTTTGCCTCTACATTCTAAAATGTGTGCATGTATGCAGGCACAATAATTATATTACTCATGCTATTAGCGAGGTCTTGCTTTCGGGACCTAGAAAGGACCAACTACATAATGGGAGAGTTGAGAAATGGAGCAGAGCACTGAAGGCACAGTGCAGGGATAATGGGTTACATAAATCATGAGTTTTGTGATTTACCTCTCAGATGTGGGCTGTGAATAGGGATTTTCAGTTAATGTGATTTTTAAAATGAATTTTTTTCATAACTACTGTTCCCAGCTCCAATGATGCCACCACCTGCTCTGCCTCCAAAGGACTTGAGGATCCAAAGGTCAAAAGGCACTGGGGAAGAGTCTCACTCTCCAGAGTGGGGAGACTGAGGTAGGTCAGAGGCAGGAATGCCCACTTCCAGCTGTGTATGTTCCAAGTTTCTTTACCTGAAAAAATACTTACGCAGCTGGACAGAGGGGCAGGAGTGCACAGGAGTGTCGTGGAGCAAATATCCTCACTGGCTTTCTATCACTGACCACTATTTCACCAGTTTCTTTTTTTAATGGTATTTGTTAAAGCACATACCATGTGCCAGGCTTTTTATATAAAATAAATGGGTTGGACCCAGTTCCTGTCCTTCATGGGCCTCACAATTTTAATCTCCATTTTGCAGATGAGGCAACTGAGGCACAGAGAAGTGAAGGTCACACAGCAGACAAGTGGTAGAGCGGGGATTAGAACCCAGGTCCTCTGACTCCCAGGCCTATTTTCTTTCCACGGTGCCATGCTGATTTCACTAGGACTTCCAAGGTAGGAATGGAATGTGTTGCCTCTGCTTGACTCTCCCACCCGTAGCACTCTCCCTCCTGTAGCCGAAACTGGTAGAGTACTAGAAACTCACCAGGTGTCATCCTGAGAGGGGTCTGCTTACCCACTCAGTCACTCACTTTGTGCTGGGCCCCAGAAGGAGCCCGACCGGCAGAGATGAGAGAGTGCAAGCCCCTAAAACTATAATCTATTCCTCCACAGCAACTTTCAGTCCTGAAGTCTCCCTATCGAGGTTATCTGGCAGTTCCACAGGATTGTCCTGTGGAACTGCTGTGTATATGTTTTTAATTTATTTATATTATTGTCTGTCTCCCCCTCTAGACTGTAAGCTTGCTGTTGACAGGGAATGTGTCTGTTTATTGTTGTACTATATTCTCCCAAGCACTTAGTACAGTGTTCTGCACACAGCAAGCGCTCAATAAATATGACCAACTGACTGACCGAGAGTCCATTCAGCCTTTGAATCAAGTTTGGGGGCTCATTTAGGACCAACTGCTCAAGTAATAGACCTTCTCACTCCCCGGCCCATTTCTCTTCCAAGTCCTCCAGACGGACGGCCTTCTGTTCCCACCTCTGGCACAATGGAGCCTTGATTTCTGCTGAAAGAAACCCACCATCCATGAAACTCATTGGCACTGACTCCGTGGAAATGAACAAATAAACAAACAAATGGGAGTCTGGAAGGAGAATTTGGTTTATGAATAAAACAATGTTTTATTAAGCTGCTATTAAATTTCAATTGAACAGTGCTTGGGATACATAGATGCCGACATATTCCTGAAACTAATTGGTTTTCCACATCTGCCTTCCTTCCTAATTGGACTAATTACTGCACTGTAGGATCATGTTCACCGCTCTACAGAAAGCAGGAAACCTTGATTTACAGTGAGAGGAGCAGCAATTAGAGGAAATTAATTCATAAAGCAACATCTAAATAAATCATATTATGAGAAGACAGCAATGTAATTATTGTGACTAGTGGGTCTCTTGTGGGTGGAGAAAGCATTAACTCTTAAAACCTTAAACCAAGCTGCTCAATTCTCCCTGGATTTGCTCGACTTCTCCAATTTCAGAGAGACTGTACCTCCCTGTTTTTTATAGCCTAATTGAGGTGAAATTTCAAAAGTAATTGATGAAGGCAAAAACTCCAAGTTTTTGACGCTGCAAAATGCAGTCTTTGAATTAAATGTATATAAGGAGTTCTGGCTGCCTCTTCAAAACTCGGATCTCAGACGAATTGAAGAATCATTCTGATCCTTCTCCTCTGTTCTAGTTTACTTATTTGGGCTAGTCTATAAAGGCTTATTATCAAGGAAAAATATGTTAAAATTCCAGTATTTTCATCATTCATCTCCATGCTCTGGGTGGCAAGAGACTGTGGTCAGGCCTTGCTGGTAGAAATCAGAGAGCTCAGAGTTTTGGTTTGTTTTTATGGTATTTCTTAAGTGCTTACAATGTGCCAGGCACTGTACTAAGTGCTGGGGTAGAAAAAGGAAATCAGGGTTGGACACAGTCCATGTTCCACATGGGGTTCCCTGTCTTAATCCTCTTTTTACAGATGTGGGAACTGAGGCAGAGAGGAAATGAAGTGATTTGCCCAAGGTCACACATCAGGCAAGTGGAGGAGTCAGGATTAGAACCCAGGTCCTTCTGACTCCCGGGTTCCTGCTCTATCCACTAGGTCACACAGAGTCGCACTCTACTCCTCTTCATGTCCTAGAAATCAGTGATCATTCTGCTGTAGTATGGATGTTTTTAATGTTCTCCATCCATCCTTCTTAAATACAGGCAAAGGTGCATGTAACCCGCCACTACAAAGTTATCAATCCTTGCTACTCTGATGTGTGGGTTTCTTCATAATGGGGAGTCAATAATGGTGACACTGTTAAGATCGCTGTGGGCAGGGAATGTGTCTATCAACTCTGTTATTTGTACTCTCCCAACCATTCAGTACAGTGCTCTGTGCTTAGTAAACACTCGATAAATACCACTGATGATGATTTGTTAAGCATTTTTTATGTATCAAAAACTAAGTACTGGGGTATGAATATTCAAGATAGTTATGTCGGACATAGTCCCTGTCCCACGCTGGGCTCACAGTCTAAGAAGGAGGAAGAACAGGAACGGAATCTCCATTTTACAAAGGATAAAACTGAAGCACAGAGAACTGACTTGCCCAAGGTCACACATCAGGCAAGTGGTTGAGTCGAAATTAGAACTCAGGTTTTCTGGGCCCATGCTCTTTCCACTAGTCCATCTGTTTCTCCAAGAGAATAACTGGTTGCAAAAGGAAGGAATAATAATAATAATACTTTTTAAAAGCTTACTGTGCACCAAGCAGCATGGAAAAGCAGCATGACCTAGAGGAAAGAGCATGGGCCTGGGAGTCAGAGGAACTGGATGCAATTCCCGACTCTACCACCTGCCTACAGTGTAACCTTGGGCAAGTTATTTCTTTGTGCCTCTGTTACCTCATCTGTAAAATGGGGATTAAAACTGTGAGCCCCATGTGGGACATGGACCATGTCCAATCTGGTTATGTTGTATTCAGTAATTCATTCAATCGTATTTATTGAGCGCTTACTGTGTGCAGACCACTGTACTAAGCACTTGGAAGTACAAGTTGGCAACATATAGAGATGGTCCCTACCCAACAATGGGCTCACAGTCTAAAAGGGGGAGACAGACAAAAAAAAACAAAACAAAACATAACATATTAACAAAATAAAATAAATAGAATAGTAAATATGTACAAGTAATATAAATAAAGTAATAAATCTGTACAAACATATATACAGGTGCTGTGGAGAAGAGAAGGAGGTAGGGCAGGGGGGATGGGGAGGGGGAGTGGAAGTACCTATTCCAACGCTTAGTCTGGTGCCTGGCACATAGTAAGCACTTCATTCATTCAATCAATCAATCATATTTATTGAGAACTTACCATGTGCAGAGCACTGTGCTAAGCTCTTGGGAAAGTACAATACAGCAATAAAAAAAGACAATCCCTGCCCACAACAAGCTCACAGTATAGATGGGGGAAGACAGATATCCATATAAATAAAATTACAGATATATACATAAGTGCTGTGGGGCGGGGAGAGTGGGAAAGAGCAAAGAAGGTGACACAGAAGGGAGTGGGAGATGAAGAAAAGTGGGGCTTAGTCTGGAAAGGCCTCTTAGAGGAGATGTGCCTTCAGTAAGGTTTTGAAAGTGGGGGGAGTAATTGTCTGGCGGGCACTCTGACAGAAGCCACTTAAATACAATTTAAAAAAGCACTGTGCTAAGCATTGGGGTAGATAGAAGGTCACACAGCAGATGAGGGTCAGAGCCAGGATTAGAATCCATCTGGGATTAGAATCTCTTCCCTCAAGTCTTTAAGCAGCTGCAAATGAGAGGCTGGCCTTTCCCCCCAAGCCAGGACTCAGTTGGTTTGACAGTGCTATCAAAAGCAAGGTGTCTACCTGAGTCCTCTTTTGTTGTGGTGAATTGAAAATGGCTTCAATGGTCCTTTCATTTCCAATAGAGTCAGTGCTAAACTCTTAGTACAGTACTTAATACAGTGCTCTGCACACAGTAAGTGCTCAATAAATATACGATGGAATAAATGGAGTGAGCTCACTCTGATGCAACCAGATAAGTAAAGCAGAAAGCTAGGGTTTCCAGAGAGTCATTCAATCCATTAATAGTATTTATTGAGTGTTTATTATAGCAAATCACTATACTAAGCATTTGGCAGAGTACAGCACAACAGAGTTGGTAGGCATTTACCCTGACCACAACAAGTTTACAATTAGCAGGGGAGACAGACATTCAAATATATAAATAACTTATCATATGCAATTTAATGCTGTGGGGTTGAGGGTAAGGCAAATATCAAATGCCCAAAGTCACAGATGCAAGTGCATAGCAGACACTTGCATAGAAGACACCTAAAGAAGCAACATGACCTAATGGTTAGAGTATGGGACTGGGAGTCAGAAGGACCTGAGTTCTAATCCCAGCTCTGCTGTTTGCCTGCTGTGTGACCCTGGGCTAGTCACTTAAATTCTCTGAGTCTCAGTTACCTCATCTGTAAAATGGGAAGTAAGATTATGAACCCCATGTGGGATAGGGACTATGTTCATCCTGAAAAGCTTGTATCTACCCCAGTGCTAAGTACAGAGCTTGGCAAATAGTAAGCACTTAACAAATACCATAAAAAAGACACAGAAGGGAGAGGGAGCAGTAAGACAGTCAGTGCAACAATATCAATGACATATATTTAATCAGTCAATTAATGGCATTTACTGAGTGCTTACTGTGTACAGAGCACCGTACTAAGCGCTTTGGAGAGTATACTATAACAGAGCTGGTAGACATGCTCCCTGCCCATAGTGATCTTACAGCCTAGAGGAAGATTCCCTCGTCATCAGCATTCTTTCTATCTCCTGGCAGGACATAGATGAAGGTAGGGAGTTTTTGAGGTGAAGGCAGAAATGAACAGAAGAGGGCACTTGGGGATTGGTGAAACATTTTTGCTCTCCTTTGCCAGGCTGGTGTAGCCAAGAATAACATGAGTTTGTTGGCCAAGATTTCCTGACTAGTGTAAACACAGGCTAAGGATTATCTTTTCGATGGCTTCTCAACATGGTGTGTGTTGCCTATTTGTTAGTGTCACCCACTCCAGAGATCCCTTCCTCGAGTGGTTGCTTTCCCTAAAATATGATGTAGATCACATCACATTATCCCATGTCAAATCACAAATATAAGTAGAAGAATTAACATAATATGATGTTCCAGAGTCTATCCACCACCTGACACTCCATAAATCCCTCTCCATCAGAAAGCAAAGATTCACATCCAAACAATTACCTGCTCTTAACAGACGCTTCATCCATTACGAGGCCAAATGATAAATCATTAGTTCAGACAGGCAGGAACTGATCCATCTCGATCCAGGATGCCATTGTCCTGGAAAAATGGAAGCAGCAATCAGTTCCATACCTGGATGCTTTTGTGGGAAGTTGGGAGAGCTAAGAGGGGAAGGAAGCCTTGAAAACAACAGACTGGGAGGGGAAACAGACTCTGTGGGTTGTTATACCTGATGCTGTTTGTAGTTTGGGTCACCAACGCGAGGTAAAAGATGTGGGGAGAGAGAGGAAGGAGAAGAAAGTCTAAGCAGTCTCCTAACTTTCGCTGAAAGCATTGCAGAAAGACGATTATCTCAACTCACTGGGACAAAGTTTAGCTCATATGGTGAAGGGCTTGATGAACTCTCGAAGCAGCAACAGGACCACACTCCTGAGGTGGTATTTAATTGCTGTATTTATTTCATTAGAATGTCTTTTCTTCCCCTATCCTAGTCCTAGTGATCTTGGGCCAAGTCATTTAACTTAGGTGTGCCTCAGTTCCCTTATTAGTAAAATGGAGACAAAACAGCTGTTCTCCCTCCCATGCCCTCCAAGAGGCCTTCCCTGACTAAGCCCTCCTTTCCTCTTCTCCCATTCCCTTCTGCATTGCCTTGACTTGCTCCTTTTATTTATCTCCCCTCCTACACACACAGCATTCATGTACATATCTGTAATTTATTTATTTATATTAATGTCTGTTTCCCCTTCTAGACTTTAAACTCTAAATATTTGTTGTGGGCAGGGAATGTGTCCGTTTATTGTATACTGTACTCTCCCAAGCACTTAGTACAGTGTTCTACACACAGTAGGACCTCAATAAATATGAAGGAGTGAGTGAATGGACTGTAAACCCCTTGGGGGACTGGGACTATGTCTGATCTGTTTATTTTAGCTCAGTGTTTGGCACATAAAAAAGCAGCGTGGCCTGGGAGTCAGCAGGCCTGGGTTCTAATCCCAGCTCTGTCTGCCATTTACCTGCTATGTGACCTTGGGCAAGTGATTTAACTTCTCTGTGCTTCAGTTTCCTCATCGATAAAATGGGGATTAAATCCAACTCCCTCCTTCTTAAACTGTAAGCCTCATGAAGGACAGAGACTGGGTCCAACCTAATTATCTTGTATATACCCCAGTGCTTAGTACAGTGCTTAATTAATACCATAATAATAATAGTAAGTATTTAATAAATGTTGTTATGATGGTGATGTTAAAAGTTAGAGTCTCTCCCTCTCTCAACCACTCCACCAACCTCAAGACTTCAGTTTCTGGGTCACCTCTCACACATCCCCCTACAATGGGGTCCAAACTCATCCATCCCAGGGAGCTCTTTCCAGGACTTGCTGACCAGCTGATCATTGATCATTCCAGATCCAGGAGAAGCAGTGTGGTGAAGCGGCAAGGCACTGGCTTAAAAGCCGGAGGACTCGACTTCAAGTCTGCACTGTGCTCTTAGCCTGCCGTGTGACTGTGGGCGAATCAACTAACTTCTCTGTACCTCAGTTTCCTCATCTGTAAAATGGGGATAATAATACCTGCCTTGTCCCCCTACCTCACAAGGTTGTGAGGGTTGAAATGAACTAATTAATATGAGAGTACTCTGGTAATAAAAGCACTATAGCAAATATTATTTTGTCCACGGCCAAAACACCCTGAATGCACCCGATCTTGTATGACCCCAGAAGCTAAATGGCATTAGGCCTGGTTATTACTAGGATGGGAGACCACCTGGGAATACTGGGTGCTGAACACTTGAGAAGCAGAGTGGCCTTGTCGAAAGTGCAAGTGCCTGGGAGTCAAAAGGTCATGGATTCTAATCCCTGCTCTGCCACTTGTCTGCTGTGTGACCTTGGGCAAATCATTTTACTTTTCTGTGCCTCAATTACCTCATCTGTAAAATGGGGTTTGAGAGACTGTGAGCTGGACAGGGACTGCATCCAACTCCATTTGCTCGTATCCACCCCAGCACTCAGTACAGTGCCTGGCAAATATTAAGTGTTTAACAAATGCCATTGTTATTATTATTATCATTGTTAATAACCTCCTGATGCTCTAATTTATCTTTTTCCCTTTTTGCCCCCCCCCCAAGCTCCCTTCTCTCTCCCTTTACCTCAGCCTCACTTATGTCCACAGCCTGTATTTATTTATTTATATTAATTTATTTATTCAATCATATTTATTGAGCAGTTACTGTGTGCAGAGCACTGTACTGAGCACTGTCTCTCCCTCTAGACTGCAAGCTAGATGTGGGCAGGAAACAGGTCTATCAATTGCTGCATTGTACTCACCTAAGTACTTACTACAGTGCTCTGCACAAAGTAAGTGCTCAGTAAATACTGTCAATTGATTGATTTAATGATTACACCCTTGTGTCTTTAACCAAGCCAATAAAAGTATAGAGATGAACAAGGGGACCCTTAATGCTAATAGGGCAATTGTTAAACCTTTACTATGTACCACATGCTGGTTTAAAAAGGTCGGAGACAGTCCCTGACCCAATCAGGGCTCACAGACTAAAAACAAAATAGAACAGGTGCTTCTAGAACAGGTAAAAGCCAGTGACCTAGTGGATAGAGCATGGGCCTGGGGGTCAGAACAACCTGGGTTCTAGCCCAGGCTCTGCCACTTGTCTGCTGTGTGACCTTGGGCAAGTCACTTCCCTTCTCTGTGCCTCAGTTACCTCATCTGTAAAATAGGGATTAAGACTGTGAGCCCCACAGGGAACAGGGACTGAGTCCAACCTGATTACCTTGTATCTATGCCAGCACTTAGAACAGTGCCTGGATAGTAAGTGCTAAGCAAATTCTATTTTCAGAAAACAGGTATTTTATCCCTGTTTTACAGAGGAGTAAACTATGGCACAGAGAAATTAAGTGACATGATGAAGGTAACCCAGCAGGCAAGTAACAGATCTAGGACTTGAACCCAGGTCTCCTGATTCCCAGCCCAGCACTCTTGATGCCAGCCCATGCTTCCACTACACTATCCAAACAGAACCAAGTTTAGCCAGCTGACATACTAATTGTGGTATTTGTTAAGCACTTACTCTGTGCCAAGCATTGTATTAAACTCTGGGGTAGATCCAAGACAATCATGTATGGGTTTCACAGTTTAAGGGGGAGAGGAAACAAGTATTTAATCCCTATTTTACAGACGAGGAAACTCACACATGAAGACGTTAAGTTACTTGCCCAGGATCATTCATTCAATCATATTTATTGAGCGCTTACTGTGTGCAGAGCACTGTACTTCATTACACTTCTGAAGAATCCAAAGGAAATTCTCTCTGTCTGCTGGCTGAGGTTCTCTTACTTTTAAAAGCTAACCAATTTATTTAGAAATTATAGAGGTTTTGATGTAAATGTACCCCTGGAGGACTGCTGCTTCTCCCTTAGATAAGTAGCATATGGTGCATAAATTGACCAATTGGTACACAAATTGTACCAATTGCAAGGCAAGTGGTGAAGCCAGAACTAGAACCCAGGTTCCCTAACTCCCAGGCCCATGCTAGTCATACTGTTTAATAATAAATAATTATGGTACTTATTAAGCACTTACTGTGGGCCAAGCACTCTTCTAAACATTTGGTTGTTACAAGTTAATCAGGTAGGACACAGTCCCTGTCCCACATGGGGCTCACACTCTTATCCCCATTTCACAGATAATAATAATTGTGGTATTTGCTAAGTGCTTACTATGTGCCAGGCACTATACTAAGCACTAGGGTGGGGATTAAGACTGTGAGCCCCACGTGGGACAACCTGATCACCTTGTATCCCCCCAGCTCTTAGAAAAGTGCTTTGCATATAGTAAGCGCTTAACAAATACCATCATTACTATTATTATTACGAGAAAATCAAGTTGGACACAGTCTCTGTCCCATGTGGGTATCACAATCTCCATTCCCATTTTTACAGATGAGGTAACTAAATCCCAGAGAAGTGAAGTGACTTGCCCAAGGTCACACAGCAGATGTGGCAGAGCTGGAATTAGAACCCAGGTCCTCTGACTCCCAGGCCCGTGCTCTAGCTATGCAGAATTTAGAGTTGTCTTATAATTTAGTAGTTATATTCTGGGAATGAATATTGGGGTCAACCCAGGTAAATGATATTCAGATTCTCTGCTTTACATATTGTTACTTTTCCGTAGTAGCCTTGAACCAATTTCAAGAAACATCTTCAGAGAGGAATACTGAAGCTCCATCCCATCAGTTTAGATCACTTTAGTTTCTGGGCCCTGGTGGCTGTGCCTTACTGAGATGTTAGAGAAGAGCATCTCCAGAGAACATTAGTCATTACACTTCTGAAGAAACCAAAGGGAATTCCCTCTGTCAGCTGACTGAGATTCTCTTGCTTTTAAAAGCTAACCAATTTATTTACAAATTATAGAGGTTTTGATGTAAATGCATCCCTGGAGGACTGTTGCTTCTCCCTTAGATTAGCAGCATATAGTGCATAAATTGGCAAGAAAGCCAAATACAGAATCTGAACTCATGGTCTATTAAAATAAAGCCCCTGGATAATTATTCTGATTTGTGAGGTACAAGGAGACGAGACACTTCAAAAGTGACAGAAAGAGGGGGGTGGAGGAATTTCACTTTTGTTTAAGCAGGATGTGAATTTGGAAAGTGAGCACCCTGGTCTCTTCTCCAATCAATCAATTGATGGTAATTAATTAATCATGGTGTTGGTTAAACCCTTACTATGTGCCAAAACATTATGCTAAGTTCTGGAGTAGATCCACAATTATGAGACTGGGCACAGTCCCTGTCCCACATGGTAATCACAGACTAAGGGGGAGGAAGAATAAGTATTTAATCTCCACTTTACAGGTAATAATAATAATAATGAAAATCATAACAATAATTATGCCATTTGCTAAGTGCTTACTATGGCCGGACACTGTACTAAGCATTGGGGTGGACACAGTCCCTGTCCCACGTGGGGGTCACAGTCTTAATCTCCATTTTACAGATGAGGTAACTGAGGCACAGAGAAGTAAAATGATTTGCCCAAGGTCCCACAGCAGGCAAGTGGCAGAACCGGAATTAGAACCCCAAGGTCTTCTGATGCCTAGGTCTGTGCTCTATCCACTAGGCCATGCTGCTTCCTTCCCTCTGATCTGTGAGGAGCCCGAAATCCTGCTGCTCCTTTCACCCTCAACATTGTCATTCTCCTGGTATTTTTGTTTCATCTTTCCCCACTTGTCTGTCACCAACCCCCTCTCCCACGTATGAGCCCCTTGTGAGCCAGAGGCCCTGTCTATATCACATCCATGGATTTCTTACCCAGTGCTCCGCACAGTGCTTTGCACCTAGTAGCACTTACTAAACACCAGTGCTACTATTCAGCATTCTGCTGATGTAGCTACTCCTTTGACATCAGCCTCCTAGTCAAGACTGGAAGTCTAAGTCTGAAGCAGCTTGGCATAGTGAAGCAGCAAAGCATAGTGAATACAGCCCAGGCTTGGGAGTCAGAAGGTCATGAGTTCTAATTCTGACTCTGCCACTTGCCTGCTGTGTGATCTTGGGCAAGTCACTTCACTTCTCTGTGCCTCAATTCCCTCTTCTGTAAAATGGGGATTGAGACTGTGAGGCCCATGTGGGATGGGGACTGTGTCCAACCTGATTTGCTTGTGTCCAACTTGATTGCCTTGTATCTATCCCAGTGCTTAGAACAGCGCACATAGCACTTAACAAATACCACTACTATCATTATTGTTATCTACCTCAGAGCTTTGTACACTGCCTGGCACATAGTAAGTGCTTAACAAACCACAATTATCATTATTATTATTATTACTACTGTTATTATTAAGTTCTGTGGACCAGTCCCAGAGGTCAGATTCCCCCCACTCCCCCTCATCATTCATTCAACCATATTTATTGAGCACTTACTGTGTCCGCTAATACCCTTCAGCACTTGATATTCACCCCACCCTCATCTCCATGGCATTATGTACATAGCCATAATTTGTTTTAGTGTCCGTCTCCCCCTTTAGACTCTAAGCTTCTTGAAGACAAAAAATGTGTTCAATCAACTCTGTTATACTGTACTTCCCCAAATGCTTAGTATAGTGTTGTGCCCACAATAAGCCCTCAATAAAAACCATAGGTTCAGAGGGACAAATGAACTTGTGAGACAGAAAGAGCCTCTGTTGTCCCTTTCCCCCCACATACCTCTTCTTCACTCGTGCCTGTTGCCTGGATACTAGAAGGTGAAGAGGTTGCAGAGGAGAGCTGCAAGTCACTCCTAAATAATTACAGTGAGACAATAATGTTGACATCCACATGCACTCCCCTAGCCTTTTCATGTACTATTAAAGTCCAGCTCCAGAAGGCCACCCTTCTCCTTCCCCCTTCCCCTCAAGATTATTAAAGAGGATTTCAGTAAAGGCCAGAATCTCCTCTCTTTATCTGCAGAGGCCCAATGCAGTGCTGGAATCTTAATCACCTTCCTGCCACCCGAATTTCCTGCACTCATCTTGCACTTTCCCCTTGAGGCCCTTCTGGGGAGGCACCAGCAGCGAGATCATTACTTGTGCCAACCTTGTAACATCAGCCGCAAGCTCGGGAGCCACTCCTGCTGGGAGCCAAAGGGAAAGATTTACCATCAGAACCAGCCCGGAGCTGGTGGGGGCGGGGGAGACCCAGATTTACAACCAGAAGAGAAACCCTATGTATTTCCTCCCTATTATTCAGCTGTAAATCCCCACCATATTTAACTCAGCACCTGCAAGGTTCCCCCTTCTCTGCCCTCAGAGACCCAGCAAAAACAATCTCTGGATTCTAAGGGAAATTAAGAACTTGATCAAGGCCCCGCCAGCAATTAGGTTGCAATTTGGCTGGGTTTTTTTGCTTTTCTTTCCAGATTCTCTGCTCTTTTCAAGGTTTTTAAAAACTCCTTTGGGATGGTATATGGCCAGGGGAATAAGCCACAGACAGGAGATTGGGTTCCCATCCATCTCTGGATCTTCATGGCTGCAACCCGTCCTGATTGTGGCCATCTGATCATAAGAGGTCTGGCGGCTTAACTCTAACTACCGGCTGCCGGCTGGTCATCGGGTCAGGGAATTGCACAATGCAAACCTGTCCTCCGTGGAGTTGGGTGGACAAATGGCAGCGTATCAGAGCCTGGGGGCTGCGCTTTGAGCAGTGGAGTCTGGTGGGACCAAGATGCCAACCCAATCATCCAATCCCAGAAATCCTGCCTGGACTGGGAGGCCAGGTGGGTATTGGCACAGCAGATTACCAGTGGGGTCATGCCCCCCAAACCAATCAGTTATGGCAAGCCAAGAGGCTAAGGCAAGCCATTGCAGACTGAAGCAGGTGGAAACTGGGCCACCCAAATTGGTCCTTCCCAGCCAAGGCCAGAAATGCCCAATATGATCAGATAATCTATTGCCACTGTTAAGCACTTATTTTATAGTGCACTAAACACTGTACTAAGCACTGTACTAAGAACTGGTGTAGGGGTAAGTTTCCAAAGAAAGGATCTATACCCTCTAGCACTTGATATTCACCCCACACTCATCCCTACACCATTCATGTGCAAAACCATTAATTTGTTTTAATGCCTGCCTCCCTCTCTAGATTGTAAATTCCTTGTAGGTAGGGAACGTGTCCCACCTGAGGCTCACAGTTTAAGAGGGAGTGAGAACAGGTGTTGCATCCCCATTTTACAGATAAGGGAACAGAGGCCCAGAGAAGTTTGGTGACTTGCTCAAGATTACACAACAGGCAAGTTTCAGAACTGGGATTAGAAACCAGGCCCTCTGACTCCCAGTCCCAGGCTGTTTCAACATTACAGCAGCGGTCCTCACTTCCATCCCTTAGGACAAAGTGGGACCCTTGGTGGTTCTTACCTTGGTCTTTTAGGGTGGTGGGATCTAACCCCCCAAAATGATTATTCTGCCTATCATTCAATCAATCATATTAATTGAGCACTGTACAAAGCACTTGGGAGAGTATAATACAATACATTCGGTAGACATACTGCCTGCCTACAAGGAGTTTATGCTCTGGAGGGGGAGACAGACATTAAAATAATTATGGACATATATGTAACTGAGGTGGGGTGAATATCAATGGCTTAAGGGTGCAAATCTAAAGGTGTAGGTGGTGCAGAACAGAGAGGAAGTCTGGAAATGAGGATTTAATTGGGAAAGGCCTCTTGGAGGAGATGTAATTTTAATAAGGTTTTGGAGGTGGAGAGAGTAGCAGTCTGTTGGATATGAAGGTGGAGGGAGTTCCAAGCCAGAGGAAGAAAAAAAAGGGGAGGAGGGGGTTGGCAAGGCAAGGAGTTGGCAGCGAGATAGATGAGATGGAGGTCAGGTAGTAGGTTAGCATTGGAGAAGTAAAGTGTACTGGGTTATAGTATTAAATTAATGAGACAAGATAGGAGGGGGTGAGCTGATTAAGAGATTTAAAGCCAGTGCTTAAGTTGTTTCTATTTGATGCAGAGGTGGATGGATGACGATTGGAGGTTTTTGGGAGATGAGAATTCAACTTTTTTTTTAGAAAAATGATCCAGGCAGTGGAATGAAGTAAGTACTGGAGTGGGGAGAGAGACAAGAGGCAGAGAGGTCAGCAAGGAAACTAATACAGTAGTCAAAGTGGGATATAAGTACTTGGATCAGTGAGGTAGCAGTTTGATAGAGAGGAAAGGGTGGATTTTAGCAATGCTGTGAAGGTAGAACCAAAAAGATTTGGTGACAGATTGAGTGTGTGGGTTGAATGAGAGAGTTGGGCTGAGGATAATGCCAGGGTTATGGGCTTGTGAGGCAGAGGGGCTAGTGAAGTTGTCTACAAGGATAAGAAAGTCATGGTGAGAATAAGTTTGGGTGAGAAGATAAGTTTTGTTTTGAAGATGTTAAACTTGAGGTGTTGGCAAGGCATCCAAGTATGGATGTCCCAAAAGCGGGAGGAAATGTGAAACTGCAGAGAAGGAAAGAGGTCAGGGCTGAGAGGTAGATTTGGGAATCATCTGCGTGGAGATGGTGGTTGAAGCCATGGCCATGAATGAGTTCTCCAAGGACTGGGTGTAGATGGAAAATAGAAGAGGACCCAGAATTGAGTCTTGAGGGACTCCCACAGTTAGAGGGTAGGAAGCAGAGGAGCCTGTGAAAGAGAATGAGAAGGCATGGCCAGAGAGATTGGAAGAGAACCAGGAGAGGACAGTGAGACTGAAGCTGAGGTTGGATAATGTTTCTAGGAGAAGGGGGTGGACCACAATGTCGAAGGGAGTTGTGAAGTTGAGGAGGATTAGGAGGGAGTAGAGGCCATTGGATTTGGCAAGAAGAAGGTCATTGGTGACCTTGGAGAGGGCATTTTCCTTGGACAGAAGGGAGAAGAAGCCATATTAGAGGGGGTCAAAGTGAGAATCAGAGGAAAGAAAGTGGAGGTAGCAGGTATAGACAACTTGCTCAAGGAATTTAGAGAGGAATAGTAGAAGGGTGATGGGCTGATAGCTGGAGGAAGCCATGGGGTAAAGGGAAGGATTTTTTAGGATAGGAACTGTATGAGCACTCTTGAAAGCAGTGGGGAAGACACTGGAAAGTGAACAGTTGAAGATGGTGGTCAGAGAGGGAAGAAGGGGAGGGCAAGTGTGTTGATGAGGTAAAAAAGGTAGGTGTTGGGTAGATTTTTAGAAGAGGTGAGAGAGCTCCTGCTGGGAAAGGTGGGAGAGTTGTAAAGCGGGCAGGAAGAGGCAGGGACTGGAGAGGAGTAGGGGAGATTTTTAGAGAGATCACGTCTGATGGTTTCAATTTTATCATTAAATATGTGGCCAGGTCATTAGGGGCAAGAGGTGAGCACAGGCAGAGGGGCAGGGGTTTTGAGGAAGGAGTTAAACAACTGAAATAGCTGGTGCATGCAATGGACATGGGAGTCAATAAGGATGGAGAAATAACGTTGCTAGGCAGGGTTTATTTATTATTTATTTATTTATATTAATATTTGTCTCCTCCTCTAGGCTGTGAGCTCATTGTGGGTGGGAAATGTGTCTGTTGTTGTAGAGTACTCTCCCAAGCACTTACTACAGTGCTTTGCACATAGTTAAGTGCTCAATAAATGTAATTGAATGAATGAGTTAAAGCAAGTGTGTATGAGTATGAGATGGACACTCTCAGCTTGATGTCTGGATTTTCACCAGCAGTGATCCACAACTCTTGTATAGGAGCCAGGGAGCATACTGTGGAGGTGATCCAGGGTTGCAGGTTAGTAGTTCGAGATCATCGGAGGGACAGGGGAGCCAGAGAGTTGAGTTCATTGGACAGGGTGGTGTTGAGGGCATCAATTTGTGCATCAAGAGAAAGTGGTTTGGATATGGAGACCAAATGGGGCATGATGACTTTAGAAAATTGGAAGAGGTCCAGGAATCAGAGGTCTCTGCCCCTTCCCCCTCCTTGAGACCTCCTGCCTAAAATAGAATACCCAGCCACCTTACTCTAATAGTGCTCAACAACCCTGCTCCCCTCTGGGTATCCAATAGGCTTCCTTGCTCTCCAATGCAACTTTCCTGTTGATCAAGAAGTAAGTCAGATACCCACTCAGGATTGAGACCCTTAAGCATAAGGTTATTGCAGTAGCACATTCCGTACAAGATCAACAGGCCTACAGTTGTCCAAAAATTCAACAGAAATGCTCCCTCTGTGTAATAGGAGGAAATCATAGGGAGCTGGCATCCCCAGAAGCAATAGAACTCTGGCATCACATCAATTCTTGGGAGAATGCTCAGAATTGAAAGAAGATATCATGTTTTCTGGGTAACTTTAATTGATCTGATTTACCACCTAGGTGGAGAAGGAACTAATCAAGGTCTGCATGGTGTGGATTGTCCAGTTTTACTGTTGTTACCCTGAGGCAGGATTTAAGCTGTTATAAATAACTTGCTTTTTCTATTAAACACACAGCCTGATTTCTTAATCACTTTCTCAGGCTTGGCATTCTGGACAAACCTTCTCTTTGCTAGGACAAGAGGTTGGCTCTTCCAGGTCTGTGGTCAGTTAAACTCTCCCATGTGCTTAGTACAATGTCCTGCATGCAGTAAATGCTCAATAAACATGATTGAGTGATTGATTCCATAACAGACTTATGGGTAGACAGCGTTTCCACTGTGGATAATAAAACACACTGTCAACTAAAAGACTTAGAACTCAAACAATTAACACATCAATAATATAATAATAATAATAATAACAAAAATGGAGTTTATTAAACTCTTACTTTGTGCTAAGTGCTGGGATAGAGGAAAAGCTACCAGATCAGTCACAGTCCCCGTCTCATATGAGATCCCCCAATCTAACTCATGCCCATTTAACAGATGAGGAAACAGAGGTCCACAGAAGTTAATAATAATAATAATAATAATAATAATAATAATGGTATTTGTTAAGTGCTTAACTATGTGCCAGGCACTATCCTAAGCTCTGGAGTGGATATAAGCAGATCAGGTTGGACACAGTCTCTGTCCCACTTGGGGCTCACAATCTCAATCCCCATTTTACAGATGAGGGGACTGAGGCCCAGAGAAGTGGAGTGACATGCCCAAGGTCACACAGACTGTGAGCGCATTATTAGGTGGGGACCGTCTCTATGTGTTGCCGATTTGTACTTCCCAAGCACTTAATTCAGTACTCTGCACATAGTAAGTGCTCAATAAATACGATTGACTGAATGAATGAAAGTGGTGGAGCTGAGATTAGAACCCATGGGTTCTGACTCCCAGGCCCATGCTCCATCCACTAAGCCATACTGCTTGCCCAAGGTCACTCCGTAGGCTAGTAGGAGACCTGGGACGAGAATTGTGTCTCTTGACTACCAGCCCTTTTCTCTAACCAGTAGGCCATGCCACCTCTCAAGTCTAAAGTTTAATCATTGACACTGGTGGCCTTAGCAGTGTGGCCTACTGGAAAGAGAATGGGCTTAGGTGTCATAGGTCATAGGTTCTAATCCTGGCTCTGCCACATGTTTGCTGTGTGACCTTGGGCAAGTCACTTAACTTCTCTGAACCTCTGAACCTCAGTTCCCTCATCTGCAAAATGGGTATTAAGACTGTGAGCCCCACGTGGCACAACCTGATCACCTTGTATCCCCCCAGTGCTTAGAACAGTGATTTGCACATAGTAAGTGCTTAACAAATGCTATAATAATAATAATAACTATTATTATTATTATTATTCTCTGGACCTCAGTTACTTCATCTGTAAAATGGGGATTAAGGCTGTCAGCCCCATGTGAGACAGGGACTGTGTCCAACCTGATTACCTTGTATCTATCTGAGCCACGCTGCTATGTGCCGGGTACTGTACTATGTACTGGGGTAGACACAAGCTCACCAGGTCGGACACAGATCATTTAATTCCGTTTGTTCTGATGATTTTGACACCTTTCTATATGTTTTGTTGTCTGTCTCCCCCTTCTAGACTGTGAGCCTGTTGTTGGGTAGGGACCGTCTCTATATGTTGCTGACTTGTACTTCCCAAGCGCTTAGTACAGTGCTGTGCACACAGTAAGTGCTCAATAAATACGATTGAATGAATGAATGAATGAATGAATCTATCCCAGCTCGTAGAACAGTGCTTGGCACATAGTAAGTGCTCAACAAATGCTACAATTATTAATTATTATTATTTAGTTTATCTTAGCCATACTGCATGGTGTCCAAAAGAGAACTGGTATTCTCCCTCATCACTCTGATAGAGAATTTACTAAGGTTTCCAATAATCTCCTAGTTAAAACCAATAGGTCTTGCCTTGTTCTAATCCACCTTGACCTCTCAGTTGCCTCTGACACTTTACTCATCCTAGGAATCCTCTCCAGCCTTGCTTTTACCAAGACAGAATTCTCCTGGTTCTCTTGCCTAGAGTAGAAGTAGTGTAATAGCATTTATTTAGTGAAACTCACTGTACTAAGTGCTTGAGAATGTTCAATAGAAGAATTATACACTTTCAGGGCCCACAAGGAGCTATCAATCTAATGGGAGAGGTAGGCTACAAATTATTTAGAATAGTGAGAGCAGTAGGAAAAACAAGGATCAGATAGCTAGAAGAACAAATTTGCCAGAAGGAAATATCAGAATAAATAATTTAATGCCTAAGTGAATATACATACATACCATGCAGAGGATAGGTACAAAAATATAAATGAAATCTCGCATTTCCTCCTGCCTCCAGGACATCTACTCCTATGTGACCTCCTTAAAAACCGTACAGGTGTACCGCAAGATATAGCTGAGATACATTCCTTGAAAATGTGACTGTACTGTGAACAGCTGTATCATGGAGTACATTTTCCCCATAGACATGCATGCTACAAATTGGGATCCATTCTAAAAACCTCTTTAAAAAAAAGAATATGAAAATCCCTTATGGGCTATATATTATTACAACAAGCATCATTAAACTACTGTTTAATCTTTGTTAAAGTAATTCAAAGCATACTATCATAACATTAACTAAATGAGGAATTGTAGTATGACTATGAATCTTTGCAAGAGACTATAAAAGTTGAAGCTCATTTTGCTGACTGTAGTAGTGATTTTTCAACTTTACTGAAGAATTTGCCCAACTTTGATCGAAAAACAATCTTCCCAAGGCACCATGTAATCAATCAGTGGTATTTATGGAGCACTTACTGTGTATCTAGAACTGTACTAAGTGCTTGGGAGAATAAGCTACAGTACAGTTGCTAGACAAGATCCCTGCTCACAAGGGGCTTACATGCTAGAGGGGGAGATGGACAATAATATAAATTACAGATGAATTAATAATAATAATAATGGTATTTGTTAAGCACTTACTATGTGCAAGGCACCGTACTAAGTGCTGGGGTGGATACAAGAGAATCGGGTTGGACACAGTCCCTGTCCCACAGGGGGCTCACAGTCTCAATCCCCACTTTAGAGATGTGGTAACTGAGGCCCAGAGAATCAAAGTAACTTGTCCAAGGTCACACAGCAGGGAAGTGGCAGAGTCAGGATTAGAACCCATGACCTCTGGACTCCCAGGTTCATGCTCTATCCACTACGCCATGGGGGTTGGGTGAAAATCAAAGAACCTAAGGGGCACACACAGACTGAAGTGTATACTTGATGCAGAATTGGGGGAAAATAGAAAGGATGAAGGCTAATTCAGGGAAGGCCTCTTGTAGGAGATGTGATTTTAGGATGGTTTTGAAAGTGAGGAGGGTGTCAGCTTGTTGTCTGTAAAGGGGAAGTAGTTCCGGGCCAGAGGGAGGATGTAGGCGAGAGGTCGGTGATAAAACAGATGAGATTGAGGTACAGTGAGTAGGTTGGCATTAGAGGAGTAGAGTATACAGGCTGGGGGTAGGAGATCAGGAGGGAAATGTAGGCCGAAGAGATGCCAACTGCTTATAGCAGCCCTACTCTTTCAGAAAACCTCCTCACACCATGGAATGCCTTTCAGCTTCCTCTTCAGTTATTTCTACAAATTTGCCTGCTTTCTTTAAAATTGATGTAAGATTTCATAATTCCAAAGTTGCTACTAGTGATGGAGAAACCATAACTTCCTTGTCTGTTTTGGCACCCAATAATGAGCCATTGGATTGTTGAGGTGTCAAACAATAGCAGCTGGATCTCTGGCTTACATGTAACTTGGGGTGGCTGCCACCTGTGGAGAAACAGCGTTGCCTAGTGGATAGCACAAGGGGCTGGGAGTCAGAATGACCTGGGTTCTAATTTTGCTCCATCACTAGTTTGTTTTGTGACCTTGGAAAAGTCACTTCACTTCTCTGTGCCTCATTACCTCATCTGTAGAGTGGGGATTAAGATTGTGCACTATGACGGACAGACACTGTGTACAACCTGATTACATTGTATCTACCCCAGTGCATAGTACAGTGCCTGGCACATAATAAACAGTTAATAAATGCCATAAACAAAGAAGTTATCAAATCATAATGGCAGTCTCCCTAGGTTGGTTGGGCCATAGGGTGGCTGTAACCTAGAGTATATCATAGTCAACATTACTATCATGATCATCCTTATTATTATTGTTAAGGACTTACTGTGTGACAAGCACTGTTCTTAAGTGCTGGGGTAGATACAAGTTAACCAGGTTGAATACAGTCCTTGTCCCACAAGGAGCTCACAATCTAAGTAGGAGGGAAAACAGACACTGAATCCCTAATTTACAGAAGGGGAAACTGAGGCACAGAAAAGTTAAATGACTTTCCCAAGGTCACACAGCAGACAAATGAAAGAGCTGGAATTAGGACCCAGGTCCTCTGACTCCCAGGTCCATGCTCTATCCACTAGGCCATGCTGCTTCCCTCACTAAACTCTCACTTTTCCATCCTATTTCCTTCCCTATTGCATAATAATAATAATAATAATAATTTTGGTATTTGTTAAGCGCTTACTATGTGCAAAGCACTGTTCGAAGCGCTGGGGAGGATACAAGGTGTTCAAATTGTCCCATGTGGGGCTCACAATCTTAATCCCCATTTTACAGATGAGGTAACTGAGGCACAGAGAAGTTAAGTGACTTGCCCAAAGTCACACAGCTGACAAGCAGTGGAGCCGGGATTACCTGTGCACTTGAGTCTATACCTCTAGGCACTTGAATACTCACCCCCTCTCTATCCACAGCACTTGTGCATGTATCTTCAAAATTTGTTGCTGTCCCTACCTGCAATATATTGAAGTGTCTTATCTCCCCCACTAGATTGCAAACTCCTCGAAGGGAGGGATCTTGCCTACTAATTCAATTGCATTGTACTTTACCCAGTATTTAGTACAGTACCCTGCACCTTGTAAATGCTTATTAAATACCTCTGATACTCACCTCAACCCCACAGCACTTATGTAAATATCCTTATATTCTACAATTTCCCCATCTGCGTTTCATTATAACATCCATCTCCCCTGCATGGTGAAACCTCCTTGTGGGCAGAGATTGAATCTGCTAACTCTTTGGTATTGTACTTTTCCAGATGCTTAGTACAGTGCTCTGCACACAGTGAGCACTCCATAAATATCATCAATTGACTGAAATAGAATCCCCAGAATCAAAGCCCTGGCTTCCCTCTTCTTCATGCCTAATTTTTCATTCATTTTTCATTTATTATTCATTCAAGAAGCTGTGATTCTGGGAATGATGATGATGATGATGGTATTTGTTAAACTCTTACTATGTGCCAGGCACTATACTGAACACTGGGGAGGATACAAGCAAATCGAGTTGGACACAGTCCCTATCCCAAGTGAGGCTCACAGTCTCAATCCACATTTTAAAGTGAGGCCAGAGAAGAGAAGTGACTTGCTCAAGGTCACACAGCAGACAAGTGGTGGAGCTGGGATTAGAACCCATAGCCTTCTGACTCTCAGACCTGTCGTCTATCCACTATGCCATGGGAATCGAGTCTGAACTGCAGATAATTCACCCTGAAGGATCATAAACCTTATAGCCTTATAAATGGGGAACAAATGGACAAAGAAGAGTTGGTTAAAAGTCGTGCTACTCATTACCTTGCTAAATTAAAAAAAAAAAACATGCAAGAGCACCAATGACAAAGAGAGCAAGACAAAATAGGCCTTAGTGGTTCTTAGGGTCTGAGCACCCCCATCCCCTTCCCCCACAGGGACAGGGACCATATCGAATTTCAATTTGTGTATTCTCACCCAGTCCTTAGTATAGTGCTATGCACCCAACAAGTGCTCAATAAATACCACTGACTGAATGATAGAAATGTTACAAATAACTAGTGGAGGAAACCCTGGGCTGGGAGTCAGGAAAAGTGGTTCCCTGTCTGAGTCCCAGATCTACCTGGCTTACTGAATGACCTTGAGTAAGTCATTTGCCACTCCAGATCTCAGTTTTTCGCCTTGTACAGGCCCTGCCCCGCTCCGGCCCTGCAGAGCCATTAGAGAGACAGGTGCAGTAAAACGTGTAAAACATTTTGAACTGCTCCACAGATAGGAGCTGGAGAGAGAAAAAAAAAGGTATGGTTTTATTTCAGTCTTGAAAAGACTCCCAGAGCTCCAAGGACACGTTCCTCCAGAAAGCTTGCCTAACAGATTTATAACATGTGACTCTGAAGGCAGCTAATAATGTCCTTTCCTCAGGCAGGAAGGAGCCTCCTGGAGCAGAGAAGGAGGAAGAGAAGGTGGACTCCAGGGTCCATCTGACGACTCAACTGGGAGCCTCCAGATAAACAAAGCACATCTTTTGTCCTGCCAGCTGGAACACCTATGATTCCTTTGTTCTTGTTAAATAACCAAACAAAAACAGAACTGAGCCTTATGTTTCACTGTCCTCCTGTGGGCACAGGGAGAATTACATCCAATTCGAAAATCCAATTTGTTCAGAGGTGAGGGCGCCTTTCATTCGTTCATTTATTCTTTCAGCTGTTCACTTCATTCATTCATTCATTCCATCGTATTTATTGAGCGCTTATCTTGTGTGAGCACTGTACTAAGAGTTTGAGAGAATACAATATAACAATAAGCAGATACATGCCCTGCACACGAGTGGAAGGGGAGACAGACTTTAGTATACCTAAACAAATTACATTCATTCATTCAATCGTATTTATTGAGCACTTACTGTGTGCAGAGCACTGTACTAAGCGCTTGGGAAGTACAAGTTGGCAGATTTGTATATAAGTGTTGTGGGGTTTGGAGGGCGGGTGAAAAAAATCCACAATCTCCCCTTTCCTCATCCCCCTTGCTCACCCTTTCCATCATCCCATTGTCAGGAAATCCATTTTCGTGTCTAACCTAAAGCCCTTTTTCTGTAGTCTGTAAACTTACTTTTCCTCAATCGGTCTCCAGAGGTATGGAAATGGATACTGAACCCATATTTTACAGTGGAGGAAACTGAGGTACAGAGAATTTAGGTGCTTTGTCTAAAGTGATGCAGCAGGCATCAGGTGGAGGCAGGAATAGAACCTAGGTCCCATCTTCACGACATCACTAAAATCCACCCTTTTCTCTCCATCCAAACTGCTACCACGTTAATACAATCACTCACCCTATCCTGCCTGGATTACTGCATCAGCAAATAGTCTCCCAGCCTACTGTCTCTCCCCACTGCAGTCCATACTTCACTTTGCTGCCTAGATCATTTTTCTACAGAAATGTTCAGGATATGTCACCCTGCTCCTCAAAAAAAGCCAGTGATTGCTCATCCACCTCCGCATGAAACAAAAACTCCTCATCATTGGCTTTAAAGCACTCCACCACAATGCTCCCTCCTACCTCACCTCACTACTCTCCTTTTACAACTCAGCAAACACACTTTGCTACTCCAGTACTAATCTTCTCACTATGCATCCATCTCCCCTTGCCCATGTCCTGCCTCTGTCCTGGAATGCCCTCCCTCCTCAAATATGAAAGACAATGACTCTCCCTCACTTCAGAGCCTTATGGAAGGCCCATCTCCTCCCAAAGGCCTTCCCAGACAAGGCCCCCACTTTCCTCTCCTCCCACTCCCTTCTGTGTCACCCTGACTTACTCCCTTTGTTCTTTTCCCCTCCCAGCCCCACACCACTTATGCACATATCTATAATTTATTTATTTGTCTTGATTAGAGAAGCAGCATAACTCAGTGGAAAGAGCCCGGGCTCTGGAGTCAGAGGCCACGGGTTCAAGTCCCGGCTCCGCCAATTGTCAGCTGTGTGATTTTAGGCATCACTTAAATTCTCTGTGCCTCAGTTTCCTCATCTGCAAGATGGGGGTTAAGACTGTGAGCCCCCCGTGGGACAACCTGATCACCTTATATCCTCCCCAGTGCTTAGAACAGTGCTTTGCACATAGTAAGTGCATAATAAATGCCATTATTATTATTATTATTATTATTATTATGTCTGTCTCCCCACCTCTAGACTGTAAGCTCCTTGTGGACAGGGAATATGTCTGTTCATTGTTGTATTGTACTCTCCCAAGTGCTTAGTATAGTGCTCTGCATACAGTTAGTGCTCAATAAATATGAATGAATAAATGAATGAATGAAAGATCCTCTGACTCCCATAAAGATCTGTGCTCTATTCATTAGGTCACAGTGCTTCCCAAGCTAAAGTTGAGTAGAGATGGCCGGCAACCAAACCTCAGCAGCCACAACCCAGCTCATCAGAAGAACCAAAGAAGGAGCCCCAGCCTGGTATTATGGGTAACTGAGAAACAGAAATGTCCAAGGGCCGGGCATCTGAGGAAGCTCATAGGGATAGACTGCAAGGTGACACTATGGGAACATGGGCTGAGTAACCCTCACTGGACATCCTAGCCCCTCCAGCCAATGCCCAGTCTAATTCAAAGGGCCAGATAGATTGTATATATAGTGGTATTTGTGGGGTCTTGGACAAGTCACTTATTCATTCATTCAATCGTATTTATTGAGCACTTACTGTGTGCAGAGCACTGTACTAAGCGCTTTGGAAGTACAAGTTGGCAACATATAGAGACGGTCCCTACCCAAAAGAGGGCTCACACTTAACTTCCCTGTACCTGTTACCTCACCTGAAAAATAAGGATTAAGATTATGAGTCTCATGTGGGACATGGACTGTTTCCAACCAGATTTGCTTGTATTCATCCCAGTGCTTATTATAGTGCCAGGCACATAGTAAGCACTTAACAAATACTAATAATAATAATTATTATGATATTTGTTAAACACTTACTATGTGCCAGGCACTGTGACACCAAATAATAACAAATAATAATGATTCACTCATTCATTTAATCATATTTATTGAGCACTTACTGTGTGCAGAGCACTGTACTAAGTGTTTGGGAAGTACAATTCAGCAACATATAGAGACAGTCCCTACCCAATGGGCTCACAGTCTAGAAGATAATAATGGTGGTATTTGTTAAATGCTTCCTATGTGCCAAGCACTGTTCTAAGTGCTGGGGTAGATACAAGGTAATCAGGTTGTCCCACGTGGGGCTCACAGTCTTAATCCCCATTTTACAGATGAGGGAGTTGAGGCACAGAGAAGTTAAGTGACTTGCCCAAGGTCACACAGCAGCCAAGTGGTGGAGTAGGGATTAGAACCCATGACCTCTGACTCCCAATCCCGTGCTCTTTCCACTGAGCCACGCTGCTTCTCAATAACAACAAATAATAACAAACAGTAAGTGCTTACTATGTGCCTTAGGGGCTGGGCAGGGATGGGACATTGGTGGATGGGGGAGGGCGAAAGGGTCATCATTTGGAAATAAAAAGGGTCCACCTTACACCATCTGGTGCTGAGGGAAATTATTTAAAAGAGGAAGACAAACCATCAACATGTTAATGAAGGTACTAAAAGTCAGTTGGGTAACTGGAATGCTGTCCATCATTAATACAGAGGCTAAGCTTGCTCTTGAAGAGGTGACCTTGCCTTTGAAAAAAAGTGGGGACAAAAATAAAAGTTATATATGGAAAGTTTCGCTCAGCTCCAACTCATCCTCAGTCACTAGGGCTTTTCTTCCCTCTCCACCAAGCCAGTGGCTTGTGAGGTTTTGCTCCGAGGCAGGCCAGCCAGCTCAGATCCAGGTGATGCCTGAAGAAGAGAGAAGCAGCATGGCATTGTGGATAAAGCACAGGCCTTGGAGTCAGAAGGCCCAAGTTCTAATCCTAGCTCTACCACTTGTCTGCTGTGTGACCTACGGCAGGTCACTTCACTTCCCTGTGCTCAATTCCCTCTTCTGTAAAATGGGGATTAAGGTTGTGAGCCCAGTGTGGGACATGGACTATGTCTAATCTGATTACTTTTGTATGTACTCCAGAGTTTAGAACAGTGCCTGGCAACATAGTAAGCACTTAACAAATATCATTTAAAAAAAGACAAGAACAGTTAAGAGCATCTGCTCACCCATCGGCCCAGAATTTGTGACTTCTTCTGCCTGAATTATAGGCTGTTTTTTTTAGGTTGTTTTGCTCTTACATCCTGAGGCCGTCGCCCCACCAACTCATTGTCAGTCTTTGCGGTCTTGGCATGGTCTCCAGAGATCAGGAAAAAGAGTGTGTGGGCATTAATTGGGGTCGGGGTGGGAGTATGCACAAGGAAGCAATCCCTTGCAAAGCACAAGCCCAAACTAAGGTTTCCCCATTCCACTGCACTAAATTGAATAAGTCCTATTTGTCAAGCTAGCCGTTTCCCTAGCCTGAAAGTGAGGCTGCCACCTCAGTTTCCCTTAAGCCTGATCTAGTGGAAAGAGCATGGGGCTGGGAGTCAGAAGACTTGGGTTCTGGCATCAACTCTGACACCTGCAGTGTAACTTAATTTCTCTGTTCCTCAGTTTCCTTATCTGTAAAATGGGGATTTAATACTGGTATTAGACTGTGAGTCCCATGTGGGACAGGGATTGTGTCTGATTGGATTATCTTGTATAAACCCCATTGGGCAGTTCTTGACCTGCAGTAGTGTTTAATAAATACCACAATTGTTATTATTTTTATTATGACCCATCAATTATTTCTTAGACCCAGGCAATGTGTCCTACTTGCTCCCAGACTACCCCACTCCCCCTGTGCCAGGAGAGCCCTACCCAACCCAAATTCCTGGGACTTGGTCTGGCCCGACCCAAGTGATACCCCAAGAGTATGGCTTGGTGTCTGACTCTACCACTGTAGAGACACCCCACTAGACTGTAAGCTCATTGTGGGCAGGGAATGTGTCTGTTATATTGTTATATGGTACTCTCCCAAGCACACATACAATGCTTTGCACATGGTAAGTGCTCAATAAATACAACTGACCAACTGACTGACTATTGCGGGTCACATTGGTAGATACAGTTGGATTTTCCTGCCCTAAAAATGCTACTTTGATGTTTCTGCAAAGTTACTTCAGCTTTCATCATTCTCGAGAAGAATGATATTTGGCAGTCTGGAAGTCACTCCATGACATTGATTTTCCTGGTCTTGAGTGATGGACTTTATGATATTGCTATCAAGGAAGCTGAATGACATTGGGGAGTTCAGTCATAGTGATACACAGGAGAGTACAATCTGTGATTAATGTATGTGGCTCTATCCCCAGAAAAGGAAGGAAATATGCAGATTGGCATAACACGATAAACATTTCTTGCACACATATTTTTCCATTGAAGATGAGGTCCAACAAAGCCTAATCTACCAATATGTGAAAACCTGCCCTTGCAGATTAATCACTCAGGGAAACCACCACAAACCATTGCAGTTTGATCCATGAAAATTGATCAAGATGCCAGACCTGTGGGCACACTTGCTGAAATCTACAAGCATGGAAAGGAATGCACAGCATACTAATAATATTGATATTTATTAAGTACTTACTCCGTGCCCAACCTTGTATACAATTGTCATCTGTGTGACTTTGGGCAAGTCACTTAACTTCTCTGTGCCTCAGTTCCCTCATCTGTAAAATGGGGATTAAGACTGTGAGTCCCCCGTGGGACAACCTGATCTCCTTGTAACCTCCCCAGCTCTTAGAACAGTGCTTTGCATGTAGTAAGTGCTTAATAAATGCCATTATTATTATTAAATGCTGGGGTAGATAAAGATCTTTAGGTCAGACACAGTTCCCGACCTGGGGCTCTCATATTTCACCCGCATTTTGCAGATGGGAAAAACGAGTTTCATGGAAATGAAGTGACTTGGCCAAGGTCAGGTAGCAGGCAAATGGCAGAGCTGGAATTAGAACCCAGTCCCCTGACTCCCAGACCAGACTCTTTTCACTAGGTCACATTGTTTCTCTAGTACACCTGTCTCCCCCTTCTAGACTGTGAGCCCATTGTTGGGTAGAGATTGCCTCTATTTGTGGCTGAATTGTACTTTCCAAGTGCTTAGAACAATGCTCTGCACACAGTAAGCAGACCAGCAAGATTCCAGCCAATTCCCTCCCGATTAGTGACTGAAGAATATTGATAGCCATATGCTTCTGTGATTACAATATGGTTCTATCTAGACAGTAGCCTGGAACAAGAGATATGACTTTTGACGCATTTCTGAAGGGCAGGGAATAGCATCAAAACTCCTATTTTTAAAGGTCTTTCAAAAGCATTTGACATGATGAATAGACCTGGGCTCTACTGAGTAAACACAGCTATTCAGAGCAGTTCATACAGATCCTGCGGCTATTCCATCGATGGAATAGCAAGTCATCTCAGAAATAACAATAATAATAATTATTATAATTATGATATTTGTTAAGCATTTACTATGAGCCAGGCACTGTAATAATAATAATAATAATAATAATAATAGCATTTATTAAGTGCTTACTATGTGCAAAGCACTGTACCAAGTGCTGGGGTGAATACAAGCAAATTGGGTTGGACACAGTCCCTGTCCCACGTAGGGTTTACCTCATCTTTAAAATGGGGATTGAGAGTGTAACTGAGGCACAGGGAAGTGAAATGACTTGCCCAAGGTCATACAGCAGACAAGTGGCAGAGCCGGGAGTGGAACCCCATGACCTTCTGATACAGAAATGAGGGTACCCTCTCTGGTACATTCCCCATCATCGATAGGGTAGGGCAGTGCTGGGGGATAGGTAATAAGACGCAACGAGGCACCTGAGTACTAATGTTAGACAAGCCTTTCGATCCTCCAAATCAAATTCCAACTCAAGAGGCTACAAGCACCCTTGAGAGTCCTAGAGATCTTCCTTCAGGAGTTATTGTGCAGTTCAGATACCCTCGCCAGGCAAGAAGACCTACAAATGATTGTGAATCTTTCTAGACCTATCTCCATGTAATGGCCTGACAGCAAGCCTGAAAAGGCTTAAGCGATTAAGTGATTAAGCTAGGGAAGCATTGGCTCATTGAGGGCAGAGATCATGTAAACTAACTTTTATTATATTTAACCAAGGGCTTAATACAGTGCTCAGCAAACAGAAGACACTCAATAAATGCTATTGATTGCCAAGGCAAGATCTCAATCGGCAACCCAGAGCAGATCACTTCACCGAATTCTGCCATCTAGGCAGTACCTTGTCCAAAGATGCACTGATAGACAGGAAAGTTGAAAACTGAATCAAGAAAGCCAGTGCATCCTTTGGGAGACAGTTACATAGAGTAAGCCAACCTCTGAATCCTGCTGATGTATAACTGAAAATACCTAGACTGTTAGCTCATCCATGGGCAGGAAATGTGTCTGTTTTTTTATTGTACTCTCCCAAATGCTTAGTACAGTACTTTGCACACAGTAAGTCCTCAATAAATATGGTTGAAAGAATGAAACTACCACACTATGTAGTTACATGGTGATGCATGTAGAGAAGAAGTGTGGCTTAGTAGAGAAGCAGCGTGACTTAGTGGAAAGAGCACGGGTTTGGGAATCAGAGATCATGGGAGCTAATCCCGATTCCACCACTTAACAGCTGTGTGACTTTGGGCAAGTCACTTAACTTCTCTGGGCCTCAGTTACCTCATCTGTAAAATGGGGATTAAGATTGTGAGCCCCACGTGGGATAACCTGATTACCTTGTATCTACCCCAGTGCTTAGAACAGTGCTTGGCACATAATAAGCGCTTAACAAATACCATCATTATTATACAAAAGAAAGAGTATCAGGAGCTGTAAAACACAACCACATCATCCCAAGAGACAACCTCTGTATATGTCTGTTGGTTTTAGGGCTTGCCAGTGTTAACACAGCCACCCTTACAACCTGGGGTAAAATTCAAATTCCAAGGATAGCGCTCTCTCTCTCTCTCTCTCTCCCTCTCCCTCTCCCTCTCCCTCTCCCTCTCCCTCTCTCTCTCTCCCTCTCTCTCCCTCTCAAGAAGAGCAGCTCACATCATTCTTCCTCAGGTAGTATTAGGAAATAATTGCACTCTTTCTCTGTTACTTTTGGTGATGAAAGAGGATCGACATTTCCATAATGCATGACTCAGGAAGGCAGTCAAGGTCTCTGTGCATCGCTTCTCATTGAAATGATGTGGTTCCAGAGAGCCATCCCTCATCGAGTAAACAACGCTAATATTGTGGCATCTCTATTTTCAACAGCTGCAGAGATATTAATGTGATAGATCATACATTTGCCTGAATCAATATTTTCCTGACATGAGGAAGCCTGACATCCATCAGCCTCATCTCATTTGATAAAGTCTTTCTCTGTCCCTTTTACTCAAACTGATGAGGTCACAGGACTTAGTTCTTTCCCTGATGGATGGTTCCTTTTGAGTTACTGCTCCATAAATTACTGCGCAGAGAGTAGAGGAAATCATGTCTGACCAGCACGAATTGGGGGAAATGTCAATGAAGCCAGGAGAGATGTTAAACACACTGGTTCTTTGGAGCTTACAGAAAAACCAGGACCCTCCTGAATCTTATTTGGGGGGGACAAAGGGAAATTAAGTTCCACTCCTGTCTCTTCAGTGTCTTTCAGATCCTTAAGGTATTGATAATGAGGCCAGCTCAAGCCCTGTCCTCCATGAATTTGCATTCTTTGTAGAGCAGAAGACAAATCACAGCTGAAATGATTAAACCTACCCAATTATTATTATTATTGTTACTATTATAATTATTATTATCATTGATGGCCCCCCCCCCGCCCCCCCATGCACCATGGAAAGGTTGCAGATATTGTTTGAATGTACACGGTTCTGTTGCCATATTTGGTATGGGCCTTAGACCCTGCAGCCCACTGGCTGGGTCCAGGAACCAAACCAAATAAGGTGATAGACTCCACCCAGCTCTGCACCAAATCTGTACCAAATCTGCATCAATCCAGTCCCCACTGTTGTCAAATCTACCAATCACTGTGATCAGTAACAGAAGTATATAAGCCCATTGTATCGGGCACTCGGGGCCTTTTCCCTTAAGTAAATGATCCTGCTGGGTGCGTTACCCCCTATTCAGTCTTTGGGGCCTTTTCCCTTAAGGAAATGAGCCCGCCAGGTGCGTTACCCCCTATTCGGTCTTCGGCCTTACCAATAAAACTTTATTAAAATTTCCGGCAGTCACATGCTGTCTGACTAATTCTTTAGTCACCCGGCGACTTGGTGGCCATCCGGAACAACCGCCGCCATCAATTTACTAAGCTTTTACTGTGTGTTAAGTGCTGGAGCAGATGCCAGGTTATGAGAGTCCTTATGGGTCTGTCCCTGGAACTACTGCCTTCCTGGGCCATCTTCTAGCAAAGAAGTGTTTGTGTTCTAAATGCCCTAATGAAGTAAATTAGTTATGAACCCTGCCCATCATGGAGGTAGCAATCTAAGTATAAAAGGAAGGAGAGAAGGCTGCTGACAGACATTCATCACCCAACAACTTTCAACAGACCTGAACTTTAAATCAAATGTGTACCTCTACCTTGCAAATAGCTGCTTGCCTACTTGATCAAGTCAAGAAATAGCATGTCTGGAAAATAGAAATTCCTATTTCCTACATTTAAAAACCCAAGCAGCTTAAAAAAAAATTTGAGGGGCAGGTGCACATCTACCCATTCAAGAAGTTCTCCAGTGGTTACCCATCTATCTCCATATCAAGCAGAACACCATTGACTGTAAAGCACTCAATCAGCTCTCCCCCATCTTATCTCCTACTGATTTCCTTCTACAATCCAGCCCACACACTTCACTCCTCTAATGCCAACCTTTGCCCGGTACCTCAATCTCGTCTGCTTGCCACCAACCCCTTGCCCACGTCCACCTCCTCCTGGCCTGAAACTCCCTCCCCAACCACCATTCTCCCCATCTTCAATGTCCTTCTAAAACCACATCTCCTCCAAAAAGCCTTCCTTCCAAAAATCCTCATTTCGCCAACCAATTCGCCCTCCTATCTGTGTTGTCTATGTGTTTGGGTTTCTCCCCCTTAGGCACTTTGCTACTCACCACACCCTCAGCCCTTATGTACATATAATAATAATAACAACAACAATGGTATTTGTTAAGCACTTACTTTGTGCCAGCCACTTTTCTAGGTGCTGGAATAGATACAAGATAATTGGGTTGGACACAGTCCCGATATCACTTGAGACTCACAGTCTTAAACCTCATTTTACAACCCCATTTTACAGATGAGGAAACTAAGATGAGGCACAGAGAAGTGAAGGGACTTGCCCAAGGTCACACAGCAGAAAATGACAGAGTCAGGATTAGAACCCAGGCCCTCTTACTCCCAGGCCCTTATACCCTGCTGCTTCTATCTGTAATTTATTTTAATGGCTGTCTCCCCGTCTAGACTATAAACTCTTTCTAAACAGGGTTCATATCTACCAATTTCTATTGTATTGTACTCAAGCACTTAGTATACTGCTCTGTATATAGTAAGTGCTCAATCAATTCCATTTATTTATTTGATTAAGTGGGCTGGTAGACATTTTGTTCAAGTCACAAAACAGGTGCGATAGACCTTTGAAAGAAAAATGAGTTCATGAGAAGCAGTGTGGCCTAGTGGAAAGAGCATGGGCCTGGGAGTCAGAGGATGGGGGCTCTAAGCCCAGCTCTGCGACTTGTCTTCTTTGTGACCTTGAGCAAGTAACTTAACTTATCTGGGCCTCAGTTACCTCATCTGGAAAATGGGGATTAAGACGCTGAGCCCTATGTGGGACAGGGATTGTGTCCAGCCCGATAATCTTGTATCAACCTCTGTACTTAGTGTAGTGCCTGGAACATAGTAAGTGCTTAACAACTACCATTTAAAAAAAAAAGATGCAGGCTCTCGTCCCAGCTTAGCCACTTACCTCTTTTGTGACCTTGGGCAAGTCACTGCTTCTCAATGTCTCACTTTCCTTATCTGTAAAATGGGATTAAAATACATGTCCTTTCTCCCTCTTAGACTGTGAGCCCTATGTGGCACAGAGACTGTCCAACCTAATTAATGTGTATCTATCCCAGGGCTTGGCACATAGTCAGTGCTTAACAAATACTATGACTAGTATTATTATTACGAGATACAAGCATACAAAAATCGCTCCTGAAAATGACAAGCATTTTCTGAACTGGCCCGGACCTGAGCTCTTCCCCATCCAACTGGTGCCTCAGACAAGAGGAGTCGAGATGCAATCTGTTTTCACAAAGCGGTGGATTGGAGTGACAAGATGTCCCTGCTGCCTCATTTAATGGTCACTGACACTGAAATGAACACATATACAAAACCACACTACTCTCCTAACGATACAGGAAATAGCAGGACTTAAAAGTTGATGGTCTAGTCGTTCCAGGAGTTTGATGGAGTTGATTCCAAAGGCGTGAGAGTGTGGGATGCCATCTGGATCCAAATCCAGTTCCAACGGGCTGTTCTTTCTAGCCCTGCATTCTTTCCGCCTTTGGAGATGCTTACGGCCACCAAATCTCAGGAACGGTCGCCATCTGGTGGAGTTTTCTCTATATTACGCACTGAGATGCCCCGAAAAAAAAAAAAAAGGGATGATGAATCCCAAGAGATCGGGTGGAGATGAAAGGCCCATGTCTCAATCCCATATCCTCGGTGCAAGGATTAGGAGAGAAGGGAATGAGGGTGCCGCTGTCCCCTCCCTTGTTCAAGTTCCAAATCTGGTTCCTTCTTCTATCAATGCTATGTACTGCGCCCTTACTGTGTGCACAGCACTGTACTAAGTGCTCAGGAAAGCACAATAGACATGACTAATTCCCAGCATCCCAAGCCCATCAGCCCTCTCTAGCACATATGCTCTTATTTAGACGTTCCCTCTGAACTTATGCATATTCATTTAATCAGTTGAATATCCAATTATTTATTTTAATTACTCTGTTCCTACTCTTATGACTGCCTCTCCTATTAGAGTGCAAGCTCCTTGTGGGCAGGGAAGGCATCACCATTTGTTTTGTAATTCCCAAGCGTTTAGTACAGTGCATCAAAGATTCTGGCCAGTAATGACCTTCAGAAAAATCTGAAAATGATCATGAGTATGCTTTGTCTGCCAGGAAAAAAAATAGATGCGCACCCTTGGCTGGAATGCTTCATCAAATCTTATAATGTCAGAAATGGAAAGGAAGAGCAAGGCTGCTATCAAATCTTTGACACTGTAGTTGCAGAAGACTTTATCTGGTGTTACAGTTGACAGGATTTCCAAAGTGTCTATACTTCATGCTGCTGCCCAGATCATCTTTGTGCAGAAACGCTATGGGTATGTTACTCCCTTCCTCAAAAATATCCAGTGGCTGCCAGTCAACCTACGCATCAAGCAAAAACTCCTCACTCTGAGCTTCAAGGTTCTCCATCACCTCGCCCCCTCCTACCTCACCTCCCTTCTCTCCTTGTACAGCCCAGCCAGCACCCTCCACTCCTCTGCCGCTAACCTCCTCACTGTACCTCGTTCTCGCCTCTCCCACCATCGACCCCTGGCCCACGTCCTTCCCCTGGCCTGGAATACCCTCTCTCCACACATCCGCCAAGCTAGCTCTCTTCCTTCAAAGTCCTACTGAGAGCTCACCTCCTCCAAGAGGCCTTCCCAGACTGAGCCCCCTTTTCCCTCTCCTCCTTCCCATCCCCTTGCCCTACCTCCTTCCCCTCCCCACAGCACCTGTATATATGTTCATACAGATTTATTACTGTATTTATTTTACTTGTACATATTTAATATTTTATTTATTTTGTTAATGATGTGCATCTAGCTTTATTCCTATTTATTCTGATAACTTGACACCTGTCCACATGTTTTGTTTTGTTGTCTGTCTCCCCTTCTAGACTGTGAGCCCATTGTTGGGTAGGGACCATCTCTATATGTTGCCAACTTGTACTTCCCAAGAGCTTAGTACAGTGCTCTGCACACAGTAAGTGCTCAATAAATATGATTGAATGAATGAATGAATAAATGAATGAATGAACTGAGACAAAGAACAACAAAGTGACTTGGGCAAGAACAATTGTTGTGACCAGGGAATGTATCTGCTTACGGTTGTATTGTACTCTCTCAAGCCCTTAGCACAGTGCTCTGCACACGGCAAGCACTCAACAAATGCAATTGAATGAACGAGTGAATCAGGGAGGCAGGGCCAGGAGCTATGACCTCCTCACCCGGCCCATGACCCCTTTTTTTAATGGCATTTGTTGAACACTTACTATGTGACAGGCACTGTTCTAAGCTCTGGGGTAGATACAAGGTAATCAGGTTGGATATAGTCCCTGTCCCACAAGGGGCTCTCAGTTTTAATCCCCATTTTACAGATGAGGTAACTGAGGCACAGAGAAGTGAAGTGACTTGCCCAAGGACACACAGGAGACAAGTGGTGGAGCCTTCTGACTCCCATGCTCGTGCTCTATCCACTAGGCCACCTCGCTTCCCTACATACACATACACACACAGACACACACAGCAGAATGACCTATGGTGTGGGGGCAGGGCCAAAAGTTCTCACTGTTGATTGTGATCTCTCATTGCTAATACATTTAACCGCATAAGACCCATTGCTTTTGGAAGTATCAGGCACATCCAACATCACTGACTCCCTAGATCCACCACAGATTTCTAGAGCCCCAGGCCAAAAGCCCAAGCCATTCATTTAAAAATAAAAATATGACCGTTCTTTTACCTGCCACCCCCCCAACACACACACTTCTTTTATCTCTAATAATTAAAGATTTAAAAAATTCTCTGTGGCTCTTCGAAGCTCTGGCTCTGCCACTTTCCTCTCTGCTCTAAGTCATTCCTTACAGAGATCAACCAGAATTTATTCCAAGAGCTCAGGCCTCATTTGTCTGCCCCCAGGAGCTAGGATCCAAGCAGCAGAGTGAACAGAAAGCTCTGAAGCCCAGTTCTGCTTCCACCACTATTCATATGTAATTTAGTTATCTATGTTTTTCTCTCACCACTGTTCTACTGACAGTTGCAAGCACATTTACACACACTCTCACACACATACACACACACGTGGGTGTGCATGCCTTCTACCTTCCTCACTGTTAAAGAGACCATAAATATCTTTAGTGTTATTGCAAAAACCTTGAACATTTGCATTATGTGTATTTCAACCTTGAATTCTTCAACTGCTCCCCTTTGTCGTTTGTATTGAAAAAAAACCTGTTCAATTAATTCTACCAGAATGTAGTGAGAGTTTGAGGTAAAAGCAGATATGCACACACACACACACACACACCACCAGAATGTAGTGAGAGTTTGAGGCAAAAACAGATATGCACACACACACACACACACACACACACACACACACACACACACAGACCCCCCACCCCCACCCCCCGCCACCACCAATCTAAACTCTGAGGGATTCCTTGAAGTAGTCTGGTGGTGGGTTTGTTGTAATCTTTAGAAAAGGAGCATAGCCTAGTGTCTAGAGAATGGGCCTGAGAATCAGAAGGACCTGGATTCTAATCCCTGCTCCTCCACTTGTCTGTTATGCAACCTTGGGCAGGTCGCTTCACTTCTCTGTGCCTCAGTTACCTCATCTGTAAAATGGGGATTACAACTGTGAGCCCTACGTGGGGCAGTCTGATTACTTTGTATCTACCCCAGCAGGCAGAACAGTGCTTGGCAAATAATAATAAAATAATAATAATGGCATTTATTAAGCGCTTACTATGTGCTCTCCACTGTTCTAAGCGCTGGGGAGGTTACAACGTGATCAGATTGTCCCACGGGGGGCTCACAGTCTTAATCCCCATTTTACAGATGAGGTAACAGAGGCCCAGAGAAGTTAAGTGACTTGCCCAAAGTCACACAGCTGACAACTGGTGGAGCTGGGATTTGAACCCATGACCTCTGACTCCAAAGCCCAAGCTCTTTCCACTGAGCCACGCTGCTTCACATAATAAGTGCTTAACAAATACCATCACCATTATTATTATTATCTACCCCAGCACTTAGAACACTTGGCACATAGTAAGCACTTAATACCATCATCATCATCATCCATTAAATTATTCAAGAGCAAAGTGTCTATCAGAAGAGGGGAAAAAAGTAGTCATAACAATGGTATCTATTAAGCATCTAATTGTCCAAAGCACTGAACTGAGTGTTGGGGGAAAAATGCCTGGGTCAGAATTTGGCCTGGTCCCTGGCTCTAAAGACTTCCACAGTCTAGGACCAAGTTGGGGAGCATTGGTGATGGACATATCAATCAATCAATTATATTCATTGAGAACTTACTGTTTGCAGAGCACTGTAAATAAGCACCTGGGAGAGTATAACATAATAGAGTTGGTAGACTAAGCCCCCCTTTTCCTCTGCTTCCCCTCCCCATTGCCCCAACTCGCTCCCTTTCCTATACCTCCCTCTCTCACCACAAAACTTGTGTATATATGTACATATTTATAATTCCATGTATTTATATTAATGATGTGTATATATCTATAATTCCATTTATTTGTAATGATGCTACTGATGCCTGTTTACTTGTTTTGATGCCTGTCTACCCCCTTCTAGACTGTGAGCCTGTTGTGGGCAGGAATTGTCTCTATTTGTTGCTGAATTATACTTTCCGAGTGCTTAGTACAATGCTTGGCACACAGTAAGTGCTCAAGAAAGATGACAGACTGACTGAATGAATGAATGAATAAACATTTTCCCTGCTCACGAGTTTACAGTCCAGAGGTCATATGGCCTAGTGAAAAGAGCATAGCATTAAGGAGTGAAGAGGTCCAGCATCTGCCACCATCCTGCTGTTTTACCTTGGCCAAGTCACTTAACCTCTCTAACTCAGTTTTCTCCACTGAAAATAGGGATAAAGGTATCTGCTTTCTCTGCCTCTTAGATTGCCGTTCCCATCTGTGACAAGGACTATATCTGATCTGTTAATCTTGTACCTATTCCAGTCATTGGCATTTATTAAAGTCTTAATAAGTACCCCAATTACTTCAGATTTTTATGTCTGCTTATCATTTGCTTGTGGAGTAAGAGGAGGAGGGAGAGGAAGGGAAGCCATGGGGCAGGAGTCGAACAGGTGAGTGATACCTGTTTACGAATTTAAAATTGGGCTAGAGTTTGGACAAGTTACAAACAACCTGATATTTTGCGTTAATTTTTTTTTCCCATTTCATTCATTCATTCATTCAATTGTATTTATTGAGTGCTTACTGTGTGCAGAGCACTGTACTAAGCGCTCGGGAAGTACAAGTTGGCAACATATAGAGACGGTCCCTACCCAACAATGGGCTCACAGTCTAGAAGGGGGAGACAGACAACAAAACAAAACATGTGGACAGGTGTCAAGTCATCAGAACAAATAGAATTAAAGCCAAATGCACATCATTAACAAAAAAAATAGAATAATAAATTTGTAAATATGTATGTTTCAAATGGACAAATCTGCTGATCCTTAAACTTATCAAATAAGTCTCTGGCAAGAACATAAACTCAGTAAAAGTAGAGAAGCAGCATGGCTCAGTGGAAAGAGAATGGACTTGGGAGTCAAAGGTCATGGGTTCTAATCCCGGCTCCGCCACATGTCTGCTGTGTGACCTTGGGCAAATCACTTAACTTCTCTGAGCCTCAATAACCTCATCTGTAAAATGGGATGAAGACTGTGAGCCCCACATAGGATAACCTGATCACCTTGTATCTCCTCCATCGCTTAGAACAGTGCTTTGCACATAGTAAATGCTTAACAAATGCTATTATTATTATTATTATTATTATTATTATTATTAATAATAATAATAATAAACAGAGGGCCATTTGTTTCCCAAATAGATTTCATTACTCTGCTAAATCTCTTTACCAGGTTATACTTGATCCCAATCACTTTTAATCCAATATACTACTTAGCCAACTTAACCTTTTAAAAGTAGTTTTATTGATGGAGTGTTAAACTGACATGAACATTTCTCAAAAAATGAATGGAATTATTTTGCTGAGTGATCTTAATTATCTGGAATAATTAGCTTCAGTCAATTCTAAAACAGCTCTCAAAAGAAATCAGCATTTGGGAAGGGATTGGGACAACAGGAAGCCACTTGGCAATTTATTCAAAAATTCCCAGTTGCCCTTGAGAGCACAAAGGGCAATCCAAGTTGATTCATTAGTACTTAATTATTTGAAATGAATAAAGAGAGCAAAGATTTAGAGATCGTTCTGTGAGTAAGTTCCCTGTGGGCAGGGACTGTGCCTAATGACTCAGATTGTGTCCTCCCAAATGCTTAGTATGGTGCTGTGCACACAGTAAGTGCTCAGTACATATTATTGATTGATTTTTGATTGATTGGGCCGGGGAATGCTGAAGGTTTGGGCAGTCCAGAGGTGTAGGTGTTAGGAGAGCAAACAAGCAGATCTAAAGTGGAAGGGGAGCAAGGACTGAAAATACCAGAGGGGCAGAATCAATCAATCCACCAATCATTCAGTGGTATTTATTGAGTGCTTACTGTGTGCAGAGCACTGTTCTAAGCACTTAAGAGAGTACAAGAGAGTAGGTAGACACAATCCCTGCTCAAATGGAGCTTACAGACTCAAGGGGAAGACAGATATTTAAGTAAATTACAGAATGGACACCCAAAAACTGATTCTCCAAGGATATTACTGGCAGAAGGGTGATTAGCCAATACTCTTCATGCCTAAAAGAACAGCAAGGGTTATTTTAAAGCCTGGTGGGTGTCTGCCCTCAGGGGGAAATTAAATGCATGGTTTGGGTTTTTTTATGGTGCATTTGTTGAACACATACTTTGTGCCAGGCACTGTACTAAGCGCTGGGGTAGATTCAAGCTAATCAGGTTGGACACAGTCCATGTCCCACAAGGGGCCCACAGTCATAATCCCCATTTTGCAGATGAAGTAACTGAGGCCCCGAAAAGTGAGGTGAACTGCCCAAGGTCATACAAAAGACAAGGAGCAGAGCGGGGATAGGAACCCAGGTCCTTCTGATTCCCAGGCCTATGCTCTATCGACTAGGCCACGCTGCTTTTTAATTGGGTTCTGTAGAAGTGGCTGCCTTTGAGGGAGAGGTAGAGTGAGGAAACAGACAGCTCAGGGCAAAGGAGGGGAAATGAGGGAGCTGGCCAGGTCACTCCTAGAACACCCTCTCTTCTAGAGTTGCCCCACTTCAAGTTTGGCAAAACCAGACCCAAACTGAGACCCAGCTTCCCCCTCGATCTGTCAAGAGGGGATGTACATCACTGAAATGCAGAGCATTATGGATATCTTCCCAGAAGTAGGCTTTGCCAAGACAATAATCTAAGACAAGAAAATGGAGGAGCGACCTCATCACAATGGGACAATGGTAGCTCAGGAGAGATGGAGAGCAGGCCGAGCTGGCCTAGAGGAGATCCCATGGATAAACTCAAAAGTCAATTTTGGAACAGATTTTCCCACTAGCTTCTCAGCTGCCTACTGGCTCCATTCAGCATTTCTGCAGCATAGAACAAGAAGAGGGCGAGAAACCACCAAGAAGAAATGGACCTAAGCTGCAGCATGTGGGACTGAGTTTAGACTTAAGGCAGAACGTCCCCACACAGGGTGAGGCACGATGCTTGCGGTTCCGGAGCTTCTACCCAGAGGGCTTTGAAAACAGGCTGAATTAAGGAGTATGGTAACCTAGGACTGCCTAGTGGCTTTTGCTTTTCTGGAAACTTTCTCCCTCATTCCAACAACAGAGGCAGGGAAGGGCAAATGGCATTTTATGATGTCCAACTAAGCAAAAAAACTCTTGAAGCCCAGTGGTAGTTGTTTCCCTTAGTGTAGACTGCCCCAGTAAAATCCTCACGGTGCCTACAGCTGCCTCGTTCAGGTTGTCAGACCATGAGAGGGAGGGATATTGGGAAGATAGGAAGGCAAGAAAGAGGAAAGGGATAAGGGAGAAGAGGAAGGATGGGAGGAGAGGAGAGAGTGGAGAGGACAGGGATGGGAGGAGGGGGAGAAGGGCAGGAGGGGAGGAGGGAGAGTGGAAAGGAAGGATAGAGGGAAGGGAAATGGTAGTTTTGCCACATGCTCCCGCACACTGTTGACCAAAGCGAGGGCCGCTGTCTTGTCTTGCCCAAGGGACATGGTGGCAAGACTGTGAGCCCACTGTTGGGTAGGGACTGTCTCTATGTGTTGCCAATTTGTACTTCCCAAGCGCTTAGTACAGTGCTCTGCACATAGTAAGCGCTCAATAAATACTATTGATTGATTGATTGATTGATTGGAGGCGGGGAAAGTGAAGGATAAATACTGGCTTTTGAAAGGTTAACAATTTACAAATGAACTACAGATGATAAAAATCAAGACTGCTGCAGGCAGAATGCCGAATGCCTGCAACAGCGTGATGTGCATACAGCCAGAATCAGCCAGGACCCACGGCACAGACTGCCTCCCTCCCTTCCTCTTTTCCTCTCTCCTTTCCTTTCTCCATTCCTCCCTCCTCTCCTACCCCCCCTCTGCCTATTTTCCTCCTTCTCTTTCTTCTTCCTTCCCTCCTTCGTCTTCACTATTCTCCCTGCTCTCTTCCTTGCCTTCATATTATTCTTTTCTAATAATAATAATAATTGTGGCATTTGTTTAGCTCTGACTATGTGCCAGGCACTGTACTAAGCGCTGGGATAGGTACAAGAAAATCAGGTTGGACAGAGTTCCTGTCCTACATGGGACTTGTTTTACATTTTACCCATTTTACAGAAGAGGTAACTGAGGCTCAGAGAAGTGAAGTGACTTGCCCAGGATCACACAGCAGACAAGTGTGAAGCAGCAGACAAGTGTGAAGTGAGAAGCAGCATGGCTCAGTGGAAAGAGCCCAGGCTTTGGAGTCAGAGGTCATGGGTTCAAATCCCATCTCCACCAATTGTCAGCTGTGTGACTTTGGGCAAGTCACTTAACTTCTCTGGGCCTCAGTTACCTCATCTGTAAAATGGGGATGAAGACTGGGAGCCCCCCGTGGGACAACCTGATCACCTTGTAACTTCCCCAACGCTTAGAACAGTGCTTTGCACATAGTAAGTGCTTAATAAATTCCATTAAAAATAAAGTGGCAGAACCGGAATTAGAAACCAGGTCCTTCTGACTTCCAGGCCCATGTTGTACCCACTATACCATGTTGCTTCTCCTTCCCATTCCTCCCCCCAACCTTTGCTCTCTCTTTCTCTCTCTCTTTGGTTCTCGCTTGCACGCACACGTGCTCTCTCTCCCCCCTCCTCCCTCCTGTCTCTCTCCTTCCTTGCCTGCCCTTTCCACCCAATGGGGACCTATATATCACAGGGAGAGAAAAAGAGATGATGCTGATGAGCCTCAGACCCTCTTTGGGACAGTTGTTTCAGAGATGACTCCCTACCAAAGCATTTGCTTTCAGGTGATACACATTTTGTAACAACAAAATTCCAACTTATTTCTTGAAGCTGCTCCCCATCCACACATCTGTGGGTTTGCCCTGAGTTCAGGGAATGTGAACTATGCAAACTCTTTTATTCCCAAATCATGCTTCTACAAACTATCTCATTTTTGTCTTCACAACAGCTCTTTGAGGTAGGTAAAAAGACAGGTATTTCCATTTTGCAAATGAGGAAACTGAGATAGTCACAGTCACACAGCACAGAGTCAGACTCAAACCCAAGTCCTTCGGCTATCAGACTGAAGCTCTTCCACTGTACCACATGCCTCCCCTAAAATCCAGAATGCCTAGAGTTTCAAGGGAACAACAAGGTTGTTTAGTCCAGTCCCCTGCATTCCCATATTTCCAGGACCCTGGGAAAGATGAATCAGCTAGGAAACCCAATAGATCAATCAATCTTATTTACTGAGTGCTCACTTTGTGCAGTATGACACAACAACATAACAAACATATTTCCTGTCCACAAAGCTGTCCCTGTCTTCCAGGGAAAGAGGATAAAGTGACATTTCTAAGCTGCGTGAGAAAGGCCTTGGTCAATTGAAGAGACCCACCTTTGGGCTGTATTGGTATTTATTGAGCACTTTCTGTGTGCAGAGCATTGTATTAAGTGCTTAAATGTGCCTGGGTAGTGGAAGAGGGTAGGCAGAAGAGCAATAGAAACAACTAAGGAGAGGGAAGTGAGACGTGTGAGAAAATGATCAAGCAATTACAAATTTTGGGGACAACACAGCATTCAGGAAAGTGAGGAACAAAAATAGGGAAAACACTAACCTAACATTCAAGAGGAATGCTTAGGCTTAAACCGTGAGTCCCACGTGGGACAGGGACTGTGTCCAACCTGATTATCTTGGATCTACCCCGGTGCTCAGAACAGTGCTTGGCACATAGTAAGCACTTAATGAATACCATTAAAAAATGGGCTTTAATGGGCAGCAAAAGAGATTTAGGGAGACCAAGAGAATAATTTCTTGGTAGTAATAGTGCTTGAATGTGAAAAAGGGTATCTGAAGCAGATGGTGACACTTTAGTACTTCTGGGTTACTAGCCCATTAGGGTTTTCATTCCCTAAACACTCAGCACACTCCCCCAAGTCTCCAACTTAGCACTTATTTGTGCATGTATATATCTGTTGCTCTATTGCTTCACCCTCCCTGTAATTTATTTTAGTGCCTGTCTCCCCAGCTAGATTGTAGCTTCTGTAACCTCAGACGTATACAGGAGGAGCCATCACAAGCCCACCCAATCCACTTATGCCAATGAGCTCATCCTTCCCCGGAGGCCAGCCCCCGCCCAACTCAAGACCTCCTTGGGAGTCTCAGGGCCAGACCCTAGAATCAATGTCAACTCATGGTGTTTATTGAGTGCTTACTGCATTTAGAGCTCTGTACTAAGCACTTGGGAGAGTACAATATAACAAAATCAGTAGACACATTCCCTGCCCACAACGAGATTATCATATAGAGAGGAAAGCAGTGGGATTAATATGGCCTTAGGCCAGGTGTTAGTCCCAGCCCAGTACCCCAGCCATATTAAAAGCTATCTATCAAACGCAAGTAAGATGTTTATGATCCGATAGATGTTAGCTGGCAAACTCATTTTTATCATAAATATCTCCAGCAGATAATATGCTTCAGTGTAAAATGATGCATTTTCCTATGGCAGAATTCTCAGGCGGCATAATTCTTCTCCCACACCGGCTTTCTAAAGATAAACATACGATGGGTCATAATTACCCAACATTTTATTTTCCTTTAACCAGTCTGGTCATTACTATAAACTGATGATACTTCGTTTAGAGGAGACAGAAAATTCATTCTAAATTAAATATGGAGGGAAAGGCATGAGATCTACTCCCTCAATAATGGAGTATGGCTCAGACAGATGATTTGTCATAATAAAAATCAGTTTATGTTTTTGTACACACAATGATGTGAAAGTAGATGGGGAAATGGAAAGAATTGCTAAACTTCGTGAATTTCCTGAGGTATAGGTCTTCCTTCAGGAAGCAGTGGGAAGCAATGTGGCCTAATGGAAAGAGCATGGACCTGGGACTCAGAGGACCTGGGTTCTAATCCTGGTTCTGCCACTTACCTCCCATGTGACTTTGGGCAAGTCACTTCACTTCTCTGTGCCTCAGTTCGTGGTTCAGTGGAAAGAGAACAGGCTTGGGAGTCAGAGGTCATGTGTTCTAATCCCGGCTCTGCCACTTGTCAGCTGTGTGACTTTGGGCAAGTCACTTAACTTCTCTGTGCCTCAGTTACCTCATCTGTAAAATGGGGATTAAGACTGTGAGCCCTATGTGGGACAACCTGATTACCTTGTATATTCCCCCCAGAACTTAGAACAGTGCTTGGCACATAGTAAGTGCTTAACAAATACCATTATTGTTTTATTATTATTATTATTATTATTATTATTATTATTAATACCTGTTCTCCCTTCTATTTAGACTGAGAGCCCCACGTGGGACTTGATTAGCTTGAACCTATTACTGTGCTTAGTACAGTGCTAACCACAATTATTTAGGAAGCTGTTCTATAGGAAAGCAGTTTCTCTAGAGTAGAAAACTAACCTAGAAAACTGAGTTGGGTAACTCAGCACCTAGGAGAAGGCGCCATCCACTTTGCTGCACCAAGAGTAACAGGAACCCCTGGTCGTGTTTTGGGCAAAGAGCTCTTGGTCAATCCATCAGTGATATGTACTGAACATTTACTGTGTGCAGAGCACTGTACTAAGCGCTTGGGAGAGTACAATTCCTATCCCCCACTTCAAAATCTTATTGAAGGCATATTTCCTCCAGGAAGCCTTCCTTGATTGAGCCTCCTCTCCTCTTCGCCCACTCCCTTCTGCACTGGTCTTACTTGCTCCTTCATTCATCCTCCCTCCCATCCCCACAGCACACACGTGTGTGTGTGTGTGTGTGTGTGTGTGTGTGCGCATACATTTCATTCATTTATTTATCTATATATATGTATTTATTTATATTAATGTCTGTCTCCCGTCTAGACTGTGAGGTTGTTGTGGGCAGAAATGTGTCTGTTTGATGCTATAGTGTACTCTCCCAAGAGTTTAGTACAGTGCTTTCCACATAGTAAGATCTCAATAAATACGATTGAATAAATGAATAAATGAAAACAATAGAACAGAGTCAGTAGACACATTCCCTGCCCATAACAGGCTTCCAGTCTTGGTACTGGAGGGATAGATATATTCTCTGAAAGCAAGGAGTGGCTAAACTAGAGAAGCTGAGAGAGGCAAAGTGTTCACACCAACTGCAGAGAAGTTCCACCTTCCCAAGTCAAGACACAGACTGCTGGGGAGAAAGTAGCATGGCCTAGTGAGAAGATCATGAGCCTGGGAGGCAGCAGCCTGGGTTCTAATTCTACCCTTGCCACTAGTCTGTTTGGGCAAGTCACTTCACTTTGTTTTAATGGCATTTGTTATGTGCTTACTTTACTATGTCCCAGACACTGTCCTAACCTCTGGGGTAAGTACAAGTTAATTAGGTTGAGCCCAGTCCCTGTCCCACATGGAGCTCACAGTCTAAGTAGGAGGGAGAATGGGAGAACTGAGTCACAGAGAAGTTAAGTGACTTGCCCAAGGTCACACAGCAAGCAATTAGCAGAACCAGGATTAGAACCCAGCTCCTCTGACTCCCAGGCCCATGTTATTTCCATTAGACCCTATTGCTTCTCTGGATCTCAGTTCCCTCATTTGTAAAATGGGGATTCAATACTTGTTCTCTCTTCCACTTAGATGGTGAATTCCATGTGGGACAGGGATTGGGTCTGATCTGATTATCTTGTTGCTATTCTAGCACTTAGCCAAGTACCTGGCACATAGTAAGCACTTAGCAGCTACCACTATTACTAAAGAAGGAACTGGGAAAGGAGAAGGTGCATCTGGAAAGAGAAGCAGGATGACCTAGTGGAAAGAGCACAGGCCTGGAAGTTGAAGGACTTGGGTTCTAATCCCAGTCCCCCCTCTTGTCTACTGTGTGATCTTGGTCCAGTCAGTTCTTTTGTTTGTATCTCAATTCTCTCATCCATAAAATGGGGATTCAATACCTGTTCTCCCTCTTAATAAGACTGTGAGCCCCACGTGGGACAGGGGTTGCATCTGACATAATTAACTTGTATCTGAACTAGTACTTTGAACAGTGCTTGGCTCATAGTAAGCACTTAACAGATATCATAATAATAACAGGCAGAGTTAGTATTAGAACCTAGGTCTCCTGATTCCCAACCCTGTGGTCTTCCCGCTAAACTTCTCTCCTTCTCCCAGAGGCAAAATCCTCTAGAGAAGCATTGTGGCTTAGCACAGGCTTTTGGAGTCAGAAGACTATGGGTCCTAATCCCAGTTCTGCCACTTGTCTGCTGTGTGACCTTGGGTATATCACTTCACTTCTCTGGGCCTCATTTACCTCATCTGTAAAATGAGGATTAAGACTGTGAGCCCCATGTGGGACAGGGACTGTGTCCAACCTGATTACCTTTTATCTACCCCAGTGCTTAGAACAGTACTTGGCACATAGTAAGCACTTAACAAATATCATAATAATTATTACTGGACTCTGCAGACTTCCGCTAATGGGGAGATATTTGAGGGCCATCTGTGGCCACCTTAGGTGAGAAACCATACTTGAGGTGAATTGAGTTCAGCTTCAGAGATCATACTTCTAGCCTGGACACTTGAGTGAGGCCTAATAAAGAAGAGCAGAAGAGGAGCAGAGAGCAAAGGGTTGGCTTGGCTTCAGACAATAGTCGGACAAATGGCCATTCAGCTTCTTGTTACTCAGCAAGAGAGAGATTCAGCAAATAAACCTCACCACTTTAAATTATTCTATGGGGCACCCAATGTCTCCAATGTCTCTTAGGTATATAGGAGTGATACAGAACTAGCAGATCAATAGCAGATCAAAGAACTCCCATTGGAGAGAGAGATTTCTGTCAAATCTCCATCAGAGTCAGCATCTCTCTTCATTTTCTAAGATGATGTCCATATTTGTTTGGCAAGAGAGGTTTTCATTATAATTTTAAGTATATTGACAAGCATCTAGGATTTATCATCTGTTGGTCAATACTTAACTCTCAGACTAATAGATCTGTGTTCCTCAGCAGAGAAACTAATTGCTTGTTATTGGTTTCCTACTTCACTAATGCTCAAACTCATCACTTAAAACAGAAACTTTAATCCAATGGCTCTTGAGCTTCCGGTCTTCCGCTTGAATTTTGTACTCAGCTTTCCTGGGCCCTCTGACATGCAGAATAGGTCAGATATTTACATTAATATAGATTATATGCCTTAAACAATCAATCAGTAGTAGTAATTGATTCCCTACCTAGTGCAGAACACTGGACTAAGCACTTAGGAGAGTACAACCAATGTACAAGACATCCTAGAAGTTAGTAAACTGAGGCTAAAAAATAGGGATAAGATCAAATACACATATTGATGCAAGTGAAAAAATATATCCCAGAGTGCTGTCAAAGTACTTCATTAAGTGACCTTGGGCAAGTCACTTAACTTCTCTGTTTCTCAGTTATCTGTAAAACGAGGATTTAGATTGGGAGCCTTATGTGGGACAGGGTCTGTGTCCAACCCAATTCCCTTGTATCTACCCCAGTACTTGGTACATAGTAAGCACTTCACTAATACCACAATTATTATTATTAATAATAGGATCCTTGTTTCCAGGTGCCTCATTCCTGTCTTTGCTAGATGCCTTTACCAGCTACTATTGCTAGGTGAATATGAGCAGGGTTGGTAAAAATCATTGATGGTTGGTACCTCTTTGTAAGGCTAAATATATTAAAACACTATAAAGGAGGAAGAACGGGGATGTAAATTTAGCCAGCATTGGGAGATGGATGCACAACAAACCTTTTAAAATTCAAGGTCTAATAATAAATCATTAACAAAGTCTAATCATTCATGTTTCCAGACACTCAGAACCAGCCTATTCATGTCAACAGAATCAGGTAGAACATTCTAGGGAGAGTGCACAAACAGCAAAAGTCGTGGTCCTCAAGGAACTTAGAATCAACTCCAGTAGACTCCAGTACTCTCCCTCTAGTCAATCAATCAATTAGTTGATAGTATTTATGGAGTGCTTACTCTGGGCAGAGCACTGTAGATGGTACTGGGGGGAGAATCAAAGAGTTGGAAGAAATAATCCCTGCCTTCAAGGAGTTTGCCATCTAACAGTGGGACATAATCATAACATAATGATAATACTAGTAACAATAATAATAATGATTGTGATATTTGTTAGGCACTTACTATGTGGCAGGCATTCTACTAAGCTCTGGGGTGGACAGAGTCCCTGTCTCACATGGGGCTCACTGTCTCAATCTCACTTTATCCCCCTCCTCTCCAACCACTGGGAGAGGGTTCCTCTTTAACAGAGGGGAGCATTTCTTCATGCAAGCTGAGAGCTTCGACCCACATGGAAAAATTGGCATTAAGGTGGCACCCTTTTTTGTGTGTCTTTGATAGCGATTATTGACCATTAGACTTTGAATTAAATTGGCATGACAATATTATGCATTAGTTAAGTTGATATCAAAGCAAATCTTGATCATTGAAGGTTTAATGGTACATCATGGGTCATAAGGCACTGAGCAAAAATTTTTAAAAAATGAGACCCTGACTGGAAAATATGGGGTAATGTGGCTGCAACCTTGGACCTTGTGACCTGCCAGGGAAGCAGCCTAGTCCAGTGGATAAAACAAAAGGATGGGAGTCAGAGAGACTGGGTTCCAATCCCGGCCCCACTACTTGTCTGCTGTGTGACCTTGTGCAAGTCATTTCACTTCTCTATGTCTCAGTTCCCTCATCTGTAAAATGGGGATTAAGTCTGTGAGCCCCATGTGGGACAGGGACTGTGTCCAACTTGATTAGCTTGTATTTACCCCAGAGCTTAGAACACATAGTAAGTGCTTAACAAATACTATCATTATTATCATTTTTTCAAAAAACAAAACTGGTGTGTCAGTCCTCCAGAGGCTTCCTCCCAACTCATCTGCTCAGTCTGGGCCTCTTGCCAAGCTGGCTCTTCTCAGACCTCTCCTCTTGCCCATCAGCTTGGTCTCCTTATATTTGCTGAATGAGCCCCATCTCGGGACATTCTCAGTGGTGCTGGGTCCCCTGCTACCAGGGAGTGTGTAAGAAATTATGATTAAAGTCATGGCAGACATCTTATTGATCGTCTTTCTCTTCCTTGTTTGCTGACCCCTTCCTGGGAGGAGTATAAACCACGCTGTTCAAAGGAGCCATAACTCAAATCTAATGTTAAGACTTTGTTTAAGAAAGCGTTTAACATTTTTCTTCTCCTGTCCTCTGGAGCTTCAAGAGCTTAATCATCTTTATGGCCCCCAAACATTTGGAATTTATCGGAAACATTTAAACTGGGTTGAAAAGCAAAAGCAGAGTGTCCTAAATTGAGGGTAAATTCTCATTTGCTTTATGCATGTTAATTTACAATTTGACAGTGATTTCAAGGTCTTAGCTCCAATCCTTTAGGACGTGTATATTCTGCTTATTCTTCCTGGTTTTCTTCTCAGGGTCAAATCAATTGTTTCAACCACATATGCAGCAAGGTTCCCTTCTCTGCATAACTTCAAGGCCCCTGCTTCAGAGTTCCAGTGGTTTGGTTCACCTTAACTTGGCAAATCCTGAGGAGAAAATGTCTCATGAATGATGCCATGACCTTAAAAGGGTACTGCAGTACCTTTTCATGGCTAGGACCACCCACTAGCCCAGGCACCATGTGCAGTCTGCTGTCATGCTATTAAGAAGACTTATGCAAAGAGATGAAATGGTTATTTGGAGAGGTAAACCGATGCAAGGCCAAACAAATTTAACATCATAGAAACTGCAGGGCTGGATTCCCACTATCTCTTCCCCCTTCTAGACTGTGAGCCCACTGTTGGGTAGGAGCCATCTCTATATGTTGCCAACTTGTACTTCCCAAGCGCTTAGTACAGTGCTCTGTACACAGTAAGCACTCAATAAATACGATTGAATGAATGAAAGAAAGACTAAGAAAGGCAGAGAGAAATGGTTGGGAATGTAATCTCTAGAAGGCATATCAACTTTCGTTAGGAGGATAAAACCAGAGAATCAACTCTGGTTCATAAAATCATAAAGATGGGAGGGACTCCACGATGGAGCCAACTACCTCCAGGCCAATTGGTCTGTTTAAGAAAATTTCCAAAATTAAGAAATCCAATTTCCCTAAGCTCTGTGGAAACTGACCTTTTCTGTGCACTATACAGTTCTTAGTAAAGTGCTCTGCACTAGGTAAGCACTCAATAAATACCAATGAATGATTGACTGTATAAGATAGCTGTAAAATGGTCCCTTTTGGAAATCCATAATAATAATAATGATGGCATTTATTAAGTGCTTACTATGTGGAAAGCACTGTTCTAAGGGCTGGGAAGGTTACAAGGTGATCAGATTGTCCCACGGGGGGCTCACAGTCTTAATCCCCATTTTACAGATCAGGTAACTGAGGCACAGATAAGTTGAGTGACTTGCCCAAAGTCACACAGCTGACAATTGGCAATCCATGCAACTCTTTCCTATTTTCAGCATGTTTCCTAGAGGAGTGAGGTCTCTAATTCCCACACTGCCTATCCTTCTCTCTATAGTGTCTGCAACTTGAGTTAGAACCAGCTGGTTTACAAAGGTTTTCTCTTACGCCTTGCTGAGAGGCAGGCAGCAAAGGTGACAGGCAAGCTGTCTCTGGGCCACATCTATAGGATCTCTTTCATCCCCAAATATTCTTCAGGACTTTGATCCAGGCTACATCAGAATCACGGCTTTGCAGCCAAGATGGTTAAGATGGAGTGGCTACAGGAAAGAGTCAGCGTGTTCAACTTGGTTTAGTTAAGTGGAGTCTTCAGCTGAATTTTGGGAGCCCTGAGCCTATTTTTCACCTCTCAGGGTTGCACCTGGAGAGTTTACAGTACTTTACCAGTCTCGATTATGGGAGGGAGAGTCAAGCAGAGGCATACCCATTCCATTCCTAGCTTGACCAGTGGCTAGTGAGTGGAAGGCAATCTGCTACAAGTTAAAACTCACCTGGGCTGGGCAGCAGTGGCATGGGAGAGAGTCATGAGTGGAGACTCAGGTTCACTGCATGGAAAGAAACAATGGTAAACTGCTTCTGTATTTTTACCAAGAAAACTCTATGGTTACACTACCAGAACAATTGCAGATGGAGGTGGGGCATTCCGGGAGAGATGTGTCCATGGTGTCGCTATGGGTTAGACACAACTCGACAGCATGAGACAACAACAACAAAGACTATTTTTGCTGTCAGTTTACATGTCTGTTTTTAGGATGATATAAATGATTATTACTATTGTGGTAACTGTCAAGCACTAGCTGTGTGCCAAGCACTGTACTAAACTACAGGGTAGATACAATGTGAGCAGACTGGATACAGTCTCTGCCTTCCTTGGGTTTAGAGTCTAAGAGGGAGGGATAATTGGTATTTAATCCCCATTATATAGATGAGGAATCTAAGGCACAGGGAAATTGAACTACTTACCCAAGGTCACCCAGCAAGTGAATGCAGAGGTCAGGATTAGAACACAGGTCTCCTGACTTCCAGATCTGTGCTCTTTCCACTAAAGATGAAGGTTCCAGGGCCTCTTGGACCTTACTGGCTTTTAGCAGTAATATCAAGTGACTGGTCAGATTTCCCTGAGATCCATTAGTCAATAAATCAGCAGCATTTATTCATTCATTCATTCAATCGTACTTATTGAGCACTTACTGTGTGCAGACCACTGTACTAAGTGCTTGGGAAGTACAAGTTGGCAGCATATAAAGACGGTCCCTACCCAACAACGGGCTCACAGTCTAGAAGGGGGAGACAGACAACAAAACAAAACATGTGGACAGGTATCAAGTCATCAGAATAGAGATAAAGCTAGATGCAGATCATAAACAAAATAAATAGAATAGTAAATATGTACAAGTAAAATAAATAGAGTAATAAATCTGTACAAACATATATACAGGTGCTGTGGAGAGGGGAAGGAGGTAGGGCAGGGGGATGGAGAGGAGGAGAGGAAAAGGGGGGTTCAGTCTGGGAAGGCCTCTTGGAGGATGTGAGCTCTCAGTAGGGCTTTGAAGGGAGGAAGAGAGCTAGCTTGGCGGATGTGCAGAGGGAGGGCATTCCAGGCCAGGGGGAGGATGTGGGCCGGGGGTTGATGGCGGAACAAGCAAGAATGAGGTACAGTGAGGAAGTTAGCAGCAGAGGAGTGGAGGGTGTGGGCTGGGCTGTAGAAGGAGAGAAGGGAGGTGAGGTTGGAGGGGGTGAGGTGATGGAGAGATGGGAATGAAGGCAACTGAATGTTCAGGCAAACCCTAACTTCCCTATTCTATTCCCAACCTACTGCATCGCCTATGCATCTTCACCCTCACCCACAAAGAACTTGGGAACTCCACCCTTCCCTCCCCACACAACTCTTATGTACATATCTTTAAGATGATTCTTCTGCCTACTCTAGTTAATTTTACAGTCTGTCTCCCCTGCTAGACTGTAAGCTCCTTGAGGGTAGGGATTGTATCTACTAACTCAATCATTCTATCGTATTTATTGTACAGAGCACTGTACTAAGCATTTGGAAATTACAATTCAGCAACAGAGACAATCCCTGCCCACAACGGGCTCTATTGTACTCTCCCAAATGCTTAATACAGTGCTCAGAGTAGGCACTTAGTAAATACCACTGACTGTTTGAAAAACTTCCTTTCTCTTTCCCCAACATTACCTCTTCTGAGTATTTCCAGCTTGTGGCCTTTCAGTCTCTGTCTCTCCTCCCTGCTAACATGCCTTGCCAAACTGCTCCTGCCAAACCTGTTCTCCCTCCTATTTAGACTGTAAGTCCCAGGTGGGACAGTGACTTCATCCAACCTGATTATCTTGTATCTACCTCAGCACTTAGTCCAGTATATGGCACAGAGGAAGTGCTTAACCAATATTCACTATTAATATTGTTATATTATTATTAATCAATTGTATTTATTGAGCACTTACTGTGTGCAGAGCACTGTACTAAGCACTTGGGAAGTACAAGTTGGCAACATATAGAGACAGTCCCTACCCAACAGTGGGCTCACAGTCTAGAAGATAATAATAATAATAATAAATGATCTTTCTCTCAGCTCAGGACAAAATCCACAACACCAGCCTCCCCTTCCCCACCCAACAAGAACAGAAAGCATATCTGTTATTTGATTAGCCAGCACAGGGGTCAGCAGGGAGATCTTTGGGACCAGAGTCCCCCAGTGTTTTGTTGGGTGGGGACAGAACAGTTTGAATCTCCCACCAGCTCAATCCAACTCCCTTGATACCTCCTCAGGGAGGGATCTGGAAGCCTAAGTTCAAAGGAGCAGCATGACTGATGAAGTGACCTAGACCTTTGCCTGACTTTAAGCTCCTGGGAGACTCTGTCTGAGCACAGCCATTGGAAACTTTCCACTGGAAACTAGACTCCAGTTTCCCAAACATCGCTTCCTTCCACATGTCAAATTGCCTCTAGATTTCAGAAACAGACCACTCTTTTCCCACAGCACAACAAATGCATCATTTCTTATGGAGCCCTAATTAAGCCCTAGAGAAGCATCTACTTAAATCTGCAGTGTAATTAGTACTTAATTTTTCAAAAAGCTAATGAAAGGGTCTTCCTAAGATGCCTAAGAAGTTGTCACTTCATAGTACTATTCAGTTTGAATATTTGGAGATAATGATTTGGGAAATAGTTTCTGAACAGAAAGGAGAGGAAAGGTGTGGGAAAGGAAAATTGACTCTTTATGAGGAAATGAGCAAAACAAGAGACTAAGAATGGCCAGAAGGATTTTTTTGAATTTCCTCTTGGCATAAGCTCTACCTTGTAGGTGAAGAGTCCCAAAAGTAGAAACTTTAATAAATAATAATAATTATTATAATGTTTGTTAAGCACACACATACTATGTACCAAGCACTATACAAAGCACTGGGTCAGGTATAAAATAATCAGAATGGACACAATCCCTGTCCTACATGGGACTCACAGTCTATATGGAAGGAATAACAGCTATCTTATCCTTATTTTAAAAGATGAGGAAACTGGGGCACAGATAAGTGGCAGAGCCAGGATTAGAATCCAGGTCCCTTGATTCCCAGAAACGTTCTTTCCACTAGACATTTGTTTAGCGCTTACTGTGTGTCAGGCACTGTACTGAGCACTGGGGTGGATACAAGCAAATCGGATTGGATACAATCCCTGTCCCCCAAGGGACTCACAGTCTCAATCCCCATTTTACAGATGAGGTAACTGAGGCACAGAGAAGTGAAATTACTTGCCCAAGTTCACACAGCAGACAAGTGGGGAAGGGGAGGCTGATGTCTACTCCATTCTGCTTTTTGGCCTTTGCAGTTGGATGGAGTCACACCTGATAAATCACATCCACACAGTCAGTCTAGACAGCAGAATCCACAGTCATCTCCAAAACAAATGTCACTAACCCCTCTTCTACATCCTGCGCAGCCAGGAGTGTCTACATGGTATCTGCCTGGAGAAGCATGTGGGCCACTCAGGCAACACTTCCATTCACATATTCCAGCATTTAGCAAGTACTTCATAAATGTCATTATCATCATCATCATCATCACTGTGCTCCTGGAGACTAAGGGGCAAATCCATCCGTACTCTGACAGTGTTTTCAGAGAAAGTTGCAAATGGTCTGAAGGCACTGAGAACTTCTGGTTGAAAAATCTAGCTCTGGTTCAAGTAAAAGAAGCCATGATGAGCTGGGTGTCCACATAATCCAGATTATTTGTGTTGGATAGATATGGCTTCAGTGCACTAAACACCTAGATTAGAAGACCCTACCAAAGGTCTCTAGTGGGATATAAATTTAGGTATTAATGCCACTTCTGAAGTTATTATCATCCACATCCTCTCTTGAGCTTGGGACTCCCTCCCTCTTCATTTCCCACTCCCTTCTGCATCGGCCTGACTTACTCCCTTTGCTCTTCCTCCTTCTCCCAGCCCCACAGCACTTATGCATCTATCCATAATTTTATTTATTTGTAATAATGTCTGTTAACTTGTACTGATATCTCCCCCCTTCTAGACTGTGAGCTTGTTAGGAACAGGGATTGTCACTCCTTATTGTTGAATTGTACTTTCCCAAGTGCTTAGTATAGTGCTCTGCACACAGTAAGCACTTAATAAATATGATTCAATGAATGAATCAATCAATCTGACAGACCAGCACTCATCCCATCTTCAAAGTCATCCTGAAATCACATCTCCTCCAACAGGTCTTCCCTGATAACTCATTTCCCCACCCTATTCACCCTCCCTTCTGTATCACTTATTGTGATGAGCAGTTACAACTCTCACACTTAGGAGAGGGAAGAAGAAACCAGAAGAGTCATTTTGTGAGACCCCTCCCTGAAGACATAGCTGAACAAATCATAAAGGAGAGATTTGGGAGGAAGTGGAGGGGCCAGGTTAGGTAAACGAGAAGACCATCGGCAACCTTGAGGTGAGGGAAGATGAATTGTGTGCCTGAAAGAGCAAAGCATGGGGAGAACTCATCTATGGACCCTGGATGGACACAGGGAGGGATCAGAGAGGATCCCTGCTGATTCAGAGTTCAAGGGCCAGGATTCTGGAGGACCAAGGCTCCTGCTCCTGAGTGGGAGAAGAATGTGAGCCATGGGATGCCTACAAGATAGTATAGAGGGTCCCGGGGGTGGGGAAGGAGGAGAAGATCCATGAAAAGGAGGTGTAAAATGGATTTTCTTGTTACCTGGTTAACAATTTATTAAACATTGCCGAGATTTCAGATCTTAGTGTCTGTCTGTAGTAGGGGACAGGGAAGAAGCTCAGGGTCTTAGGGAAACACATGGACTGGGTAACCATGGGCTTGGGAAGGAACACTTTGTCCACGGGGTTTCTGCAGTGAGCCCTGGGGAGGGGGTGGTAGGCTAGTCCCCGATGTCCTCTAGGCCTTTGGGAAAATATGTGGGCTTCAGTCATAGAGTGGAGGTAGCATTAGGGGTGCAGCGATTTAGGACTTAGGGAGCAGTGAAGAGTAGGAGGACTTAGAAGGCTGGGAGAAGTGGATCAGGGTCCAGGTGCTACTAAATTGATGATGGGAGTTCTTTTAGGAAACAGCTTGGCCTAGTGGATAGCACATGGGCCTGGAAGTCAGAAGGTCATGGCTCCGCCACTTGTCGGCTGTGTGACCCTGGGCAAGTCACTTAACATCTTAGTGTTTAGAACAGTGCTCCAGCTCTTAGAACAGTGCTTTGCACATAGTAAGTGCTTAATAAATGCCATCATTATTATTAACTTCTCTGGGCCTCAGTTGCCTCATCTATAAAATGGGGATTAAGACTGTGAGCGCTGTGTGGGACAGGGACTGTGTTCAATTGTATTATCTTGTGTCTACTGTAGCACTTAGAACACTGCCTGACACATAGTAAGCACTTAACAAGTACCATAATTATTATTATTATTATTTGGGCCTGGATTTAGGACTAAAAGTCCCGGGTAACATTGCACCTCTGAAGCTCTTAAACATCCCAGCCCCCATAGTACTTATGTAAATATCCTTATATACTACCATTTCCCTTACCTGTAATTTATTTTAATGCCTGTCTCATCCTCTAGACTGTAAGCTTCTTGAGGGCAGGAATCACTTCTTCCAACTGTTATATTCTTCCAAGCACTCAGAGCAATGCTCTGCACATATTAAGAAGTGCTCAAAGAATACCACGGATTGACAGATTGATCTCCAGGGGAAAGGTTGCATGACAACCAAACAGTTCCTTTACTTGGGATAGTTAACTCTGAGGACTAAAACAGCCTTTTGCAGGTACAGGGAGGTAGTGAGAAAAATCAAACAACTCTTCTCTCTTTTGATCTTCTTACTAACAAGGATAGCCAGGGGCTGAGAGGTTTGAAGAGTGGTACCAAAGCCTGTTTCATCCTGCAAAAAAATGGAGAGTGCCAGCTCTTTTTTTTTTAATGGTATTTAAGTGCTTACTAAAAGCCAGGCACTGTTCTAAGTGTTGGGGCAGATACAAGGTAATCAGATTGGACACAGTCCCTGTCCCATGTGGGGCTCACGCCTCAATACCCATTTTACAGATGAGGTAACTGAGGCACAGAGAAGTGAAGTGACTTGCCCAAAGTCACACAGCAGAGAAGTGGCAGAACCAGAACTAGAACCTAGATCCTTCTGACTCTCTGGCCTGTGCTCTATCCTCTAGGCCACACTGCTCCTTTTAATACCACATCCCTGACAGTTCATTCTTCCCCGTTCCACAGTCACTGAGGCCTTGAGGAGGCTTCCCAGGGTTCTCACTTCTCTCAAAAGCAATAACCCCTAATGTGGATGAGAAATAATCATAAGGACAGTCTTCTCCAACCCAGGTAGGGGAGACCTGTCTTAGTGCGATGGGGAGATTCTGTGTCTGCAGAAGGTTCTCCTGGACTTATTTAAAAACAGCTAATTAAACTCTGGAGTACAAGTCCCACCAGAATCCCTAATTGGCAGCATATGATTATTAGCAGATAATTAAGTCATCCCTCAGCGTTTTAATTCACATTTGTCATTGAGCCCACTGAATTTACAGCTCTAGGGTTAAGGGCACAGCTAAATTTTGCTGCCAATTTCTTTAGAAAGCCAAGGTAGTCATCAACTTGGTTTGGTCCATTAGGCTGATGGAGTTGTGCCATGGTGTGCAGTTAAATGGTGGATCCTAAGCCCCCATAAAGCTGTGACTATACAGATAAACCCCAGGTACAATGACCCCACCATACAATCACCCCAAGGATTCAGCTACTGTTGTTTGGTGCCTTACCCCAGGCTGCAATAATAACTGTGGCATTTGTTAAGCACTTAATATGAGCCAAGCCTTATACTAAGCCCTGGGGTAGATACAACACAATGATGTTGGACTCAGTCCCTGTCCCATATAGGGGTCACTGCCAAGAGGAGAGGGAGAACAGTTAGTTAATCCCCATTTTACAGACAAAGAAACTGAGGCAAAGAGAAGCTAAGTGACTTGCCAAAATTAGAACTCAGATCCTCTGACTTCCAAGCCAGTGTGCTCTTTCTACTAGGACATGCTGATTCTCTACAACCACCCCACAGTACAACAATTCTGGGGATTCCACTGTTGTAGCAGCATAATGTAGTTGATACAGCATGGACCTGGGAGTCAGAAGGTCATGAGTTCTAATCCTGGCTCTGCCACTTGTCTGCTGTGTGACCTTGGGCAGTCACTTCACTCCTCTGTGCCTCAGTTACCTCATATGTAAAATGGGGATTGAGAGTGTAAGTCCCACTTGGGACAGGGACTGTGTCCAACCCAAGTTGCTTGTATCCACCTCGGCACTTAGTACAGTGCCTGGGACACGGCAAACACTTAAATACCATAATTATTATTATTATATTATTTCTAGCCTTACTAGTCATTTACCCATCAGACCCATAAACTCTGGCTCTTGAAGGAAAAATTACCCCTAGTCTGTGTCAGAATTTCAAGTCATTGAAGGAGCTCCTAAGCAGAAAAGCAAAGAAGTTGCAAAACTGGAGAGGCAACTTCAAATGGACATGAGCAGTGCAGATGTTTGATACTACTTGTTTAGAGGAATAATCATCCGAGAACTTTATCAAATTTTGACAATTTGATGCATCATTGCCAGGGACCAAAACAAGTAAAGTTATGGTTTCAGCTAAAATCTTGGGATTAAAAACTCTTAAATCAATTTTCACAAAAGTGGATAAATGTATAAATATGATTAAGGGCATCCCTATGGTTAGAGTTAAAAGATGCACACAAGTGTTTAGAAGCTTTCCCTCTACCCCCACTTGCCGTTTCAGCACTTCCATGTAACTCTAGTTGTCTTGTTTCTATCCCCAGCACTTAGTATAGTATAGTATAGAGTCACATAGTAGATGCTCAACAAATTCCAATCAATCAATGGTATTCATGAGTGCTTACCGCACGCCAAGTACTGAACTAGGCACTTGGGAGAGGACAATACAATCAAGTTGGTAATCAATCAATCAGTTGTATTTATTGTACCTACCCCAGCACTTAGTAAAGTGCCTGGCACATAGTAAGCTCTTACCACATACAATTAAAAAAAAACTGAATCCATAGAACCATTTGCTTCTTGTTAGAAATGGTGAACTCGGCAACTAGGTTTTAGAGAAGAAGAGAAGTAATATCAGCTTTGGTTAATGCTAGCAGAATGATATCACCACCAAAGTCCACATCCTGTGACTTTGTTCATTCATTCATTCAATCATATTTATAATTCATTCATTAATTCAATCGTATATATTGAGCGCTTACTGTGTGCAGAGCACTGTACTAAGCGCTTGGGAAGTACAAGTTGGCAACATATAGAGACAGTCCCTACCCAACAGTGGGCTCATGCACTGTACTAAGTGCTTGGGAGAGTACAACAACAAACAGACACATTCCCTGCCCACGATGAGCTCACAGTCTAGAGGGGGAGACAGACATCAATACACATAAATAAATGATAGATATATACCTCTGTGCTGCACAAATGGAAGGGAAGATGAATGGAGGGAGCAAGTCAGGGTGACATAGAAAGGAGGGAGAAAAGAGGAGAAGAGGGTTAAGTCAGGGAGGGCTTCTTGGAGGAAATGTGCCTTCAAGGAGATGTGCCTGTGCCCAAGGATCCTGGGATACTTGTCCAAGGTCACAAAGCAGCCAACTGGCGGATCCAGGATTAGAACCCAGGTCCTCCAATTCCCAGGCACATGCTCTATCCACTAGGCAACACTGTTTCTTCTTGTCTTCTAAACCTTTGGCACAGCACTCATCACCCAGCAAACAATAAATACCACTGATTGATTGCCGTGCTCCGGAAATTGCCATTCAAACACATTTGAGTGCTTAGTACAGTGCTCTGCACAAAGTAAGTGCTCAATAAATAAGATTGAATGAATGAATGATGCCAGCTCATTTCACCTCACACAACCTTGTGGCCTGGCAGTCGCTGGCCTCCAGACAATCTCTTCTCAGATTTCTACGCTGGCCCCCCTGGACTTAGTCTTCAGCCTTCTGCTTCTTCAGGAGTGATTGATTCCAGCTGGTTCTTGAAACCACAAGAGGAAGTTTGAAGAGTAATTTTGGAACCCCAGGTGGCCTAGATTGGCCTCTCCATTGTTAGTTGAAGCTGATGAGGTCATGTGTAAGAATTAATATAAATATCTGCATTTCCCAAAGTACTCAAGAAAAGCCAGTTACACAGTGTAATGGCTGAGGTTTAAAAGGTATAATGTTTCTGCTAGAACTGCCAGCAGAGAGCTCCCAGAAGGAAACCAAACTCACTGGGTGGAGAATTCCCAATCAACATAGCTTGAAGGGAAAGTACCTCTTCTCTATTTGCCCAGCTCCACCTTCAAACAGCCCTTGGCCAGAATCTTTTATTTGTTCCATCAATCAACCAATCAGTTGCATTTATTGAGCACCTACTAAGTGCAGAGCATTGTACTAAGCACATGGGAGAGCACAATAGAAGAGAGATTGCAGATATGTTCCCTGCCCACAACTAGCATACAGTCTAGCCTACACTTAAACGCTGCCGGTTGGATCATCTTCCTGAAGCATCGCTCAGCCCACGTCTCTCCTTTCCTCAATCGACCATACTTATTGAGTGCTTTCTGTGTGCAGAGCACTGTACTAAGCACTTGGAGACCACAATATAACAGAGGTGGTTAATGTGCTCCCTACTCAAAATCAGTTTATAGGCTAGAGGGCAAGCTTACCATCTACTACTGGTTCTTTGTGTCTCTTTGCATCAAACTAAAGCACCTCACAATTGTCATCTTCAAGACTCCATTCCTCTTCATGAGAAGTAGCATGGCCTAATGTAGAGAGCATGGTTCAGAGGCCCTTTTTTATGGCATTGGTTAAGTGCTTACTATATGCCAGGCGTGGTGTAGTGAATAGAGTATGAGCCTGGGAGTCAGAAGGTCATGGTTTTAGTCCTGGCTCCATCACTTGTCTGCCGTGTGGACCTTGGGCAACTCATTTCACTTCTCTGTGCCTCAGCTACCTCATCTGTAAAATGGGGATTGTGATTGGGAGCCCCACAGGGGACCGGAACTGTGTCCAACCCAGTTTGCTGGTATCCACCAAAGCACATCGTATAGTGCCCGGGACGTAGTGGCTCAGTGGAAAGAGCACGGGATTGGGAGTCAAAGGTCATGGGTTCAAATCCTGGCTCTGCCAATTGTCAGCTGTGTGATTTTGGGCAAGTCACTTGACTTCTCTGTGACTCAGTTACCTCATCTGTAAAATGAGGATTAAGACTGTGAGCCCCATGTGGGACAAACTGATCACCTTGTATCCTCCCCAATGCTTAGAAGAGTGCTTTGCACATAGGAAGCACTTAACAAATGCCATCATTATTATCATTAGTAGTAAGCACTTAACAAATACCATATTTATTATTACTATTACTAAACTCTGGGGTAGAGACAAGCGAGGCTGGTTGGACACAGCCCCTGTTCCACATTACATTCACAGACTTATTCCTCATATTTTAGATGAGGTAACTGAGTCACAGAGTAGTTTGCTGGTATCCACCAAAGCACATTATATAGTGCCCGGCACGTAGTGGCTCAGTGGAAAGAGCACAGGATTGGGAGTCAGAGGTCATGGGTTCAAATCCTGGCTCTGCCAATTGTCAGCTGTGTGATTTTGGGCAAGTCACTTGACTTCTCTGTGACTCAGTTACCTCATCTGTAAAATGAGGATTAAGACTGTGAGCCCCATGTGGGACAAACTGATCACCTTGTATCCTCCCCAATGCTTAGAAGAGTGCTTTGCACATAGGAAGCGCTTAACAAATGCCATCATTATTATCATTAGTAGTAAGCACTTAACAAATACCATATTTATTATTACTATTACTAAACTCTGGGGTAGAGACAAGCGAGGCTGGTTGGACACAGCCCCTGTTCCACATTACATTCACAGACTTATTCCTCATATTTTAGATGAGGTAACTGAGTCACAGATTAGTGAAATGACTTGCCCAAGGTCTCACAGCAGACAACTGGTGGAGACAGGATTAGAACCCAGGTCCTTCTGACTCCAGGCCTGTGCTCAATCCACTAGGCCATGCTGCTTCTCTCCTCTTCTATTCCCCTGCACTGTCCCCTTTAACTTTTCACCATGGCTCACAGAGATAGAGAATATCTGTTTTACCTTATGTTAGCGTCCCTTTCACCTTGGGGAGGTTAAGCCCATAACCCTGGTGGAAATGCCCCCCAAATCAAAGGTGATGTCTATGTTTTTTTCAAAAAAACTCAGGATTTACATATCCATTGCCCTTCAAAGGGGAGATTATTAAAGCTTTTAGCATCTCTTCCATTGGTCTGGCTTGGTGCTTTCCAACTTTGCTAGCAAATATAAAAGATCTGTGATTTGTATTTTATAAAACAATTTGTATTTTAAAACCATTTGTTGCCCATCACAGCATGGCATAGCAAAATGACTGTCACTGCCTTCTCCATAAAATAATAATAATAATGGCATTTATTAAGTGCTTACTATGTGCAAAGCACTTTTCTATGCACTGGGGAGGTTACACGGTGATCAGGTTGTCCCACAAGGGGCTCACAGTCTTCATACCCATTTTACAGAGGTGGTGACTGAGGCACAGAGAAGTGAAGTGACTTGCCCAAAGTCACATGGGATTTGAATCCATGACCTCTGACTCCAAAGCCCGTGCTCTTTCCACTGAGCCACACTGCTTCCCTTGTCAGAGACTCCCACTCTAGATAAAGATCAACCAACTCACCTCCAGCTGCATACCCGGCCTCATTTTTCATTAGGGGAGATTTCAACCCTAAAACTTCCAAGCAGCATTCTTCTTCCAAGAGAGTGGGGCGAGGCCCCCCATCAAGGCTGGAGCAGTGTAAGCTAGAAAGACTCACAGTAGTACTCTGCCAGGGTAAGCTCAGCCTTGGGCAGTGCCCCTCAGTGGCTAAACCTTGTGTCTGTCAAAGCCATCAGCCCTCCAGCTAAAGAGGGGCCTGAGGGCCTGCGGTCAGCCCTCCATCTGGTTCAACTGATGCCATGTGTGTGTTGGCAACCTCTAAAACCACTTGGGAAGCAAGAGGATTAGAGCAGTGATGGAAGGTGAGGCTTTGGAGCTCCCCGCATTCTGTTCCAATCCCCCCCTCTGTCAGTGGCATGCTGACAAGCATCTTCTGCGATGGTTTTCTGTTTCTCGCTCAGCTCACGCTAAGGAGAGGTAGTCCAGTTTCTCTGATCTGGGCTATTCCATCCATGCCAAGTGGCTGACTACCTCCAGGGCATCATACGTGATGAAGCCCAGATCCTTTTTGCTTCCTCTTAGCTCCAGATAGCGACATCTCTCCCAGAATACCCGACTCTCCAACTGCAATCATTCTTGCAGCATATCTATAGAGTTTTCTTGGTAAAAATACGGAATTGGTTTACCATGACTTTCTTTTATGCAGTAAACTTCAGTCTCCACCCTTGACTTTCTCCCATGCTGCTGCCCAGCACAGGTGAGTTTTGACTTGTAGCAGATTATCTTCCACTTGCTAGCCACTGCCAAAGCTGGAATGGAATAGGTAGGCCTTTGCTTGACTCTCCCTCCCGTAGCCGAGACTGGTAGAGTACTAGAAACTCTCCAGATGTGATCCAGAGAAGGGGAGTAGTAGTAGTAGTTGTGATAATAGTAGTAGTAGTAGTAGTGGTGATGATTGTAGTGGTAGTAGTAGTAATAGCAATCATAATAGTATTAGTAGTAGTAATAATAATATTAATGATAGTATTTGTTGAGCGCTTACTCTGTGTCAAGCACTGTTCTAAGCTCTGGGGAAGATACAAGGTTATCAGGTTGTCCCAGGTGGGACACACAGTCTTAATCCCCATTTTACAGATGAGGTAACTGAGGCCCAGAGAAGTTAAGTGACTTGTCCAAAGTCACACAGCTGGCAAGTGGCAAAGCTGGGATTAGACCCTGCAACCTTTAACTCCCAAGCCCGTGCTTGTTCCACTAAGTTACACTGCTCTAGTAGTAGTAGTGATAGTAGTAGTGGTAATAGTAGTGGTAGTAATAGTATTACTACTGGTAATAGTAGTAGGAGGAGGAAGAGGTGTAGTGGTAGTAGTAGTAGCAGTGATAATGTAGTAGTAGAAGTAGTATTTTACTCATTTATTTTTATGGTATTTGTAAGCACTTACTGTGTGTCAATCAATGTTCTAAGCACTGGGGTAGATATAAGTGAATTAGGTTGGACACAGTCCCTGTTCCACATGAGGCTTGCAGTCTAAGTAGGAGTGAGAACAGGAGACCTGAGGCAGAGAGAAGTTAGACAACTTGCCCAAGGTCACCCAGTAAGCATTTGGTAGAGCTGGAATTAGAACACAGATCCTCTAGAGTTCCAGGCTCATGCTCTTTCCACTAGGCCATGCTACTTCTCTAGTAGTAGTAGTAATAGTAGTAGTAGTGATAATAGTCATATTAGTTACTATGGTAGATGGTAGGAATAGTATTTGTGATAGTAATGTCAATCAACCAATAGTATTTGAGTGCCTCCTGAGTGCAGAGCACTGGACTAACACTTGGAAGTAAGAGTAGTCATACCAGTAATACTAAAAATAATAATCGATTCCTTGGACTGATGAAATATTTCCTCCGAGAAATGTAAAAGACTTCCATTCCATTGGTTCCCAGTACAGCCTGGGGTGATAGAAAGGGACATGAAGAATTTTCTCAATTGCCCAGATGGGGCAGCTGAAGCACAGAGAGGTTAAATGTCTTGTCTAAGGTCACTTGGTGGGTCAGGGCATAGATTAGAACGTAGGGGTCCAGTGCTTTGTCCACTCAGGGGTGCTGTTTAGGGACTAAAGACAATTGGTCAGATAAGGAAAACAAGGAGGGAGAGGAGCAAAACATTCTGGGTATGTCCCCCCCTCCTAAAAAATCTCCAGTGGATGCCTATTCATTCATTCAATCATATTTATTGAGCGCTTACAGAGCACTGTACTAAGTGCTTGAGAAGTACGAGTTGGCAACATATAAAGACGGTCCCTACCCAACAATGGGCTCACAGTCTAGAAGGGGGAGACAGAGAACAAAACAAAACACATTAACAAAATAAAATAAATAGAATAAATATGTACAAATAAAATAAATAGAGTAATAAATACATACAAACATATATACATATATACAGGTGCTGTGGGGAGGGGAGCCTATCAACCTCCACATCAAACAAAAGCCCCTCACTATTGGCTTAAAAGTTCTCCATCACTTGCCCCTTCTTGCTTCACCTCCCTTCTCTCCTTCCACCTCCCAGCCCACACACTTCCCTCCTGTGGTGCTAACCTTCTCACCGTGCCTCTATCTCACCAGTCTTGCCATCGACCATTGGCCCACATCCTACCTTTGGCCTGAAATGCCCACCTTCCTCAAATCTGCCAAATTATCACTCTCTCCCCATTCAAAGCCCTACTGATGGCTCACCTCCTCCAAGAGGCTTTCCCAGACTAAGCTCCCCTTTTCCTCAGCTCCCCCCACTTCAGCATCACCTCAACTTGTTCCTTTTGCTCTTCCCCCTGCCCTCCCAAAGCATTTATGTATATTTGTATGTAACTGTAATTCTATTTATATATATTAATGCCTGTTTACTTGTTTTAATGTCTGTTTCCCCCCTTCTAGACTGTAAGCCTGGTGTGGGCAGGGGTTCATTCATTCATTCATTCAATCACATTTATTGAGCACTTACTATGTGCAGAGCACTGTACTAAGCGCTTGGGAAGTATAAATCAGCAACATATAGAGATGGTCCCTACCCAACAATGGAAGGGTTGTCTCTCTTTATTGCTGAATTGTACTTTCCAAGCGCTTAGTACAGTGCTCTGTACATAGTAAGCACTCAATAAATATGATTGAATGAATGAAAAAGGAAGAGGAGGAGAAAAAGGAGGAGGAGAAGAAGAAGGAAGAGGATGAGGAAGAGGAGGAAAAGAAGGAGGAGGAGGAAGATCAAGAGGTAGAGGAGAAGGAGAAAGGAGGAAAAGGAAGAGGAGGAGGAAAATGAGGAAGAGGAGGAGGAGAAGGAAGATCAGGAGGAAAAAGAAGGGGAAAAAGAAGAGGAGGAGAAGGAGGAGGAAGAGTGGGAGGGGGAGGAAAAGGAAGATCAGGGGGAGGAAAAGGAAGATTAGGAGGAGGTGAAGGAGGAAAAGGAGGAAGAGAAGGAGGAGAAGGAAGATCAGGAGGAAGAGGAAGGGGAAAAAGAAAAGTAGGAGAAGAAGGAGGAAGAGTGGGGGGGAAGGAAGATCAGGAGGAGGTGGAGAAGGAGATGGAGGAAGAGGCAGAGAAGGAGATGAAGGAAGAGGAGGAGAAGAAGAAAAGTGGGAGACTGCAGCATTACAAGCAGATCTGTGAACAAGCTCCCCAGGAACAGATTCACTGAGAGAATTTGATAAATGACCACTGTGGGCCAGCCTGTCATGCTGTTCTCGCGGCCGACACTGGAATAATACATCAATTAAACCAGTATCGGATTTTCTCTCTATTAGAACATCGCCAACATGCCTCTCGAGTTACATTGTTTTCAGGAGAAATGGCTCCTGCCTACCAGCAGGGCAGGAGACACATTGCTGACAGCACACAATGCCGCCTGGGGGATTAATGTGTGCCAGATGCTGGATTACCCCAGGGAGGGGAAATACAAAGAGAGATCCATCTTGCTCACAACATCTTCGGAGACGGAAATGGGACTTCAGAGAAGGTGGATGACGGAGGCGTTGGGTTGTTTCTTGAAAGCAGGTGGGGGGGGCGCAGTTCTAGGATGACACCAGTAAGATAGAATCTGTTCTGGTGGGAAGCTCTCTCCCTTATGCTTCCATCACCCTCCTCTTTCCTTCATTCAATTGTATTTATTGAGCACTTACTGTGTACAGAGCTCTGTATTAAGCACTTGGGAGAATACAATACAACAATAAACACATTCCCTGCCCACAATAAGCTTACAGTCTAGAGGTGGGGAGACAAACATGAATACAAATAAATAAAATTATAGATATGGACTTAAGTGCTGTGGGGCTGGGAGGGGGCAAGACCAGAAGGGAGTGGGAGATGAGGAAAGGTGGGACTTAGTCTGCGAAGGCCTCTTGGAGGAGATGTGCCTTCAATAAGGCTTTGAAAGGTGGGGAGAGTAACTGCCTGTTGGATTTGATGAGGGAGGGCCTTCTGGTCCCGAGGCAGAATATGGGCTAGAGGTTGGCAGCGAGACAGGTGAGATGGAGGCACAGTGAGAAGATGAGCACTAGAGGAGAGAAATGTGTGGACTGGGTTGTAGAAGGAGAGCAGTGAGGTGAGGTAGGAAAGGGTATGGTGATAAGAGTGCTTTAAAGAAAATGGAGAGGAGTTTCTGTTTGATACAGAGGTGATTGAGCAACCACTAGAGGTTCTTGAAGAGTGGGGTGACATGGCCAGAATGTTTTTGTAGAAAAATGATCCAGGCAGCAGAGTGAATTATGTACTGGAGTGAGGAAAGCCAAGAGGCTGGGTTGTCAGCAAGGAAGCTGATGCAGTAATCCAGGAAGGATAGGATGAGTTATTGTATTAATTAATTCATTCATTCATTCAATCGTATTTATTGAGCACTTAATGTCTGCAGAGCACTGTACTAAGTGCTTAGGAAGTACAAGTCGGCAACATATAGAGACAGTCCCTACCCAACAACGGGCTCACAGTCCAGAAGGGGGAGACAGACAACAAAACACGTAGACAGGTGTCAAAATCTGTCCTAATCCTCCTCGACCTCTCAGCTGCCTTTGACACTGTGGACCACCCCCTTCTTCTCAACACGCTATCTGACCTTGGCTTCACAGACTCCGTCCTCTCCTGGTTCTCCTCTTACCTCTCCGGTCGTTCTTCCTCAGTCTCTTTTGCAGGCTCCTCCTCCCCCTCCCATTCTCTCACTGTGGGGGTTCTCCAAGGTTCAGTGTTTGGTCCCCTTCTGTTCTCAATCTACACGCACTCCCTTGGTGACCTCATTCGCTCCCACGGCTTCAACTATCATATCTACGCTGATGACACCCAGATCTACATCTCTGCCCCTGCTCTCTCCCCCTCTCTCCAGGCTCGCATCTCCTCCTGCCTTCAGGACATCTCCATTTGGATGTCTGCCCGCCACCTGAAGCTCAACATGTCAAAGACTGAACTCCTTGTCTTCCCTCCCAAACCTTGCCCTCTCCCTGACTTTCCCATCTCTGTTAACGGCACTACCATCCTTCCCGTCTCACAAGCCCGCAACCTTGGTGCCATCCTCGACTCCGCTCTCTCATTCACTCCTCACATCCAAGCCGTCACCAAAACCTGCCGGTCTCAGCTCCGCAACATTGCCAAGATCCGCCCTTTCCTCTCCATCCCAACCGCTACCCTGCTCATTCAAGCTCTCATCCTATCCCATCTGGACTACTGCATCAGCCTTCTCTCTGATCTCCCATCCTCGTGTCTCTCTCCACTTCAATCCATACTTCATGCTGCTGCCCGGATTATCTTTGTCCAGAAACGCTCTGGGCATATCACTCCCCTCTTCAAAAATCTCCAGTGGCTACCAATCAATCTGCGCATCAGGCAGAAACTCCTCACCCTGGGCTTCAAGGCTCTCCATCACCTCGCCCCCTCCTACCTCACCTCCCTTCTCTCCTTCTACAGCCCAGTCCGCACCCTCCGCTCTTCCACCGCTGATCTCCTCACCGTACCTCGCTCTCGCCTGTCCCGCCATCGACCCCCGGCCCACGTCATCCCCCGGGCCTGGAATGCCCTCCCTCTGCCCATCCACCAAGCTAGCTCTCTTCCTCCCTTCAAGGCCCTGCTGAGAGCTCACCTCCTCCAGGAGGCCTTCCCAGACTGAGCCCCTTCCTTCCTCTCCCTCTCGTCCCCCTCTCCATCCCCCCCATCTTACCTCCTTCCCTTTCCCACAGCACCTGTATATATGTATATATGTTTGTACATATTTTTTACTCTATTTATTTATTTATTTATTTATTTTATTTGTACATATCTATTCTATTTATTTTATTTTGTTAGTATGTTTGGTTTTGTTCTCTGTCTCCCCCTTTTAGACTGTGAGCCCACTGTTGGGTAGGGACTGACTCTATATGTTGCCAATTTGTACTTCCCAAGCACTTAGTATAGTGCTCTGCACATAGTAAGCGCTCAATAAATGCGATTGATGATGATGATGAAAATCATCAGAACAAATAGAATTAAGGCTATATGCACATCATTAACAAAACAGATAGAATAGTAAATATGTACAAGTAAAATAAATAAAGTAATAAACCTGTACAAATATATACAAGAGTTGTGGGGAGAGGAAGAAGGTGGGGGGGGGGGGGTGGGGAGGAGGAGAGGAAGAAGGGGGCTCAGTCTGGGAAGGCCTCTTGGAAGAGGTGAGCTCTCAGTAGGGCTTTGAAGAGAGGAAGAGAGCTAGCTTGGCAGATGTGTGGAGGGAGGGCATTCCAGGCCAGGGGAAGGAAGTGGCCCAGGGGTCAATGGCAGGACAGGCAAGAACGAGGTACAGTGAGGAGGTTAGCGGCAGAGGAGCGGAGGGTGCAGGCTGGGCTGTAGAAGGAGAGAAGGGAGGTGAGGTAGGAGGGGGCAAGGTGATGGAGAGCCTTGAAGCTGAGAGTGAGGAGTTTTTGCTTGATTCATAGGTTGACAAGCAGCCCCTGGAGATTTTTGAGGAGGGGAGTGACATGCCCAATCAATCAATCAATCAGTCAATCAATCATATTTATTGAGCACTTACTGTGTGTAGAGCACTGTACTAAGCGCTTGGGAAGTACAAGTTGGCAACATATAGAGATGGTCCCTACCCAACAGTGGGCTCACAGTCTAGAAGGGGGAGACTTCCCAGACTGCCCAGAGTGTTTCTGCATAAAGATAATCCGGGCATCAGAGTGAAGTATAGACTGAAGTGGGGAGAGGCAGGAGGATGGGAGATCAGAGAGGAGGCTGATGCAGTAATCCAGTCAGGTTAGGATAAGAGATTGAACCAGCAAGGTAGCGGTTTGGATGGAGAGGAAAGGGCAGATCTTGGCGATGTTGCGGAGCTGAGACCAGCAGGTTTTGCTGACGGATTGGATATGTGCGATGAATGAGAGAGCGGAGTCGAGGATGACACCAAGATTGTGGGCTTGTGAGACAGGAAGGATGGTAGTGCTGTCTACAGTGAAGGGAAAGTCAGGGAGAGGGCAGGGTTTGGGAGGGAAGATAAGGAGTTCAGTCTTGGACATATTGAGTTTTAGATGGCAGGCAGACATCCAGATGGAGATGTCCTGAGGCAGGAGGAGATACGAGCCTGGAGGGAGGGAGAGAGAGTAGGGGCGGAGATGTAGATTTGGCTGTCATCAGTGTAGAGATGGTAGTTGAAGTCATGGGAGCAAATGAGTTCAGCAAGGGAGTGAGTGTAGATAGAGAACAGAAGGGGACCAAGAACGGACCCTTGAGGAACCCCTGCAGGAAAGGGATAGGAGAGGGAGGAGGAGCCCACAAAGCAGAATGAGAATGAAAAGCTGGAGATATAAGAAGAGAACCAGGAGAGGACGCAATCTGTGAAGCCAAGGTTGGATAGTGTGTTGAAGGGAAGGGGGTGGTCCACAGTGTTGAAGGCAGCTGAGAGGTCGAGGAGGATTAGGTTAGAGTAGGAGCCATTGGATTTGGCAAGAAGGAAGTCATTGGTGACCTTTGAGAGAGCAGTTTCTGTGGAGTGTAAGGGATGGAAGCCAGATTGGAGGGAGTCAAGGAGAGAGTTGGCGTTGAGGAATTTGAGGCAGCGGGTGTAGATGACTCGTTCTAGGAGTTTGGAAAGGAAGGGTAGGAGGGAGATAGGGTGATAACTAGAAGGGGAGGTGGGGTCGAGAGGGTTTTTTTAGGATGGGGGAGACATGGGCATGTTTGAAGGCAGAGGGGAAGGAACCAGTGGAGAGTGAGCAGTTGAAGATGGAAGTTAAGGAGGGGAGGAGGAAAGGGTCAAGAGATTTTATGAAATGAGAGGGAATGGGGTCTGAAGCACAGGTGGATGGAGTAGCACTTGAGAGGAGGGAGGAGATCTCATTCGAAGATACTGCTGGAAAGGATGGGAAAGTAGTGGAGAAAGTTTAGAACGGGGGGATGGAGAAGGGGGAGAAGTGACTTTAGGGAGCTCAGACCTGATGGAGTTAATTTTGCTAATGAAGTAGGAGGCCAGATCGTTGGGGGTGAGGGATGGAGGAGAGGGAGGAACAGGGGGCCTGAGAAGGGAATTAAATGTATGGAACAGCTGATGGGGATGATGGGCAAGAGTGTCAATAAGGGAGGAGAAATAGTTTTGCCTGGCAGAGGAGAGGGCAGAGTTAAGTCAGGATAGGATAAACTTGAAGTGAATGAGATTGGCTTGGTGTTTGGATTTTCACCAGCAGCATTCAGCAGCTCGAGCATAAGAGCGAAGGAGGCGGACAGTGGGAGTGATCTAAGACTGTGGGTTAGCGTTACGAGAGCAGTGAAGGGAAAGGTATTAACGTGATAGCAGTTTGGAGGGAAATCTGAATCCCCTTCCTCCTTCTGCCCTAGTGGTTTGTCCCTGGCAGGAGAAATAAGCATTTGGAGTGGTGACTGACATTTGGATTTCAGGCTAGAGTGAAAATTATTTGGGGGCATTGAGGGAGAACCCAGATTCTAATCCTGGCTTCAATGCTTACCTGCTGTGGGACCTTGGGTAAGTCACTTAATTTCTCAGTGCCTGAGTTTCCTTGTCTGTAAAATGGGGAGTCCATATCTGTTCTCCCTTCCCCTCAGACTGAGCCCCAGGTGGAACAGGGACTGTGAATGAACTGATTATCTTGCTGTTATCCCAGCACTTAGTACAGTGCTTGGCACATAGTAAGCACTGAAGATACCACTATTATTAAAGAAGGCACTGGGAAAGAAGAACTTTCACTTGTAAAGAGGAGCAGTGTAGCCTAATAGAAAGAACACAACGCTGTGAGTCAGAGGACCCAGCTCCACCTGGGTCTGCTGGGTGATCTTGGTCAAATCATTTTACTTCTCTGTGTCCCAGTTACCTCATCTGTAAAATGGGTATTACGATTTTGAGCCCCATATGGAACAGGGACTGTCCAACTTGATGCCTGGCACACAGGAAGTGCTTAATAAATACCATTAAAGCAAAAAAAAAAAAAATTCCATTAGAATTTTCTCCATCCCATCTGCCCCTTCTGCCTGAAAGTCCCCCCTCATGCTCAGATTCCTAATTTTTTTAATACCCTTGGGCCCTTCTGGAAGAGAGCATGCCATAAAAATAATAACAATAATAATACTAGTACTTGTTAAGCCCTTACTGTATGACAATCACTGTTCTAAGTGCTGGGGTAGATTCAGGTTGAACACAATCCCTGTTCTACATGGGGCTCACACTCGTAACCTCCATTTTACAGGTGAGGTAACTTGAGGCCCAGAGAAGCTAAGTGACTTACCCAAGGTCACAGAGCAGATATGTGTCACATTAGAACTCAGGTCCTCCTGACTCCCAGGCCTGTGCTTTATCCACTAAGCCATGCTGCTTGTCATAGGGTGGGAGAGAAGCATAGGTTGTGATGTGGTCATGAGCAAGCTCTCGATCTCCTTCTCCCCTCTCCCCACAATCCCCACTGTTCTAAAAACACTCTGGGGAAGAGAGCAAAACTTGCTAGGTGGAGAGAGGAAGAGCGGCCTGTGCGGTCTGAACTGTACACATGTGCTTTGGTTTGGGGTAGTAATCACAGTCCCCCTCTCAGGGTCGTACCTGGAGAGTTTCCAGTCCTCTGCCAGTCTTGGCTACGGGAGGGAGAGGCAAGTAGAGGCCTACCCATTCCATTCCTAGATTGGCCAGTGGCTAGCAAGTGGAAGGCAATCTGCTACAAGTCAAAACTCACCCATACTGGGCAACAGCGGCATGGAAGAGAGTCGAGGGCGGAGACTCGAGTTGACTGAGTGGAAAGAGGCAATGGTAAACCACTTCCATATTTTTACCAAGAAAACTCTGGACCCACTACCAGAATGATTGCAGATGGAGGTGGGGCATTCTGGGAGAGATGTTTCCTGGCGTCACTATGGATCGAAGATGATTTGACAGCATAAGGCAAGTAGTCGCAGTAGTAGTAGAAGTAATAGTAGTAGTAATAGCAGTAGTAGTAGTAAGCATTGGGAGAGAATACGCACTTAGGAATTAGACACAGTCCCTGTCCTTCAGGGGGGCTCACAACCTAAAAATTAAATGGGGAAGAGGGGGCTGCTGATAGAGTCATTAGAAGAGATGAAATAAAACAGTAAGAGAACAAAAAGACAAAAACAAACTCCTGCTCCTTCTCCCGCCCTGCCCCTCACACAGCATTTTTCAGAGCTCCTTCATCTTGCCACCTAAGAGGAAGGGCCTGGCTGTTCCTTTCTAATAGAAAGGTCCCTCTAGCTGAGGGGCTGGAGTGTTCTCAGGGGAAATCTGGGGGCATAGGGCAAGTGGAAGCTGCCGTCAAGAGTGTTCCCTGCCCTCCCTGGCTTTGTAGATCATCATGGTGGGGGCGAGGGGGGAGGGTCACTTCATGGCATTTTAACAAATGTTTTCCATTTGCCATCTGTGCCCCAAGAGGAATTCATCATAAGAGCCTGAGACCTATAGATCAAACCCCCCAGCAATCAATCAGCAAACTACCTACAAGCCAGAAGTTCACAGATACCACCACACCCTTCCAAGGAGCACAGAAATTGAGGCTTTCTTCCATGAGCACTTGGATACTCACAAATCAGCACTTCCCTGTAGTGCTATGTACATTTTTTTTAATGTTAGTCAGTCAGTCAATGGTATTTACTGAGCACTTACTGAGGGCAGAACACTGTACTAAGCCCTTAGGAGAGTACAATGTAGCAATAAACAGACACATTCCCTGCCCAAAATGAGCTTTTAAGTGCTTTCAATGTGTCCAACACTGTTCTAAGCACTAAGGTAGATACAAGATAATCAGGTGGGACAAACGTCTCACAGGTCACGCAGGAAGTGCTTTATAAATACCATTAAAACAAACAAAAAAATTCCACTAGAATTTCCACCACCCTATCACCCCTTTCTACCTGAAAGTCCCCCCTCATGCTCACATCCCCAATTTTTTTTAATACCCTTGGGCCCTGCTGGGTGAGAGCATGTCATAATAATAACAGTATTTGTTAAGCGCTCACTATATGCCAAGCACTGTTCTGGATGCTGGGGTAGACACAAATTAATCAGGTTGGACACAGTCCTTGTTCTACATGGGGCTCACACTCTTTACTCCTATTTTACAGATGAGATAACATGTTTCACTTGGGGCTCACAATCTTTTACCCCCTACCTTAGAGATGAGGTAACTGGGGCACAGAGAAGTTAAGTGACTCAGTCTAAAGTTACACAACAGACAAGTGGTGGAGCTGAAACTAGAAACCAGGTCCTCTGATTCCCAGGCCCGTGTTCTTTCCACTAGGCCAAGTGGCTTCTCTTCTTAACTGCTTCTCTGCATGTTCGTTTTCTTGCTGAGTAAAGGAAGGTGAGGAGAAAGGATTTCTCTTAGGCTGTTCCATGATGGATTGGAGGATTTTGCTCTAACAAATGTTAATCAGGTGAAATCCTTCAAGAAATGCTCCTCCTAATGATAATAATAACAATTATGGTATTTGTTAAGCACTCACTATGTGCCAAGCACTGTTCTAAGCACTGTGATAGATACAGGGTAATCAGGTTGTCCCACGTGGGGCTCACACTTTTTATTCCCATTTTACAGATGAGATAACTGAGGCACAGAAACGTTAAGTGACTTGCCCGAGGTCACACAGCCAACAAGTGGCAGAGGCGGGATTAGAACCCACATCATCTGACACCCAAGCCCAGGCTCTTTCCTGTGCATCTCCTAGTCACGCTGCTTCTCCTAGACTGTGCTTCTCCTCGTTAGACTGTGGGCCTCGTGTGGAACAGGAACTGTGTCCCACCTAATTAACCCACATCTACTCCAATGTGCAGGACCCCTAGTAAACTTGGCACATAATAAACACTTAAAAACAAATGCCTAATTATTATTATTATGAATTATTAGATGATCCCATAGAACAGAGCTTTATAAAGCCTCCTGGCCAGCTCTCTGCATAGTTACTGCGTCACCCGACTCGGTAAGCATGGGCGGTGCTAGGGATGAGGGAGGTGGGGCTTTCCATGAATCTGGGAAGGCCTCCTCCAAGAGGTCCTCCCTGACAAAGACTTCCTTTCCTCTTCTCCAGCTCTGTTCTGTGTCGCCCTGACTTGCTCTCTCTATTCATCCCAGCTCCCAGCTCCAAAGCACTTAAGTACATATCTGTAATCTATTTATTTATATTAATGACTGTCTCCCCCTCTAGACTGTAAGTTCACTGTGGGAAAGGAATATGTCTTTTTATTGCTGAATTTTAATCACCCAATTGCTTAGTACAGTGCTCCGCTCACAGTAAGCACTCAATAAATGCTATTGATTATCTGAGAAAGGAGCCCTGGCTGACTGTAGACACATACATGGTTTCCTTCACTATCCTAGCTCATTTTCCCAGGCTCTGGAACTGCAGCTATTGTCAGGAAAGGACAAAAACAACTTCTCTCCACTGGCCTGGCTCATTTTCCTGGGCTGATCCCTGCAGCTATCACAAAAAGCTGCCGCTCCTGCTGTCCTGCTTCAAATGCCACGCTCAGGGCTGTGAGTGGAGATGGAGCCAGGCTGGCCTTTCCCAGGGAGGGGGGCAAGGGCACAGAGAGCATAAGGCTCATGCTGCGCGAGGTCCGTCTCCCCACAGGGTGGGTGGAGGAGACTAAATAAGAAGCCTTGTGTTTGCCTTCCTTTTATTTAAAAAAAATGACAAAATAAAAATCCCTTGGGGTCAGAGTGGTCCATGATGGGACGACCTCCCAGACCAGAGAGCACTGCAGTCACTGCCAGGCCCAACCAGACCACAACAGAGGGATAGGTACCAGGCTGGCATCAGATTGTATCCTATGATAAGGAGAGCAAGGGGAAGGCAGAGCCATGTTTGACCGTAGTCAAATAAGCTCCTCCTTTGTTTTGGGGGAGATCTGTTGTGCCTAAAGCCAAGGGAAGGTGGACTAAATGACTAAGTGGCAGCAACATATAACAGGTATGGGAAGTAGAAAGGGAGAGTTCCTGGATATTTAGCAGGCTATTTAAGAGGCTGGGGTACAGAGAGGGAAATCTTGGAGGACATAAAATGGGATGGGGATGGAGAGCTCAGAGAAAATACAGTGGGCTGGGGTGCAGAGAGAGAGACAGAGCTCAGAGAGCATTCAGAGAGGGAGAGCACAGAGAATATATAATAGGCTGGTGTGCAGAGAGGGAGAGCTCCCAGAAGATATAGCAATCAGTCAATCAGTGGTATTTACTGAGCACTTACCATGTGCGGAGTACTGTACTAAGTGCTTGGGAGAGTACAGTTGGTAGACACATTCCCTGCTCACAATGAGTTTATGGGGTGCAGAGAGGGAGAGGGAGAATAAATAACAGGTTGGGGTGCAAAGAGGGAGAACTCCCAGAAAATGTAACACATTGGGGTACAGAGAAGGAAAACATCCAGAAGCCAAGCAAGTTGCTGACGGCAGCCAAACTGGGATTGCTAAATACAAAAATCTTTCTCAAAACAATCTATGCTCAGTTGCGGGCTCCATCACCCAGCTTGATTTGTTATGAAGTCTGACTCACGTCTTGCTGTGGTTTTCTTTTCCTTTTTTCTTTTCCTTTGATAATAGCAGGCACTAGCCTTGCTAGGTTCTAACCTTGAGCTCCTGGAACTGTGTGCCAACAGAAAAGGCTTATTTGCTGGATGTTTGATTTTGAAGTTAAAAGTCCATCTCCTGTCTCTACACTGGTGTGTTTTCATTTTGAAAGCCATCAGGAGAACTGTGGCCTAGTGGACTGGGAGTCAGGAAACATGGATTCTAATCCCATCTGTGCCCCTTAACTACTGTGTGACCTTGAGCGAGTCACTTAGCTTCTGTGTGCCTAAATTTCCTCACCTGTAAAATGGGGAATAAATCCCTGTTCTCCCTCCTCATAAGATTTTGTGAGCTTCACGTGCAACAGGACCTGTGTCTGATCTGATTGTATTGGTTGCATCCCTGGACTTAATTAATTAATTATGGCATTTGGTTAGCACTCACTATGTACCAAGCCCTGTACTGAGTGCTGGGGTAGAAACAAGATAATCAGGTTAGGCACAGTCCCTGCTTCACATGGACTTGCAGACTAAGTAGGAGGGAGAACAGCTATTGAATCCCCATTTTACAGAGGAGGAAATAGAGGCACAGAGAAGTTAAGTGTCTTGCCCAATGTCACACACAGCAAGTAAGTGGCAGAGCTAGGATTAAAACCCAAGTCTTCTGACTCCCAGGGCCATGCTCTTGCTACTAGGTCATGCTACTTCTCAAGAGCGTGGCCGAGAGTAAGAACCTAATAAATAGCATTATTATCGTTATTATTATTATTATAGGAGGCTGGTACTTGGGAACAAGGACCCACTCTGAAGAAGATGTGGAGAGTCAGGCAACAGAATGGATTTCAGAGGCTCTGGGCATATGGATAGACAGATGGGAGGATGTGGGCATTGGATAGAGGAAGGCTGGAAGGAAGAGAATCCAGCCCATTCCTGATTCACCAATGGCCTCACAACCTGAAGGGTCTTTCTTAGTAGGCTACTCTTCTTAGACCACCCCCCTCAGTGTGCCAAAAGTTCAGAGAGGGTGGAGACCCCCACTGCAGCCACACCCCTTAAGCCAATTCTCAGGGACCATCTCCCAAAGGTTCAGCATTTTTTCCCCGATCCTACTTTGACACTAAAATGAAAGAAAAACTGCCACTTTCCCCCCCTTGAATAAGTGTTTATCAGATGAAAAAGGGAGCCATCTTGAGGCATCCTTCAGGAGATTAGTGATGTGATGGGCAGCCAGGATGTTCTCAGCAGAAGGAGGGTCTCTGCTACTTTGATTGCCCCAGCTACCTCTTTCTTCTTCTGTAACTCAAGAACTCAATTGCAAAAACAGTAATTGTGGCTCTCTTTCCCAGTTCCGGAAATCATTCCATGCAGCTGCGATCTTCAAGGACTTGGTTTGTTTGTTTCATAATGTGATATTAGACTCTTGCTAATCACATGTCCCCGGGTAAGCAGATTACGAGGCTCCCACAAAGATGAAAATTAAGCGGCAGAACCCCAGAAGGAAAGGCGTTCCCCCACCCCGCACCCTCAAATCCACTCCATTCCCTTTTTCAGTGAGAAATGCTGGGAGTAGCACACAAGGCCACTCTCATGGTTCACCTGCTCCCTGGAGTTGGACAGAGGGTTTAGGGTGTGGGGGTGGCAGTAGACGGAGGGAAGGAAATGCAGATGTGGCCTCTTTTCTTCATAGAGAAGTCTTAAGACAACATCTCCAAGAGGAGAGGAGGTGTAAAATGCTTTTATGAAAAAAAAAATGCTCTCGTCCTGCAAATACACACGGGAAATTAGCCGTTTCCAGTTATTCGATGAAATTGAATATCCTCATAGGCAGGAGGGGAAGGGAGGGGAGAGTACAACTGAATCATCAGGGTCAGCAATCAGCAGCTCCTCTGAAACACATTCCAAGTTCCCAGAACCTGGAGGGACCCCGCAGAGCAGAGTCTCTGAGGATCCTGGACAGCCTGCACTTCCATGCTGCACTTCCAGATCCTGGATAGCACTCATCATTCATTCAATCGTATTTATTGAGCACTTACTGTGTGCAGAGCACTGTCCTCCGGGAGTGTTTCGGTCTGGGCCTCAAGAGGAAAGTGCAACTGGAAAGGTTGGAGAAGAGAAGCTTCAATTCTCAGAGAAGAGAAGATTAGGTGTAGACACACACATCGATCCCCTCCCACCCCCGACCAGCTCCCACTCAGAACCCGACTGACTCAGGGAGGGAAGAAACTGAAGGCAACCCATGTATAATACTGAAGATGATTGATGATTTTATACTCCACTTGTCCCTGGACGTGATGTATTCCTTGGCCCTGCTGTTCAGGAGTAACTGTACTTCTCTTTTAGGAGCTAGAAGCCTAGACCAAGATAATCACAATACCAATAACACATTGAATTTGTCCAGTGCCGTGCTTTGGAGATGGTTAGACTGCTTGCCCTTTATTACCTCATTTGTCTTTACAAAACCCCTGGGAGGCAGGGAGGGCCAGGCTGGGAGAGTCTTTTCAAATTTTGCTGAGTGAAAAATTGAGGTTCAGAGAAGGGGGTGGGGTTAGCCCAAAAAAATGAGGCCAGATCAGAAGCTACATCTCCTGACTCTTAGTCAATGAGGTTCTTGCTTGATGGGAAGTGGCTGGCTAGTGAGAAGTTCAAGGACCTGGGAGTCAGAGGACATGGGTTCTAATCTCAGCTCTGCCACTTGTCTGCTGTGTGACCTTGAGAAAGTCACAACTTCTTTGTGCCTCAGTTACCGCATCTGTAAAATGGGGATTAAATCCTCCACCCTCTGACCTAGACTGCGAGCCCCATGTGGGACAGGAACTGTGACCAACGTGATTATCTACCTGGAACATAGAAGATGCTTAATAAGTATCATTAAAAAAATCGGAGCTGGAGAGCAATAATAATAATGTATGGTATGTGTTTAATAATGATGGTATTTGTTCAAGTGCTTACTATATGCCACACACTGTGCATATAGGTGATCAGGTGGAAAATAGCCCCTGTCCCATATGGGGCTCTTAGTGTAAGGGGGAGGGAGAGCAGGTATTTGATAGGAGAGGAAACTGAGGCACTGAGGAGTTAATTACATCCATAAGGTCACACAACAGGCAAGTGTTCAATCCAGGATCAGAGCGGGGTCTCCAATAGGGTGTCCTATTAGTTATTAGTGGTTATTTCTCTGCTCCTAAGGCAGACAGTAGAGCAGACAAGTGGAGAGTTGAGATTCTAAATTGTGGGGTTGAAGACTTGATTGTCCCCAGAAAAGAAGGCAGAGACAGAAGGTATGCCAAGAGAAAATCTAATGCCTAAAAGACAATGTAATGCTAACAACCTCCCCTAATCTCACACACTACACACATGCACACACATACACACACCCCTGCACACATATGCAACCACATACACACACACGCACACACACACATGCACACATGCACACACCCAAAACACAAGTTATCACCATAAGGTATGTATCTTTAAGGATGGATTTTGGTTCCCATTGACTAATAAAAGGAGAATAATTTTGCTCTGGTTTTCGTCCCTCTCTCCTCAGCTTCTGTTCCACCTCTTTGTGGTTGCCTGTTTATTTTTTGCCAGCACGAGAGTGATTTTAAAAGAGCAAATTAGCTCCCACTGCTTTTAAGATGCATTTTATCCTAAAGAGAAGAGGACGTGATTATTAATTCTCTCTCTTCCTAGCCCATCCTGGCAACAGCTCTAACTTCACTGTCCCTTGGGAAGAGATTTCAGGAAAGGTAAAAAGAAAAGTGGCTCATTTTGATCAGCATCAACCTATCCTTAAAAGGGCCCCGACTTTCTTGTCCTCTCCCTCCCCCTTCTCAATGCCTCCCCATTTCTCTCTATGGGGGGAGCTGTCGATGTTTTTTGACTGTGTGCTCCGGTCTCTTTGCCCTAGATAACCCTGGTGGGTGCAGACATTCAAATCAAAACCACCAACACCTGCTTCAGGTGGCACAATTCAGTTAATGGTATTTTTTGTGTGCTTACTGTGTGCAGAGCACTGTACTAAGCACTTGGGAGAGTGAAATACAACAGTAAGCAGATGTGTTCCCTACCCATAGTGAGCTTACAGTCTAGAGGGGGAGACAGACATTAATATAGATAAATAAATGACAGATATGTACATACATGCTGGGAGGCTGGGAGGGGGCATGAATAAAAGGAGCAAGTCAGGGCAATGCGGCAGGGAGTGGGAGAAGAGTAAAGAAGAAGCACAAATGTTGTTTAAGCATCAAAGAAATGAATCACCTTACACCTTGAAGCTCCTGGGAAGAGATTTGTATGACATTCCTGGGGACCCAGAGGGATGGATGAGAGGACTTCTCCAGGTCTTTTCATGTTTGGGAATTCTATCAAAACAAAGTTGCCTTAATACGGCAAAGGAATGATCAAGACTTTCAATAAATGAAGGGTTAGACCTGAGTTTTAATCCCAACTCCACCGTTTACCTATTGATCTTGGGCAAATCACTTAACTTCTCTGTGCCTCAATTTCCTTATCTGTAGAATTCGGATTCAGTATTCATTCATTCATCTATTCAATCTTATTTATTGAGTGCTTACAGTGCGAAAAGTACTGTACCAAGCCGTTGGGAGAGTACAATACAATAATAAGCAGTCACATTCCCCACCGGCAACAGGCTTGCAGTCTAGAGTGGTCTCCTTTTATTTCTCTAAATGGTGTTTGTTAAGCACTGGGGTGGATATAAGCTAATCAGGTTGGACACAATCTATTTCCCACGTGGGGCTCACTGTCTTAATCCCCATTCTACAGATGAGGTAATGGCGGCACAGGGAAATGAAGGGATTTGCCTAAGATCACGCAGCAGACAAGTGGTGGAGCAGGATTAGAACCCAGATCCTCTAACTCCCAGGCCCATATTTGTTTCTTAGTACAGTGTTCTGCACACAGTAAGTGTTCAATAAATACGATTGATTGAATGAATGAACCTCCAAATAGACCTCTCCTTCCCACTTCCCTACCCATATAGAGGTGTAAAATGAAGTCTGTGGAATGGGAACCAGCTCCCTGGGGGTCTGGTTTCATTCCAAGTCAGATCATTAAAATCCACCTTTTCGTCTCCATCCAAACTGCTACCCGGTTAACCCAAGCATTTATCCTGGCCTGCCTTGATTACTGCATCAGCCTCCTTGTTGACCTCCCCACCTCCTGCCTCTCCCCACTCCCACACACTTCTGAATAGCCCTTCCTCTTGGATTTACACTCTTCATTCACCCCTCCCTCAGCCTCAAGAACTTCCATCCACATCATTATTTCTGCATATTAATTTCTGTCCCTCCCTCTAGACCGTAAGCTCGCTGTGGGCAGGGACTGTGCATGCCTACTCAATTGTATTGGACTCTCCCAAGCGCTTAGTACAATGCTCTGCACATAATAAATGCTCAGTAAATATGATTAATCGATTAATGGATCGATCCTTCTGGCTCCAATAACGGAGCTTCATGACCCACTTTATGGGCTGATTCAAGCTCCATTCCCGGGCGACCCCTGTAGTACTGATTGACTCCATGCTGCCCTCAGAAAACATGACCCCCTCCATCTTGAATCTGATTAGATATCCTGTAAGGCTGACCTGGGGTGAGGATCACTGGGACAGTCAGAAGCAGTGTGACTAAGTGGATAGAGCACGGGCCTGGGAGTCAGAATGACCTGGGTTCTAATCCCTGTTCCACCACTTGTCTGCTGTGTGACCTTGGGTAAGTCACTTTGCTTCTCTGAAGCTCAGTTACCTCATCTGTAATTTGGGGATTGAGACTGTGAACCCCATGTAGGGCAGGGACTGTGTCCAACCCGATTTGCTTGTATCTACCCCAGTGCTTAGTACAGTGCTTGCCACACAGTAAGGATTTAACAAATACCACAGTTATTATTATTATTATTATTATTATTATTATTATTATTATTATCACATAGGGAACAGCATGGCCTAGTGGAAAGCGCACAGGCCTGAGAGTCAGAGGACCTGAGATCTAATCCTAGCTCTGCCCTATGCCTACTGTGTGACCTTAGGCAAGTCACTTAACTGCCCTGAGCCTCAGTTTTCTTACCTGTAAGCAGCGTGGCTCAGTGGAAAGAGCACGGGCTTTGGAGTCAGAGTTCATGGGTTCAAATCCGGGCTCCACCAATTGTCAGCTGTGGACTTTAGGCAAGTCACTTGACTACTCTGTGCCTCAGTTACCTCATTTGTAAAAGAGGGATTAAAACTGTGAGGCCCCCTGTGGGACAGCCTGATTACGTTGTAACCTCCCCAGTGCTTAGAACAGTGCTTTGCACATAGTAAGCACTTAATAAATGCCATTATTATTATTATTATTATCTGTAAAATGGGGGGATCCGATGCCTGTTTTTCCTCCTTCTTAGACTGTTTCCATGTGGGACAGGGAAAGTGTTCACTCTGATTATCTTGTATCTTCTCCAGTGCTTAGTACAGTGCTTGGTGCAAGTAAGCACTTAAAGGATGTTCTCCATCCTAGTTAGACTATGAGCCCCGTATGGGAGAAGGACTATGTCCAGCATGATTACCTTATATCTACCCTAGTGTTTAGAACAGATCATGATTTATAGTAAGCACATAACAAATATAATAATAATAATTTTTATGACATTTGTTAAGCGCTTACTATGTGCCAGGCACTGTACTTCACACTGGGATAGATACAAGCTAGTCAGATTGGACACTGGCCCTGTCCCACATGGAGCTCACGGTCTTATTTCCCACTTTACAGATGAGGTAACTGAGGCAAAGAAAAGTGAAGTGACTTGCCCAAGGTCCCACAGCAACAAGAGGCAGAGCCAGGTCCTCCTGACTCCCAGGCCTGTGCTCTATCCATATGCCAATCTGCTTCATAATAATAACAATAATAATAACAAATACCACAAAGATTAATACTTAAACATTCTGGACTGGACGGTAAGTAGACTGGTCTCCAAAGGATGAAAGTTGTTTATTCAATTCCATCCATTCTCTTTGAAAGGAAACAAACCCAAGCTACTCGCCGGTGTTTTTTATTTAAAAAAAAAAGTGGGAGAAGGTGGGAAATGCCTCCCCGGAGAGGTGGAATTTTGACTTTCCAGCGGTTCATTGAGCAGCACTGCCCTCTGCTGATCATGTATGATCATTGCCCGTCACGATTCAGCCCCTACTCAGTTAAAATTTGTGGGAGCTTTGATAATAATCATAATAATTGTGGTATTTGTTTAGCGCTATGTACCAGACACTGTACTAAGCGCTGAGGTTGAGAGAAGCAGTGTGGCTCAGTGGAAAGAGCATGGGCTTTGGCGTCAGAGGTCATGGGTTCAAACCCTGCCTCCACCGATTGTCAGCTGTGTGACTTTGGGCAAGTCGTTTAACTTCTCTGTGCCTCAGTTACCTTATCTGTAAAATGGGGATTAAGACTTTGAGCCCCCGGTGGGACATCCTGATCACCTTGTAACCTCCTCAGCGCTTAGAACAGTGCTTTGCATGTAGTAAACACTTAATAAATGCTATTATTATTATTACAAGCAAATCAGAGTGGACATAGTCCCTGTCCCATGTGAGGTTCCTAGTCTTAAACCCCATTTTACAGATGAGAGAACTGAGGCACGGAGTGATTTGCCCAAAACCACACAACAGACTAGTGGTGGAGCCAGAATTAGAACCCATGACCGTCTGACTCCCAGGTCCGTGCTCTATTTAATAATAATAATAATAGCATCTATTAAGCGCTTACTATGTGCAAAGCACTGTTCTAAGTGTTGGGGAAGTTACAAGGTGATCAGGTTGTCCCACGGGGTGCTCACAGTCTTAATCCCCATTTTACAGATGAGGGAACTGAGGCACAGAGAAGTTAAGTGACTTGCCCAAAGTCACACACCTGACAATTGGCAGAGCTGGGATTTGAACCCCTGACCTCTGACTCCAAAGCCCGGGCTCTTTCCACTGAGCCACGCTGCTTCTCCATGCTGCTTCCCCCATGGTTTGAGCCTCCCCCAAATCACAGCATTCTGACTGGGGGTGCAAATTTGGGCTCCCCCGGCTTCCCTATCAGGTCTTACTGAAACCGAGAAAGAGGTAGCCAGAGCTCATCAGAGTAAATAAGAATCTGGAACCACAGATCCTAGCCCTGCCCTTGCAGGTTTGAATACTGAAGGCAAGCCACATTAACTACCTGGGCCACAGTTTCCTCATCTGAAAAACTGGGATATTTTCTGCCCATCTTCACTCTGGGATGGGTGCTAGGAATGGTTAATCAAACCATCTGCAAACTGCCAAGAAGACCTATTTAATACATCCATCAAATCTGTTAGCCAGTCAGCCCTGGGCCAGAATCTTTTATTCATTCCCTCAATCAACTAATCAGTCATATTTATTGAGTGCTTACTGTGTGCACTCAGTGTGTGCAGAGCACTGTACTAAGCACTTGGGAGAATACAATGTAACAATATGACAGACACATTCCCTGTCCACAATGAGCTTACAGTCTACAGAGGAAGGAAGACATTATTATAAATTAATATGTACATAGTGCTTTGGGGCTGAGAGAGGGGATGAATGAAGGGACCAAGCCAGGGCTATGCAAAGGGAGATGAAGAAAAGGAAAAGAGGGCTTAGTCATGGAAGGCCTCTTGGAGGAGATGTGCTTCAATAAGGCAGTGAAGGTGGGGAGAGTAATTGTCTGTACACCACTTATCAACTGTGTGATTTTGGGCAAGTCACTTAACTTCTCTGTGCCTCAGTTATCTCATATGTAGAGAAGCAGTGTGGCTCAGTGGAAAGAGCGTGGTCTTTGCAGTCAGAGGTCATGGGTTCAAATCCTGGCTCCAGCAATTGTCAGCTGTGTGACTTTGGGCAAGTCACTTCACTTCTCTGTGCCTCAGTTACCTCACCTGGAAAATGGGGATTAAGACTGTGAGCCCCCTGTGGGACAACCTGATCACCTTGTAACCTCCCCAGTGCTTAAAACAGTGCTTGGCACATAGTAAGCGCTTAATAAATACCATCATTATCATTATTATTATATGAAGAGGAAGGGCATTCCAGGCCAGAGGTAAGACATGAGTGAGAGGTCACTGGAGAGTCATATATTTAATAAATATATCTGATATGACTGTACTGAATCTACCCCAGCACATAGAGAAGCAGTGTGGCTCAGTGGGAAGAGCGTGGGAGTCAGAGGTCATGAGTTCTAATCCCAGCTCTGCCACTTATCGGCTGTGTGACCTTGGGCAAGTCACTTAACATCTCTGTGCCTCAGTTACCTCATCTGTAAAATGGGGATTAAAACTGTGAGCCCCATGTGGGACAACCTGATTACCCTTTATCTACCCCAGCACTTAGACAGTGCCCTCCAGGCTTGTATCTCCTCCTTCCTTCAGGACATCTCCATCTGGATGTCTGCCCATCATTTAAAACTCAGTACGTCCAAGGCTGAGTTCATTATCTTCCCTCCCAAACCCTGCCCTCTCCCTGACTTTCCCCTCACTGTAGACGGCACTACCAACCTTCCCGTCTCACAAGCCTGCAACCTTGGTGTCAACCTCAACTCTGCTCTCTCATTCACCCCACACATCCAATCCTTCACCAAAACCTGCCGGTCTCACCTCCACAACATTGCCAAGATCCGCCCTTTCCTCTCCATCCAAACCGCTATACTGCTGGTTCAATCTCTTATCCTATCCCGACTGGATTACTGCATCAGCCTCCTCTCTGATCTCCCATCCTCCTGTCTCTCCCCGCTTCAGTCTATACTTCACTCTGCTGCCCAGATTACTTTGTACAGAAATGCTCTGGGCATGTCACTCCCTTCCTCGATAATCTCTAGTGGTTACCTGTCAACGTACGCATCAAGCAAAAACTCCTCACTTTTAGCTTCAAGGCTCATCACCTCGCCCCTCCTACCTCACCTCCCTTCTCTCCTTCTCCAGCCCAGCCAGCCCTCTCTGCTGCTTTGCCGCTAACCTCCTCACTGTACCTCATTCTCGCCTGTCCCGCCATTGACCCCCGGCCCACGTCCTTCCCCTGTCCTAGAATGCCTTCCTTCCACACATCTGCCAAACTAGCTCTCTTCCTCCCTTCAAAGCCCTACTGAGAGCTCACCTCCTCCAGGAGGCCTTCCCAGACTGAGCCCCCTTTTTCCTCTCCTCCTCCCCATTGTCCCCCCACCCTACCTCCCTCTCCTCCCCACAGCACTTGTATATATTTGTACATAGTTATTACTCTATTTTACTTGTGCATATTTACTATTCTATTTATTTTGTTAATGATGTGCATATAGCTATAATTCTATTTATTCTGATGATTTTGACATCTGTCTACATGTTTTTTGTCTTGTTGTCTGTCTCCCCCTTCTAGACTGTGAGCCCGTTGTTGGGTAGGGACCGTCTCTATATGTTGCCAACTTGTACTTCCCAAGCACTTAGTACAGTGCTCTGCACACAGCAAGCTCTCAATAAATATGATTGAATGAATGGCACATAGTAAGCACTTAACAAATACCATCATTATTATAGTGAGTGCTTGACACATAATAAGCACTTAACAAGTATTGCAGTTATTAGTATTATTATTCTTACATCCAAACCTGTTTGGAAAATACAGTTCTTCATAAAAAATGATTTTTATATAAAAAAACTTCCAGGTAATGTTTTTCCCACAGTTTAAAGATCTCAGTGAACAAAGAAATCTCATCTAACCAAGCCCTTTGGTCCCTCCAAATTGGTTACAACAGGACTTCATTGTTCTTTTAAAAGAGAGAGCTTGCTGTGATTAAGAAAGCCAACATTTTAGATGGGAAAGTTTCTAGCCTTTCAACCTTGTACAGGTACCAGAAGCTACAATAGTTAAAAATCTGCTAAGCCTCTTGAGGTACGCATACAAAAGATTCTCCGTTATGTAATCCCCAGAGTAGTACAAGTAGTGAAGTGTCTTTCTCCTTATCAGGCTCCTAACAAGAGTCCTGAATGGTAGTGATGAGCATTGTACTTTGAAGGACAAACTGTCTACTGTGGCCATATTTTCATAGCATTGTCCATGTTTCCTTTTTAAAAAAATGGTATTGTTAAGTTCTTTACTAAGCACAGGGCAGATACAAGAAGTCCCTGGCTCACAAGGGGTTCACAGTCTTAATCCCCATTTTACAGATGAAATAATTGAGGTACAGAGCAGTTAAGTGCCTTGCCCACAGTCACACAGCAGATAAGTGTCAGAGCCAGTATGAAAACCCAGGTTCTCTGACTCCCAGGCCCGTGCTCTTTCATAGTCTAGACCTTAAGCTCCTTGTGGACAGGGAACATGTGTCTCTCCCTGCTTCAGTCTATACTTCACTCTGCTGCCCGGATTCTCTTTCTACAGAAACATTAGCAGGGCATGTCACCCCCTTCCTCAAAAATTTCCAGTGGTTGCCTATCAGCCTCCTTATCAAGCAAAAACTCCTCACTATTGGCTTCAAATTGCCCCCTGCCCCTTCTTACCTCACCTCCCTTCTCTCCTTCTACAGCCCAGACCACACACTCCACTCATCTGTTGCTAACTTTCTCACTATGCCCCATTCTCTCCCCTGTCCCACCATCAACCCCTGGCCCACATCTTATCTCTGGCCTGGAATGCCCTCCCTCCTCACGTCCACCAAACTAGCATACTTCCCCCCCTTCAAAGCCCTATTAAAAGCTCACCTCTTCCAGGAGGCCTTCCCAGGCTAAACCCCTCCTTTCTTCTGCTCCCCTATCACCTTGACTCACTCTTTGCTCTATCCCTCTCCCTGCCTCTACCACCCTTCCTGTCCCACAGCACTTTTGTATATATATGTACATACTTATAATTCTATTTGTTTTTATTAATGACAAGTTTATAGCTATAATTCTATTTATTTATAGTGATGCCTGTTTACTTGTTTTGATGTCTGTGTCCCACCCCCACCCCCGCCTTCTAGACTGTGAGCCCACTGTGAGCAAGGATTGTCTCTATTTCTTGTTGAATTGTACTTCCCAAGTACTTAGTACAGTGCTCTGCACACAGTAAGTTCTCAATAAATACAACTGAATGAATGAATGAACTCTGTTGTACTGTACTCTCCTAATAAATGCTCAATCAATACCATTGATTGATTGATTGATCCATCACCATGTGCAGGACACTGAACTAAGAGTTTGGGAGAGTTCAGTAGAATTTGTAGACAAGAATCTTGCCCTCAAGGAGCTTACAGTCTAATGGGAAAAATCCAAATCTCTCAAGTACCTCCTAAATGGAGCGGCAGCTTTTTGCCTTATCTAAGGCATTCTCTCTCTTGCCAAGTAAAGCTTGCCTCCCTCTATATTTAGTGTAATTTCTCTTTTAACTCCTCTCCCCTACTCCTCCCTCCTGCTCCTTCCCTCCCTCCCCTTTATCCCCCAGACAACCTGAGGCTATTACTCTGTGGAGTTTCCAGGACCATCCTGTTACATACCACTGGCTACTGCAGAGAGCGTGTGGACCCATTTCTAATATTCTTAATTACAGTACTATCCTTTACTGTATTTTGATTATTAAAAAATAAATTTCCAACTTCTGGGAAATGATTAAATCTTGAGTAGATTTCTGGACCTCAAGACAAGTTTCTTTTTTTTCTTTACTTCTGCTCCTCTCATGTCATTTGTCAGGCTTTGGCGAAAGCGACTTTCTGGAAAATGCTCTCTGACTCCAGTTTTAATAATCAGCAAAGACTCCTCCTGCTGGATGAGACACTTAGAGGTCTTTTGTCACCTATTTTGAGAAGGGTTGAGGAGTCTCTATCCCTGGAAATATTTAATCAAAAAAAATTAAACACTGATCTCTCCTGGATGGGTGAGATGTGGCTTGAAAAGCCACAAAGCCTAGTGGAAAGAGAACGGGCCTGCAAGCAGAGGGCCTGGGTTTTAATCCTGGCTCCTCTACTTCTGCTCTGTGACCTTGGACAAGTCACTTAACTTATCGGTGTCTCAGGTACCTCATCTTTTAGACTGTGAGCCCACTGTTGGGTAGGGACTGTCTCTATATGTTGCGAATTTGTACTTCCCAAGAGTTTAGTACAGTGCTCTGCACATAGTAAGCGCTCAATAAATACGATTGATTGATTGATTGATCTGCAAAATGGGGATTAAGACTGTGAGCCCTATGTGGAACAGGGACTGTGTCTAATGTGATTATCTTGTATCTATCTTCCCCAGTCCTTATTACAGTACCTGGCATATACTACTACTACTACTACTACTACTACTACTACTACTACTAATAATAATAATAATAATAATAATAATAATAATGATAATAATGGCATTTGTTAAGTGCTTACTATGTGCAAAGCACTGTTCTAAGCACTGGGGAGGACACAGGTGATCAGGTTGTCCCACAAGGGGCTCACAGTCTTAATCCCCATTTAACAGGTGAGGTAACTGAGGCCCAGAGAAGTGAAGTGACTTGCCCAAAATCACACAGCTGACAAGCGGTGGAGCCAGGATCAAGTGCTGAACAAATGTCTTAAATAAAAAAAAAAGAAGAAGCCACAAGCCACAGGTTGGATCAGGAAGGTAAGGATTTTATGGGCAGTGGCTTCAAGCCTAATCCTAGTGAAGCATTTCATTTTATTCATGGGATTCATCCTAAATGGGTTTATCAGATCTGTCCTCCTCCTAACCGCCTACCATCATCAGTATTGATGTGTTGTGCTGATTATTATTCTGGAAATGCTTGGAAATTTCACAAGAAAGCATTCTTCCCTTCCCCATTCATCCAGGTTTACCAATGCCCTGTCCTCTCCAAGCCACCTAATCCCCCAGTACCAGAGACAAACCTCTCAGTCTCATCTCCCTCACTGCCAAGATTTGCTGCCTTCACCAGAGACTCAGGGCTACAGAGATGAAATTAACCGTTAATGCTGCATCGGGCTGTGTGGGATCAAGAGCAACTAGTCCAGTCACAACATCAAGAACAAATGCTACCATTACTACTACAACAATTAAAACAGCAACTACAATAACAATAATGGTATTTATTAAGCTCCTGAAAATGATAATTATGGTATTTGTTTAGTACTTACTATGTATCAAGCACTGTACTAAGCCTCTGGGAGAGTACAATACAACAATTTTAATGTTGGTCTCCACTACTAAACCGTAAACATGAGCGCAGGGGTTGTGTCTACCAATTCTACTGTACTGCAGTCTCTCAAGTGCTTAATACAGTACTCTGCACACAATAATTGCTAAAAAAAAAACCATAATCAGTCGATTCCAAGCACTGTGCTAAGCACTGGTGTAGACACCAGATAATCATATTGGACACAGTTCCTCACAAAACACATTGTCTAAAAGTGAGGGAGAATAAATATATAAACCCCATTTTACAGTTAAGGGAACTAAGGCCCACAGAAGCTAAGTGACTTGCCCTAGATCACAAGCAGGCTAGTGGCGGAGCCAGAACTAGACCTCGGGACTCCTTCCCACTCTTTCCACTGGGCCACACTGCCTCCTCTTCAGTCCAGGGAGGGTGAAGAAAGGAGGGAGCAGTGTTGAAGGGGGAAGTTTCACTCTTGAATCTCTCCCTTCCCCTCCCCCTCAATCTTTTGTGCAGTGGCAAGACTCGAAGGAAAACTGCCCGAAGCAGCCTGTGTTTCTACTGTTCCCGGAGCACTGCAGGCCCATCCCTAATGGCCTATCCCAGTGCTCGCTCATTCAGTTCTCTCCCTCCCACCCCATGCAGTGGCAGCTCTCCAGAAGAGGCAGAGCCCTTTGGATGCAGTGCCAGGGGCCGTCCAGAATGTGACACTGCCACCTTCCCACTCTTTCCCTCCAGCGTGAGGAGCCCTACCCTTCAGTGACTCCTGGAGAGTTGAGATCACTCCAGCCTCCAGAATAGAATAGAGCAATAAGGAATCAGGAACTAGAATCCATTAATGGCATTTATGGTGGTGTGTGCAATGGAGCATGCAGAGAACTGGTAGCATACAATATAGCAGAGTTGGTAGACATATTCTAGGACACATAATTGCTCCCACCCCTCCCTGCCCCATATGGCAACAAATATATCTGGGAGATCCACCCCCCCTAAAGCCCTAATTTGCTCTTCCCTAGGGTTAGCCTGATATTGAGTTTGAAATAGTCCATTCCCCCATAACACAGAGGTTGGGTTCATGATAAGCCCCATGATCACAAAAACCTACGCAAATGCATACATGCCATATCCATTTCTTCCATTCCTGCATTGGGTTGAATAATAATAATGCCCACGAAGTGCCAAACATGGGGGTAGGTACTGTGTCCAACTTACCTTTTATCTAGTCCCAGTGCCTGGCATATAGTAAGCACTTAACAAATACAATAATAATAATAATTAATAATATAATCTGCTCAGATCACATTTCTGTACCTCACAGGGCTCACAGACTTAGAGGGTCCAACAGCAAGCAACTGGTGGCCTGGGACTAGAACCTGGGCATCCTGGACTCCCAGAGGCATGCTTTCAGCAATAGGCTGAGACAGAGCTGGTTGATGGTAGCCTCTTCCCTAATTCCTCAATCAAATAATAATAACAATAATAATTGTGGCATTTGTTAAGCACTTACTATGTGCCAGGCACCTTACTAAGTGCTGGAATGGATTCAAGCATATTAAGTTGGACACAGTCCCTGTCCCACATAGGGCTCACAGTCTTAATCCCCATTTTATGGTTGAGATAAATGAGGTACAGAGAAGTGAAGTTACTTGGCCAAGGTCACACAGCAGACAACTGGTGGAGCTGGAACTAGAACCCATGACCTTCCGACTCCCAGGCCTGTGCTCTGTCCACTATGCCAGAAACATATAGTGAAAGTATGCATTGAAGGAGAACTGAAGAACTGACTGCACTGCCCTAGCCTGGTTCTTGCTCCCCATTTCCCAGCATCCCTGTACCTCATTGCAGATGGACACTCCCCACCACCTGGCCTTGTAGGGAAGTGTCTATTTTCTATGGTCTCCAGCCACTGCAGCGAGAGAAGGTGGCGGCTGACTGTCCCCTGACAAGGAAACTGTACCAGGGACCACCTCTCCTAACCACATACTCCCTCCTGGAGTTCCTTTCAAACCCCATCTGAAGGCCAAACTTGTAAACACACACAGGAGAGCCCTCTGAAAGCCATTCCATTCTGCTTCAGAACCAAACAATGCATTGCTTTCTTTTGGGGGGAATGGAACTTGTTGATGCTTGTCTGTGGATTCTGTTATTGAAATCCTCCATCCCTAGGAAGGCTTTGAATCATATAATTGGAAGGGACTCGGAGAGGTCACCTAGTACAGTCTCCTGACTCTAGACAGGGACTTTGATGCAGGAACCAGGGTGCCAGGCTGTCTTTGGGAAGCAGGAGCCCCCGCTCCACTCTAGAATGTAAGCTCATTGTGGGCAGGAAGTGTGTCTGTTACATTGTTATATTGTACTCTCCCAAACACTTAATACAGTGCTCTGCATGCAGAATGTGCTCAGTAAATACAATTGATTGACTGACTACCCTGCCAATCCCTTAGGTGGGAGGAAAACCCCACGATAGGAGGAGAACTCAAAAAATTGTAGACCCTGTGTGGTTCTGGGTCCAGAACAGATGGAGCTGGTCTTTGCTTAGTAGATCTGGGGCAAAGATGCCGCAACTTACCTCGGTTGCCTGTTCTAGTGTTCCATCCCCTGGAGAGTCAGAAAGTTCTTCCTCAGGTCTAACTGAACTGCCACCTGCTTTAAATTCAGTCTGTTTCCTCTTTTTGAGTTCTCTGTGGAGATGGAGACCAGCTGATCAGCACATTCCCCATAAAAACCCTGCATATCCTTGAAGACAGATATCAAGTCACTGTTTTCTCCAGGATAAATAACTCCCTATTCTTTCCATCTTTTCTCTTAGGAACTATAATGGAAGAGAAGAGGTTTCATTTATGGAGTGCTCAGTTTTCCAGAGCTCAGAGCCCCTCATGCATTTTGATCTGCATTGCTCTTCAGCCTGAGAAGAGGCCAGGCAATATCGGTCCCATTGTACAGGTGAAAAGATGGAGGCACTGAGAAAGGAAGGAACTAGAAGTCCCAGAGTCACATGATAGGAGTCAAATGTGGACCCAGAAACAGAACACAGGAGTCCAAATTCCCAGATCAGAGTTCAGGGCACACATTCCTAAGATTGTTGGAGACACACACGTATACACGCACATGCACAAACATCCAAAATTCCAGCATCCTTTAGACCCATCATTTTGACTCTCTTGCAGATCCTGTTGTAGAATTCCTGTCAGCAGTCTTGAGGGTCAGAACTGAATATTGACTCTGTCCCTCTCTCCCTAGTTTTTTGGACTTGCCCTCTCTCCTGCCATTTTGGGGAATGTGCATTTCAATCTGAGGAGTGAAGGCCAAGGAAGGGGATGGAGATTAGACATCCATGGACTGAGAAAGCTTTTTTCCCCTCCACAGATCCAGCTGAAAAAAAGCCTCTGGTTGGAAGGTGGTGTTTCTAAGGAAGAGAAAATGCAATCAGTCAATCAATCACTGTTACTTATCCATCACTTATTGTGGACAATACACTGAATACTTAGAGAGAGGTAGGCATTCATTCATTCAATTGTATTTATTGAGCACTTACTGTGTGTAGAGCACTGTACTAAGTGCTTGGGAAAGTACAGTACAGCAATACAGAAAGACAATGGCTGCCCTCAAGGAAATTACAAACTAGTGGGGGAGGCAGATGTAAAAATAAATCATGAGTAAGAGAAGCAGTTGAGTATAAGGATACATGAAAAAGTCCTGTGGGAAGAGGGTTGGTCCATATAAAAGTGCTTAGGGGGTACAGATCCAAGGGCATAGGTGATGCAAAAGGGAGGCAGAATGGAGTGGGGAGATGCCAGGTTCGTCGGGAATACAGAGCAGGAACGGAAAAAGCTGGAGATTAATTTCGGCCGTGGTCACATCTTTGCCACTGCCTGTAGCACTTATGTGCACATAGATATGTGTACACTACAGCTCCTGTCACATTTTCTCAAACACTTATTACAGTGCTCTTTTTTATGATTTCTGTTAAGTGCCTACTGTGTGCCAACCACTGTGCTATGTGCTGAGGTTGATACAAGCTAATCAGGTTGGACCCAGTTCCTGTCCCACATGGGGCTCACAGTCTTAATCCCCATTTTGCAGATGAGGTAATTGAGGAACAGAGGACTGAAGTGACTTACCCAAAGTGACACAGCAGACAAGTGGCAGAGCAGAGATTAGAACCCAGATTCTATGGCTACCAGGCTCCTGCTGTTAACACTAGGCCATGCTGCTTCCCACATGTTGCTCAGCACATAGTAGGTACTGAGTAAATATTACTGATTGATTGAATTCCCCAGATCCTGACCCTAGGGAAGGGAATTTCTTCTCCCTTGAAAAATGATGGGTGGGGGCAGGGAAATCCTAATTAAGAAGGGATTCCTGAGGGAAGAAGGGGTGGAGGAGTGGAGGGAGGACAAGTATGAAATTGGAGAAGCAACATGACCTACTGGACAGAGCAAGGGCCTGGGAGTTAGAAGGACCTGGCTTCTAATTCCGACTCTGCCACTTGTCTTCTGTGTGACCTTGGACTAGTCACTTAACTTCTTGGTGCCTTAGTCACCTCATCTATAAAATAGGGAATAAGAGTGGGACAGGGCCTGTGTCCAAACTGATAAGCCTGTATCTGCCCCAGAGCTTAGTACAGTTCCTGGTGCATAGTAGCGCTTAACAAATACCATTAAAAAAACAAAAATCAGCACATCTTCGGAAATCCAGAAAGTCCTCAAGGCGACTTGCTGGGGACGTAGTTGAGCACTAGAGGGCAGAGTGTGCTCACTCCTTGTACCAGTCTCCCTTATTCTCCCTCACTAGGAAGAGATGCCCTTTCTCTTTCCCCATCCCCGTTATTATTAATCGTATTTATTGAGTGCTTACTGTGTGCAAAGCCCTGTCCAGAGGGGCTCTCGCCCAGGGCGCAGACTGGAGCAATGGAATCCAGCTGGCTAGGCCTCAGACGCCGAAGTCAGCCTGGACTTGGAGAAGCTTGCCATGGGTGGTGAGGGATGGAGGTGGGGTGTTCGAATTCTTACTACTTTGGCTAAACTTTGTCAGTTTTCATGATTTTCAGGGTGGCCAGCTGTTTGTTTGTTTTGTTTTATGGTATTTGTTAAGCACTTAATATGTACCAGGAGCTGTACTAAGCACTGTTGTAGATATACTCTAATCAGATTGGACCCAGTTCCTGTCCTACATGGGGGCTCAAAGTCTTAATTACCATTTTACAGATGAGGTAACTGAGGCCCAGAGAAGTTGTGACTTGCCCAAGATCACACAGCAGTTGCCCAAAGTGTAAGTTATCCAGTTATCATCACTTTCTACCCCTCCCAACTCCCAGACTTTTGAGCCATGGTAGGGGCATTACTCATTGTAGCTTCCCAGGTGAGCAGCGGGGAGGAGAGAAGACAATCTCAGAAGATGAAACTGGTTCTCAGAGGCAGCTAGCCACAGCACCTCAGATTTCCCCCTCAATCCTCATTACTTGACTTCTGGGCTCTCCAGCAATGCTCTTTCTCTCTCTTTCTCTCTCTCTCTCTCTCTCTCTCTCACACACACACACACACACACACACACACACACACACACGTGTATATATATATATATATATATATATATTCCCCTTCCCCAAGGCCTTGTTCAGTAGACTGCCAGAGGCTTGTCCCCGGCCCCATTACCTCCTCTTTCTCCTCCCTCCCCTGCCAGTCCTGATACTTTCTTGTGGCTTGATTGGTGAGTGACATTGTACAAACCTTCAGGCAGTCAGGTGGAGGTCAGAAGGAAGTAGGCTCCATTCTTGCAACAGAATAGACTCCTCTCCCCCTCCTTCCTTCTCTCCCTCTTTCCCACCAATCCCTCTCAGTAAATCAGTCAATCAAACAGTGGGATTTATGGAGGGCTTACCTTGTGCAGAACACTGTACTTAGCACTTGGGATAGTTCAGTACACTTGCTCCTCCTCCAATTCTTTTCTCCCTCCCCCACCCCAGATGCTGATGAGGTTACAAAAAAAAAAGGCTTATAACTCAGAAACAAGGAGAATCTACACAGCTCTTCTGCTTGATTTCCAAAACACATTTTTTTTCCCACAGTATTAAGAACTGCTGTCATGGTAGCTTTAGTCTTTGAAGAAAAAGATGTTCATAATGTAGTACAGAAGCTAATCTTGAAGAAAAAGATGTTCATAATGTAGTACAGAAGCTAATCTTGTATCATTCAAAACAATTTCCCTGGGTACTGTTGATTCTTCTAATATAGATGGTAAACCCAGGATTAGAGAGCAGGGTGGTCCCTGGCTTTTAAATCCTCTCCTCCCACTTCCCTCAGCCCTCTCCCTCTGCACCACCCTAGTGTTCTGGGAATAGGCTTGTACCTTATAGAAGCCTAGTAAGCATGAATTGAATGAATGAACGAACAAGCAGTCGTTGATTCATTTTAGACACAGATCTGAGCTTTATGTGGTTTTGAGTGAACAAGCGATCTACAGTCCAACTGCCCACTCAGGGTGCTCAGGGTCCAGGGCTGGGCATTATGGGGAGTTTTGGCAGAAGACTTTGCTTCTGCCCTCCAGGTGCTGAGGGGAGGCACCCATTAATGATGGGGGAAACAGTCAATCAGTCATATTTATTGAGTGTTTACTGTGTTCAGTGCACTCTACTAAGCACTTGGGAGAGTACAAAAAGAGAGAAAGAGAAAATGAGGCAAAAGCAGCCAGCCCGTGATTTTGTTCTTGACTCTTCAGGGAGTAGAGAGCTATATTGGCATTGATGAGTGGCAGTGTGGAGCTGAAGTTGGGTGGGATCAATCACTCAAATGGTATTTATTGAGTGCTTACTATGTGCAGCACACTGTACTAAGCACTTGGGAGAGTACAATATCTATCAATAGAGAAGCAGTGTGGCCTAGTGGATAGAGCATGGGTCTGGAAGTTGGAAGGAACTGGGTTCTAATGTCACTTCACTACTTGTCTGCTAAGTGAGTTTGGGCAAGTCACTTCACATCTCTGTGCCTCAGTTAACCTCATCTGTAAAAAGAGGACTGTGAACCCCATATGGCACATGGACTGTGTCCAAACTGATAAGCTCATTTCTACCCCAGCACTGAGTACAGTGCCTGGTACATGGTAAGCGCGTAACAGATATCTTTTAAAAAATCTGAAAGAAGCTCTTATACAGGCACCATTTGGGGAAGGGGGGATGGGAAGCCTTTTGGGGAGATTTTCCTTTTTTGGGGGGATGGGGGAACACCAGTCCAGTAATGCCCCTCCCACCCCTCACACCACCTGAGGTGTCTGTGTGCTTTGTGTTACCAGTGGGCTCACTCCCTTGCCAAGTATGAACCTCTGAGCACAAAGCAATGCAAGGCTCTTTAAAATCAGGTCTCCTTCAGGAGGCCTTCCCCAATTCAACCCTTTCTTCCCCAGCTTCCTCTCCCTTCTGAGTCGCCTAAGTACTTGTATCTGTAACCCATGAGCATTTGCTATTTGCCCCACCCTCAACCCTACAGCACTTAAATACATATTTTTCAATTATATATTAAAAATTATTTATTTATATTAATGTTTGTCTTCCCCTTTAGACTGTTAGCTCATTGTGGGTAGGGAACATGTCTGCTAACCCCATAGTACTGTACTGTCCAAAGTGCTTAGTACAGGGCTCATGCTCCTAGTAAGCACCCAATAAATACCATTGATTGGTTGATTGGTAATAGTGGCATTTGTAAAGCAGCAGCTATGTGCCCAGTGCTGGGTAGAGATTAATAATAGTAATAATGGAATTTATTAAGCACTTACTATGTGCAAAGCACTGTTCTAAGCACTAGGGAGGTTACAAGGTGATCAGGTTGTCCCACGGGGGGCTTGCAGTCTTTATCCCCATTTTACAGATAAGGTAACTGAGGCCCAGAGAAGTTAAGTGATTTACCCAGCGTCACAGAGTTGACAATTGGCGGAGCCAGGATATGAACCCATGACCTCTGACTCCAAAGCCTGGGCTCTTTTCCACTGAGCCACGCTGCTTCTCTACTGCATCAACCTCCTCCTTGACCTCCCTACCTCCTGTCTCTCCCCACTCCAGTTTGCACTTCACTCTGCTATTGGATCATTTTTATAAAAAACATTCAGTTCATATCTCCCCACTCCTCAAAAACCTCCAGTGGTCATCCAGCCACCTCAGCATCAAACAGAAACCCCTTTCCATCATCTTTAAAGCATTCAAGCAGCTCGCCCCCTCCTACCTCACCTCGCTGATTTCTTGATAATAATAATAATAACTGTGGTATTTGTTACTAGGTATTTGTTTACTCTGTGCCAAGCACTGTTTTAAGCCCTGTGGTAGGTATAAGTTAATCAGGTTGGACACAGTCCCTGTCCCACAAGGGGTTCACAGTCTTAATCTCCATTTTACAGGTGAGGCAACTGAGGCACAGAGAAGTTAAATGACTTGCCCAAGGTCACACAGAAGATTTGTGGCAGAGAAGGGATTAGAACCCACATCCTCTGACTCCCAAGCCCATGCTCTTTCCATTAGGCCACGCTGTTTTCTGCTACAACTCAGCCAACACACTTCACTCATCCAACGTCATCTTATTCACCGCACCTTGATCCCGTCTATCTCGTCACTGACCCCTGATCTGGAACTCCCCCTACCTTCATAAATGACAAATTGCCACTCTCCCCACCTTCCAGCGCTTAGCCCAGTGCCTGGCACACAGTAAGTGCTTAATAAATGCCAGAATTATTTTTATTATTATTGTTCAAAACCTTATTAAAATCAGATCTCCCACATTAGACCTTCCCTGACTAAGCCTTCATTTTGTCTACTCCCTCTCCCTTACTGCATCACCTACACACCTGGATCTGTACCCTTTAAGCACTTGACATCCCACCCCAGTTTCTGCTCCATAGAACTTATGTACCTATCCATAATTTACATTAATACCTGTCTCCCTCTGTAAACTGTAACTTCCTTATGGTCAGAGAATATGTCTACCAACTCAGTTGTATTGTACTCTCCCAAGCGCTTCGTACAGTGCTCTATGCACAGTAAACACTCAATAGATAGCATTGATTGATTGATTGACAACCTGATCAGACACAGTCCTTGTCCCATATGGGATTGAGAGTCTAAGGGAGAGGGAGAACAGGAATTTAGTCCCCATTTTACAGATGAGAAAACTGAGGCACCGTTGAATGGTTTGCTTCAGGTGTCACACCAGACAAGTGGCAGAGCCAGAATTAGGACCCAGGTCCTCTGACTCCCAGGCCTGTCTTCTTCTCACTAGATAATGATGATAATAATAATAATAATAAATAATAATAATAATAATAATAATAATAATAATGGCATTTATTAAGTGCTTACTATGTGCAAAGCACTGTTCTAAGCACTGGGGAGGTTACAAGGTGATCAGGTTGTCCCACGGGGGGCTCACAGTCTTAATCCCTTTTTTACAGGCAACTGAGGCACAGAGAAGTTAAGTGACTTGCCCAAAGTCACACAGCTGACAATTGGCAGAACTGGGATTCAAACCCATGACCTCTGACTCCAAACCTTGGGCTCTTTCTACTGTTCCACGCTGCTTCTCCTGTCACATGGTCTCTCCTGTTACCCTTGCGTTTGGGGTCTAATCTCAAAGAGAGACCAACCACTTTCCTTTAAACTCTTGGGTCTGCCCGTTCCTGGCTATTTTCCCGCTGTCATTCCCAGATCTGGGTAGTTTTTCCGAGACAACCTGGGCAGACTCAAATAGTCTTGTTTATTGCAAAAGAAAACAATAATTCCCTTTCAGTTGGCAAAGCCATGATTTTCTCTTTCCTGATGCTGCTTGGCAGTGCCCTTGTACTAACGCATTTGCTGGATAAGAGATGATGCAGGCAGGCGGGGATGGGGAAAACAGAGATGCTTTCACACTAGCCACTTGTACTCCCCTTTAAGGGCTGCCTGGTTACCATCCTGGGAAAGAAAATCCCTGCATCCCTCCCCTTTAATTCCAGTTCATTGTTAAAGCCCAGAGCCAGCTAATCTTTCCAGACCTGTAGGAGCTGATCGGGAGGCGTGCGCAACAACAGGCAAGATTCTCTCTGAGCTCCTGGGTAAGACCAACCTGCTTCTCCACAGAGATGGGGGGACTTGGCCCAGTATGGGAACAGGTGGCCAGCCCAGGGTTTGGGGTGAGGGGTGGAGCCTCTGGATTTGGGGCACCATCATCAGGATCGTTGGGTCACTGGGGGGCCAGAGTGCAGCCTCATTACAACCAGGGTTCCAGAACTGATCCTGGTGCAGGGGACAAGCTGGCCAGGTAGGAGAGAAATGCAATGGGAAGAGACGCCCAGTGCACAGCTGGTAGTACCTCTCTGCATTATTTCAGGGTCATTGTCCCCCTCTCCCTCTCCCTAGGGGCAGGGGCCTGGGGGGTTCTCTGGGGATGGAGGGGGTGTGGGGAGACCTCAGCAGACTGAACCCGAGAGCTGGACCCTGGTGCCAATCCGAACTGCAGCGATGCTGCTCGGACCAGACAAACCCCTCCTACACTGGGGCTTCTCCTTGTCACCCCTTTCCTTTTCAGTAAATCAATCAGTGGTATATAGTGGGTGACTGCGGTGTGCAGAGCACTGAACTAAGTGCTTAGGAGGGTGTCATAGAATCAAACTTCCAGAGACGATGGTTCAAGTCTGCATTTGGTTTTGTTTTCCCCCTGCCTTCCCCCACCCCCCTTCATTCCCCACGTAACTTTGACGCACAAACATTAGGGCCACGGTTTCAGAGGGGCCAGGTGGGACCCCTCCTCCAGGCCTGGGGGTGCCCTGGGGGCACCTCTACGAGGGGTTGTTTGTCGGTTGCGCGGACCATTGGATGTGTGGGGTTCCAAACCCGTGTTGGAAGCCCCCAGCCGGGCAGGAAAGGGTCCTTTCCTAGGTCCCAGCCCCCCGGGACCAAGCTGGGCAGGGCTGGGAGGCAATGACTCGGATTGCCTGGTCTTATAGCAGAGCCCCAAAGTGGGTCTGCGTGGCCCTTTCTGGCCAAGGCCAGTTCCCCTGACTGCTGCGGGCATGAACCATGGACTAGGAGAAGGAAACGTTGGAATCAAGTGAGAGGGAGAGTGACAGAGGTGAGGAAAGAGGGATAGATGAGACAAGGAGAGAGAGATGGGACATGGAGAGAGGTATGGCAAAAAAAGACAGTGAGGAGAGGAGAGAGCAAGAGAAAGGGAAGCGGGTAGAGAGTCAAAGAGTGGGCAGAGAGAGGCAGAGGGGGACGAATAATAATAATAATGGCATTTATTAAGCGCTTACTATGCGCAAAGCACTGTTCTAAGCGCTGGTGAGGTTACAAGGTTTAGACACATTGGAAACAGGAAGAGGAACTTGGTGCCCTAGAGAGGGCAGGAGACACGTTAGGTGGTGGTTCAGACCTAAGGGCTTTCTGGCTGTGAAGGTTATAAAACCCTGGGGGAAGCTGTAGAGTCTCCATCCTTGGGGAAATTTCTAAAACCATAGAGGGCTCAGGATTGAATGAGTGAACTACTCATCTGCCTGCAGGCAGCTAATGCTGAGGACCAGATAACCTGACTTCAAGCTCTGGGTGGTCTCCTTCCCGCTCCTTCTGAGCTGCAACAATCTTTCAGGGGGCCACCCGGAAGGGTGGGGCTCTGTGGCATTTCTAGACTGTGAGTCTGTTGTGCGTAGGGACCATCTCTATATGTTGCCGACTTGTACTTCCCAAGCGTTTAGTACAGTGCTCTGCACATAGTAAGTGCTCAATAAATATGACTGAATGAAAGAAGACCTGAAAGCTTTGCCTATTTTGGTGAGAGAAGCAGTCAAAGCCCATCCTCAACCCTTATGGAAAAGGGAAGGAAAGGGATCTTCCATGCATTTAGATGTTAGACTGAGAGCAGTGTTGCATTTGAAAATAGTTTCCCACCAAAATACACACACACACGCGCGCGCGCACGCACAGACCTAGACACTCATACAGGAACTGGAAAACACACATATAAATAGACAAACACACTATCAGGGTCAGTCACACAACATCATGGGCCCCGATACACACACTCTATCTCTCATATAGGGACAGGAACTCTGTCACGGAAACACACACACACACTCACATACACACACTCACATTCAGACATATACACACTCTCACAGGGACAGAGACATACACCCATACCCATGGAAACACGCACACAAACACTTATAGGGCAGAGTCAGAACGAAACCTCCCAGGGAATAAATGAGGAAAAGAAAACCAACAATGAATGAGCCATGGCACAAGAATGAACTGAATGACTGACTGGATGAATGAATGAATGAAGATTACAGATGAACAGGGTAAAAGCATAACATGTTTTACATCTGGGAAGGGAAGGCAGGAGGGGAGGGAGCTGCCAATCCCAAAATAGGTTAAAAATGGTATTCATTAAGTGCTTACCAGGTGCCAGGCATTATACTAAGCACTGGGGTAGATATAAGCAAATCAGGTTGGATGCAGTCCCTGTTCCACATGAAGCTCACAATCTTAATCCCCATTTTCCAGATGAAGGAACTGAGGCACAGTGAAGTGAATCGACTTGCCCAAGGTCACACACTAGAGAAGTGGCAGAGCCCAGATTAGAATCTAGGTCCTCCTGACCCCCAGGCCTGTGCTCTCTCCACTAGGCTATGCAGGTGGGATGATGAAGACCCAATAAACTTCAAGGGGCTATCATGTCCATCCATCTGCCCCCAGGCAAATCCTTTCCCTTATATCTGAAGGTCCCCACACAGCTCAAATGAGCAGGGTTGGCAAATCCCTCCAGTCCTCTCAGGATCCGAACTTGGCTGGACTCCTTCTTCAGCCTCAGTGACTGAGAATCGGGAAGTAAGACCCTCCGATTTCTTTGCTTAGCTCAGAATCTGGTGAGAGGGGGCCCAGCTAGAATCCGGAAGACTGGAGAAAAAAGAGAGAGAAAAACAGAAATGTTTGGTATTGGGAGCATTAAGAGGTTGAATAGACGCTAAGAATCTCCATATTTACAAAAGGGTATAATGTGGCCAGCTGGTCTTCATCTGAATGGAAGAAATAGCATAAAATTGCAGCAAGATGGATGTAGGTCACAAAAGAAAAAGCTTCTGAAATCAATCCATTTGTGATGTTTACTGAGCACTTCTTGTATGCAGAGTACTCTACTAAGTGCTTGGAAGAGTAAAATAAGGTAGATATCATCCCTGCCCTTGAGGATCTTGCAATGTAGGTGGGGAGACAGACATTAAAATAAATTTTAGGTAGGGAAGCAGCACCGTTCAGAAGATAATGACAACTGTGGTATTTGTTAAGCACTTACTATGTGTCAAGCACTGTTTAAGCACTGGGGAAGATACAAGATGATCAGGTCAGATACAGTCTCTGTCCCACACAGAGATCGCAATCTAGGAGGGAGAACAGGTATTGTTCATTTTGTAGGTGAGGGACTGAGGCATGGAGAAGTGAAGTGACTTACCCAAGATCACGTAGCAGATGCACGGCAGATCCAGGATTAGAACCCAGGTCCTCTGACTCCCAGGCTCGGCTATTTCCACTAGACCACACTGCTTCTTTGCTCCTCCCCACCAATCTGCACTAGATTCACCCCAAAGTCCAGTCGTGCTCTCGAGAAATTGCCAAGAGCAAGGTTTCCACCTTTGGAGGGAAGGGAGGAAGATATAGTTTGGGCTTCAGTGCCACATCATTGCTTAAGGGCAGCCCAGCCTGTGGTTCTGCCTGGAGGCAGAGGGATGCCTAAAATAACCTCTGGGATAGCAGGCCCGTCAAAGATTCTAAAATGTCCTTTCCTTTGGATGAGAGGGAACGGGGACTATAGTTAATGATTGGAAACTCATAGATATGTGAAATGCCACACCCCTGAAAGAATGAGAGGGAGAGTGTGAAGGAGATTAGAATGTGGGCTGATTGGAATTGAATGCCAAACACCTCCACTTCCATCTTGACTTGGCAAGAAAACAATAGGACTTTTTTTTTCCTCATCTGAGAATGATCTGCTTGATTCCATGGTGTGTTACACTGCCTCCCCCACCCCACCCCCCACACGGCACATAGAAGTGAAGGACACATTTTATTGATGAATAGAGCGATAACTCAGAGCTGGAACAGGCTTGCTCCAGAAAACTTAAAAACTCAAAAGTCAAAGGTTTTCCACTGCTTATGCCTCGAAGACAATGTGGTTTCCCATGCTGTCAGGACTACAATTGTCCTGGTGTGCACTGAGGAGATGAATAACATAGTCTAGTGGATAGAGTACAGGCTTGGGAGTCAGAAGGACCTAGGTTCTAATCCTAGATCTGCTACTTGGCTGCTGTGTGACCTTCGGCAAATCACTTCACTTCTCTGGGCCTCAGTTACCTCATCTGTAACATGAAGATTTAGACTGTGAGCCCCATGTTGAATATGGACTGTATGCAACCTGATTATCCTGTATCTACTTCAGTGCTTAGTGCAGTGCCTGGAACACGCCAAGTGCTTAACAAACGCTATTTTTAAAAAAAGCAGAGAAGAGAATCCAGAGGGCCAATCCCTACCTATAACTTGAAGGCCCTCTCTCCATTATTCCAGCTAAAGCCTCCACACCAGAATTAATAATGGCAATCCTGGGACAGGGTGTGACATTTTTGGTTTTTTTCCCTCACTAATTGCCCAAAGTCAAAAACTTGTTCTCCAGGCCCCTCCAGGGAGTTCTGCTATGGATTTTTCTGTTCCTACCATGAATAATAATAATTGCAGTGCATTTACAATGGATCAAGCACTGTGTTAAACACTAGGGTAGATACAAGATAATCCAATCTGGTACCCTGTACCACATGGGGCTCACAGTTTCAGTAGGAGGGAAAATAGGAATTGAAACCCCATTCTAAGGATGAGGAAACTGAGGCACAGAGAAGTGGCATGCCCAGGTCACACAGCAGACATGTGACAGAGGAGGGATGAGAACCCAGGTCCTGACTCTGGCAGTTAAGCTAATTCTCAATAGGAATCTCTTCCTCCTACTCCTCATCATCTGCTTCCTCCTCTTTCTCTCCCTCCTTCTCTGAACCCTTCCTCAGCACAGCTCCACCCTGGTACAAGGGCAGAAGCTCACCCAACCAGCACACCTTAGTGGTTAGAGCACAGGCCTGGGAGTCAGAAGGACCTGGGTTCTAATCCCAGCTGTGTCACACAGCATATATGTGTGACCTTAGGCAAGTCATTTCACTTCTCTGGGCCTCATTTACCTCATCTGTAAAATGGGAATTAAGAATGTGATCCCCATGTGGGACATGGACTGTGTCCAACCTGATTAACTTGTATCTACCCCAGTACTTAGAACAGTGCTTGACACATAGTGCTTAACAAGTACCATAATTATTATTACCCTTCCTGGGCACCAGTTCCAAGAGCCCCTTTGTTTGGCCATGTGCATTCTGGTCATGCCTCCCTGTGTTGAGCGTGGGCAGTGTCATGTGGGCAGCATCTCGCAGCCTTCGTGATTCACGGTTTGCATTTAATCAGTGTTTCTCCATCTCTTCCGGTTGTGGGGAATTTAGAACACCACAGGTGGCAGTAATCCAGGGAGTTTTATCAAGGAGCAGACGCTCTCTTTCTAATGATGCTTGAACGTCTCTTTCGAACCAACAAAACTATTCCCAGATATGCACTTGAGATCTGGAGCTCCCATTCAGACCTGAGGAGCCTTGTTCCCCAAGCTGATGAGCTGAGGAACAAATTTCCCAGCATCCCTCACTTTAGATAGCTACCAGGAGAGGACTGTGCTCCACCTTGGGCCAAGATTAGTTCAGGGTCCAGTTTTATGGCCCCAAAAATTCCCTGTGGAAAATGAAAGCTCTATTAAACTCAAGCTTGTGTTCTGGATATTGTCACTGACTCAACCATGCATCTACTTGCATGTCATGTACTTTATCATTGATGCATTATCTATATAAACATATATATGTACATACATATACATAAAATTTAACCTCTCTGAGCCTCAGTTCCCTCATCTGAAAAATGGGGATTCAATGCACGCTTTCCCTCCTACGTAGAATGTGAGCCCCATGTGGTACCTGATGATTGTGTATCTACCCCAGCACTTAGTACAGTACTTTGCACATAGTAAATGCTTAAATACCCCAGTCACTTATATGTTCCAAGCACTGTATTTGGAACAAGATTAATACCTGTCCTACATTGGGCTCACAGACGAAGTAGGAAGGAGTAGAATGTAATCCCCATTTTACAGATGAGGAAATTAATGCAAAGAGAAGTTTAGTGACTTGCCCAAGGTCACTCAGCAGCAAGAGGTGGATGTGGGATTAGAACCCAGCGCCTCTGACTCTGAGGCTCGGGCACTTTCCATCTGGTCATGCTGCTTCCCAGACAGATTTTATGTGATCCCCAGGCTTGGTTTGTCAGAAGGCCTGCCCAGGATGAAAAAATGGTCTGGTCCACTCTGCCTGGGGGCCCTCAGCCTTCATTGCAGTTCTGGGTTGCAGTTTTAGGACAATGGAGGTTCAGCCTCAGAGTTTTCTGAGCATGAGTCTTTGGAGGAATGGGGAGTCACTTCAGTTGTGCTTTCAAAATGGACCACTAGGGTTGCCTCCCTCCATATCAGCTAGTCAAACCATATCTTCAGGCCCTGAGGAAGGACTGGAAGCTCCTTGAAGGAAGGGATTTTGTCTACCAACTCTAGACTGTGAGCTTGTTGTGGGCAGGAATGTGTCTGTTGTTATCTTGTACTCTCCCAAGCGCTTAGTACAGTGCTTTGCACACAGTAAGCACTCAATAAATACGATCAAATGAATGAACTCTTCTTGAATTGTAAGCTCTCCTAAGCACTTAGTACAGTGCTCTGCACACAGTAAGCATTCAATAAATGCTACTGATGTTCCCTACAGCAGCAGAGCCCGCCATTCGAGGGTGGGACTTCCTGAAGGCCCCAGTAGCTCCTACCCTTAATCCACCCTCTTTTTTTTAATGGTATTGGTTAAGCACTTACTATGTGCCAGGCACTGTACTAAGCACTGAGGTAGATACAGGATGATCAGGTTGGACACAGTCCCATGTCCCACTTGGGGCTTATAGTCTAAATCCCCATTTTACAGATGAGGTAACTGAGGCCCAGAGAAATTAAGTGACTTGTCCCAGGTCACACAGCAGAAAAACAGCAACAGTAGGATGGTCTCATCCAAGACCGCCAAATTGGTTGATGACAGCGCTGATGTCGGAGACTCTGCGGACAAGACGAAGGCCGTTTTTAACAATGTTTTAGAACTCTCCCCCTTTCCCTGACTCCCAAGACAATAATAATAATTGTGGTATTTGTCAAATGCTTGCTATGTGCCAGACACTGTACTAAGTGCTTCACCAACAAGTAGAGACAATCCCTGCCCAACAACAGGCTCACAGTCTAGAAGGGGGTAGACAGACATCAAAGCAAGTAAACAGGCATAAATAGCATCAATATAAATAAAAAGAATTATAGATATATATATATATACAAAGCATTAATAAATTAATAGAATAATAAATATGTAATTATATACACAAGTACTGTGGGGCAGGGAGGGGGAAAGAGCAAAGGGAGCAAGTTGGGGCAGTGGGGAGGGGAGGGGGAGCCAAGGAAAAGGGGGGCTTAGTCCTGGCACATAGTAAGCATTTAACAAACACCATAATTATTATTATTATTATTATCATTATTATTATTATTATTAGATTTTCAGTGATTAAAAACAAATCCCATTTGCCGACTCAACCTACCAGATCACGTCTTCCTGCAAGTGTGCATCCACGTTGTTCTAAATTTTATTCTATCCTTAGCCTTGCCCCAGATTAAAAAAAAAAAAATGTACTTTAGATTGTAAGTCAAATTCATTGTGTGATATTTCTTGTTTTTACTTGATGATTTCCAACCCTTTTTTCAACATGGTGATGACTGTGGTATTTGATAAGTGCTTACTATGTGCCAAGCACTGTTCTAAGCATTGGGGTAGATACAAGATAATCAGATCCCACATGGGGCTCACAGTCTTAAGTAGAAGGGAGAATGGGTTTTGAATCCCCATTTTGAAATGAGGAAATGAGGCACAGACAGGTTAAATGATATGACCAAGGCCACAGAACAGGCATGTAACAGACTCCCAGGTCTGTGCTCTTCCATTTGTTCAGCTCAAGTTCTAAATTCATTTACATACACTAAAATTCATCGTTCTCTAAGCTGGCCATTTCTAAATAATTACCCACACTCACTTGTTCAGTACTGAACCCCAAACAAATCAACATGGTGAGACTTGTATTTTACTCCTAGAGCAGCAGCCGAGATTTGTTAGGTTTTTAAAAGTGAGCCATTATTAGACGTAGTTTGTATAACTAAAAATAACAGTCAGCAGAAATAGATTTTTAATGGGTCTAGTTGTGAAGAGAAGTGCTGTAGGCTAAACTGTGTTCAACTCAATTTGCTTGTGTCTATCCCAGCGCTTAGTACAGTGCCTGGCACATAGTAAGCACTCAACAAATACAATAATAATAATAATAATACAAGCAAATTGGGTTTGACCCAGTCCCTGTCCCGCATGGGGCTCACAGACTTAATCTCCAAGTCTCTTGGTCCAGAAGTGTGAGGGAAATAAGGAGGGATAAGAGATTTTTTTCAGGCCAGGTTAGAAAACAAGTATTAAAGTCACATTCTTCCAAACTAAAAAATCCTTCACAAATTAACCGAGGTGTCTAAGGAAGTGCCTCTTCTGAAGAATTTCTGACTCCAGGCATGTCATCCTAGCTAGGGCCCTGCCTTCAAGCAAAGCAGCCTTTTGCTCAACACAGATATTCGGGAGTTCTTTTCTGTTCTGAGAAATCTCCAGGGAAAGTGATGTGTGACAGAGCACAGAACTGGGTGTCAGGAAGCCTGAGTTCTACTCCCAGCTCTACCACTTGCCTACTGAGTGACCTTGGACAAGTCACTTAACTTCTCTGGGCCTCAGGTTCCTCATCTGTAAGGGAATTCAATTCCTTTAACTGAGAACCCCATCAGGGGGACAGAAACTGTGTTGAATTTGATTAACTTGTATCTATCCCAGGGCTTGGGCATTTGGTAAACGTTGCTCCCCGGGGTTTCGGGGGCAACTCTCGGGTTCTTACCCTTTCCGGGTCTTCGGACGTCTCCGGACGCAGGCCGCGCGTTCACACCAGGAAGAGTCAGCCAGAGGTCCAAAGCTTGGTTGCCGTTTATTTGCTATCAGCGATTACATGGTTAATAAAGAAAGAGAGAAAGAGAGAGAGAGAGAAAGGGAGGAAGAGAGAGTACCTGTGTGTGCGTGTGAGCTGCGTGCGTGCTTGCACCCCCCTTGTCTTGTTCGTCTCTTATACCCCCCATTGCCCGGGGGCAGGATTTTCTCAGGCCATGTAGCACACTCACTCGCCACCCTCCAGCCACTAGCCTAGCAACAGCTCTGTCCATCACGAAGCGTTTGCTCTGGCTGGCCCCCAGCCACCCGTTGCCAACCATTGCTGGCTGTGGATATGGCCTTGAGGTTGCCTCCGAGCTTTGCAGGTGCAAGGTTGTTTTTCTTGCCCTGGTCCCTTTATCTCCTGTTGTTGAGTCTGTTTGGCTTTGAGCTGTTGGGTACGGTTTGTGTGCACATACTCCCTATCTTTCCCATGCTCCCCACGGGTAAATACCTCAATTCTATCATCATCATCTCTCTCTCCACCTTCAGTACCCTTCTGAAATCACATCTCCTCCAGGAGGCCTCCTCTGATTAACTTATGCTCTCCCAGGTTATATCTCCCTTAAAGTGCCACTTCAGGAATCAGCACCAGTTACACAACTGTGCAATCACTACCGCCTAGAACTCTTTTATACAATTCGCACATACTCCATTACTTAAGAACTAACTCTTACACATCTCCCCCTTTCCTTCTCCCTCCTAACTGTAAATGCTTTAGTGTCTGTCTCCTCCTTAAGGTTAAGGCTCAATAGTGATAATAACTTATATTCGTTAAATGCTTATGCTGTACCAAGCAAGGGACTCAGCAGTGGGGTTCAAGCAATGCAATCAGATCAGTCAATGCTATTGACTGAGCAACGAGCATTTGACTTAGGTGCTTGGGAGGACAGTACAATACAGTTTGTAGATATGTTTCCTGACCAAGAGGAACTTACAAGAGGAAGTTTAGCGGGGGAAGCAGACATGAAATAATTGCGTTACAGATGTGTACATAAATGCTGGGGACTGAGGCATGGTGAATGTCAAGTTTTTAAAGGGTACAGATAATAATTGTGGTAACTGTTAAGCACTTACTACGTGCCAGGCACTGTACTAAACACTGGAGTAGATATAAAATAATCTGACTGAACACAATCCCTGTCCCATATGGGGCTCACAGTCCTAATCCCCATTTTGCAGATGAGATAACTGAGGAACAGAGAAGTAAAGTGACTTGCCCAAGGTCACACAGCATTAATGTAGTGGACCTGGGATTAGAACCCAGGTCATTCTGACTCCCAGGCCCACGCTCTATCCACTAGGCCATGTTACAGATCCAATCATAGAGGTGACACAAAAGGTAGAGGGAATAGGGGAAAAGATACCTTAATCCAGGAAGCCTTCTGGGAGGAAATGTGATTTCAATAAGGCTTTGAAGGTTCTACTCCCGGCTCTGCCACTTGTCTACTGTGTAACCGTGGGCAAGTTGCTCAACTTCTCTGTGCCTCAATTACCTCATCTGTAAAATAGGGATTAAGACTAGGACAGGGACTGTGTCCAACCTTACTTGTTTTATCTAACCCAGCGCTTAGTATAGTGCCTGGCACACAGAAAGTGATTAAATACCATTAAAAAAAAATGTGAGCCAGAGGTGGCCTGCTTGGAACCGTGAGTCATGAGTGGAAAATGAGGTGCTGGAGGTTCAGATGCAGGCAAGGTTTAATTTGAGAAGCAGCGTGGCCTAGTGGAAAAAGCATAGGCATGGAAGTCAGAGCACCTGGGTTCTAATCCTGGGTCATCCAGTTGACTGCTGGGTGACTTTAGACAAATCATATCACTTTTCTGGGCCTCAGTTTTCTCATCTGCAAAATGGGAATTCGGTACAGTTCTCCCTCCTACTTAGACTGTGAGCCCCATGTGAGACCTGATTATCTTGTATCTACATCAGCACTTAGCATAATAATAATGATAATAATGGTATTTGTTAAGTGCTTACTACATGCCAAGCACTGTTCTAATTGCTGGATAATTATGGTATTTATTAAGCACTTTTCATTCATTCATTCAGACATATTTATTGAGCACTTACTATGTGCCAGGCACTGTACTAAGTGCTAGGATGGATACAAGCAAATCTGATTCGACATAGTCCCTGTCCCATGTGGGGTTCACAGTCTCAATCCCCATTTTATAGATGAGGTAACTGAGGCACAGAGAAGTGAAGTGACTTGCCCAAGGCCACCCAGCAGACAAGTGGTGGAACAGGAATTAGAACCGATGACCTGATTGCCAGGCCTGTGCTCTATCCACTAAGTCCATTGTTGGGTAGGGACCGTCTCTATATGTTGCCAACTTGTACTTCCCAAGCGCTTAGTACGGTGCTCTGCACACAGTAAGTACTCAATAAATACGATTGAATGAATGAATGAATAAGCCATGCTGCTTCACATAATAAGCATTTAATATTATTATTATTGTTATTATTATTTTCATTATGTGCCAAGACTGAGTCATGGAGCACCTCAGCCATGTGCTCCATGTGGGACAGCAACTTTGTTGGGTCTAATTATAGTAATAATAATGGTAGAATTTGTCAAACAATGTACAGAGCACTTGGAAAGATACAAGATAACCAGATTGGACATCATCCTGTCCCACATGGGGCTCGGAGTCTAAGGCAGAGGGCCTATCTCCTCCAAGAGGCCTTCCCTGACTAAGCCCCCCTTTCCTCTTCTCCCACTTCCTTCTGCGTTGCACTGACTTGCTCCCTTTGTTCATCCCCCCTCCCAGCCCCACAGCACTTATGTACATATCTGTCATTTTATTTATTTGTATTAATGTCCGTTTCCCCTCCTCTAGACTGTAAGCTCATTGTGGGCAGGGAATGTGTCTGTTTATTGTTGTATTGTACTCTCCATTCATTCATTCATTCATTCAATCATAGTTATTGAGCGCTTACTGTGTGCAGAGCACTGTACTAAACTCTTGGGAAGTACAAGTTGGCAACATATAGAGACGGTCCCTACCCAACAGTGGGCTCGCGGTCTAGGAAGCACTTAGTACAGAGTTCTGCACGCAGTAATTGCTAAATAAATGATTGATTGAATGAATGAATGGATGAACAGTTCCCCATTTTACAGATGAGGAAACTGAGGCACAGAGAAGTCAAGTGGCCTGTCCCCATAGCAGGCAAGCCAAGATTAGAACACAGGTCCTCTGACTCCTAGGGATGTGCTCTTTCTACCAAGGGGAAGGGGTGGTAGCAAGGAGAGAGATTTAGCATAAGGACATTATTGTGCCTTTACATATTGCAGTATGGCATTTGTTAAGCCCTTACTGTGTGCCAGGCACTATACTAAGCCCTGGGGTGGATCCAAGGAAATCAAGTTGGATACAGTCCCTATCTCATGTGGGCCTCACAATCTCAATCTCTATTTTACAAATAAGGTAACTGAGGCACAGAGTATGGAAGTGACTTGCCCAGGGTCACGCAGCAGACAAATGGCAGAGCCAGAATTAGAATCCATGACCAACTCCCAGATCCATGTTCCATCCCCTACACCATGTTGTTTTTACATTACCTTACATGCTGCTTTTATATTTATATTACCTGGAAGGATGATGAAAGAGGTGATAGAGGCAGGGAGAGAGGGGGGAACATGAGAAGTTGACCATAGAAATCGAACTGCTACCACCTCGCAACAGGCAGCTGCTTCTACTGCTGCGTGGGTCCCGGCCACCACCAACCTGCAAGGTCAGATCCGAGAACTTGCGGACGGACGGACGGTCTCTGCCAGCCAAATATGGAGTGCTGGGGTCGGTGCAATAGTGAGTCGGGCCGGGGGCGGATTTTCCCTCAAAGATACGTAATCATCTGGTGCAAAAAATAGAACCCACCAAACAAGAGCAATCAGTCCCAGTTTGGCTGCCACATTTTGCATTTCAAAATCAGATGGGTCATTCTTTCTTCTCCTTTAGTAATGTGCAAGTGACTAAAAGCCACCCACCTACCCTGCTGTTCTTTAAATCTTCCAGCTACAAAGTCAAAACTCTGTCGTGCCCGAGGATTCCTTTCAGGGTGACTTCCATGTAGGCGTTAATATGCCTTCCTGATTTGCCTTAGTTTGGACCTCTCCAGGGCCAGTAACTCACTCTGTGGCCCCTGAGGACACTTGTTAGCCCTTGTCATCTTCTCGGCCAGAGGCAGGCTACTTCTCAGCAAGTTTGTGAAAACACCCAAATTGCACCAGATGGAATGCAATCACACCAGATGGTTGAGGAGGTTTTAACTCATTCTAAGGGATCTGAATTAACATCAGTGCAGTTTTCCCTTTCCACACCCCCAACCTTAGCATATGCTCCTGATTCCCTCTGAGACGGGGAGCCCAGTATGGGAAAGGGACTATTTCTGACCTGATGATCTTATATCTATCCTGACTCCACCACTTGTCTGCTGTGTGACCTTGGCCAAGTCTCTTCACTTCTCTGTGCCTCAGTTACCTCATCTGTAAAATGGGAATCCAGACTGGGAGCCCCATGTGGAACAGAGACTGTGTCCAACCCTATTAGCTTGTATCTACCCCAGTGCTTAGTATGGTACCTGGCCCATAGCAAACACTTAACAAATACCATATGTTATTATTATTACCCCAGTTCTTAATACAGTGCTTAAAACATAGTAAACATTTGACAACTACCATTATCATTTTTACTACTGATTCGTGAGAACGTTTTCAGTGCAGGAAGATAATTATTCAGTGGGAGCATTTAATTCCCAGTGAGATCTTCATAGCCTAGGAAAACAGAGGAAGAACCAATTTGCGTGATAATTCAGGAAATGTGGTCTTTGGGCCTGAATTATTCAGATACTTGCCATTGTTAATGATTGTGGTATTTGTTAAGTGCTTGCTATGCCCTATACTAAGCGCTGGGGGAGAATCAAGCTAATCATGTTGGACACAGTCCCTAGCCCACATGGGGGGACACAGTCCAAGGGGAGAGAGAGCAGGTATTGCGTCTCCAGTATACAGATGAGGAAACTGAGGCACAAAGAAGTGAAGTGACTTGTCCAAGGTCACACAGCAGGCAAGCGGCAGAGTGTCCCCTGGTAACATGAACTTTTAATTCCATTACCAGGGAGACCCACCTATTCTTCTTCTTCCTTCCAGATCCCTCAGCGTCAACTCTGGAGGCAATGGGCCACAAGGAAGAGGATGACTGTAGTTCTTGGAAGAAACAGACCAACAATATCCGGAAAACCTTCATCTTCATGGAAGTGCTGGGATCGTAAGTACTGGGTTAGGGGTCCCTGGGCAACCCAGGCAGCTTGCTCCCAGCATATGATGATGATGATGATGGTATTTGTTAAGTGCTTACTATGTGTCAAGCACTGTTCTAAACACTGGGGTAGAAAGAAGCTAATCAGGTTGGATAGTCCCTGTTCCACATGGGGCTCACAGTCTAAATCCCCATTTTACAGATGAGGTAACTGAGGCACAGAGAAGTTAAGAGATTTGCCCATAATTACACAGCACACAAGTGGCAGAGTCGGGATTGGAACTCAAGTCCTTCTGACTCCCAGTCCATGCTCTATCCACTAGGCAATGCTGCTTCCCTAAGCAAAAGGGTCTCTCCAGAGGAAGGGCCTACTATGAAGCTGGGGTAAGGGGGCACACTGGTGGTCTCCTGCCAGTCTAGACTCTGCCCAGTGACTAAGCTCTGCCCTAAGGGTCCTGGAGGCACTTGCTCTTTCAGGGGCTCAGAGTGCCATTTAGTGATCCAGAGCTGGCATTCCTACTGGCTCTCTGGCAGTGCCCCTCTGCCCAAAGTCAGGAGATTGGCCTAGGATGTCTCAGGAGAAAGTCGGGGGAATACTGTATTCTAACTAACCCTCCCTCTGTGTTTGGTCTCACAGCCACTCTCCTCTCCCAACCCCTTGCTGAGGAATAGCTCTGAGCAAGCTCAACTCTCAAGGAACTTCGGGGAACAGAATCCCCACTTAACAACCTTCTCTCAGCCAGGGAACGAAGGGAGACACCAAGCATAATGACCATATTGCTACCCACACTCAATCAAAAGCCCCATGCCGCTGGCTGACAAATTGACCTAAGCTGCCTGGGCTAGAGGACCGTTCACCCAGCTGAGACCCCACGTGGATCACTTCCAGCTTATGCAAACTTGACTCTGCCACTTTCTGTCAGCGACCACTCTCCACTGGCTACCCTGGTCCTTCTGCAATTGGAGGGAAAGGCAGTTGGCCAACTGAGGCTGGGCTCTGGCCACAGGGTCAAGCAGGAGAGCTAGCAGATTGAATTCCTCTCCAGGACCTTGGAGACTTTGTGTGACTTCAGCTGGAACAGGATCAGAACAGAGACTCAGGTCTATCTGTTGTTATATTGTACTCTCCCAAGCACTTTGTACAGTGCTCTGCACACAGTAAACGCTCAATGAATGCAATTGAATGAATTAATTGAATGAATGGGTCCTGACTCATACATGTGCCAGCCCTGAAAGAGACAACTATCCCTGACATCACACTTTCCTTCATTCATTCTTTCAATGATATTTATTGAGTGCTCACTGGATGCAGAGCACTGTAGTAAGTGCTTGGAAGAGTACAATATAACAATAAACAGACACAATCTCTGCCCACACCCGCTTACAGTCTAGAGGGAGAGACAGACACTAGGGTCACCTCTGAAAGTGGACAGAAGACTTTCAGAAAGCTGCCCAGCTTAGGAGTCTGGGAGGGAAAATATAGAAGCCACAAGGCTCTAGATGTTTGCAGGGAGAGAGGCTTCTATTCATCCCCCCCACAAAGAAGGTCCTGAGTCATATAAATACTTGGCTTCTGGCCCCAGCCTGCAGATACTGCAGTTGGGCCATGGGGAGAGAGTGGGAGGGGCAGGAGAGCTGGAAAGCTGTGCAAAATGGCCTCCCAAGTTCAGCCTGCATCATCACCTGGAGTGAGGACCATTGCTAGAGGAACACCACCCCCACCATCGGGCTGACTAGCCCATTGGCTAGGATCTACTGGCCATCAAACAATGCCAGTGCCCTCTTTTCCCATGGGTCCAAAGCAGAAGAACTGAGGGGGAAGAGGGACAAGCTGGGATGCAGGAAGCCTGGGTTGTGTTCTTCAATTCTGCCCATCCCCCTTTCCTTCAAGGGAAATACCCTTGCTGATCTCCCTGTCAAGAGGATAACTGGAGGTTTGGAGTCAAGTGTAAAGCAAAGTAGCCTAGTGGAAAGAGCACAGGCCTGGGAGTCAGAAGGACCTGGGTTCTAATCCCAGCTCTGCCGCTTGTCTGCTGTGTGACCTTGGGCAAATCATTTAACTTCACTTTGTCTCATTTATCTCATCTATAGAATGAGGATTAAGACCATGAGCCCCATGTGGGGCATGGACTTTGTCCAGCCTGACTAGCTTGTATCTACCCTAGCACTTAGTACAGTGCCTCGTACATAATCAGCGCTTAGCAAATGCCATTTTTGGGGGAAAATTGTTCCCAAGTGGAAAAAGCCCTGGCCTGGGAGTCAGAGGACCTGGGTTCTAATCCCTGCTCTGCCACTTACCAACTGTGTGAGCTTGGGCAAGTCATTTCATTTCTCTGGGCCTCAGTTCCCTCATCTGCAAAATGAGGATTCAATACCTGTGCTCCCTCCTAGTTAGAATGTGAGTCCCCTGTCAGACCTGATTATCTTGTACCTACCCCAGTGTTTAGTACATTCATTCATTCATTCAATCATATTTATTGAGTGGTTACTGTGTGCAGAGCACTGTACTAAGCGCTTGGGAAGTGCAAGTTTGCAACATATAGAGACAGTCCCTCCCCAACAGCGGGCTCACAGTCTAGAAGGGGAGATAGACAACAAAACAAAACATATAAACCAAATAAAATAAATAGAATAAATATGTACAAGTAAAATAAATTAATAAATAGAGTAAAAAATATGTACAAACATATATACATATATACAGGTGCCGTGGGGAGGGGAAGGAGGTAAGGCCCCCCCCACCTTGGAGAGGGGGAGGAGGGGGAGAGGAAGTGGGGGCTCAGTCTGGGAAGGCCTCCTGGAGGAGGTGAGCTCTCAGTAGGGCTTTGAAGGGAGGAAGAGAGCTAGCTTGGTGGATGTGTGGAGGGAGGGCATTCCAGGCCAGGGGGAGGACGTGGGCCGGGTGTCGACGGCGAGACAGGCAAGAACGAGGCACGGTGAGGAGATTAGCAGCAGAGGAGTGGAGGGTGCGGGCTGGGCTGTAGAAGGAGAGAAGGGAGGTGAGGTAGGAGGGGGTGAGGTGATGGAGAGCCTTGAAGCTGAGGGTGAAGAGTTTTTGCCTGATTTGTAGGTTGATTGGTAACCACTGGAGATTTTTGAGGAGGGGAGTAACATGCCCGGAGCATTTCTGCACAAAGACGATCTGGGCAGCGGCGTGAAGTTTGGATTGAAGTGGGGAGAGTCAGGAGGATGGGAGATCGAAGAGGAGGCTGATGCAGTAATCCAGTTGGGATAGGATGAGAGATTGAATGAGTAGGGTAGTGGTTTGGATGGAGAGGAAAGGGCAGATCTTGGCGATGTTGCGGAGGTGAGACCGGCAGGATTTGGTGACGGATTGAATGTAAGGGGTGAACGAGAGAGTGGAGTCGAGGATGACACCAAGGTTGCAGGCTTGTGAGACGGGAAGGATGGTAGTGCTGTCAGCAGTGATGGGAAAGTCAGGAAAGGGCAGGGTTTGGGAGGGAAGATAAGTAGTTCAGTCTTGGACATGTTGAGTTTTAGATGGCGGGCAGACATCCAGATGGAGATGTCCTGAAGGCAGGAGGAGATACGAGCCTGAAGGGAGGGAGAAAGAGCAGGAGCAGAGATGTAGATTTGGGTGTCATCAGCGTAGAGATGATAGTTGAAACCGTGGGAGCAAATGAGTTCACCAAGGGAGTGAGTGTAGATAGAGAACAGAAGGGGACCGAGAACTGACTCTTGAGGAACCCCTACAGTTAGAGGATGGGAGGGGGAGAAAGAGCCCGCAAAACAGACTGAGAATGAACGGCAGGAGAGATAAGAGGAGAACCAGAAGAGGACAGAGACTGTGAAGGCAAGGTTGGATAGCATGTTGAGGAGAAGGGGGTGGTCCACAGTGTCAAAAGCAACTGAGAGGTCGAGGCGGATTAGGATTAGTACAATGTTTGGCACATAGTAAATGCTTAACAAATGCCATGGTTATTAAGTGGGAATGGGAGAAATTTGGAGGAACGCAATCGGAAATTCCATTTGCTTCTCCAAAATTCGAAGAACAAGTGGGCTGCTTAATTGAGCCTTATGAAGCCAAGGCTGCTGCCGTTTCAGCACACCCACCTTCACAACAAGCACACTTCACAATGTCACTGCTGATGACCCCTGCACAAGAAGCTCAGCAACAGGGACAAACAACCTGGATTTCCAGGATGGCCCTTTGAATTCACCTGCTTCTTTATTTACTCAGAGCACCTCAATATCAATCACTGACAACCCCCAAACAGAACAAAACGTCTGTAAGTGCCTTGTGAGGCAGGAGAGCTGGATGTGCTTTTCCCCATTTTAGAGATGAGGAAATTGAGGCCCAGACACACAGCAGACCAGTGGCAGAGTTGTAATGCCCAGTCCCATGCACTCTCCTCTAGGATATAGTGTCACGACTTCATTAGTGGAAACCTGGTAGATGTCCAAGAACTCAGACTTCCTCACTTCAAACTTTACACTCTTCCTACTGGATCACATAAATTGGATTTAATCAATGTGATAAGTTTGGGGGAATAAGAGTGCTATTGAATACCAAAGAATTATTATCCCTCTAGACTGTAAGCTCATTGTGGGTAGGGAATGTGTCTGCCATCTCAAACGGCACTTAGTTCTGTGCTCTGCACAAAGCATTCAATACCAATTATGAAGATGATAAATTTTAGCTTCTAGAAGAATAACATCTCAGTGTATCAAAAGAAATGAATACCCAGTCTTCTCATCAGAAAGGTTCCCCATTTGAGTCCTGCTTATAGAGGTTTTGCCTACAAAAAAAAACCCTTTTTTAAGAGAGAGTTTTGTCTGAAATGGCACAGAGCAAACCTAGCATTCTGCTCCAACCCTAAGAAGCTGAGAGTCAGGGGACCTGGCTTCTAATCCCGACTCCACCACTTTCCTGCTGTGTGACCTTGGGCACGTCACTTAACTTCTCTATGCCTCTGCTTCCTCATCTATGAAATGAAGATTTAATATCTATTCTCCCTCTCCTTTAGACTGAGTGCCCCACATGGGTCAGGGACTGTGTCCAATCTGATTAACATGTATCTACCCCAGCACTTAGTGCAGTGCCAGACACATAGTATCTGCTTAATAAACACCATAATTATTGTTCTGTGCATCTCAGTATCCTAATTTTAAAGCAGTTTGTGTCTGCCTGGTAAATGCCTCCACAGCAGAAATTATGACCTCTCCCAGATGCTTAATACCACTCTCTTCACCCAGTGAAAGCTCAATAAATACTTTGAGGGATTGATTGATGTTGCCCAACCCCTGTTTGAAGCAGAGCCTTGGGGTTAGAGAGGAGATTATAGAATGTTTGCAGCATATAAATGTTAATCCTACAGATTCTGAGTGCAGGCCACCGACAAAGAGCTTGGGGAAAATTTGAAAGAAATTTGGAACCCTGCCATAGACGAGCTTATGATCTAATGGGAGAGGCAGCTGATGTTTAAAAAAAAGATAAATGAGCCATAATTAAGAGAATACAGATGTAGCAAATATATAAAGAAAAAGATAATAAGGTTTTGGGGGAATTGGTTTGAGGGTTGGGGAAGGGACTAGCTATACATATATAGCTATATATATATACATATATATATATAGAGAGAGAGAGAGCTATAATTCTATTTTTTCTGATGGTATTGACACCTGTCTACTTGTTTCATTTTGTTGTCTGTCTCCCCCTTCTACACTGTGAGCCCATTGTTGGGTAGGGACCATCTCTATATGTTGCTGATTTGTGATTCCCAAGCGCTTAATACAGTGCTCTGCACACAGTAAGTGCTCAATAAATATGACTGAATGAATGAACGAATAATGCATGCGTACTGAGGTGGCTAGAAGGGTGTGGTCAATCAGGGAGTGCTTCCCGAAGAAAGTAATTTTTAAAGAAGTTCTTTGGAAGTTTGGATATAGCCAGTTTGGTGAAGGTCAGGAAAGAGGATGTTACAAATTGGGGGTGGGGGATGGAGGTGGGGGTGTTGGCATATGCAATGCCGAAAGTAGGAGGTAGAAGAGTCAAGAGTGAGGAATGGATCGGAGGGTAGTATGGAAGTCTTTCAGAGCATGAGCTGAGGTGATGTAGTAGTAGCATCTACTGAGCACCCACTAAGTGCAGTGCCCTCTATTAAACATTTGGGTAATGTGAAACAATCAGTCGATCAATGGTATTTATCAAGCACTTACTGTGTGCAGATCACTGTACCAAGCACTGGGAAGAATACAATGTAGCGGAGTTAAAGGGGTGGGGCCCTCGCCATCGTTCCCCTTTCCTGCTCCACCAGTGAATCTCTCGTGCCCCTCCAGAAGCCCAAACCTCCTCCCCACAACCCTACCAATTGGTCTCCATGCTGCCGAGATGGGGGCGGAGTGGATTCCGGAGGGCCCACACTCCTTCTTCACCTCCCCACTTGTCATATATCCTGCTCCAGACACTGAACCCACCCACTGCCCCCAAGGAGCTTACACTCTAATGGAAGACATTGTAGTGGGAGAAGGAAGAAGATAAGACAAACCAGCTGATGGAGAATCTTGGAGCCAGAGGAAATGCTGAGAGGGACTAGCTGAGCACTAGGAGGAGAGGTCCTGGCTGACTTTGGTCACATCATCCCCACCAAACATCCATGGACATATATGTTTACACATCTATAAATCTATTTATTTATATTAGTTCATGTTTACTTGTTTTGATGTGTATATACCTATAATTCTATTTATTTATACTGATGCTATTGATTCCTGTTCATTTGTTTTGCTGTCTGTCTCCCCCCCTTCTAGACTGTAAGCCCATTTTGGGCAGGGATTGTCTCTATTGCTGAATTGTACTTTCCAAGTGCTTAGTACTTTGCTCTGCACACGGTAAATGTTCAGTAAATATGACTGAATGAATAATTGAATGAACAGTGACGGTATTTCAAGACATCTCCTGAGGGAAGTATGGATGAGTGGAGCTTTGAAAACACTTCCTTTTGGCTCCCACCACATTAAAGCAAATGTTTCTGATTTGGACGTTCATTGGCCAAGTCAATATTTTTCAAAGAAGCAAATATTTGGGCTGTTCAGAGGTGCCTGAGTAAGCCCATGACTTCTGGAGCAACATTTTGTTCAGAAAAAAAAAATTGCCTAAGTCACTGATGTCTGAAAGTCTGGATGCCTGGCTGCTAATCTCCACCCAAAATGCACTGCATCCAGACTCCTTCTTGCCTCCAATGAAGCTGTCTAAAGCCTTTGACTATTTAAAAGCCATCATTCTTCACTCACGAACAGCCTCAGAGATAGGAATGCCAATTTGGATAAAGATCTAATGTAACACATTGAACTGCAGAACTTTTCTGAAGGTTCCCTCTTCACCTTCCCTCTCTCCAACCCACCATTTCATTCATTCATTCATTCATTCAATCGCATTTATTGAGCGCTTACTGTGTGCAGAGCACTGTACTAAGTGCTTGGGAAGTACAAGTTGGCAACATATAGAGACGGTCCCTACCCAACAATGGGCTCACAGTCTAGAAGGGGGAGACAGACAACAGAACAAAACATGTGGACAGGTGTCAAGTCATCAGAATAAATAGAAGTAAAGGTAGATGCACATCATTGACAAAATAAATAGAACAGTAAATAGTAAATAGAATAGTAATCATCAGATCTCTTGGGCAGGCTGGCCTAAATTTAAGACATAGTTGGTTTCTGAAAACTGTTTTTTGAGTCCAAACGCTTTCCGAGGGAGCCAAATTTTTCATAGGAACAACATTATAAATTGGAGTCATCTATTGGTCAGAAAATCCGTTTTCACCGAATTCACCCAGACATCTACCGATGAGTGACATAGCTACATAAATGCATTTATAGTGATTTAGAGAGTTTCCACAATCGGATAGTCTACTTTTGACTTCGACAGAAGTAAAAAAGATATGTTGATCTCTGGGGACTCTGCCTGGTGATAGGGATAGACTCTCCCTACTGTGTCTCCCACCTCTCCTGCTCCCTTCTCCCTGTCCTAGGTCTGCCACTTTTCATTCATTTGTTCAATCATATTTATTGAGCACTTACTGTGTGAAGAGCACTGTACTGAGTGCTTGGATAACACAATTCGGCAACATATAGAGACAGTCCCTACCCAACAATGGGCTCATAGTCTAGAAGGGGGAGACAGACAGCAAAACAAAACAAGTAGTCAGGTGTCAATACCATCAAAATAAATAGAATTATAGATATACACATCATTAATAAAATCAATAGAGTAATAACTATGTACAAATATACACAAGTGCTGTGGGGAGGGGAAGGGGGTAGGGCAGATGGCGGGAGTGGGGGTGATGGGGAGGGGAGGAGGAGCAGAGGATAAGGGGGGGCTCAGTCTGGGAAAGCCTCCTAGAGGAGGTGAGCTCTTAGTAGGGCTTTGAAGGGAGGAAGAAAGCTAGTTTGGTAGATGTGTGGAGGGCGGGCATTCCAAGCCAGAGGTAGGACGTGGGCCAGGGGTCAAAGACGGGACAGGTGAGAATGAGGTACAGTGAAGAGGTTAGCGGCAGAGGGGAGGAGTGTGCGGGCTGGGCTGTATAAGGAGAGAAGGGAAGTGAGGTAGAAGGGGGAAAGGTGATGGAGAGCTCATTTGCTATGTGACCTTGGGCAAGTCACTTTACTTCTCTAGGCGTCAGTTACCTCATCTGTAAAATGATAATTGAGACTGTGAGCCCCACATGGGACAGAGACTGTGTCCAACCTAATTTGCTTGTATCAACTCCAATGCCTAGTACAGTGCCTGACACATAGGAAGTGCTAAAAACCTCCCACAATTATTATTATTATTATTTCGAACTTTCCTCTGCTTTAACCCTCCACACTGCAGCTTTTAAAATTGTTTCCCCATTTCCTTGCCACTTCCCATCCACTCATTCATCACTGCTCATGCCCCAAGACCTCCAGAAAGGAGGAAACATTTGTAAATTTGAAACTATGTTGTAAAACCAAAATCAGGTGTAAAATTAAAATAGCGAGTGATGTTCATTTTAGTTAAAATTCCTAAATGCAGAACTGTCTCGAAGACCAGTATAATAATAAGCATAATAATAAGTAATAAGTAAGTAATAAGTAAATAAGTAATAAGTAATAAGTAATTATAAGTATAATAAGTCATACCTCCCAGGCCATGACTTAGAGCAAATTAGTCTGGACCTAAGAGAAATCATAAAGAAAGTCTGTAAGAAATGAAATGACCACATCTCATGGGACTCTATCTCTGGTTGTAGGGGAAACTTAGGGTTTTTGAGGATTACGTTCTTAGTCTGTGGCTATGGGGAGCAGTGAGAGATAAGATATGTTTAAGATATTTTAGATATATATAAGATATATTTACTATTCTATTTATTTTATTTTGTTAATATGTTTTGTTTTGTTGTCTATCTCCCCCTTCTAGACTATGAGCCCGCTCTTGGGTAGGAACCATCTCTATATGTTGCCAACTTGTACTTCCCAAGCACTTAGTACAGTGCTCTGCACACAATAAGCGCTCAATAAATACGACTGAATGAATAAGATATATTGGTTGTGGGAGTTGGCTGGCGTAGATTTTTACAGGTCGGTGAAAATCTTATCAAACTACAAGGCTGCTTTAATAGATCATCCAAGAGGCTCTCCACCCAGAAGCATATTTCCAGCTGCCAAGCTCAGAGGCTGAAAAGGCTTCTTGAGATCAACAAGGATGTAAAGACCCTGCAGTTGCATCATCAATAGTATTTATTGAGCACTACTGGGTGCAGAACACTGTTCTAAGCCTTTGGGAGAGTGGGGAAGCAGCATGGCCTAGTGGCAAGAGCACTGGCTTGGGAGTCAGAGGACATGGATTCTAATCCCAGCTCCACAACTTGTCTGCTGTGTGACCTTGGGTAAGTCACTTAATTTCTCTGGGCCTCAGTTACCTCATTTGTAAAATGGGGATTAAGACTGTGAGCCCATGAAGGACAGGGACTGTGTCCAACCTGATTACCTTATATCTATCACAGTGCTCAGAACAGTGCTCATTGTAAGAACTTAAAAAATACCATAATTATTATTACAATATAGCAGAGTTTATTGACATGTTTCCTGCCCACAATGAGCTTACAGTCTAAAGGGGAAGGCAGACACTGATATAAATAATTTATAATATGATTTTATCCGTAAATAGAGTGGAGCCATTATCAACCAATCAAAGGAACTCACTAAGAGATTACCAAATACAGAGTACTGTACCAATTGCCTGGGAGAGCACAACACAACAGAACCAGCATACATGTTCCCTGCCCTCAGTACCAGGTGGACTGTGTGACAATCTGGCTAAATGGGCAGGCCAGGCCAGGAGCGACTCTGTGCTGGGGCTGGAGGTTATGGGGCAGGGAGGGAGGAAAAGGGAGCCTTAGCTTCTTGTAAGGAGTGGGAAGTGGGGCACAAAACACAGAATCCAGGCCATGAGGTGAAAACCAAGGGGAGACAGGAGGGCCGGAGAAAATGCTACCCAACCTTCTTAGTCCTGCCAAAGAATTAGCTCTGACTTGGGGTAATCTGATCACACCCAGGTACAGGTGATGTGGATCAATCAATCAACCAATCAATCAATTGTATTTATTGAGTGCTTACTGTGTGCAGAGCACTGTACTAAGCACTTGGGAAGTACAAGTTGGCAACATATAGAGACAGTCCCTACCCAACAGTGGGCTCACAGTCTAAAAGGGGGAGACAGAGAACAAAACCAAACATACTAACAGAATAAAATAAATAGATATGTACAAGTAAAATAAATAAATTAATTAATAGAGTAATAAATATGTACAAAAATATATACATATATACAGGTGCTGTGGGGAAGGGAAGGAGGTAAGATGGCGGGGATGGAGAGGGGGACGAGGGGGAGAGGAAGGAAGGGGCTCAGTCTGGGAAGGCCTCCTGGAGGAGGTGAGCTCTCAGTAGGGACTTGAAGGGAGGAAGAGAGCTAGCTTGGCGGATGGGCAGAGGGAGGGCATTCCAGGCCGGGAGGATGACGTGGGCTGGGGGTCGATGACCCCTTGGCCCCAAGGCCAAGAGAAACTTGCCAAGTCAGCTCCCTAGGGGCCTGCCCCAAGCATGACAGCTTCACGAACAGGACTTCTGTTCTAAATCTCTCATTTTCACGTACTAAAATCCACTCCTATACCTAGGTGCCAAGATCTGCACTATTGGTGGTTACCTCCTCAAGGGCAGGGACTGTAACTTTCCTCAGACCTCCTGGTACAGATGAAGGAGAACCTATCCCTCATAAGGAATATGTCTGTTTATTGTTATATTACACACTCCCAAGTGCTTAATACAGTGCTCTGCCCACAGTAAGCACTAATAAATATGACTGACTGTCTAAAGTGAAAATGCACTAGAGAAGTAGCTTGGCCTAGTGGATAGAGCATGAGCCTGGGACTCCAAGTACCTGGGTTCTAGTCCTGGCTCTGCAACTTGTCTGCTGGGTGTCCTGGGGCAAGTCACTTCACTTCTCTGTGCCTCAGTTTCCTCATCTGTAAAATGGGGATTAAGATTGTGAGCCCCACGTGGAACAGGGACTGTGTTCGACTCAATTTGTTTGTATTGACTTATGTGCCTGGCAAATAGTAGGCACTGAACAAATACCATAATTATTATTATTACAGGAACAGGGAGGAGAGGTCCCACCCTAACCCTAACTTTTAACTCTAATCCCCACCAGTTGGCTGCTGGAGAGGCTCTGTACAGCTGCTGAAAAGTCCATCTCCATGTGATAAATGTGTAAGCTTGTTGTGGGCAGGGAATGTATCTACCAACTCTGTTGCATTGTACTCTCCCAAGTGCTTAGTAGAGGGCTCTGCACACAGTAAGTGCTTAATAAATACCGCTGATATTACATAAGCGCACAATAATGCACCCATATTGAGGTCACAAGAACATTTTGTGGAATCCAGGTCCTCTCGGTCATTAGTGGGGGCAGGCAGAAAGGCATAATTGTATGTGAAAAAGCTCCTGAGTCCTGTGGCTAATTATGGGTGTCCTGGTATGACATTGGAGACTAATTATCACCTAAATGTTGTCTGACTTGGTATTTCGCTTGAGACCATGCTCTAAGCCAGTGCTCTAAGATTTAGCCAGCAGGCTAAATCTTTCCTCTTGGTGCTCTCTTTGCAGAGGAGCCTTTTCAGAAGTTTTCTTGGTGAAGCAAAGAATGACTGGGAAACTCTTTGCTCTGAAATGCATCAAGAAGACTCCCACCTTCCGAGATAGCAACTTGGAGAATGAAATAGCTGTCTTGAAAAAGTGAGTCCCCACTAGGATTTGGGAGGGATGAGGGGAAGGCTTAGGTATGAATCTTTTGGTCCTAGTTTTCCTGTGACTTGACGGAGAATCTCAGAACCCTACTCCAGGAATGACACTCTCGTGGTCCTCATACTCAAACTACCCCAAGAGCAAGAGGTTCATTCTAGCCTTAAATTCCAGCAGGAGAGATTTCAGTAACTCTTCCTTTCTAGAGCAGAACCTTACAGGCAGGAAGTTTCTTCTAGATATCTAACTTCAATTCCTCCTGCTTCAAGGAAAGCCTAGTCTTTTTGGTTCCAGTCTGCAGTGGATTATTATTATCAAATGTTGTCAAGTCATTTCCGATTCATAACAGCTCTATAGTTATATTTTCTCCAGAATAACCTGTCTTCTGCCATAATCTGTAACCTTGCTGACGATTGTTCCATTTACGTTGTTATGGTTTCTATCCATCTACCTGTGGTCTGCATCTTCCACATTTTCCTACTAGGGGAAAATAACTAGTCAACTATCCTCTGAATAAAAATCCTCAGATGTTCTTTGGCCCAGACTAAATAACCTGCATTCTTTTCACTTTTCCTTCTAAATCAGTTTAGAAGAAATGCTCTCCTAGCAGAATTAGGGCACTGTTCCCCAAGAGTGAAGGAATTGGGTTTCATGACCTTTCATTGTCATGCCCCATGCATCATAAACAGTGAATAACAATTTCTTAATACTGCTCCTCCCCTTTCCAGAAAATCTTCAGAACCTGTAAAAGCAGAGGGCATCTAGCCTGGGGAAAATTTAATGGTCCCTTGGGTTGGGATCAGGGGATCTGGTTGGATGAGGAAAATTAATTTCTTTTCTCTTTTCAGAATAAAGCACGAAAATATTGTGACCCTGGAAGACATCTATGAGAGCTCTACACACTACTACCTTGTCATGCAGCTGTAAGTAGGAATGGAGCCTAACTTCCCCCAAACAAGGAGCAGAAAAAAATATTTATGTCAAGCTTGTCTAGGGCGAGTCCAGAAGTGAAATGGCATTGGCAGAGTGGTCTTTGGGAGGGCACTCTACAGGTGCATGAGGAGGCTGAAGGCCACTCTCAGCAATTAATCAATCAATGGCATTTAATAAGCACTTATGTGCAGAACTGTCAGGCAGTCAATCGTATCTACCGAGCACATACTGTGAGCAGAGCACTGTACTAAGCATTTGGAAGAGTACAATATAACAATAACACAGACACACTACCTGCCTACAATGAGCTTACAGTCCAGAGGGGGGGACAGACATTCATATAAATAAATAAAATGACAGCTATGTTCATAAGTGCTGTGGGGCTGGACGGAGGGATGAATAAAAAGAACAAGTCAAGGCGATGCAGAAGGGAGTGGGAGAAGAGGAAAAGAGGGCTTAGGCAGGGAATTGAGGGCACTATACTAAATGCTCAGTACTAAGAGTACAATACAACAGAATTAGCAGACATGTTTCCTGCCCATAATGAGCTTACCAAGGCCCTCTGTAATTCATGATCCATAGCTATGACTCAGTTTTACCCCACTGGCTAGTTGGGGCATTTATTAAGCATTTACCAAGTGTCAAGCACTGTGCTAAGCACAGTGTGTAGCTATGAGATATCAAGACTGGACACAGACCCTGTCACTTATGGAGAACACAAACTAAGAAGGTGGGAGAGAAGGTTATTTCATCCTCATTTTTCATATAAGGAAACTGAGGCCCCAAAAGGTTAAGGGTCTTACCCAAGGTCACCCAGCAGGCAAGGAGCAAAACTGGGATTAGAACCCAGGTTTTCTGACTCCCAGACCCATGCTCTTTCCAGGAGACCACGTTGCCTCTGCCCTTTAAAACAGAACCAGTGTCATGCACTCTGGTAGAAGAGTAGCCTCCATTTAGTCCTCAGCCCAAGTCTCTCCCTCCTCTATAATAATAATAATAATTGTGGTATTTGTTAAGCACTCACTATGTGCCAAGCACTGTTCTAAGCACTGGGGTAGATACAAGGTAATCAGGTTATCCCTCATGGGGCTCACAGTCTTAATCTCCATTTTTCAGAGGAGGGAACTGTGGTCCAGAGAAGTAAAGCAACTTGCCCAAGGTCACCTCGTAGACAAGCGTACTTTCCTCACCTTATTACCCAGAAAATAGGGCCTCTTCAACCTTGGGTGGGAGGGGTGCCTGATTTGGGCTCCCTGACAGTACCTTCTACACATATTCCATGCCCATTACCTCTGCCTATGCCACCAAGAGGCTGGAAATGGTCCCAGCTGTTTTGGAGAGAGGCACGAGTGTGCCGTGCCCTGTGGAGTGCCAGAAAAAGGCTAGCTTTGGCCCAAAGGTAGTGAGGGAGGCCACCAGGCTTCCTTTGCCCCAGGCTCACGATAACCTTAATCTGACCCTGCCTGGAACTTTATAAAGGTGTTTCAGACACCATAACAGTCCAGAGCAGGGTTCAGGGAAGAATTCTAGTCAACCTGCTAGAACTGATTTGCCCAAATCCAGAGCAAGATAGCTCATAGCTCCCTCAAGCCTCTTTTCAGCATTCCCATGCCCAGTAAATAACCGGCATTTCAACCCCTAGAGTCTCCACTTGGCAGTGCTGAAAACAGACGATTTGATCAGTGCTGCCCGATGGTAACAGTAATCTTTCAGAGGCCCTGAGCTGTGTGCTCCAAAAGCAAATGTAGATTAGTACACCATCTGCATATTGTTTAAAGTCAAAATACATGGATCATCCCCTCCCAATAATCCCTCCTTCCCCCATTCCAATGATCCCTCTCCTCCACTGTCGATCAAACAATTGGTATTTGTTGAGCGCTTACTGTGTGCAGAGCACTTTGACTAAGTGCCTGGGAAAATTAAATACAGCAAAGTTGGTGGGCACGTCCCCTGCCCACAAGGACTTAATTCCCGTTGGATTCATTCATTCATTCAATCGGATTTTTTGAGTGCTTTCTGTGTGCAGAGCACTGTACTAAGTGTTTGGAAAGTACAATTCAGTAACAAATAGAGATCAGTTTAGGGTAGCCAGAGTGGCTTAGTGGATAGATCTCGGGCCTGGGAGTCAGAAAGACCTGGGCTTTGATCCCTGCTCTGCTAGTGCTTGCTGCATGACCTTGGGCAAGTCAGTTTACTTCTCTGTGCCTCAGTTACTTCATCTGTAAAATAGGGATTTAGACTGTGAGACCAGTGTGGGACAGGGACAGTTACCTTGTATATACCCCAACAATGAACAGGGCCTGGCATAAAGTAAGTGCTTAACAAATACCATAATTATTATTGTCATTATCATTATTATGACGTTGTACTCCACTATGGGGCTTCCCTTCCAGTTTGAAAAGCAGCTATGGAGCCAGCATTCAGTCAGGTTTTTTTGAGGATTTTTTGTGTTTTTTTAATGATATTTGTTAAGTACTTACTATATGCTTAGAGTACAGTACAAGCACTGTACTATGCGCTGGGGTATTTACAGGGAAATCAATCCATGTCCCCCATGGGGCTCATAGTCTTAATAACCATTTACAGATGAGGTATTTGAGGCATAGAGATGTGAAGTGACTTTTCCAAGGTGACCCAGCAGACAAGTGGTGGAGCTGAGATTAGAACCCAGGTCCTTCTGATTCCCAGCCCTGTGCTCTACCCATGCTGTTTCTCTTAAAAAATACTCCCTTTGGAAACTTGCTCACAGTGAATCAGCATGTGTTCTTTGAGCATGCCTTGATATTAAGCACCCTGGGGCAATGTTAGAGAAGAAACACCATTCCTGAATTGTAGAATCATCTAGTACGGAAACAAAACAGTCAAATAAATAAGAAATGATAATGGTGGTTTTGGTTAAACACTCACTGTGTGCCAAGAACTGTACTAAGCATTGAGGTAAATGCAAGATAATCAGGTTGGACACAGTCCCTCTTTCAGTGGGCTCACAGTCAAAATAGGAGCACGGTAAACACTCAAGTACCATTGATTGAGAATGGGAATTGAATCCCCACTTTACAGATGAAGAAACTGAGGCCCTGGGAGGTTAACTGACCTGCCCAAGGTCACCCAGCAGGCAGGAGACAGAGCTGGGATTGGGGTCATTCATTCATTCACTCAACATATTTATTGACCACTTACTGTGTGCAAAGCACTGTACTAAGCACTTGAGAGAGTACACTACAACAACAAACAGGCACAGTCCTACCCATAATGAGCTCACGGTCTAGTGGGGGAGGCAGACATTAATAAGCATAAGTAAATACATTTCAGATATATACATATGTGCTGTGAGTCTGGGAGGGAGGATGAATGAAGGGAGCAAGTCAGGGTGATGCGGAAGGGAATGGGAGAAGAGGAGAGGAGGGCTTAGTCAGGGAAGGCTGCTTGAAGGAAATGTGCCCAACAATAATGAATCAACTCCTCAGACTCCCAGGCCCATGCTCTATCCACTAGACCACTCTGCATCTTGTATAGTGATAGTGTAAGTATAGTAATTATATGGCAGGTTTACTAACTCACCTGCATTGTACTCTCCCTAGCACTTAGTACAGTGATCTACACGCAGTAAGTGCTCAATATTCATTCATTCATTCATTCAATCTTATTTAATGAGCGCTTACTGTATGCAGAGCACTATACTAAGTGCTTGGAAAGTACAGTTTGGCAACAGATAGAGACAATCCCTACCCAATAATGGGCTCACAGTCTAGAAGTGGTAGACAGACAACAAAACAAAATAAGTAGACAGGCATCAATAGCATGTGCTCAGCACAGTGTAAGTGCTCAAAAAATATGATTAATTGATTGATCACTTACTGTATGCATGTGTTGGGGTGAGTCCACTAGAGTGAGCAAACGTGATTCCCACCCTCAGGGACTTTACTATTTAACTGAGGAGACAAGCACTAAAACAAATTACGGGGAGGGAATGTCAAGAAGTATAAAAATTTAGCCATAAGTGCTTTGGGGTGATGGGGTTTGTTTTTGACTTATCAGACTTGAGTTACTCAGACTTACCTAATCATTATAACTTTAAATAAAAGGTGAGGCATAAAACTCTTCAATCACAGCCTTTCCAGGGGGTCTCCCAGAGAGAGAGGTGGAGTGTAGACCTGCTGAAGTCAACAGGCAAGATTCCCGGGCAGGGGAGCCAGGGATTAGGCTGGGCTCCAGCTAATGAGGCTGCTTTGGCCAGATTAACTCCCAAGAAAGCAGGTCAGATAATGAGAGGCAGTAGACAGCAAGGCAAGGCGATTTGAAAGTCACTGGAGAAACACATCTTGGTCTCCAAGGTCACAGACCTCCAAAGGTGGAGGCTGCTCAGTTTCCTTTCTCCTTGGTTATGGGCAGATCACTTTCAGCCTCAGAGAATGGACCTGAGTCAGTGGACCTGTGTTCTAATCCCAGTTTCACCATGTACCTGCTGTGTGACTTTGGGCAAGTCACTTCACTTCTCTGTGCCTCATGTGTAAAATAGGGAGTAAGTCATTCAATCATATTTACTGAGTGCTTACTGTATGCAGAACACTGTACTAAGAGCTTGGGAAAGTACAGTATAATAATAAACAGACATGCTCCCTGCCTAGGACTGTGAGCCCCATGTGGGATGTAGACTGTGTCCAACCTAATTAGCTTGTACCTATCCCAGAGTTTAGTACAGTCCCTGGCACATAGTAAATGCTTAACAAATATCATTAAAAAAAACCCAACAACTCTCAGCTTTCAGCTGCAGAGGCCCAAAGCCACACTTCTAGTATGAGAGTCATTTTCCTTCTAAAAAATCTATGCTCTCCTACTAGCTATCCCTCCTCTCCTTCACAGCTGTACTCAAAACTCCCATCCCAAGCTAACTCTAGCTGGCTATAGTAGTTAGTAGTATTAGTAGAAGTAGTATATGCTTGATACCATGTACCAGTGGATGTGATGTCCTGTACTTAGCACTTGGGAAGAACAAAGCAAAGCAACACAATCCCTGCCCATAGTTACGATATTTGTTAACTGCTTATGTCCAAGCCCCGTACCAAGAGCTAGAATAGATTAAAGATAATCAGATCTCACATTGGGTTCACATTCTCAGTAGGAGGGAGCACAGGTGTTGAATCCCCATTTTGCAATCAATGGTATTTATTAAGCACTCACTATGTGCAGAGCACTGCACTAAGCACTTGAAGAATACAATAGAATTAGCTGACACATTCCCTGCCTATAACAAGCTTACAGTCTAGATGAATCAATCTATGATATTTATTGAGTGCTTACTGGGAGCAGAGCTCTGTAATAAGCACTTCGGAGAGTACAAGTCTAGAAGGGGTAAGGGAACTGATGCAGAGAGACATTAGGTGACTTGCCCAAAGTCACAGAAAAGGTAAGTGGTAGAGCCAGGATTAGAACCCAGGTCCTCTGATGCCCAGGCCCGTGCTCTTTCCACTAGGCCATTCTGCTTCTCTTCCCATAATGAGATGGGGAAATGGGGAAATGTAGCACTTGCAGGTAAAACTGTACCACTGTTCTTAATACTAAATAGGAGTACCTTTTTTTATGTTTCTAATGAAAAAAAATGGTATTTGTTAAGCGCTATGTGCCAAGCACTGTTCTAAGCACTGAGGTAGACACAAGGTTATCAGGTTGTCCTACATGGGGCTCACAGTCTTCATCCCCATTTTACAGAAGAGGTAACTGAGGCCCAGAAAAGTGAAGAGACCTGCCCAAGGTCACACAGCTGACAAGTGGCAGAGTCAGGATTAGAACCCACGACCTCTGACTCCCAAGCCTGGGCTCTTTCCACTAAGCCACACTGCTTCTCTATTGAAAGAGATCACTTTGTGTTTATATAAATGGTGCCTCTCCTCTCTTAGAATGTCAACTGCTCAAAAGAAGGAATTGTACATGCCCCTTCCTCTGTCCTTCCCCACTGAACCTGGCCCTCACCCTTTCTGCTAAGGGGCCCCAGTGCAAACCAGGGACAGATGAGCCTCAGAGCTGAGGACTGAATTTGTGGCAGCAGCTGATTCATCCCTCAGGGCCAGGAAGGGAAAAGGATTCTAGGCTCCATATTCTCTGCACTGGTGGTCAACCCACCCTCCCTCCTCCCTCCTCCCCCTCCTCCCCACACCTCTCCAGGGTCTCTGGTGGGGAGCTATTTGATCGGATCCTGGAGCGTGGAGTTTACACTGAAAAAGATGCCAGCCTAGTGATTCAGCAGGTGCTGTCTGCAGTGAAATATCTTCATGAGAACGGCATCGTCCACCGGGATTTGAAGGTACCGATGATCCGGGCTTCCTGGAAAGAGGAGTCTTTGGGAGAGTCATTAATGACTCCAAGGCAGCATCACTGGAGCATCAGATGATCAGGCTGGGGTAGTGGTGGTGGGGAAAGTGAAGAACTATTGATCTAGCCAGATGCTAATAATAATAATGATGATGGTATTTGTTAAGTGCTTACTATGTGCCAAGCACTGTTCTAAGTGCTGAGGTAGATACAAGCTAATCAGGTTGGACACAGTCCCTGTCCCACATGGGGCTCACAGTCTTAATCCCCATTTTGTAGATGGGGCAACTGAGGCCCAGAGAATTGAAGTCATTTGTCTAAGGTCACAGAGCAGACAAATGGCAAAGCCCGGGATTAGAACCCAGTTCTCTCTGACTCCCAGGCTTATGCTCTATCCACTAAGCCATGCTGCTTCTCCCCACTTCTTCAGTTCTGCCCAGTAGACTTGTCCCTCTCCAATCCCCATTCACTTGGGGACAGAGGAAGTGTTGATTTCTGGGGAAGACTGTCCGTTATGACAGGATTGGGTCCACGAGAAAGCCCTGCTGCCTTGGAAACGGGAGGAAAACATAATGTGTCTCTTTGATCCTATCTGAACATTGCTTCGCCCATTCAGTGGCATTCATTGAACGCCTACTGCGTGCAGAACCCTGTACCAACAGACATTTGGGGGAGTATAATAGAAGTAAAGACACAATTCCTGCCGCGTGACATTTCCCATCCATCTCTTCCTCCCAGCCCGAAAATCTACTTTACCTCACACCCGAAGAGAACTCCAAAATCATGATCACAGACTTTGGTTTATCTAAAATGGAGCAGAACGGGATCATGTCCACGGCTTGTGGGACGCCGGGTTACGTGGGTGAGTCAGACCCTGCGGGAGAGAGGTTGACCAGCAGCCTGAATCAAACCCAGTGCCCTGGTTCTGCCAGGAACAGTGGGAAGGTGGAATGGGTGGGCTGAGAACAGCCCCCCTCTATCTCACTCCTATCATCACTCTTATCATGACTCCAAATATCCCCCTGTTGCTCACGAATCCTGGATCTTTAGAGCCTATCAGCCCACAGGTCCTTTCTTACAAAGCGCAATTAGTGACTCACATGAGCTTACTTATGGCTCACATTACCTGGAATTTTGCTAACCCCCACTCTGCCTAGCCACTCTGTAATGCCCTCCTGAGGGAAAACTGCCACCACAACCTCAGGGATGGCCTTTCTTCTTCTTCCTCTAAAGCAGGGGGTCCCAGAAAAGGTAACGGGACCTGAGAGCCCAGAGGAGGTTTTTCGTTGTTCTTGTTTTTTAATGGTATTTGTTAAGAGCTGAACCAAAGGGCTCTCTCTCCTTCTCTGTCTCTCTTTCTTTATGGTATTTGAGTGCTTACTATGTGCCAGGCCAGGGTAGATTCAAGTTAATCAGGTTGGGCACAGTCCATGACCTACCTGGGACTCACAGTCTTTTTTTTATGGTATTTGTTAAGAACTTACTATGTGCAAAGCACTGCTCTAAGAGCTGGGGGGATACAAGATGATCAGGTTGTCCCACGTTGGACTCACAATCTTAATCCCCATTTTACAGATGAGGTAACTGAGGCACAGAGAAGTTAAGTGACTTGCCCAAAGTCACTCAGCCGATAAGCGGAGGAGCTGGGATTAGAACCCATGACCTCTGACTCCCAAGCCCGTGCTCTTTCCACCGAGCCATACTGCTTCTCAGCATCTTGATCCCCATTATTTACAGATGAGGTAATTCAGCCACAGAGAAGTTAAGTGACTTGCCCAAGGTCACACAGCAGACAAATGGCAAAGCTGAGATTAGAACCCAGGTCCTTCTGACTCCCAGGTCCGTGCTCTATCCACAAGGACACACCCTCCTCCTAATCTCCCAATCTGAGCTTGGAAAGTTGCAGAAGGTACCTGGTCAACTCTCCGGTTCTGGACTCCTTCATAGGAAAGCCACCCAGACGCAGGGACTCTCTGTGGCCAGGGGGTTCTGAGGCTCTGAACCCCTCTCCCCTCACATCAAACAGTCTCCCCGGCGTATCTCTAGGAACTGATTCCCCTCTCATACCCCCAGCCCTGCTGACCTGTGGGCTTTATCCCTTGGTTCCAGCTCCAGAAGTGCTGGCCCAGAAACCGTACAGCAAGGCTGTGGATTGTTGGTCAATTGGAGTCATCACGTACATCTTGTGAGTAGGAGCCAGATGGGATTGGCTTCCCCAGGGGACCTTGAGCCCCTGTACCCTGAGCCTCCCTCCCTGTCCCTCCTCTCCACCAGCACTTTAATGGTTCCCAGATAGAACCTGTTTCCTCTGCCCGGCCCCTCCCCTGCCAGAAGGGAGTGATCGCCATTCAAGGTGGGAAGATGCAGTAATGAGTAATGGGGTCCCTGTTAAATGCAGGCAGCGGGAGAGAGGAGGCCGGAGACTCACATGTGGATCTTTCTTTCCCGGGGTGCGGCAGGCTGTGTGGGTACCCTCCATTCTATGAAGAAACTGAGTCAAAGCTGTTTGAGAAGATCAAGGAAGGTTACTATGAATTCGAGTCTCCATTCTGGGATGACATTTCCGAGTCAGGTAACATCCTCCGTGCAAACACCCGTAGCTTCACAGATAATTAGAACTGTGGTATTTGTTAACCCCTTACTCTATGCCAAGCAATCAATCAACCGTATTTAATGAGTGCTTATTGTGTGTAGAGCCCTGTACGGAGCACTTGGAAGAGTACAATGTAACAGAGTTGGTAGCCATGTCCCCTGGCAATTTATTCATTCATTCAATTCATTCGTACTTACTGAGCTCTTGCTGTGCGCTTGGGAGAGTACAATATAACAATAATTCCCTTCCCATAACTAGCTTACAGTCTAGAGGGCATTAAGCATTGTACTAAGTGCTGGGGTAGGAATATGATAATCAGGTGGGACAGTCTAAATAGGAGGAAAGCAGGTATGTAATCCCCACTGTAGTGACAAGGAAACTGAGGCCCAGAGAAGTTGTGGCTTGCCCAAAATCACCCAGAAGGCTAGTGGCAGAGCTGGGATTAGAACCCGGGTCCTCTGTCTCTCAGGCTCTTGTTCTTTCCCATAGGCCACACTGGGTCAACAGCCACTCCCTCCCTGAGCGATGTTTTGTAGTGGCAGAGATGTGGTGAGGGGGAAAGGGTAGCAGGGCAGAGACAAATGATGATCTCCCTAAATTTGATGAAAGAGACTACCAGGGACTCTTTGGAGCCTTCAGCCCTGGAGAGCTTTAAACAGCTCTCCTTCTCCCCCTGCCATTATCCTAGATAGTTTAGGAAGCTACCAGTCCCGGGAACAGGGGATTAGACTGGATGATCTCTTTAGGTCCCTTCCAATTCTAGGATTCCATTTGTGATCTCTGCCCTAGAGAAAAGGAGACTGGAGGAGTTAGAGAGAGGTTTGATCCAGCAATGTCCCAGCAAATGGGACCCTAGAGGGGGATGAATGTACTGAGCTGAGAAAGGCAGACAGAGAAACTAGACCTGAAAGCAGCTAGCAATCACATGTCGCACATGTGTCATGCACGTGCCCCACACACGTCACACACGCACCAGTGCCTGGGACTTCAGCATGTGTTAGAGCTTCATCCTCAGAGCTGTACCCGCAGATCTGTGTGGGTGGATATTTTCTCCTCTGTGAGGTTTATGGTGGATTTGGGATTTTTAGACACTGAAAATTGCCACTTTACGAGATTAGTTTGAGACGCATTCACTCCCACATGCCAGCCTGAAGTTCATTTCCAATAGTAGTAAAGAACAGCTGTTGGTTACTGGGCCTCTGATGTCTTCCTACAGCCAAGGATTTCATTTGCCACTTGCTGGAGAAGGACCCAATGGAGCGATATACTTGTGAGAAAGCACTGAGGCATCCTTGGTGAGCTGCCCCTCCCACCCCACCCCCAGGGACACAGAGTAGCCAGAAACCCCCCTCCCCACAACCCCAAACAACCCAGATAGGCCTACACTGGCTTTAAAAAAAATGGTATTTGTTACACCCTTACTATGTGCCAGTCACTGTACTAAGCACTGGGGTAAATACAGGATAATCAGGATGGACACAGGGTTTAAAAAAGGGGGGCTCACTGTCTAAATCCCCATTGTACAGATGAAATAACTGAGATAGAGGGAAGTTAAGTGACTTGCCCAAGTTCACACAGCAGGCAGTGGGAAAACCAGGGTAAGAACCATAGTTCACTGATTCTTAGGCCTGTGCTCTTTCCAATAGGCCACGCTCTTTCTCAGTGCTGTCTTTTCTGGCATCCTAGGCCCTGGAATCTAGGAAAATACCATCTTCCCAGGCTTCGTAGGTCTGTGTTCTGGAAAGGGCAAAGGCAAGGGAAAGTGTTCCCAGTTTCAATAATAGTTGGGGTAGTTGTAAAGAACCTGCTATGTCTCAAGCACTGTAGATAAAATACATTCACATCAGATCTGGGTCCACATGGGGCTCACTGCCTAAGGGGGAGGGAGAACAGTTACTAAATTCCCATTTTATAGCTGAGGAAACAGAGTCACAGAGAAGAAGTGACTTATCCACGGTCACACACAGCAGGCATGTGGCAGAGCTGGGATTAGGACCCAGATCCTGTGATTCCCACCAGACCTGTGCTTTTTCCCAAGAGGCCACAATGGGACCAGGGTCACAAGCCTAAAGTGAGCTGTTTTTTCATCAAGCAAGAACAGATTCCTAGGGGTAGGTGGGGAGCGGACAGGCAGTATGGAAAAAGATCTGCAACAAAGTGTTGAGTCTCAGGGCCGCCAGTGTTTCCCCTGAGATTCCTGGGTGCCCTTCGCATCTCCCCAGGACAGCATTCTGAAAGAAAGCTAAATCCCAGGCAGGCCAAGTCAGGCCCAAGGGGCATCTGTCCTAGGAAGACCCGAGTGAAGAGGAAGCCTCAGTCGCAAGCCTCTCTGCCCCTGGCCCCTCGCCCTGGCTGCAGAAGCCCAAACTGGCCACCTTTTGTTTGGCTCTGAGCTTTCTTGGAAGGGAGAGAAGCTCTCTGCACCAACCCACCCAAATGCAGCAAGACCCTTCCCCACCCTACCCACCACACATCACCTCCTCACTGGTTGTAGACAGCTGGGCTGGCCTCCCCCAGGATGGGGGTAGCCCCTGCCTGCAGCCAGCAGAGCCCCCCCTCTGCTAAGCACCCCTCCCTACCACCGCAGGATTGATGGCAACACTGCCCTGCATCGCGACATCTATGCGTCCGTCAGTCTCCAGATCCAGAAGAACTTTGCCAAAAGCAAGTGGCGGGTGAGTTGCAGGGGACATTGGGGTCAGGGTGGGGGCTCAGCATAGAAGGGCCGGATGGAGACGGGCTCAAAGGCTGGGGTTGTCAGTGCTCTGCACACAATAAGAGCTTTAAAATACGACTGATTGAGTCAGAAACCCAGTTGATCTCCCTAGTGCTTAGTACAGTGACTGGCACATAGTAAGCACTTAACAAATACCATAATTACTATGATTATTATTAGCACAGGAAGACCGTGGGACTCAGGCTCCTAGAGGCTTAACCTCTAGAAGGAGTGAATTCCTAACCCTCCCTGACCCAGAGCCCCCTTCATTTCCAGTACTTAACTTGTCCCCAGCCCCTGAGGAGGAGGGAATTTGTAAATGAAATCCACCTGAGTCCTGAGTGTTCCAAATAACTCTTCCCACCCAATTTACCAGCTCCTAATTCTCTGTCTGACTACCCTCCCACTTAGTTCACTACTGCCCCTTCGTGGTCAAACCTTCACCATACAAACAACAATAATAATCATTGTGGAATTAGTTAAGCGCTTACTTTATATCAAGCGCCGTCCTGGAGTAAATATAATACAATAATAATAACTGTTGTATTTTCTGAGTGTTTACTATGTGTCAAGCACTGTACTAAGCATTCAGATCGAGCACAGCCTCTGTCCAACATGGGGCTCTCATTCTAAGTAGGAGCAAAGACAGGTATTTAATCTCCATTTGATAGATGAGGTATTTAATCCTCATTTTACAATACAAGCAGATCAGGCCCTGTCCCTGTCCTAGACGGGGTTCATAATCTAAGCAGGAGGAAGAACAGGTTTCTTATCTCCTTATTACAAAGGTGGAAAGTGAAGCAAAGAGAAGTGAAGCGACTAGCCAAAGGTCACATGGCAGGCAAGTAGGAGAGCTGGGATTAGAATCCAGGTCTTCTGAGTTCCAAGCCCGTGCTTATTCCATTAGGTCACCATGCACTTAGTACAGTAGTCTGCACCTAGTGAGTGCTCAATAAATGACATTGATTTGTGGCTTAGTGGATAGAGCATGGGCCTAGGAGTCAAAAAAGCCTGGGTGCTAATCCCTGCTCTGCCACTTGTCTGCTGTGTGACCTGGGGCAAATCACTTCACTTGTCTTGGCCTCAGTTACCTCATCTGTAAAGTGGGGATTAAAAGTGTGAGCCCCATGTGGGACAGGGATTGTGTCCTACCCGATTAACTTGTATCTACCCTAGCACATAGAACAGTGCTTGGCACATAGCAAGCGCTTAACGAGTACCATTATTATTATTACTGACTGATTGATTCTCTTACTATGTGCTAAGCAATGGCAGAGGTACAATGCAGTCCTATCAGATGTAATCTAAGGTGGATTTGCCCCTGGGTTTTCTTTGCATTAGTGGGTTCAGCTAGAGCAGGGGGCACCCCTGTGAACTGGGCATCACAGTGCCCCACTCAGAGAATGACCAGAGTAAGGGGACCAGCTTCCTGGAAGCCCATTGCGAAAGGCAGGGAACTTTTCTGCTTCCTCCCAGCAAGCATTCAATGCAGCAACCGTGGTGCACCATATGAGAAAGCTACATATGAACCTGCACAACCCAAGGACCGTTCCCGAAGCTGGAATCAGGCTGCCCGTCGTCCAGGGGTCCGAGACGTCCCGGCCCAGCGGCCCCATGGTCAGCATCCCCAAGGCCTCCAACCCAGACAAGAGCGCACTGCTTCCCATGATGCCTCGGATGGCCTGCCAGCACCCGGTCCTTCTCCCCGCCCCGGGCGACGCCGTCTCTGACAACAGATCAGTCAACTGCTTGGTCAACGGCTCCCTGCAGATCAGCAGCAGCCTCGTCCCCATGCACCAGCGCCCTCTCAGCGGGAGCCCCTGCAGCTGCTGCTCTAACTGTCTGAAAAGCAGCGAGAAGGGCAAGGCGTCCTTCTGCTCAGAGCCAGTGCTCCTCAAAAGGACCAACAAGAAACAGTGGGTATTTCCAGGACAGGGCATCTGTGGGCCTGAGAGCTCAAGGACTACAGAAGCTTCAGAGCTTCTTTCCTTCCTGTTTGTTCCCTTTGAGTTAGATCAATCAATCAGTCATGCTATTTACTGAGTGTATACTGTGTGCAGAGCACTGTACTGAGCGCTTGGGAGAGTCTGGCAGGGTAAATAGATGTGATACTGCTGGACTCTCTTGTGGGGCTGTTGTGGGGGTGAAGGGAGGCATGGAAAGAGGACTACAACTTGAGGTTTTAACACAGAGAGACCCTGGGTCTCTCTGAGCCCAGGGAGATGGGGTGGGGTAATCCTTTTGTGTCTGACTCCTTCAGTCTCTTTCACTGCCTCTGGATCCATCTCCACTCCTAGAAAAGCTCAAATCCTGCTGTCCCATTTCCTCACCAGGCACTACAAATCAGAGGTAATCGTCCCGGTCAAGGCCAGTGCCCATTCTCACTGCCGCAGTGGGCAGACTGGAGTCTGTTTGATCATGTGATCTGCAGAACCGCCATTATTGCATCACTGTATTTTTAAGGTAAGGGAGTGAGAAAGTGCTGGGGGCAGGGGGGTGGGGAGTGAGGAGAAAGATGAAAGCTTCAGTCCTAGAGGGTAAATCCCAGTTGAGGGGTGGGACTGGGGAGGTAGGACTCGGTGGGGGTGCGGGGGAAGGGGGGGTGTCAGTCAGTAGGTCCCCAGCCAGGATGACCCTGCTGGTTGGAAAGAGAAATCACCTGAAACCCTGAGGTGTAACCGAGGTAACCTAACCGTCAGTTTACCTTGCTGATCCTCAAATTCTAGGGGCTCGGAAATAGCAGTGGGGGGAGAGGAAGGCCTGGGAACCGAGGGAGTAAGGATGGAGTAGACCAGCAAGGACACAGTAAAACAACGCTTTGGTCAGTGGTGCAACCCCTGCAGTTGAGCCCATAACTGAGGATGACCCAGCATGGTGCACTGCCGACAGGAAAGGGGTGACTCTTTCCAAGTATTGTTTTGTTTTGGGGGGGGGGGAGGTTGTGAGGTTTCTAACATATTTTTCTGAAGAAAAGTCAGAGAGGAAGTGACCAGTAAGTGCCATTTCAGAAAGAGGCTGACACCTAGTGGGAGGAGGAAAATGGAGGAAATTGCTGAGGCTTTTTGTTCCCACCCAGCCCAGGCCAGCCATCTGTGCTTTGGAAGGGGAGAACATTTTCTGAATCAATGGAGGTTTGGGCTATTTCATGCCTGGCTGTTGAGGTGGCCTTTCGGGGGACATTGGTTCGGCCTATGGCAAATGGCAGAGGAAGTACTTCTGCCCTTCTCTTCAGTCCCAGAAGGCCTGGTAAGAGGATGGGCCAGGGGAACCCAGCTGACAAATCTACTCTGTTTCTTTCTTCAGAATTGGTCTTGGGCGTTCCTCTGCCCCTCCAAGGCAGACCTTCAACCTGCTGATAAGGGAACGGGGAGCATCCTCGGTGAGAGAGAAAGAGCAACAGAGGCCCTCGGGGTGAGCCTCAGCAGGGAAAGGGATCTCTGTCCAGGCCCAAGCAGCAAGTGTCCTCAGGCTCAGCTCCCCTGCCTGACCCCTCTGCCATTGGTGTATCTGGCTAGCTGCCTCTTGGGTCCCCGGCCCGGGTGAAACTTGGTGGGCTTGGCCACGCTGTGCCATTTGTTCCAATCAAAGCCATATGGGCGCCCCCCTCTGCCCCGCTTTCCCCAGCCCCCAGGCTGTGTGATCTCACCAACCCGGCCTTAGGCTATGGTTCTCAGTTGCCCCCCCTCTCCCTGACCCATGTGCAGGTTTTCCTTCTGGTGTTTTCTTGGTTTCTACCGAAGCCCCTGCCCCTGCCCCAGCTCCTCCCTCTGCGATCCTGCTTCCCTGGCCGCAGATGTGTATTTAGTGTTCTGCTTAATAAAAATGGACATATTTTTCTCTAGTAACATCATGGCTCCTCTTGTGTTCTAATCCTGGCTCCGCCACTCGTCTGCTCTGTGACCTTGGGCAAGTGACTTTGCTTCTCTGTGCCTCAGTTTCCCCATCTGTGAAATGGGGAATAAAACATTGAGCCCCATGTGGGACAGGGACTTTGTCCAACCTGATTACTTTTTATCTACTCCAGTGCTTAGAACAGTGCTTGGCACATAGGAAGCACCTAACAAATATCACAATTATTATTATTGTTGTTGTTGTTTTTATGATTAATATTGAGTGGGGAGAGACTCCAGCTGTCCCTGGGCCACCGGAGTTGTCTGACACATAATAACAATAATGACGGTATTTGTTAAGTACTTACTATTAAGCGCTGGGGTGGATACAAGCAAATCGAGTTCGACACAGTTACTGTTTCACATGGGGCTCACAGCCTCAATCCCCATTTTACAGATGAGAGAACTGAGGCACAGAGAAATGAAATGACTTGCCCAAGGTCACACAGCAGACAAATGGCAGAGCTAGGATTAGAACCCACGACCTTCTGACTCCCAGGTTCGTGCTCTATTGGCTATGCCATGTGGCTTCTCTGGACCACGCGGACCATGTGGTCCCCTATCCTACAGGCACCCCCATCCAGTCTAGCCATGGACGCAAGCTACTTCCTCTTCCACCTTCCCCAACTGCTGGCTCAGCCTCCTGGGGATTCAGCTGTATTTCAGAGTTGGTACAAGGCTCCTCCAGGCTCAGCCTTCTCTCGCAGCCCAGGGAAGGGGTCAGGCGTTCACTGGTCCATTGAGAGCTGTTCGGAGTTTACACACCTCTCTTGGGTCTCCTGAAGGGTTCTAGTTAACAGATGGACCAGCCCTGACCACTTACCCCCACCGCGTCATCGTCATCACCCATACTGAGACAGCTGCTCCCCCATTCCCTAGCAACTCTTGGGCAGGGGGTCTTGCCCTCGTCTCAACCTACTACAGAACAGGTAGAGCCCAGAAGCAGGCACCACCCTAGCAGTTCCCCAGTGACTCAGAAGTCATTTCCATAGGGGTCCAGTATGCGTCAGGAGGTAGCCGAGCCTGAGGAGAAGCTGGCTTTCTGACCTGTAAGCTGGGGATAGGGCTGGCCTACCACCTTCTCTCCTCTGTTCCCCTGGAGACCCACCGGCTCAGGAGTCCACCGCTTTTCTGGAAGAGAAAGTCTCCATGGAGAAGAGGAGCTAGGAGAAGCAGCATTTCCTTGGGAAAAGACGGCAGGACTGAGAGTCAGGAGAAATGGGCTTTAATTGCAGCTCTGCCACTTGCCTGCTTTGTGACCTCGGGCAAGTCCCTTGACTTCTCAATGGCTCAGTTTCCTCATCCGTAAAATGGGGACCCAATGCCTGGCTCCCATCTCCTTTGACTGTGTGTTCTGTGTGGGATGGGGATTGTGTCTGATGCAACTGTATTCTATCTACCTCAGCACTGGCACCTAGTAAGTGCTTAACAATTATTATTATTATTACTGAAGATGAAAGCTTAAAAATTATTATTATTATTATTATGTTATTTGTTAGGTGCTTACTATGTGCCAGGCACTGTACTAAGCTTAAATCCCTTCCCCATCTGCTAACTTGATGCAGGCAGCACTAAGCTATACCCCAATCCAATTTGCTTGTTATCCAACCCAATGCTTAGTACAGTGCCTGGCACATAGTAAGCACTTAAGAAATCCCACAATTTAAGCCCTACAGTGAAGGGTCTATATTGAGGTGGTCATCCCTTGGCCTGAAGCCTGGCTCACCATGGCTCCCACAGAGAACAAGGATCTGATCTCCTAGAGGAAGGCTTCCAGCTGCCACTCCCTCACTTTCTGGTCCAGGCTGCAGGGGCCAGCAGCCAACCCTTCCACCCTCCTCAACAATCCACTATGCCACCAGCAGGGCCCCAGTTGTGAGAGACAGCTGCAGCTCCCGAGCTTGGTCCCTGAGTCCGTCCTTGATCCTCCTGACAGCATTCATTCTGGCTTGCAGAGAGGATCTAGGCCAGGCCCGAGGCAATTATTCTAACCAGCCATCCATCCCAGGATAGGCATGGAGGCTGCAGGTGAGCAGGATGGGCAGGCTGCAGGCCCGGACCGGGACTTAGGTGAAATTTCAGGCCAGCCATCTGACCTGAGGCGGGCAGGGGGGCCACAGAAGGGCAAGATGGGATGGGGTTTATTTGCAGGAGGCATAGAAGAGCACGCGTTTGCTGATTTGGTCTCGGATTGTCTCCAAGTGCTGCTCCAGTCCCACCAGCTCCATGGAGCGGCGATGGATGGCTTCGTTTCCATTCCTCAGCTCACCCTCAATATCTGGGGGCACACAGAGGCTGGGGTCAAAGGCCAGTTGGGGTCCACCCCCCCGTCACACATTCTCCCATTCTCCCATCCCTCCAGGTCTCAGAACCTCCCTGCAGAAGCTCCAACAACAAAAGTACATGAGCCCCCAGATTGTCTTATTCGTTTTTCTGGACTCGGGAGGCAGCATGGATCTGGGTTTGTAAGGTCCAAGGTGCCTAGCAGAAATAGGTTCCAAAAATCACATTATATGTCCCAAAATCTTCCGCTACCCTCTTCTCTTCCCCCAGAGAGAAGCTGGGCACTGGCTCTGGCTCATAAAGCCCTCAGATTTATGCATCCAGGGTGGAAACTGGGCAGGAATGAGTCTTAGACTCCCAGCTGGAGTTGAGCACCTGGGAATGAGGGATGGCTGTAGGGAGGGGATGCTTATGTGTTTGTGGTGTCCCAGAATCATGGGGAAGGAAGGAGATTAAGAATGGCAGATGTCCCTGCTGTGGCCTCCACAGCTAGGAAAGAGTCACCAGAACCAGCTGCTAGGCCTTGTTGTTGTCAGCCAACAGCCAGTTGGGCTCATATATTGTCTGCAGCCTGCCACCTCTGGCCAGTAAGATCTGAGGACCCCCTAGGTGGGGGAGATGGCAAAGGCAGCTGGCTGGCAGCAGATGGAGGGGGCTGGAGGACTCTCCACTCCACAGTCCCTCAGTTGCTCCAGGCCTCAGAACCGCAAGCCCTGACCCCCCTCCCCACCCACTTTACCTTCCATCCTGTTCCAAATCCACATGGTTTCCTTCAATAGCTCTTCCGCCTCCATCTTCACATGCGTAATTCTGGTCCCCAGCTTCCCTGGTACAGGGCCCTTCTCCAGTTTGTTCTTCAGCTTGGCATAGTACTGCTTCAGCGAAGCCAATTCCTACAGACAGGAAGTGGGAGGGTGGTGATTTAGACTGGAACACTTCAGCTAGTGGTGTTTACACCACCGGTGGTTCCCCATGGAGCAGTAGGTGGCAAGACCCGGGCTGACAGCTGATAATAAGAATATTGTGGTATTTGTTAAGTGCTTGCTATGTGCCAAGCACTGTACTAAACACTAGGGTAGAAACAAGATAATCAGATCAGACACAGTCCCTGTCCCACATGGGGCTCACAGTACAAGTAGGGAGAAAAACGGTGATTGAACCCCCATTTTGCAGATAAGGAATGGAGCAACAGACTTGCCCAGGGTCACCTAGCAGGCAATAATAATAATAATTATTATGGTATTTGTTAAGTGTTTACTATGTGCCAGGCACTGTAGTAAGAAGTGGGGTGTATGCAAGCAAATCGGATTGGTTAAAGTCCATGTCCCACATGGGGCTCACAGTCTCAATCCCCATTTTACAGATGAGGTAACTGAAGCCCAGAGAAGTTAAGCAGGGCACAGGGAAGCAGAATGGCCTGATGGATACAGCATGGGCCTGGGAGTTAGAAGATCATGGGTTCTAATCCCTGCTCTGCCACTTGTCTGCTGTGTGACCTTGGACAAGGCTCTTAACTTCTCTGGGCCTCAGTTCCCTCATCTGTAAAATGGGGATTAAGACTGTGAACTTTATGTGGGACAGGGACTGTGTCCAACCAGACTATCTTGTATCTATCTCAGTGCTTAGAACAGTGCCTGGCACATAGCACTTGACAAATACCATAATTATCAATAAGTGGCTTGCCTAAAGTCACAGTGACAAGCAACAGAGCCGGGATTAGAAACCATGACCTTTTGACTCCCAGGTCTGTACTCTATCCATTACACCATGCTGCTTCTCTGGGGCCAGACTCCAGCCTCTACAGTGGGAAGGGAGGGAAGAAGGGGAAAGGGGCAATTGTCCCCTGCCTGGGCTGGCTGCCTAAGTAACAGGGAGTCGGGCTTGGTGAGGAAGGCATCCAACCCAGAGTGGAGACAGAAAGAGAGACAGCACTAGATAGTATGGCGTCGCAAGATACAGTGAGCTTTGAATTACCCACCCTGATGGTGGGGAGAGGTGGTCCAGAAAATTGGGGGCAAAGAAGCAGGAATGAGAGCAGGTGTGGGGCCCAAACTGGGCCAGGGAATTCAGTTGGGTGGGCAGTGGGAGGCCTAGTAGATTTGTTTTGTTGTCTATCTCCCCCTTCTAGACTGTGAGCCCGCTGTTGGGTAGGGACCGTTTCTATATGTTGCCAACTTGTACTTCCCAGGTGCTTAGTACAGTGCTCTGCACACAGTAAATGCTGAATAAATATGATTGAATGAATGAATAGTAGATAGAGCAAGGGCCTGGGAGTCAGGAGGACCTGTGTTCTAATCCCAGCTCCACCCCTTGTCTGCTGTGGGACCTTGGGTAAGTCACTTCACTTCTCTGTTACCTCATCCAGTTACCTCATCTGTAAAATGGGGATTAAGATTGTGTGCCCCAAATGGGACATGGGTTGTGTCCAACCTTGCATCTATAGTAATAAAAATACTTGTGGGATTTGTTAAGCGCTTACTATGTGCCAGGCACTGTTCTGTGCACTGGAGTGGATACAAGCAAATTTTGTTGGACACAGTCCTTGTCCCACTTAGGGTTCACAATCTTAATCTAATCTCAGCACTTAGTACAGTGCCTGGCACATAGTGCTTTACAAATGCCATTAAAAAAAGATGGCTATTATGGGCCCAGGTGCTGAAGACTGGAGGAAAAGCAGCGCTGATGAGCATGAGGACTCTGAGCATCCACCTGCCAGCTTCTGGAAGATGACAACCCAGTAAAGTGGACATTTGGAGGTGGGGCCCAGGCCACAGCTTAAAATGCAGGCTGAAAGCGGGTGACCTTTTCCAAGTCACTCGTCCTCCCAGGACCTCAGTTTCCCCATCTGTTCAGCAGGGCCACATTCTCTCTGCCCTCAGCCTCCCCCACAGGGCGATCACAATAGGAGTTCAGCCGCTTGGCCTTGCGTATCCCCTTTGGCTTCCCCCGCCCCTGTACCTTCTCGGCAAGCGCTGTACTCCCGCTGACCCCATCTGCCTTCTGCTGGGCTTCAGCTGCCTGCGTCCGCTGCTGGGTGGCCAGGGTCCGCAGTCTCTCAATCCTCTGCCGTAAGTCACTCAGCTGCCCCATCATGGTCGCCACCGCCCTATCAGTCTGATCGAACACTTGCCTGACCTGCAGAGGCCAAGGGTTTCAGGGTGGTTTCTCGGGCCTCCTCTCCCTCCTTCCCCATCTCCACCTAGTCCTGCCCCAACACCTGATCACTCCCAGACACTCCACCTCCACCCACTTGCGCCAACACCTGGCCCCTCCCAGCCCCTCCCAGCCCTTCCCATCAGCCAGAGAAAGGGTTTGCCGAAACTATGGGCCACCTGAAAAATGCCCCCTTCCTCAATATCTCCTCCCCTAATTCACACTCCAACCAATCCCCTCCTCTCCCATGTGCCATTCCCACCCTATCCTCCTGCTCCCCAGTTCCCTGGGCTCAGGGATTCCAGTATCTATCTACAGTCAACACTCCCAGGGCTCCTCTCCAATCTAAGTCCCATGGAAAACTGATCCAAGGAACCAAGAGACCACCGCTTTGGGGCTCACCCCCTGATTTCGCTCAATCCCATTGCCTGGTTTCCATTAAGCTCCTTGTCTAGTTTCTCAGGTCCCCAGGCAAGCTCTAATCTTCTCATCAGGAAGCCGGAAGCTCACCTCAGAGATCCGGTCCCCGAGCAGATTCAGGGAATAGCTGGTGCCACTCATGGTATCTTCTGCCTCCTGGAGGGCAGAGCTGCCCTGGCGCAGGTTCTCCATCACATCCTCCACTCGGCCCTCCATAGCATTGGCACGATTCCTGAACAATCCCAACAAGAGATGATGCTCCTGGTTACCCTTGCAACCCCAGGGGAGTACAGGGGAAGGATCATGACCCTTGTCCCCTTGTCCCCTCAGCGTCATGGCTCCCCCAGGAGAGTGTCGGGAAAAAGTCACAGGCCCAGGGCCCAGAATAAATAAATAATGATCGTATTTGTTAAGCGCTTACTATGTGACAGGCACTGTATTAAGCGCTGGGGTGGATACAGGCAAATCGGTTGGACCCAGCCCCCATCCCATGTGGGGCTCACAGTCTCAATCCCCATTTTACAGATGAGGTAACTGAGGCCCAGAGAAATGAAGTGACTTGCCCAAGGTCACATAGCAGACAAGTGGAGGGGCCAGGATTAGAACCCATGAATTTCTGACTCCCAGGCCTGTGTTCTATCCAATACACAATGCTGCTCTGGTCCCTCTGACCCAGGTGGGCTACCTCTCCTTGTCGCTCCCCTCCCAGCCTACCGTTACAGGTGGGGTTGGGAAAAAGATGCTTCAGCACATTCAAAATGAGTAAAACCTAGAATACTTGAGATAAAACAAAATCTCCAGCATGTGCCTGGGAGTCAGAAGGTCATGGGTTCTAATTCCTGCTCCGCCATTTGTCTGCTGTGTGACCTTGGGCAAATGAGGAAGCTGGGGCACAGAGAAATTAACTGACTTGCCCAAGGTCATCCAGCAGGCAAATGGCAGAGATAGGATTAGAACCCAGGTCCCCTGACTCCCAGGCCCAAGCTCTTTCCGGTAGACCACATTGCCTGTGACCACAAGTTTGGGTTTGATGAGGAGGAAATGGGTGGCCAAAGGTAGGTTTGAAGAATCAGCAGGGCCAAGTGTTTTCCATGTGAATGCTGGGGACCTCGGGGCCAGCCTGAAGACGTGGATGCTCAGGCTCATGGACAGCTCTAGTTTCAGCTCCGCTACAGGCATGGAGGTGAGCGCCAACTCTTTCTCCACCCCCGGGAGTCGATGAGTCCTGGCACCAGGAACTCCAGACTTGGCACTCAGCCTTCTGCTTCCCACCTTCCTCTCACCATTACCCTGGTTTCTCCGGCTCTTCTGGTCTCCCTCTGGCATCACCTACCCAGGACCTGGGACATGACTGTGAGCCCTTCTAGACTGTGTGCCCGTTGTTGGGTAGGGACCGTCTCTACATGTTGCCGACTTGTACTTCCCAAGTGCTTAGTACAAAGCTCTGCACACAGTAAGTGCTCAATAAATACAATTGAATTAATGAATGAACATATCAAGGATGCTAGTATCCCCCCACAGTATCCGGCACAGAGTAAGCACTTAACAAATACCACTATTATTATTATTGTTATTATTATTATTATTAATAATGACCAGGGGAACCACTGCGATGACACAGCTGTAACAGAGCAGAATTCAAGGGGCAGGATTTGGTGGAACCCAACTAATTCTTTTTCCAGGCCTGATCCAGGATGGGGCTAAAGGCATTGGAGGGAGAAGAGCAGGGACAGGGGGGAATGTCAGTGGAAATCTGAAGAAATGTACACACTGTGTATGCCCACCAGAGTGTAAAATCCTTGTGGGCAGGGATCATGTCTACCAGCTGTATTCTACCAGCTGTATTACACTGTACTCTTCCAAGCACTTAGTACAGTGCTCGTCAAACAGTAAACACTCAATAAATATCACTGATTGACTAATTGATCCGCCAGTTAGTAGTGACTCCTTTTTGAACATTCAGCCCTGGAATGATGGGTAGTTCCACCCAGCAGGAGGGACAATAATAATAATAATAATGGCATTTGTTAAATGCTTACTATGCACAAAGCACAAAGCGCTGGGGTGGATACAGGGTGATCAGGTTGTCCCACGTGGGCTCACAGTCTTAATCCCCATTTTACAGATGAGGTCACTGAGGCACAGAGAAGTTAAGTGACTTGCCCAAAGTAACACAGCTGAGAAGCGGCGGAGCTGGGATTAGAACCTATGACCTCTGACTCCCAAGCCCAAGTTCTTTCCACTGAGCCATGCTGCTTTTCTATTTGTTAAACACTTACTATGTGCCAAGCACTGTTCTAAGTACTGGGGTAGATACAAAATAATTGAATTGGGCACAGTCTCTGTCCCTCATAGGGCTCACAGTCTTAATCCCCATTTTACAGATGAAGGAATCGAGGTTCAGAGAAGTAAAGTGACTTGCCCGAGGTCACACAGCAGACAAGTGGCCTAGATTAGAAGCCAGGTCCTTCTGACTTTCAAGCCCATGCTCTATCCATTAGGCCAGGCTGCTTCCACTAGGCCACTCTGCTTCCAACTCTTGCCTTAATAGCCTGGTATCGGAGGCAGGGAGCTGAAGCCAGCAGAGGGTCTGACAAAGACAACTTTCTCCTGCTCCTCTCCCAGTCAATCAATTGATGGGAGTTACTGAACGTTTAGCTGAAGCATCCTTTCAAGCATCCTAACCCCAATCTCTACCCCAGCCTGACCTCTCTGGACCCTCATTCTCACATTCATTCATTCATTCATTCATTCATTCATTCAATTGTATTTATTGAGCGCTAACTGTGTACAGAGCACTGTCCCACAAACCTCCCAGAATTAATACTCTTTCCCCACCTAACCTCCTCTTCCTGGGGCGTTGTCAGAACCATCTCAAGAGATAAGACCTTCCCCACCTTCTATGTGTTCCCTCTTGATGATATTTGTGAAGCACTTACTGTGTGCCAAACACTGTACTAAGCGGTGGGATACATACAAGATAATCAGATTGGACCCAGTCCCTGTCCCACATGGGTTTGCAGTCTAAATGAAAGGGAAGCAGTATTGAACCCCCATTTTACAGATGAGGAAACTGAGGCACTGAGAAGTTAAGTGATGTGCGCAAGGACACACAGCAGGAAGGTGGCAGAGCCAGGATTCAAACCCAGGTTCCCCGACTCTCAGGCCTATGTCCTTTCTGCTAGGTGACATTACTTGCGTGGCTCAGTGGAAAGAGCGCGGGCTAGGGAGTCAGAGGTCATGAGTTCGAATCCCAGCTCAGCCACTTGTCAGCTGTGTGACCTTGGGCAAGCCACTTAACTTCTCTGTGTCTCAGTTCCCTCATCTGTAAAATGGGGATGAAGACTGTGAGCCCCACGTGGGACAACCTGATCACCTTGTATCCCCCCCAGTGCTTAGAACAGTGCCTCGCACACAGTAAGCACTTAACAAATACCACCATTACTTCCCAAGTAGTTCTTGAAAATGGTTTCCTTCCCAGAGCTATAGCTGGGGCCTACCTAGTAGCAGCATGGCCAAATGGATAGGGCACGGGCCGAGCATGGGCCTGGGAGTCAGAGAGTTATGGGTTCTAATCCCTGCTCCACTACTTGTCTGCTGTGTGACCTTGGGCAAGTCACTTCACTTCTTTGTGTCTCAGTTCCTTCATCTTAAAATGGGGATTAAGACTGCGAGTCCTGTATGGGACAGGAACTGTATCCAACTCAATTATTTTGTATCTACTCTGCACTTAGAACAGTGCTTGGCACATAATAAGTGCTTAACAAATACCATTGTTATTATTATTATTGTTGTTATTAACTGTACTGAGTCCTAGAAGAGACTCTTGCACACTTTGCTTCTCTAATTCTAAACTTCTCACTGTGCCTCGATCTCTCTGTCTCCCTGCCAACATCTGATTAAGTCATTTCCTCTTCCCCCACTCCCTTCTGAGTCCTCTTGGACTTGCTCCCTTTACTCATCCCCACTCCCAGCCCCACAGCAGTTGTGTTCTTATCTGTAATTTTATTTATTTATACTAATGTCTGTCTCCCCTTCTGTACTGTAAACTCGTGGTCAGCGAATGTGTCTGTTCTATTGTACTCTCCCAAGCACTTAGTACAGTGCTCTGCCCACAGTAACCACTCAATAAATATGATTGACAGACTGACTCTGCATATGTTTCTGGATTGGAAGGACAGAAACCTCTCTCCCTCTGCTGTAGGTCTGACTGCCTAAGTGCTTAGTAAAGTGCTCTGCAACCAGTAAGCCCTCAATATGACTGGCTGACTGATTAACTGGACAGAAGAAAAAATGGATCCTGGGTAGAAGAATTTCTGGTGGAGCCTGGTAAATACCCATCTGACTTCTTACCAGGATACCTGCTTATGCCCAGCAAGTGGTTGTGAATACGGGTTCATTCACTTTATTCCTGGGGGGCAGGGATGGCTGGAGCCCACTTGCCTTTCTGAGGGGGGCTGTTTTGGAGGGGTCTCAAGTGGGGGAAGCAGCCCCAATGTTACCTGGCCTGCTCTGCCTCTTCCTGCAGCTTCCTGGCCCGGGCGACATCCTGCTTGGTCTGGGCCAGCACCAGGTCCACGTTGGGCAGACGGGCAGCGATATCTTGGATTTCTTTCATCTTGCGCAGGACAGTTTCAGTGTCAGTGGGCAGCCAGAGGGAGAGGACCTCGTTGCTGATCTCTTGGATGGTGGCTGCATCGGTGCTGTCCTCTGGGAGCAGTGGGGAGGATCCAGGTTAGAGTCCCCCATGGAGAATGGACAGCCTGCCTTCCCTGGTCCTCCACTCCAAAGGGATCTTGAGGGACTTGACCCACACTACCCCTACCCCTTTACTCTACCAGCGAGCCCTTGTAATAATAACTGTTACCAGAGGTCACATGACCCCAGCAGAAAAAGGGTACTGGCTTCAAAAGAGAAGCAGTGTGGCCTACTGGCTAGAGCACAGGGTTGGGAGTGAGAAGAACCTGGGTTTTAATCCTGGCTCTGCCATTTGTCTGTTGTATGACCATGGGCAAGTCATTTAATTTATCTGAGCCTCAGTTACTTCACTTGTAAAGTGAGGATTAGGAGTGTGAGCAGCACATGGGACAACCTGGTTAGCTTGTATCTACCCCAGCACTTAGAACAGTGCCAGGCACATTGTAAGCACTTAACGAATTCCATAAAAAACAAAGAGGGAGCACCTTAGGCACTGAGCCTTGTTGTGGGCTGGGGTTGCCCTGGGCTGGCCAGGGAAGGGGGTTGGCTCCCCTGAGTGGCCAGGTGGGTTCTGGGTCAGTGCCACCCACAGGAGGGAAGACCAGACTTACCCATGAGGAAGTTCCGGACTTGCTGGATGAATTGGCTGATGCGGCGGATGTCCTCCTCCATCTGTGAACGGGCACTGCTCACCTGTGCCTCCAAATGCTTGGCGTTGCTCCGGATCTGGGTGGTGTTGTCCTCAGCAGCCTGGATCTAAGCCAGAAACCATGGCAGGCAACGGGGGTGGGGGGGGTGGGGGGGGTCTCTGCAGGTCCGTAGGGCCCCCAGGCCTCTCTGCCCCTTCTGGAGAACCAGACCCCTTCCTACCCTCCTCCTTCCACATGCATCATGTGGGCAGAGGCCCTGGCTGGGCCAGGAGAGCCATCTCTTCCCCTTCCTATAATTGATTTTAGTATCTGTTTCCCTGGATAGACCGTAAGCTCCTTGAGGACAGGGAACCCATATATTTACTCTACTGTACTTTCCAAGCACATAGTACAGTGCTTTCAATAAATACTATTGATTGATTGACATCAAAAACTCAGACACCAGAAGTTTTAAATTTGGGTTGCAATGGGCAAGGTGACATTGAGCGGGTAATTTCACCTTTCTGTGCCTCAACTATTTCATCTTTAAAATGGGTAGAAAAATGCTGCCTTTCTTCAGAGGAACCAAATTGGTCATTTCACAGATGCAGGGAGCAGAAAAGGACATCAGATGATTTTCTAGTCTGTCCTCCAATCAGCAGATGTCTAAATCGATCAGTGGTATTTACTGAGAGCTTACTGTGTGCAGAGCAGTGTACTAAGTGCTTGGAAGAATACAGTACAGCAGAATTAGCAGACATGATCTCTGCCCATATTGAGCTTATAGTCTAAACCAGCCAACTAAAATGGGCCCCCTTAAAGATCACTAGTCGCCATTTCCAGGACCCAATTCTGGACAACTTGTTCTTCTTTATAACTAATCTAACTCCCTCTTGCTGCAGTTTTTCATCTTTCTTCTTGTTTGTTCATCTATGGACATGGGGCACAGTGGGTCAGCATCTTGCTGATTATGTTGTCCCTGCTCTTCTCTTCTCCAAGAGAAATACTTCCAACTCTTTGCATGGTGGAGAAGCAGATACTTCACGAGTCATAAATAAAGTCCCGTTTCTCTCAGGGGCTGGAGGAAAAGACCTTCAGGGTTCCTGGGCTTTGTCCTCTAAGCCTCCTTCCTACCATTGTTACCACCACCATCACTTGCCATCTGCTTCCTCCCCTTCTCCTTCACTTACCAGTTGTGTGGTTTTATGGAGCTGAGCTTCGAATTTCCTGAGCTGTCCAGCAGTCTTCTGGGCTGTCCAGCTGGCACTGCCCGCCAGTGGGAGGGCACCCTTGCAGTTGGGGCCACAGGTCGTGCCACTGACCCGGGGGCACAGGGTCCCCCCGCAGTCTCCCGGAAGGCAGCGTTCCAGCCGGCTGCCCCCACAGATCTGCGCCAGGAGGGGAGAGGTGTAAGTGGGGGCACCCAGTGGGTCTGGCCTCAAGGGGTGTTGCTGGGGACCAGTGGGGGCAGCTAGCTCTGAGGACTGGCCCGTGATCCACCTGTGCTTTGTCTGGGCTTAGCAGAGACAATCAGAGCCAAGGAAATAAATGCAACCTCATGGGTCCAAGGCCAAAAGTAAATCAGCAGAGACAACAATAATAATAATAATAATAATAATAATAATAATTGTTGTAATTTTTATGCGCTTACTCTGTGTCAGGCACTGTACTAAGAACTGAGGGCAAATACAAGCAAATCAAGGCAGACACAGTCCCTGTCCCACATGGGGCTCACAGTCTTAGTCCCCGTATTACAGATGAGGGAACTGAGGCCCAGAGAAACAAAGTAACTTGCCCAAGGTCACACAAAAGGCAAGTGGCAGAGCCAGGATTAGAACTCATGACCTTCTGACTCCCCTGTGCTCTAACCACTAGGCCATGCTGCTTCTCAGGCCCTGAAATGAACTGAATTTCCTCTTCTCAGCCTTCCATCTCCTCCATGTTGGGTCTCCTAGGATCTCAGGGTTAGGGTGTGTCTGCTGCAGAGAGATGCTGGGAGCCTCTGAACCCAGTGTGTTGGAAAGGAGAGGAGGTGGAACCAGAGAGAGTAGAAGAAGGGAAGGTTCTGTGAAGTGGGGAGACACTCAGTAGTAGGGGTCCTGATGATTTTTGAAAATTATTAGCCCAGTTGGTGTTCGGGGAGGCAGGGTAGGAATCCCCAGAAGGCCAGGAGAAGTTGGAATATTTCCAACCTCTGTCCTGTTGACATGGTTCCCGAAAGTTTGTCCCCTCCCTTGGACACTGCCCAGGTGGTGGGGAATTGAGGGGCTCAATGTCAGTCCTGCCCATCATCCCCATGCATAACCAAGTCCCCAATCCACTGAAGATCAGCTCCACACTTCTCCCTCCTCCTCTAAACTGTGAGTTCATTATAGGCAGGGAATGTATCAGTTTGTTGTTGCATTAAGCACTTAGTACAGTACTCTGCATACAGTAAGCGCTCAATAAATATGATTGAATGAATTATACTCTCCCAAAGCACTTAGTACAATGCTTTGTACACGGTTAGTGCAAAATAAATGCGATTGAATGAATAAATGAATGGCCTGCAGGTGAGGCTGGGAGGATCCTAATACATAGTTCTCCAGCCTCAGCTCAATTCAGCTAGCAGTGGTAGGGGGAATTGTGGGGGCTCCATCAAACTAGAAGCTCCCTGAGGGCAGGGATTGGGTCTTTTACCTTTCTTACCCTCTCCCAAGTGCTTAGCACAGTGTTCCGCCCACAGTGGGCAGACAATAAGTACTATTAATTGAATGATAGAAGAAGCCGGGGAAGGGGAATTAGAATAATTCTAATAACAATAATATTATAATTATTCTAATAATGGGGATATTAGAATAAGACTCTACAAACTCTAACAGTCTAATGATAAGTACATTATTTTCAAATGTGTATGATATATCTCTGAGTCCGCAGTAGTGTGGCTCAGTGGAAAGAGCACGGGCTTAGGAGTCAGAGGTCATGGGTTCAAATCCTGGCTCTGCCACTTGTCAGCTGTGTGACTTTTGGCAAGTCACTTCACTTCTCTGTGCCTCAGTGACCTCATCTGTAAAGTGGGGATTAAGACTGTGAGCCCCACGTGAGACAACCTGATCACCTTGTATCCTCCCCAGCACTTAGAACAGTGCTTTGTACATAGTAAGCGCTTAACAAATGTTATCATTATTATTATTATTATTTGGTAAAGGGGTTGCATCCTGGCCCTCCTTATGGACGTGCCCGTCTGGAACCCAGGAGGTAAATGGCCAGCTGTTTCCATGGCAACAGTGACCAGAAGCTAGTCTCCATGATAACTGCTAAGCATACTGGGGGTTTGGTGGTGGGCGGGGGACGGTGGACAACTCACAGCCCAAGGAGAATCTGAGACAAGCTGGGCTGGGGGTTAGGGCAGGAGCTAGAGAGGAGGAGAAGGATGAGGCCTCACCTTGTTGCTGGGGGGTGTAAGGTTGGGGAGGGAACCCATCTCTTGCTTCAGGGCCTCCAAGCTTGAGTCTCCAATGCCACCACCACCGGGCAGCTTCCCCTCCATCCATTCCGACTCTCTCCGAATCTCCTGGGCCTGTTGCAGCTGGTGAGAGCTGCCAGTTACCCGCCGGTTGGCCTCAGTCCACCTCTGATAGGCCGAGTTGATGATCTTGAAAGAATCTTGAGGAAAGACATGGAAGCTGAAGGGCAGGACCACAAAGCTGGAACCTTATATCCAGATGGGAAGGGTTGGGTCTGGCCTTCGGTTCCCCTTCCCAGTCCTCCAGAAAGCTCAGGGTGTGGGCCCCCCTTGTCCCCAGGGTGCTTAGATCCCCTGCTGCCTTACCTGAAGGATCCAGGCTGCTCCCTTGCTCAAACTGTTTCTTCTTGCTCTGGTACAGGTGGGAGAGGACCTCAAATTCCTGATTCAGGCCCTCCAGGTGCCCTGACAGGGACACACTCTCCTCCTCAAAGGGCAAATCAGGTCTCAGGCTCAGTAAGATCCTCCTGGCAGAAGGGAAGAGTCCGTCAGTTCGAGTCTTCCTTTTGCCTTTGCATTCTGTCCCTGTGCTTATTATAGTCCTCTCCCTCATTAAGCCCTAATAAATCCTATTACTGCTCTTAAGTGCTTATGTTGTGCCCAACAGTGCACTAAACCCTGGGGTAATAATAATAGTAATAATTGGTGCACTTTTTAAGGACTTACTATGTGCTGGGCACTGTTCTAAGTACTGGGGTGGACACAAGCAAATTGGGTTGGACACAGTCCCTGTCCCACATGGGGCTCACAGTCTTCATCCCCATTCTATAGATGAGGTAACTGAGGTACAGAGAAGTGAAGTGACTTGTGCAAGGTCACACAGAAGACAAGTGATGGAGCTGGTATTATAACTCAAGTCCTTCTGACTCCCAGGCCTGGACTCTATCCACTAGGCCGTGCTGTATGATAATCAAATTGGACACAGTTCTGGGTCAGGGTAAACAGAGAAAATGCATACCAACAGGAGATTGTAAATGACAAGCCACAGAATCAATGACCAAGGCAACCGTGTCAAGACACGTAAACAGTTGTTGAATGGCCAGGGCAGGGGCATCTGTGGGCTCCCTACTGCTCCAGGCAAACTGGCAAACTTGTCTTCCCACTCTTCTCTTGAACTCCCTGTCCACCCTCTGGCAGTAACTGCACACAGGAGGAGAAATGACCCCTCTGCAGATGGCAGAGGAGAAGACCTAGGAGCATGCTGGGAAGCAGCGTTGTCCGTCTAGTGGGAAGAACACGGGCCTGAGATTCAAAGGACCTGGGTACTAATCCCAGCTCTGCCACTCGTCTATGTGACCTTGGGCAAGTCCCTTAACTTGTCAGTTTCCTCTCCTCTTCTGTAAAATGTATAGTCAATACCCGTTCTCCTTGTTATTTAGACAGTAAGCCCTATGTGGAATAGGGACTGGGTCCAACCTGATTATCTTGACTCTACACCAGTGCTTAGTACAAATACCACAATTATTGCTCTGCACATAGTAAGCACTCAACAAATACGATTGAATGAATGAATGAATGAATGAATGAATGAATGAATTATTAAGGGAATCAAGAAACCCCACAAATAGGAAATCCATCCTGGGAAAATAAAGAATCAACCTTGCTGTATCACAGTAGCATGGCAACTTGAAGATATACGTATACAAACATACACATACATATATGTGTGTGTATATACACACAGGTGTCTTTGTACTTGAAGATGATGACACTGACTGTAAAGTTCACCTGTAAGTCATTATACATATAAGACATAGGTTTACCTTACCAATCCTGGTTTTGAATATTCACACTGAATTATCAGGAGAGCTTTATGACCAACCGGATACACAGTTTTGTGGAACTGAGTTTTTTTATGCCCATGGGGGAAGCACACACTGACACTTCCACCCATCGACTCTCACTTAAGCATTACACAGGAAATGTAATTGTAACCCTTTAAAGGCCCCAACGGGGAGGGAGGAAAGATGGCTTGGGACATGGCTTGGAGGCAGTATCCACCTGTAATTTATTTTAATGTCTGTCTCCCCATCTAGTCGGTAAGCTCCTTATGGACAGGAATCATGCCTGCCACGATTGTAGACTAAGCTCGATTGTAGACTAAGCTCGTCTCTAGATTGTAAGCTTATTACGGGTCGGGAATGTGTCTGCTAATTTTATTGTACTCTTCCAAGAGCTTAGTACAATGTGCTGCATATAATAAGCACTCAGTAAATATGATTGGTTAATTTATACCAACTCTATCATATTGTACTCTCCCAAATGCGTAGTACAGTGCTTGATTGATTGATTGCACCCAGTAAGGACTCATTAAATACTATCATTTGATGGATTGACTGAGCTGGTCAGGCTCACCTGGTGGAAGAAATTGCATTGGCTGCTTGGGCCAGCTCCTCTTCTGTGACTAAGTGGCGGCTGAGGATGGCCTGGATCTGACGGATGGTGCCTTCTGCTTCCATGATCCGGGCATCCAGCCAAGGGGTTCCGGTCCCCCCGGCCCCCGGCCGGCCCCCGGAGGTGACATTGCGCAGGTTGGTGAGGTGATGGGCCTGCTGCCGGAGGGCTTCATCGTAGTTCTGGAAGCAGGGATGGCAGGCCGGGCAGAAAGGGAAATGGCCACAGGAGCCGCGCTGGCACTGGTCACAGCGGGGACCGGAGAGGCCTGGGCGGCAGAGGCACTGACCCGTGACCTTGTCACAGCCTGGAGCTTCCGTCCCCCGGAAGTCACAGTCGCAAGCTGTCAGAAGGAGCGGGATGGAGGGTCAAGACTGGAGGAACCCAGTTTGGGGGTGGGTGGGGGAGACCCTTTAGAGAAGCAACAGTGCTACTGTCTGAGATGAGCACCTGACTGGGAGGGAGATCAACTAAGTCCCTTCTGGAATCACAGGGAGGCTATGGGCAATAAACCTCATCCATCTCTGTGCCTCATTTTCCCAATCAATCCCCCTGCTCCTGTCCTGCCCAACAGAGACACAGTGTTCTGATCTGTGAATACTGGGATTCTGGGAGGCTGGAGGATAGAAAGACACAGTTCTGGGTCTCCCAAGAGGAGAAACAAGGGAATATGGGTGTTTCTCTCTCTCACACACACACACACACACACACACACACACACGCACGCACGCACACACCTGCACGCACGCACACACACCTCAACACCTGCCTATTCTCCAGAGGTATTAGGGTGGATGAACATGTGGGGATTCCCTCACTTTGCATTTGACATGACTGGCCAGATTTTTTAAAGCCCCTTGAGTCTGGAATTTATGCATGCAAGCCCCTTTTGGCTCCCTCCCTCCATTTCCCTTTCTCTCACTCTCCTACAAAGACCCAGACAGCTACATCCATATACACAAAGAAAGACATGTGCCCAGGCCCAAGCACCTACTGTAGAGACCTACACCCCGACATGGTCAGGCCCACCCACGACATAATCACTATCAACCACGTGGCTGGCTACAGTAGCCCTGTGAGAATTTCCAAAACCCTCCCCAACACAAGTCCTCCCAGCAGATGGCATTCACCTCGGCATCCTGACCCAACAAGGCCATATTCTCTGTCTGGACACGTGCGGATTGCGGCGGCTGAACAGGTCAAGCCCTCATAGTCTTCCCGGCATGGACACTGGCCTGTCAACTGGACCCAGAAAGCCCCGTCAGGGGTGAGCTGGATCAGAGCCCATGACAAGGCATGGAGACCTCAAAGAAGGGGACCCCAGGCTGCTGGGAAGCTCCCATACTTCCTTCCCCACCGCCCTGAGGCCAGAAGAAGGCATGGAGACTCCACAAAGGGGGAACCCCAGGCTGCAAAGACCCAACTCTCTACCCTTCTTCCCAACCCTCCAACCCCAGAGCAAGATGTGGAGATTTCACAGAGGGAGACCCCAGGCTGCAGGAAACTGCCCCCAGTACAGTCCTCCCCGTCGACCCTGGGGAGTGCGGGGCCTGGCTCCAACGAGGTCATACCTGGTTACAATGGGGGCTGAGGGAGGTGCGGGGGTCACATCTGCATGGCTCACAGCCCTGGCCCCTGGTGATTCCCCAGTAGCCTGGGACACACTGGTCACATTTGGGTCCCATCACATTGGGCAGGCACAGGCATCTCCCACTCTCTTCATCACAAGGCATGTCCTGCCGGGACCCCAAGTTATTGCAGTCACAGCCTGAAAGGCAAGAGATGGCACAAGGCCCTGGAGAGCATGGCAGGGAGACCCCAGAATGGGGTTCGGACTTGGGCGAATGTGGCTTAGTGGATAGAGCACGGACTTGGGAGTCAGATGGACCGGGGTTCTAAACCTGGCTCCTTCACTTGTCTGCTGTGTGACCTTGGACAAGTCACTTCACTTCTCCATTCCTCCTCTGTAAAATGGGGATTAAGACTGTGAGCCCCATGTGGGACTTGGACTGTGTCCAACCTGATTATCTTGTGTCTACCCCAGCGCTTAGAACAGTGTGTTGCATTTAGTAAGTGCAAAAAAAAAAAAATCCCAGGTGGTAGGGGAGAGCATGGGCTCCCGAGCTCATTCCTCTTTGCCTTGGGGGGGCGGGGGGGTGGAGGGGCTGCCCACTTGGTCTCCAGGTCAGATATCAAAGTCATCCTCCTTGTTCTTCCTGCTTTTCCACTCCTTTATACCTTCACAGGAGCCAGGACCCCCTTGCTCCAGTCCCTGAGAAAGGGTGGGGTCTTTTTCTCAGCAGCAATTGCTAACTATCATCATCATTATCGTCATCATCATCATCATCAACCATGGTATTTATTTACTTTGTGCAGAGCACTGTACTAAGCAAATCCTGAATGGTCATTCATTGCTAATGAATTACCCTCTCTCTTCCCGTACCCAGAGTCTTGTAAGCTCCCTGAAGGCAGAGATAGGGTCTGCTTATTGTATTCTCCCAGGTACTTAGTACAGTGCTTAGCACACAGTCGGGGCTCAATAAATGCCATTGACTGATGTCCTCGTCGCCACCAAATCTAGCCCTGTGCTGCCACCTGCTGGAGCCTCTCTGCAGAGCCCTCCACGGTGCAGAAACTGCAGGGCCAATGGGCTGGATATTGCTCCACGGGGGGCTGAGGATGCAAACCCTTTTCAATCAATCGATCAATCAATAGATCAATCAGTCGATCTTCCAACGCTCTCAAGAGTCAGGGAGCCTGAGGCTGGGTGGGAGACCCTGTGTAGAACAACCAGGGTTGCAGCATGATGCAGTGAATAGAGCACAGGCCTGGGAATCAGAAGGTCATGGGTTCTAATAAAGGCTCTGCCATTTGTCTGCTGTGTGACATTGAGTCACTTCACTTCTCTGGGCCTCAGTTAACTCATCTATAATATGGGGATTGAGACCGTGAGCCCTGCGTGGGACAGGGACTGTGTCCAACCCGATTTGCTTGTATTCACCACAGTGCCTGGCACATAGTAAGCACTTAACAAATACAATAATAATAATAATAACCATCCCTCAGGTGGTGTGGATGCCCTGGGCTCTGAAACTTCAGGCAGCAATGCGAGCTCCAGGGGTGAAGCAAAGTGGGTAATGGAATCTTGATCAGTCCCTCCCCCTTTGCTGGAGCCAACAGCCCTGGCTTCAGTCAATCTCCTCCTTCCGACCCTCAATTAATCATTCAATCAATGGTATTTATTGAGTGCTTACTGTGTGTACAGCATTGAATTAAGCACTTGGGAGAATCCAATACAACAGAGTTGGCAGTTTCGTTTCCCGCCCACAGCGAGCTTCAGGTTCGACACAGCCCCTGTCCCACATAGGGGTCACAGTCCTAATCCCCATTTTACAGGTGAGGGAATTAAGGCTTCATTAAGTGAAGTGACTTGCCCAAGGTCACATATCTGACAGGTTGTTGAGCCAGAATTAGAACCCAGGTCCTCTGAATCCCAGGCCCTGTGCTCTTTCCACTAATAATAATGCTACTAATAATTGTGGTATCTGTTAAGTGCTTACTATATACCAGGCACTGTACTAAGCACTGGGGTGGATACAAGCGAATCGGGTTGGACACAGTCTCTGTCCCACATGGGGCTCACAGTCTTAATCTCCATTTTACATGAGGCGCAGAGAAGTGAAGTGACTTGCCCAAGGTCACGCAGTATACAAATGGCAGAGTGGGATTTAAAGCCCAGGTCCTTCTGACTCCCAGGCCCATGCTCTTCTCACTAGGCCATGCTGCTTCCTCGACCGTGACCCCCTGGGCCCCCCACTCCCGTGTCTGGCCTCCAAAGTCCCCAAGCACCCGATGCGACGCCTCGACCCCCTCCCCAATCCATCAGCCCCCCGCCCCGCCCCCGGTCCCTCACTTACGGCTGCAGCCTTGCGGGTTGGCGACGGTGAGCCTGGTGAAGCCTGGCTTACACAGGTCGCAGCGGTTGCCGTGGACATTCTCCTTGCACACACACTGACCGCTGAGTGGGTCACAGGGGACGCCCGGCACCGCGCCATCCGGATCACACTCACAGGCTGAAAAACACCCACTCAGACTTGGTACCTGCTCTTGTCTCAGGGTCACACAGCAGGAAAGGGGCAGAGCCAAGATTATCAGTCAATCGATCAGTGATATTAATTGAGTGCTTTCTGGGTGCAAAGCACTGCACTAAGCGCGTGGGACCAGAGAGTCAGTAGCAATGTTCCCTGCCCATAAGGTGCTTAAAATCTGAGAATGTGGAGGAGACAGATAGTAATATAAATAAATAACTTGTGGGGGTGCATATGAGTGCTATGGGGCTGAGGGCGGGATGAAGACTAAGTGTTCAAAAGATATAGATCGAAGTACAGAGATGATGTAGACCGAAAAGGGAGTTGGGAAAAAGATAAATAGTGTGGGCTAGTGACTCTAATGCACACTTTCTCACTGTACCTTGATCTCATCTATCTCACTGCTGACCTCTCGCCTAGAACACCCTCCCTCTTCATATCCAACAGACAATTACTCTCCCCCACTTCAAAGCCTTATTGAAGGCACGTCTCTTCCAAGAGGCCTTCCCAGACTAAGCCCTCCTTTCCTCTTCTCCTCCCTTCTGCGTCGTCCTGAGTTACTCCCCTCATTCCTTCCCCTCTCCCAGCCCCAACAGCACTCACGTACATATCTGTAATTTATTTATTTATATTAATGTCTGCCTTTCCCTCTAGACTGTAAGCTTGCTGTGGGCAGCGAATGGGTCTGTTTATTGTCATATTGTAATAATAATAATGATGGCATTTATTAAGCACTCACTATGTGCAAAGCACTGTTCTAAGCTCTGGGGAGGTTACAAGGTGGTCAGGTTGTCCCACAGGGGGCTCACAGTCTTAATCCCCATTTTACAGATGAGGTAACTGAGGCACAGAGAAGTGAAGTGACTTGCCCAAAGGCACACAGCTGACAATTGGTGGAGTGGGGATTTGAACCCATGACCTCTGACTCCACAGCATGTGCTCTTTTCATTGAGCCACACTGCTTCTCTACTCTCCCAAGCACTTAGTTCAGTGCTCTGCACACAGTAAGCACTCGATAAATATGACTAAAGGGTTGAATGAGTTGAAGAGAAGGCAGAGGGCAGAAGAGCCTGGCTGGGGGAACTTGGAGGAGGGGGGATGGGAGCGGCACTCACGGATACAGAATTCCTGAATGGAGGCTCCTGGGCGACGGTTCCGGAAGTAGTGCAGCTGGCACCTGTCACAGTTTCTCCCTTCCGTGTGGTCCCGGCAGTGGTCGCAGACACCTCCGCTGACTCCACCGCTGGCCGCAAACACAGATGGGTCGAAGTGGCACGTCTCAGAGTGACCATTGCAGTTGCACCCTAGGAGGGAGGGGAAGGTGGAGACAAAAAGGTTAGTCCTTTTTTGTATGGCATTTGTTAAGTGCTTACTATGTCCCAAGCACTGTTCTAAGCTCTGGGGTAGGTACCAGGTAATCAAGTTAGGGCTCACAGTCTTAATCCCCATTTTACAGATGAGGCTACTGAGCCACAGAGAAGTTAAGTGACTTGTTGAAGATCACACAACAGACAAGGGACAGAGCTGAGATTAGAACCCAGGTCCTCTGACTCCCAAGCCTGTACTCTTGCCAAGAGGCCCATGTAGCACTTCCCCAGCCCTACACCCACCGAAGATAATAACAATAATAATGGTAGTTATTAAGTGCTTACTATGTGCAAAGCACTGTTCTAAGCACTGGATGAGAGTTGCCCCTGCCCTGGCCCCAGCCCCCACCCCGAGTCCCAGCTGCCCTAGGTCCCAAGTGCCCAGGCAGCCAGCTGTTTCACGGCACTGAAGCATGAAGTTTGTGCTGCCAGGGCTAGCCCCTGAAGACAGCCACAGAATGGGCCAGGAACAAGGAATGGGTGGTATGTGGAGACTGGAATGCTAAGGAATAAGGACAGGAGCACAGCCCAGGTGTCGGGAAACACCAACAGTGCGGGGACCTGTGGATAAGCATGAAGAAGAAGTAACGTGGGTTAGTGGAAAGAGCACGGACCTGGGAGTCAGAAGACTTGTGTTCTAACCCTGACTCTGCCATTTATCTGCCATGTGGCCTTGGGCAAGACTCAACTTTTCTGGGTCTCAGTTCCCTCATCTGTAAAATGGGGATTCAATGCCTATTCTCCCTCCCCCTCCAACTGTGAAATCCGTGTAACATAGAGACCATGTCCACCTTGATTTTCTTATATCTACCCCGGGGCTTAGTTCAGTGGTTGGCATAAAGGGATTAGCAAATACCACATTTCTCATTATTATTATTATTATGAAGGAAGATTGAGAGGGTGTGATTGAGCCACTGTACATTTGGGAAAATCAAGACCAAGAATCACAAAACACATTGAGGGTCGGGGGATTGTGGCGGAGGCCAGGAGCATCCGTACTCTGGCACTCTTGGGGGTTCTGGTCGTCGGCGGGGCTCCATGGCCGGTCATTGTAGAAGGCTTCGCAGAGCTCACAGTTGGGGCCTGTGGTATAGTGCTGGCAGACACAGACATCCTGGACCTGGAAGAAGTACCACAGGGCTGTTGGGCCTTCCCTTTCCCTTTCAGCCTCTTCCCACACCCAACATAGTCCCCTTCCATCACTAGCCTTCCCTTCCTGACTCTAACCTCCTTTCCCTCCCGACACTAGCTTCCTCTCCCTCCTGTCACTAGCCTCCACTTCCTCCCAACACCAGCCATCTCCTTCTCTTCCTACTTACCCTAGCCTTCTCTTCCTCCCAACACTAACCTCCTCCTCCTCCTCCTCCTCCTCTCCCTCCTACCAACACTAGCCACTTTCTCCACCTCCCGACACTAGCCTCCTCTCCAACCTGACAGTAGCCTCCTCCTCCTCCCAACACTACTCTCCTTCCACTCCTGACACTAGCCTCTTCTCCCGCATAACACTAGTCTCCTCCTCCTTCTCCTCCTCTTCCTCCTTCTCCAACACTAACCTCCTCTCTCTCCTGACACTAGCCTTCTCTTCCTTTACATTGAAAGCTCACTGTGGGCAGGGAATGTGTCTGTTAATTGTTATATTGCACTCTTCCAAGCGCTTAGCCCAGTGCTCTGCACTGAATAAGCACTGAATACAGTTAAATGTATGAATGAATGAATCCTCCTCCTCCTCCTCCTGACACTAGCCTTCTCCTGCTCCTCCCGACACTAACCTCCTCTCTCTCCTGACACTAGCCTCCTGTCCCTCCTGATGCTAGCCACGCAGCCACTTGGTCTCCCTGGGGCCATTACCTGCACCACCATGGAGGGGTCAGCTGGGCTCCCACCATCAGGGACACAGTGGTCAGCATGGCCATGGCAGAGACAGCTCCCGTGTAGCCGCAGCTGGGAGACGGCATAGAAGGTGCTGGGTGGGTGGTGGCCCCTTTGGGGCTGGGGGCCAAAGCCGGTGAAGTTGATTCGCAGGTTGGTGACTGCCCCTAGCTCTGAGCAAGGCAAAGGTGGACCATGTGGGGAGAAATGGGAGAGGAAGGAGGAAGAGAGGAGGAAAGCAGAGAGAAATTAGGAGGTGGACAGAGACAGAGAGACCAGATAGGTGAGTTACCCTAAGCTCAAGGGATGAGGGGCAGTACTCTTCCTTCAGCCCTCTCCCCAAATGATACATGTCCTCTGAGCACCCAGGAGCCCCTAGCCCACCTCCCACCAAGCCCCCCTGCAACTCCAGAGAGGGATGGGAACATCGTTCTCTCCCAAAGGGAATTCCTGTCAAAACCCTAGGATACTCATGTCTGTCCACATCACTCTGAGGACCCATGAATTGAACACTTTTAAAATTATCTGTCTTCTCCAATTTCAAGCTGAATAACTGGCACTAGCATTCTGAAAGTGCCAAGAATCTGTACCTTGAGGGAGTGGGGAAGGAGGTAGAGGGGAGTGGAAAGGGGGTGGAGAGGAGCGACCCCCAGAAGGATCTGAGGCAGAACAGGTTGCCTAACATGTTGTTTAGTCATGGCATCTAGGCCTGCCGCCTGCAGCTGCCTGCGTCTGACTAGTTCCAACTAGCTGCAGTTTTCATAGCCATTCCAGACTGGATGGTTTTGCTGCACCAGGGGCTGGTAGGAGGACAGACTGTACCCCCGTGGACCTGGATCACAGCTGGGTCAATCAATCAATTAATTGTATGTATTGAGCAATTACTGTGTGTGGTGCACTATACTAAGCACTTGGGAGAGTACACTATAATTGATATATCTATAATTGATAGACAGGTTCCCTGCCCACAGTGAGCTTACAGTCTAGAGACCCAGAAATGTTTGGTGTTCTTTTGGCCCCTGAGTCAAAATCTGTTTGGAATATTTCGAGTTCTTTTAATTGCTTTTAATAGACTACAGGCCTGGGAATCAGGAGGTCATGGGTTCTACTCCCCACTCCACCACTTGTCTGCTTTGTGACTTTGGGATAGTCGCTTCACTTCTCTGTGCCTCAGTTACCACATCTGTAAAATGGAGACTGAGACTGTGAGCCCCACATGGGACAGGGACTGTGTCTAACTCAATTTGCTTGTATCTACCCCAGCGCTTAGTACAGTGCCTGAAACATAGTAAGCGCTTAAAAGATACTACAAATATTATTATTATTATTATTATGATTCCCCATTACCCAGATTTGGACTAGGATTCAGGGTAGGGTCCCAGTCTTCACCTCCCGCTGCCCCCTTTCCCCTCCCCCGCCCCCCCCCCCACACACACACACATACACACTGCAAGACCCTCCTTTGCCCTTCCTCCAACTCTGAGCCCCTGATGGAGCTGGCCATACCATGGATTTTCTGGCTCCGAGAAGCGGGGATTTCGGAAGCCAAGTCCAGGATGTTCAGTTGGACCTGCAGAGAAGAGATGTGGACACCCACTGTTGGGGAAAAAGGAGAGCCAATGTCTGCCCCGGGGTCTCCTCTATACTTCCACCAAAATTCTTAGGTGTTGGAGAGCCAAGGGAACAACAGGAGAGGAGGATCTGGCTGATCTGTCCAAGGGGCAGCGGGTGCCCCTCTTGGGAGGTACCACCCAAGGCCGCTCCCCAGCCCCTTGCCCACGCCCTCTAAGTTAATGGTTTCCCTCCACTCTGTGGCTTCACCCCAACCCCTTGCCTACTCTCACTAGCCAATGGTTTCCCCCCAACCCTATGGCTTCTCCCCAGCAATCTGCCCACTTCTGCCAGTCAATGGGTCCCCTCAACCTTATGGCTTCTCTCCAGCCCTTGACCACTCCCACCAGCCTGTGGCTTCCCCCCATCCTATGGCTTCTTCCCAACCCCTTCCTCACACCTTGCAACCAATGTGATTCACAAAACCGTGGCTTTGCCCCACCCTTGCCCTTCTTCAGCAGTGGTTCATGCAGAGGGTCAGAGAAGAATCAGGCCATCCCCAGAATAAGGAAAATTATGCCCTCCAGCCCCAGCTTGCCTACATTCCAGGTCATTTTCCCCACCCCAGCAAGGGAGTTCCACTTCCTTATGGGCTTATGGCAAGAAGGGTAGAAAAGGGGCAAGAGGGGGAGGCTGGTGGGGTGGCAGGGGAAAGGTGTGGCTCAGAGGCAGGGTGGAGGAGTGGGTAAGTAGTCCTCAGTCCAGAAGGGAAGGGGGAGGTCAGGCTAGGGTCTCTTGCCTCAGATCTGGCTCAGTTCTGAGGGGAAGAGTTAACCCAAGCTCTCTGGAGACTCTCTCCTTCCTCCCCTCTGCCTCCCACCTCGGTGCTGGGTGCCCGTGGACCATACCTTTCCTGATTGGGGGTGCCTGCCAGGCTGCAGGGCCAACTCCTGGCAGCGGATATCCTGCCAATTCTGAGGCTGGCCCCGATGGAGGTGGGGGAAGATCCTGGCACAGTCCAGAGCAAGGTACTGGTACACTCTCCATGTCTTCCCGAAATCCGTGGAGCGTTCGATCAGCATGCTGGCTGGCAGTGGATCCTGGACCAGAGCAGCAGCCAGAAAGGTCAGGTCAGGAGAGGGCTGCTCTGGAGGCAGGGCCACTGGATTCCGCCATCATCAGAGTATCCCCCCAGCTCCACCCACTTCTCTCCATCCTAATAACCACTGTCCTGGGACATACCCTCCTGTTCTCCCAGCTGGATTCCTGCAGTGGCCTCCTTACAGGACTCCCTGCCTCTGGTCTTTCCTCTGCCTCCCAACTCTCCCCAGCTTCCAGTCTGTCCTTCACCTGAGGTTTCTCTCCTGTCTCCATTCTCTCTCCTGACTTCAGTCTGTCCCTCACCTCTGCTCTTTCCCCACCTCTGGTCTCTCCCCAGTCTCTGTTCTCTCCCCTGCCTCCTGTCTCTCCCCTGATTCCTTTCTCTTCCCTGCCTCCAGACTCTCTCTCTCCACTTCTTCATTTTTTCCCCGATTCCTGTCTCTCTCCTGCCTCCTGTCTCTACTCTGTCACCAATCTCTCTCCTGCCTCCATCTCTCTTCTTCCTCCATCTCTCCTACCTCCAGTCACCCCCCTACCTCCTAATAATAATAATTATTATTATTATTATTAATTAATAATATAAATAATTTATAAATAATATAAATAAAAATATTATTATTATGGTATTTGTTAAGCACTTACTATGTGCCAGACCTGTGCTAAGCACTGGGGTGGATACAAACAAATTGGGTTGGACACAGTCCCTTGTCTCATGTGGGGCTCACGTTCTCAATCCCCATTTTACAGATGATCTGAGGCACAGGAAAGTGAAGTGACTTGCCTAAGGTCACACAGCACACAAGTGGCAGAGCCAGGAGTAGAATCCATGGCCTTCTGACTCCCAGGTGCATGTTCTACCCATTATGGCCTCTCTCTCATCTGTCTCCAATCTCTCCTGCTCCAGTCTCTCTCCTGACTCCAGTCTCTCCCCTATCTCTTGTCTTTCCCTGCCTCCAGTCTCTCCCCTGCCTCCCTCACTCCTGTCTCAAATCGCTCTCCTTTCTCAGCTTCTCCTCTACCTCCTGGCTCTACTCTGCTTCCAGTCTCTCCCCCGTCTCCTGCCTCTTCCCTGCCTCTAGTCTCTCTCCCTAAAACTACATGTAATTTTCTAAAATGCTCAGTGAAGCACTTTATTTCTCCTTCTTGAATCTCCTTGTACTTCCCACTGTTTCTCATATGAAACAAAAACTCCCAACCACCAGTTTCAAGACTCTCCATCGACCGGTTCCCTGTTTCCCTCCAGCTTATGTTTTTCACGTATCAATCAACCAGTGGTATTTATTGAGCACTTACTCGAGGAAGAGCACTTTAGTAAACACTTGAGAGAGTATATCACAGTTAGTAGACCTGATCCCAACCCTCCAGGAGAGAATAATAATATGGTACTTTTTAAGCACTTACTATGTGCCACCGTTCTAAGCACTAGGGTAGATACAAGGTAATCAGGTTGTCCCATGTGGGGCTCACAGTCCTAAGACCTATTTTACAGATGAAGTAACTGAGGCACAGAGAAGTTAAGTGATTTGCCCAAGGTCACACAGCAGACAAGTGGCAGAGCTGGAATTAGAACACATATCCTCTGACTCCCAAGCCCGTGCTCTTTCCATTAAGCCACACTGCTTTACAAAACATGTCATTCCTTTTGCTCATTTCAAGCACACTTCTGACCCATTGCTCACCCCATTATCCTCTCATGTTGTTTCATTCCCTCACAAGGTTTAAATCCCATATGAAAGGCTGGCACTTCCATGAGATTCAGTTCGATTAATCCATACATTTTCCCATTCTTGCCTAGTGGAGAAGTTAGAAAGACTGGATTTTAATCCCAGATCCTCCATTTGCCTGCTGGGACACATTGGTCAAGGCAATTCACTATTTTTATTATTAATGGTACTTGTTAAGTACTTACTATGTACCAGGAATTATACAAACACTGGGGTAGATACAAAATAATCATGTTCCTGTTCACCTGTCTACTTGCTTTGTTTTGTTGTCTGTCTCCCCCTTTTAGACTGTGAGCCCATGTTTGGGTAGAGACCATCTCTATATGTTGCCGATTTGCACTTCCCAAGCGCTTAGTACAGTGCTCTGCACACAGTAAGTGCTCAATAAATGATTGAATGAATGAATGAATGTTGGACAAAGTCCCTGTCCCATATAGAGCTCACATCTTAATCCCCATTTTACAGATGAGGTAACTTAGGCATAGAGAAATTAAGGGACTTGCCCAAGGTCACAGAGCAGACAAGTGGTGGAGTCAGAATTAGAACCAAGGTCCTCTGACTCCCAGGCCCATGCTCTTTCCACTAGGTCATGCTGCTTCCCTACTTCTCTGTCTCTCAGTTTCTTCATCTATAAAATGGAAACTAAATATTGTTCTCCCTCCCACTTGGACTGTGAGCCCCATATGGGATGGGAGCTGATTGTATTTCATCTCCTCCAGCGCTTAGTACAGTATTTGGCACATAATATGCATTTGGCCAATAACACAATTATTATTATTTATTATTATTATTATTATTATTATTATTATTATTATCATCCCCTCAGTTACTTCAACATTCTTATATGCCCATCTGTTTATCCTCTTTATTTTGTGTACCTCTTTCTACACTCTTAACAATTTTAGATGTGTCCCTTTCTATCCCCTGGCCTTCCCTGTTAGATTTCAAGGTCTTTGAGGGCAAAGATGTCATGTCTTAGGATTTATCTGACTGGCAGGTGTGAGACTATGTCCACTGGGAGCCCAGTTATAATAATAATAATCATGCTAGCTTTTAAATTCTTAGTATATGTCAAATACCAGGGTCAATATAAGATAATCAGGAGAGGAGCAGCATGGCCTAGTGGAAAGAACAAGTCCTGGAAGTCAGAGGACCTGGGTTCTCATCCTGACTCTGCTACTTGTCAGCTGTGTGACTTTGGGCAAGTCACTTAACTTCTCTGGGCCTCATTTACCTCATCTGTAAAATGGGGAATAAATTCTCCTCCCTCCAATTTAGACTGTGAGCCCCAAGTGGGGCAGGGACTGTGGTCCAACCTGATTAACTGGCATCTATACCAGTGCTTAGTACAGTGCCTGACACATAGTAATCACTTAATAAACACCATTAAAATAAAAAACGAATTAGAAAGGAGCAGTCTGGGTGAGGAGACCCCACCAGTTTACCGCACGGTGGTTCTAGCCCCGAAGTCTGCTCTTGTCTTCGAATCTCTATTCTTGATCCTCCCTCATGGCCCCCCTGAGAAGCAGCCCCTCCTCATCTTGCCACAACCACTCATTCACCTCCTCACCATCAAGTCCAGTATTATGTCCTGCAGTTGGAACTTCTTGTCCAGATCCAGCTGGAGAGAGACGAGATTCACATCTAGACAGCGACCAGGAGAAGACATGATGTCATTTACTTGGCAATAAAACACATTTCTGCTCCTTGCCCTGCCTCCCCCTGGGACCCCACCCACAATCCCTTCCACCAGTGCTCCACAGATACCAGGAGAAGACCATTTATAAATGTACAGTCCTCTGCACACAGTAAGCACTCAGTAAATATTGAATGAATGAAAAAACGAATGAATAAATGCCTTCTTTTCCAGGCCTGCCCAAAGCCTGCCTCTCCCAGGAAGCCCACCTTGATTGAATGAAATGATGGCTCCCCAAAGTTTAACTAACTCAAAAATCCACCTCCAGCTTTCAATTATGCTCTCCTGCTTCCCCTTCATTGCCCCCTCCTGCTCCCCCTTCCCATAAAGAGGAATCTGAAGGGGGCAGCTTTGAAGCAGTTTGTATGGAGTTTGACCGTTCATTTTCAAATGCTTTTTAAAAAATGACTCAGTTTGCATGGTGGGAAGCCAGGGCCCATGGACACTTCTATTAAATTTTGTGGTAAAGTGTCCCTCGTAAAGAGATTTAAAATATACAGAACTGGTTCTGGCAGTCCGTTTGGTGTCATTGGAAGATTAAATATCTCTGGGAAGGGAGCAGGTCTCAGTCTCTCTCTCTCCATCCCCCCCATCTTCTCTCTCTTCTTAATGTTATTTGTTAAGTACTTACTATGTGCCTGGCACTGTCATTCATTCATTCAATTGTATTTATTGAGCGCTTACTGTGTGCAGAGCACTGTACTAAGCTCTGGAGTAGATACAAGATGACCACATGGGGCTCCCAGTCTTAATCCCCATTTTACAGATGAGGTAACTTAGGCACAGAGAAGTGAAATGATTTGCCCAAGGCCATGCAGCAGACAAAGAGTGGAGCCAAAGTTTGAACCCAGGTCCTCTGGCTCCCAGGCCCGGGCTCTTTCCACTAGGCCATGCTACTTCTCATTTGTGGTAGGGGTTAGCAATGTGGGGGAGGGATAGCTTGGCTCTGTGCAAGATTCCAGGCGCCCCCCCCCCCCCCCCCCCCGCCCTGCCACTCCCCGCGGCGGTCCCTGTCTTACCATTCTGGGACTGCCACCAGCGCATGTGGCCCTTGGAGGCAGCTATGTTCTCCACACGGTGGCTGTTGTAGGTGTGAGGCAGGCGGGAGTCACACTTGCAGCATTTTATCTTCCACTGCCAGGAAAACAGGGAGGGAAGGGCAGAGTTCATAATAATGGTGTTGGTATTTTATCTGTTAGGCACTTACTATATGACAAGCACTGTACTAAGTGCTGGGATGGATACACACAAATTAGATTGGACACAATCCCTGACTCATGTGGGGCTCACAGTCCCAATACCCATTTTACAGATGAGATAACAGAGGCACCAAGAAGTAATAATAATAATAATAATGGTATTTGTTAAGCACTTACTATGTGCCAAGCACTGTTCTAAGCACTGGGGTAGATACAAGGTAATCAGGTTGTCCCGTATGCATCTCACAGTCTTAATCCCCATTTTACAAATGAGATAACTGAGGCCTAGAGGAGTTAATTGAGTTGCCCAAGGTCACATGCAGATGCGTGGCAGAGCCAGGATTAGAACCCTTGACCTTCTGACTCCCAGGCTGGTGCTCTACTCACTACATCATCTGTGCTGTCTGTGGTAGCAAAACTCACAGAAGAGGTGCAGAGATGGGGCCTGAGCTTATTGGAAAACCCAGAGGTGTCACTGCTGCCAATTCCTCCACTTCTAGCACTTCTTGGATAGGCTTCCTAGAGATGCCCACTGCCCAGACAGGATTGTAAAACTACAATGTCCCAGACACCCTTGGGACATAAACTTCTCCATCTTTGGCCCTGCCTTGAGTCCCGCCTTTCACCCTTGCCTCCCCAAGGATGCTCGGGATTTCCGTGAACCCCTGAGGCTTTCAAAAGCTCAACAGAGAAGCAGCATGATCTAGTGGATAGAGCACAGACCTAGGAGTCAGAAGGACCTGGGTTCTAATCCTGGCTCCACTGCTTGTCTGCCGTGTGACCTTGGGCAAGTCACTTCACTTCCCTTCACCTCAGTTACCTTGTCTGTAAACTGAGGTTTAAGACTGTGTACCCCATGTGGACGTGGACTGTGTCCCACCTGATTAGCTTGTACCTACCCCAGCACTTAGTACAGTGCCCAGCACATAGTAAGCGCTAAGAAATACCATTAAAAAAAAAACAAACAGAAGCCACCTTGGCACCAGTCCTCTCTGCTTCCCCTGTGGGGTAAGAGGGTCCCTCACACTCCTGCAATAAGCCACACCTGTCATCATCATCATCAATGGTACTTATTGAGCACTTAATGTGCAGAGCACTGTACTAAGCACTTGGGAGAGTACCATACAACAGAGTTGGCAGACACGTTCCCTGTTCCTCGTCTTGATCCCCCCATGTTCCAAGGACTCTTACCTGCTCCTGCTGGCCCTAGGCCAAAGAGTAAGACAGACAGAGCATGACCCGCAAGAGATTAATAGAAAGGCTGGTGCCCTGATATCCAAAGGATGAGGTCCAAGCTCCATTTATAATCCAGGATATTAAAAGGAAGCTAGACAGTCATCCGGATCTCAGTAATGCTTGGGGCCACCCAGGCCTTTCCCCGCACTATTACCAAAGCATTTCTCCTTCAACTGCCACCCCCGACCCCCACCCCTACAGACCAGTAGGCCGGTGGTCGGCGAAATGGGTGAGAGGTTACTGGGTAAGAAGTCTTCCAAACCCCTGACTGCCTGCTGGATAAACCAAAAGTAAGCAGGGTTTAGACCCCAGAATCAGTAAGGTGAATGTGGCATCCTAAAAATTCCAGTCACTATTCCCCTGGAGGGACCCAAGTGGAGAGAGGGAATGGACTTTGGGGATGCTCCCTTCTCCTTTCTCCCCTCTCCCCTGTGGGAACAAGTGAAAGGACACAACAGGGTGTCTAGGGGAAGTATTTTCAGAGCCCACCTGGGAAACCCCTCTCCCCCTCACAAAGGGGGGCATTCTAAAATGTTATAAAACCCCTTTGAACCCCGAATCCCACCCCAGGTTATAGTCCCCCATCTACCATTCCCATCCTTCTTATACATTTGTGTACTCACAACCAACCTTACCACTTTAGTACAGCTCCACCTACATAAACAATTATTTGAGCACTGAGTCATATATTTATGCTCATTTCCATCTGCCTATCTGTAAATTATTACAGTGTCTCTCTCCTCTGATAGATTGTAAATTCCTCGAGGGTAGAGATCATGTCTACTAAATCTACTAGGTCCTCCTAAGAGCTCTTAGTACAATACTCTACCCTAATTATAATAAGCACTTACTATGTGCCAGGCATTGTACTAAGCAGTTGGACACAGTCCCTATCCCACTTGGGGCTCACAGTCTCGATGCCCATATTTCAGATGAGGTAACTGAGGTACAAAGAAGTGAAGTGATTTACTCAAGGTCATAGAGCAGACAAGTGGCAGAGCTGGGATTAGAACCCATGACCTTCTGACTCCCAGGCCTGTACTTTATCCACTACACCCAAATATGTTTTCAGTAAAATATGACCTACTGATTGATTGATCAAGTCTACTAACTCTACTGTAGTCTCCCAAGAGCTTAGTACAAGGCTCTGCCCACAAGAGGGATGCAATAAATATCAATCAATCCATAACATTTTTTGAATGCCTCCTTCAGGCAGAGCAGAAAGCTAAGCATTTAGGAGAGCACAAAAGAGTTACAACACATTATTCAATCAATCAATCAATAGTTTATTGAGTGCTTCCTATGTGCAAAGCACTGTACTAAGCACTTGTGAGAATGCAGTACAATAGAGTTTGGTAGTTATGATCCCTGCCCCCTGCCCTCAAGGAGCTTACAGTTTAAGCAGGGAGACAGACCCAGAAGTCTCTCCAACCTCTCTCCTACTTTTTCACTTTCCCTCTCAAACCTCCAAATTCCTGGAAGTGGTATCACAACTGGCCCTTAACAAGCTGGCACCAGCTGTGTCAAGTGCCATTTTTACTCTGTACCCAGAGGTTCTATTGCACAAGAAGGACAGCAAGAGGAGTTGGACTAATATGGTAAGACAGAAGACAGTTTGGCCGTTCCCTTGCCCCCCAACTTCTTCCCACAATCCTTCTTTCTGAGAGCTTCAAGCCCTCTCATCATCCCAGGATGCTACCTGCCTTTGGGGAAAATTTAGGCAGAGCAAAGGATAGTACCACAAAACCAGGCACTGGTGTGGGAAAAGAAGCCAGATCTCCAGGGTCCCAGCTCAGGGCTCTGTTCTTGGTAACACAAAATCCCACTGCATTAGCTCATGGACTTGGAATCTCCACTTCCATCTTGAGGCCTTTTGAAAGACACACACATCAACTCCAACACGGTCCAGTGGACTGAGCATGGGCCGGAGTGTCAGGGGACCTGGGTTCTAATCTTGGCTCTTTATTTTTTTTCAATGGTATTTGTTAAGCATTTACTATGTTTCAAGCACTGTTTTAAGTACTAGGGTAGGTACAAGTTAATCAGGCCAGATGTCCCTTTCCCAAACTGGGCTCACAGTCAAGTAGGAAGGAGAAGGTATTGAATCCCCATTTTTTTTAGATAAGGAAACTGAGGCATAGAGTAACTCGCCCAAAGTCATACAAAAGGCAAGTTGCAGAGCCCAGATTAGAACCCAAGTCCTCTGGTTCCCAGGCCTGTGCTTTATTCACTAGGCCATTCTGCTTCTCAGGTTGCCTGCTGTGTGACTTTGGGCCAGCCACTTGACTTCTCTGTGACTCAGTTCCCTATCCATAAAATAGGGATTACATATCTGTTCTCCTTCGCCCTTTGACTGTGAGCCCTTTGACTGTGAGCCCCATGTGGAACACAGGTAGAAGACTTTCAGGTCGAACATGAGACTCACAATGAAAGTTAAAAAGAAGACAGGTATTTCATCTCCATTTTACAGATGAAGTTCTAATCCTGCCTCTGTCATTTGCCTGTTGTGTGACTTTGGGCAAGACAATTCACTTCCCTGGATCTCCGTTTCCTAATTTGTAAAACAGGGATTCAATCCCTGGCCTCTGTCCAACTTTGACTGTGAGCCTAATCAATCAGGCTCAATCTGATTGTTTTGTACCTGCCCCAGCTCCTGGCACATAGTAAGTGCTTAACAAATATCACAATTATTATTGATTATTATTAAACTGTGGTGGCACAACCCAACCTGGTCTCTACTGGCTGGTTGATTATGTTATTTATTAAGCAACTACTCTGTATGGATCCGAAGGCTGGACAGTGAAAAAACACGATAGATTCTTTTGAAATGCGGTGTTGGAGAAGGCTTTTGAGAATACCATGGACTACCCAAAAAACAAACAAATGGGTTTTGGAGCAAATTAAGCCAAAGTGGCCTTTGGAAGGCCTAATGACTCGACTTAGATTAACACATTTTGGACACATCATCAAGAGGACTAATTCTCTGGGGAAGATACTGATGCCAGGAAAAGTCCAGGGAAAATGTAGGAGAGGCAGACAAGCAGATAGATGGATAGAAACCGTAACAACAATAACAGAAAAACTATTAGCAAGGTTATGGATAATGGCAGAAGACAGGACGTTCTGGAGAAAATATATCCGTAGAGTCGCTATGAATCAGAAATGACTCGACGGCACTTGATAATAATAATACTGTGCGCTGAGCACTCTGCTGAGCCCTAGGGTCGATACACATAAACTGCTCAGACCCAGGCTGAGAAAACAGAGGTAATGATCTGGATAATTTAGAAGTATAAAATCCCGTTGGTTTCAACCGTTGGGGTTAGGGCCCCCTGTCCTTGCTTTGCCCCTGCCTCAGAGTCCACCCTGAGACTGCAGCCAAGAGCCGAGCTGATAACTGGCAAGAGAGAGCCGCCCTCTGATGAGGAAACTGCCATTTCTGTAGTTGCAGGGGGTGGGGGTGGGGGGACACACGACTTGCCTGACATTCTGGCGTTCCTGCATGTTAAGATATCTAGGCAAGGGGGTCTTTCTCCAAGCAGCTTCCCATTTTAGCCTCCTGGTGAAACACAGCCCCTCCCTCCCCAAAGGTTTCCCCATCTCTCCCAGGGAACCAGGGAATGGAGGGGTGGGGATGGGGTGGAAAATAGGAAAGTGGAGGAGGAGGCAGGTTAAAGCCCCTACCTTTGCAGCTAACTGTCAGCTAAGAGAAGTGGGCATTCCACACAGCAGATTTCTCGGCTTCCGACTGTGACCCACTTCTCCCAGTATTTTCTCCCACTGAGGCGGCTGTGGGAACCAGTAACAATGGCCATCTCCAGGCCTCCTCCCCATTCCAAAACCACTTCTCCACCTTGGCTAAGGAGATGCAGGGACTACTACTCCCCACTGCCCAAATCACCTTCCCTGTTTGGATGTATCAGTCTCTGCCCTATGCCTTTTACACCAGTTATTTGAGATTTGACCATAATAAAGGAGAAGCCATTTGAGCCTCACTGCAGGAAGAAGCTAGAGAACTGAGAAGGAAGGTGGCCTAGCTAACAGGGAAGCACTGTGGTATAGTGGATCGAGCACGGGCCTGGGAGTCAGAAGGTCATGGGTTCTAATCCCAGCTCTGACACTTGTCTGCTGTGTAACCTTGGGCAAGTCACTTACTTCTATGAAATAAGGATTGAGACCGTGAGACCCATGTGAGATAGGGACTGTGTCCAACTCAGATTACTAGTATCCACCCAACATTTAGTACAGTGCCTGGCACATAGTAAATGCTTAACAAATATTATTATTATTATTAGCAAAATGAGCAAAGTTGTAGGGATCAGAAGACTTGGATTCTAATCCCAACTCCATAGTTTGCCTATTGTGTAACCTTGGGCAAGTCATTTAACTTCTCTGTGTCTCCACTTCATAACAATAGCAATACTAATAATAATGAAAATAATAATAATAATATTTATTAAGCACTTACTCTGTGCCAAGCACTGTCCTAAGTGCTGGGGTAGATACAAGATTATCAAGTTGGACACAGTTCCTGTCCCTCATCAGGCCTCTAGACTCCCCCTCTAGACTCATAAACTCCTTGTGGTAAAGGAACATGTCTACCAGTTCTTTTGTACTGTACTCTCCAAAGTGCTCTGCACACAGTAAGTGCTCAATAAATAACATTGATTGATTGACTGATTGATTTACTGATTGATCAGGCTCATAATCTAAGTAGATCAGAGACCAGGATTCCGTGTTTTACAAATTAGGAAACTGAGATCCAGAGAAGTGAAGTGACTTGCCCAAGTTCACACAGCAAGCAAGTGGCAGTCAGGATTAGAACTCAAGTGTAAAAGGGAAATGAAATACATATCTTCCTTCTAACTTTCATTGTAAGCCTTGTGTCTGGTTTGATTAACGTCTATCCATCCCAACACTTGGCACAATTAATTAATTAAACCAGGACTTAGATGTTATAGGAAGGTAACAGTGAGCATGGTAATACTGATGAAAACAACATGAGCTTTTCACTTTTTGCAGGGAGCCCCTGTACCATTTAATAACAATTAACAATAATTGCATTAGTTGTTAAGCACTTATTATGAGCCAAGCACAGTACTAAACTCTGGGGTAGATATAAGATAATCAGGTCTCACTTGGGGCTCACAGTCCAAGTAGGAGGGAGAACAGGTATTGAAGTCCCATTTTGCAGATGAGGGAACTGAAGTACAGAGAAGTGAAATGACCTGCCCAAGGTCATACAGCAAATATATAGTAATGCTGGGATTAGAACCCAGGGTCTTTGACTGCCAGACCCATGCTCTTTTCAGTAGGCCACGCTGAGCCCAGCTGCCTGTGCCCTCTCCCTCACCCTGCTTTTACCACTCCTACCAAAGGGTTTCAGATTTCAGATTCTACGCTGCCCCTAACTCCCACCACCATGCTCATCATAGCTTGGAGGCTGAGGTGGGGTGACTGGCCCTAGGAGAACTCTAAGCTAACAGGCAGCAGACAAGTATTTTAAGTAGCTCTGGCTGTCAGCTCAAAAGCAGTTTAAGGCCCTGAAATAGAAGTCGTTGGGGACAAAGAACCAGGTGAGATGAACCTGCCAATTCTCTTCTCTTCTTGCCTCTGTCTTTCTCTCTTTTCCTCTAAATCCACCCATTTCTCTTCCTCTCAAGTCAGTAAAATAACCAATTTAATATAAGCCATATTAATATGAAGGAACACCCAACCTACCGTAAGCCCCATTTGGCACAGGGACTGTGTCCAACCTGACCATCTCATATCTACCCTGGTGCTTAGTACAGTGCTTGGTACATTATAAGTACTTAGCAAATACCATAGTGATTATTATTATTAACTCCAGCTCTGCCACTGGCCTGCAGTGTGACCTTGGGCAAATTAATCACATAACCACTCTGTGTCTACATTTTCTCTTCTGTAAAATGGGGATGAAATACTTGTTCTCCTTCCCTCTTGGTCTGTGACCCCCATGGGGATGGGGACTATGTCCAATATGATTATCTTGTATCTAGCCTGGTGTTTAACAATATGCTTGGCACATGGTAAGTGCTTAACAAATACTATTAACCAGTCAGTCAATAGTATTTATTGAGAGCTGTGTGCAGAGACTGTACTAATTTCTTTGGAGAGCACAATTTAATAGAGTTGCTAAGTACATTCCCTGTCCACAAGGAGTTTGTAGTCTAGACAGGGACTTTGTTCATTCAAACATTTTTTTTGAGCACTTACTGTGTGCAAAACACTGTACTAAGCGCTTGATACAAATAAACAAATTACAGATATGTACTTAAGTGCTGTGGGGCTAAAGGTGGGGTGAATAAAGGGTGCAGTGCTATTATTATAGTTCAAAATCCTTAGGAAGAGGATGATTCATTCTCATTCTCTCTTTCTGTCAGTCTCTCTTGCTCCCCCCCCCGTTCTCTCTCTCTCTCTCTCTCTCTCTCTCTCTCTCTCTCTCTCTCTCTCTCTCTCTCTCTCTCTCTCTCTCTCCCTCCCTCTCTCTCTCTCTGTCTTTCTCTCCTTCTCCAAAAATGGATGTGATCCTGGAGATCAGCCTGAGCTGATAGTTCCCTCTGGCCAAGTTGTCATGACCCCATCACTGACACATTTCTGCTTCTGCAACCAGGGGCCCTGAATCCCTTTGGAACCTGGCACTACCCAGTTTTCCAAATCAAACTCTCTCCCTGCCTCCCTCCCCGGCTCCCTGCCCCTCCCAGGGAATCTTCTAGAAATCAATCAAGCTGTTCTGATGTCAAAATGATGTGGATACTGAGGGGAGAGAGGGGTTCCCAGATCCAGTGAGCACTGAGGGGCAGAAAAATGAAGGGAAATGACCTGGGGATCGAGAATCCAACAAGCTAGACAGAAGCAGCATAGTCTAATGGATAGAGCACAGGCCTGGGACTCAGTGTTGGATTCTAATCCCAGTTCCACCAGTTGTCTGCTGTGTGACCTTGGGCAAGTCACTTCACTTATCTGGGCCTCAGTTCCCTCATTTGTAAAATGGGGATTAAGACTGTAAACCCTATGTGGCCAGGGAATGTGTCCAACTCTATAGTCTTGTATCTACCCCAGCACTTAGAACAATGCCTGGTGCAATGTAAGCACTTAACAAATTCCACAATCATTATTATCATTAGTTTGCCCATCTTGAGCCTGGGGCTTGAAATCAATTGACAATATTTATTAAGCACTCTAAGCAGAGCACTGTGCTAAATGCTTGGGAGAGCACAGTGGAGTTAGTAAGCTCAGTCAGTTAAGGCCCTGTTATTATTAATTATTAGTATTATTCCAAGGGGTCTCATCTTCCAAGCTACCTAACATAAAGACTCACTCGGCCAAATGACTTCTGGAAAGTTTTCAGAGGAAATATTTTAGGAAAAAAATGCTTTACTAAATGGTTTGTTTCAATCCTTGATGGTGTTTAGTTCATCTCCAGCATGCGATCCCTGAGAGGAATCATTTCTGTCTGTGCACACCCCCTCCCCTTAATGCCCTTTTCTTCTCCTGCCACAGGGCAGCATTCATTCATTCATTCATTCAATCACATTTATTAAGTGCTTACCATGTGCAGAGCCCTGTACTAAGTGCTTGGGAAAGTACAAAACAACAATAACAGAGGCAATCCCTCCCCTCAACTAGCTCACAGCCTGGTGGGGTGGGGGGGAGACAGACATCAATACAAAGAAATAAAATAGTCTAAGTGGATTGGGCCTGCCTCAGACAATCCATGGTACTGATTGAGCGCTTACTTCATGCAGAGCACTGTAATAATAATAATAATAATAACAATAATGATGGGATTTGTTACACATTTACTATATGCCAAGCACTGTTCTAAGAACTGGGGTAGATACCAGGTAATCAGATTGGTATCTCTGGTATCTCTGTGAGCCACATGGGGCTCACAGTCTTAATCCCATTTTACAGATGAGGTAACTGAGGCACAGAGAAGTTAAATGACTTGCCCAAAGTCACACAGCTGAGATGCAGTGGAGCCGGGATTAGAACCCAAGACCTCCGACTCCAAAGCCCGTACTTTTTCCATTAAGCCACGCTTAGGGGAGTACAGTACAATACAGTACAGTTGGTAGATACATTTCCTGACCACAGTGAGTCAGATTGGGTAGAAGTAGAGTATAAGATGTCCAGAGATTTTGGAGAAGTTTCTTCTCCTGAGAAGTCTTCAGGAGATCAATAAACATGGTATACACCCTGGCACTTAGTGTAATGCCTGGCACATAGTACGCACTTAACAAATACCATTATGATTATGATTATGATTATGATATTTTCAGGGCAGAGTTGGACAGCTGGTGGGATATGACATCTAGAGGAGAGATCTTTGTCTGGGTCTCAGCACCAGGCAGGAGCCCTTAACGAACACTCTTTAATGAAGCAGAGGAGGATAAAGAATAGGACGGGCCTAATTAGGGTCAGACACCAGTTTTCTGCCAACCCACAGCCCTTTTACCAAGGTCGTGGGGATCAGATAAAAGCATTATCACATTGCACTTTCAACTGCATCCTTTTTTTTAATGATATTAAATATTTGAACAGGGTTCCTCACACAGTTCCCTGTCCCTGCTGCTGCAGGCCAGACGGCTCCCTATTCTCGTGATGAACCAGGAGAGATTTTTATTTAAAGCCCTGACAAGTGCAGCCTGGCTACTGTCAAGGACATTCCGGGCAGCCAAGGACTCATAAAAGCAAAGCTCTCTCACCTTTCTCACAATACAATTTCAGGGTTTCACATGTCCCACTCCGCTCTGGGGAGGAGGGAGGGAGGGAGGGAGGAATGTTTCAAAGACTCAGTGACACATTTCAGGGTTTCACATCTCCAGATTCTCAGGCCTTGGTTGGTGATCTATTCCTGATAAAAATTCTATCCTGCTCCCACCCTCTTAGCTTCCCAACAGAGGGCAAGTACCATTTCATCAAAACCTAGGGCAGACACATTAGGAGAGCATGTTCCAAACTGGGCCTGGAACCAGAAGAGCTCCAGGCCAGAAAATGGCTCATTGCCTAACAAAAAAAGTGCCAGAGAAAAGCCAGAGGAAGCCAATTAGAGAAGCAGTATGGTCTAGTGGAAAGAGTACGGGCCTCGGTATCAGAGGAACTAGGTTCTAATCCTAGTTAGGTTCTAATCGCTTGCTGTATGACCTTGGGCAAGTCATTTAATTTCCCTGTGCCTCAGTTTCTTCAACCGTAAAATGGGGATTAAATCCTACTCCCTCCTACTTAGACTGTGAGCCCCATGTGGGACAGGGACTATGTCCAACCTGGTAAACAGGTATTTACCCCAGTGCTTGGAACAGTGCTTGAGAAATAGTAAGTGGTTAACAAATGCCATAAAACAAACAAAAAAAACATGGCCTAGGGAAAAGAGCATGGGCTTTGGAGTCACAGGACCTAGGTTCTAGTCCCAGCTCTGGCAATTGCTTGCAGTATAATAATAATGGTATTTGTTAAGCACTTACTATGTGTCAAGCACTGTTCTAAGCGCTGGGTTGGACAAGTCACTTCTCTGTGCTTCAGTTTCCTCAACTGTAAAATGGGGATTAAATCCTACTCCCTCCTACTTCGACTGTGAGCCTCATATGGGACCTGTTAATCTTGTATCTATCCCAGTGCTTTCATTCATTCAAATGTATTTATTGAGTGCTTACTGTGTGCAGAGCACTCTACTAAGTTCTTGGGAAGTACAAGTTGGCAACATATAGAGACGGTCCCTACCCAACAGTGGGCTCACAGTCTAGAAGGGGGAGAAAGAGAACAAAACAAAACATATTAACAAAATAAAATAAATAAATGGAGTAATAAATATGTACAAACATATATACATATATTTATACAGGTGCTGTGGGGAGGGGAAGGAGGTAAGGCGGGGGGATGGAGAGGGGGAAGAGGGGGCTCAGTCTGGGAAGGCCTCCTGGAGGAGGTGAGCTCTCAGTAGGGCCTTGAAGGGAGGAAGAGAGCTAGCTTGGTGGATGTGCAGAGGGAGGGCATTCCAGGCCAGGGGGATGACGTGGGCAGGGTGTCGACGGTGGGACAGGAGAGAACGAGGCACAGTGAGGAGATTAGCGGCAGAGGGTGTGGGCTGGGCTGTAGAAGGAGAGAAGGGAGGTGAGGTAGGAGGGGGCAAGGTGACGGAGAGCCTTGAAGCCGAGGGTGAGGAGTTTTTGTCTAATGCGTAGGTTGATTGGTAGCCACTGGATATTTTTGAGGAGGGGAGTAACATGCCCAGAGTGTTTCTGGGCAAAGACAATCCGGGCAGCAGCATGAAGTATGGATTGAAGTGGGGAAAGACAGGAGGATGGGAGATTGGAGAGGAGGCTGATACAGTAATCCAGACAGGATAGGATGAGAGCTTGAATGAGCAGGGTAGCGGTTTGGATGGAGAGGAAAGGGTGGATCTTGGCAATGTTGTGGAGGTGAGACCATCAGGTTTTGGTGACGGCTTGGATGTGAGGGGTGAACGAGAGAGTGGAGTCGAGGATGACACCAAGGTTGCGGGCTTGTGAGACAGGAAGGATGGTAGTGCTGTCAACAGTGATGGGAAAGTCAGGGAGAGGGCAGGGTTTGGGAGGGAAGACAAGGAGTTCAGTCTTAATACAGAGCTTGGCACATAGTAAGCACTTAACAAATACCTCAGTTAGTACTATGAAATAAACAAATTAAGAGTAGGGTGTTAGGGTAGGGTAGCTCTTCCAGTACTGGGGTACTCAAATACTCTCTCCCACCCCACAAAAGGCAGCCAGGGTGTTCCGTGGGCCACAGGCCACGGACCGACCCCAGTCGATGGTCTGTCCGCTCGTATCGATTCAGAAGAAGGACGACAACGATAATAATGGTATCTGCAAAGCGCTCACTATGTGCCAAGCGCTGTTCCAAGTGCCAGGGAGGAGACGAGGCGCTGGGGTCATCCCCCTTGGGCTCACGGTCCCAATCCCCATCCGACAGGTGAGGCGCAGAGAATATCATAATGACAGCGACGACGGCATTCGTCGGGCGCTTACTTCTCCCGGTCTCAATCCCCGTTTGACGGGTGAGGCGGCAGAGAACATCATAATGATAGTGAAGACATTTATTAGACTGTGAGCCCACTATTGGGTAGGGACTGTCTCTATATGTTGCCAACTTGTACTTCCCAAGCGCTTAGTACAGTGCTCTGCACACAGTAAGCACTCAATAAATACAATTGATTGATTGATAAAAGGACCAGCTTTGGTTTACCCAGAATATAATTAACCTAGGGAATGCATTCCCGCAGGCTATCATTACTGCAGATGGGTAAACATGGACAATAAATTCAACAACTGAAAGCCCCACCCACCCCCACAGAGCTCATTGTGTTGTACTCTCACAGTGCTTAGTATAGTACTCTGCACACAGTAAGTGCTCAATATATACAATTGATTGATCTGGGCAGGTGACTTTCTCTTTTCAGAAATTTTCTTTGCTCACATCTATGTTCAAAATATTGCCCCTTGCCCTAAGAGAGGCCTGGGGGTTTCTACATCTTTGGGCAAAACGTCACTCTGGTCTCTCCTGTTCACTCATGCTCTTTTCCAGCCTTGGGACTCCCTCCCCCCATTCAAATTCCTCCTTCAATCAATCAGTGGCATTTATTGAGCACTTACTGCATACAGAGCATAGCTGTAAGAACTTGGGAGACTACAATATAACAGAGTTGGTAGCCTGCCTAAGGAGGTTACAGTCAGTCGGGAACAATAATAGTCTTAAGGGAACATTAATAATAGTTGTGGTATTTGCTCAGTACTAAGTGCTGGGGTAGATACAAGATGATCAAGTTCCTCACAGGGCTCACATTCTAGGTAGGAGGGAGCACAGGTATTGAACCCCCGTTTTGCAGTTGAGGAAAATGTGGCGCAGAGAAGTTATGTGACTTGCCCCAGGTCACACCGCAGATATGTGGCAAAGGTAGGATTAGAAGCCAGGTCCTCTGACTTCCAGACCTATGCTCTTTCACCAGCATCTTTAACAGCACTTCTTCCAACAAGTCTTCTCCGATTGATTTCCCAGAACCCTGAGCCATATCGTCTCCTCAGCTTTCAGTCTTCATTCCCACCAGGAGTGATGGGAGTGGGGTTAGAACAACAGGGTGGAAGAATCACCCTGCTTTAGATGGAACTGCCTTCCAAAAAAACCAATGTGGCTTAGTGGAAACTACTGGGAGTCAGAGGACCAGGATTCTAATCCCCACTCCTCCACTTTCCTGCTTTATCATCTTGGGTAAGTCACTTCTCTCTGCCTTGGTTTCCTCCTCTATAAAATGAAGATTAAATACCTGTTCTCCTTGCCACTGATACCAGGAGCCCCATGTGGGGCCAGGACTGTGTCTGATCTAATGGTACCTTATCAACCCCAGTGTTTAGTACAATGGTTGTCACCAAATAATAATAATAATAATAATAGTAATAATAACTGTAGTATTTGTTGAGTGCTTACTATGGGCCAGGCACTGTACTAAGCGCTGGGGTAGATACAAGCAAATCAGGTTGGACACAGTCCCTGTCCCACATGGGGCTCACAGTCTCAATCTCCATTTTACAGATGAAGGAACTGAGGTACAGAGAAGTGAAATGACTTGCCCAAGGCCACATAGCAGGCAAGTGGCAGAGGTTGAATTAGAAGCCATGACCTTCTGACTCCCAGGCCTATGCCCTATCCACTATGCCAGGCTCTTTGCAAATACTATTATTATTATTATTATTTTATTGCCCAGAAACACATTCCTGCCTCCCCACAGACACTTGTTCCTGGTTAATCACACCTGGTTTCCATCACTTCAGAACAGGCTCTGCCCTAGGCAGAAGCTCCTGGAAATTCAGTCTATATGCTTCAGTTATTGTTTGATTTCCCAGTGGTCAGCAAAGAATCTCAGAACAACACAAAGTACAGTATTCCAAAGCACCCAAATCCAGCTGAAAGCAAAGGTTTTCTCAACTTCCTGGGAACACCCATCAGTAGTCCTAGTAAGAGCAGCAAAGGACTTTCTGAGCACTCACGGGTGGAGGCCACTGTACTAAGCACTTAGAAAAATACAACAGAAACACGAGACCCGTCTGGGCCCACAAGGGTCTCTCTCCTATTATAACTCTGCCTACATGCTTCACTCCTCTAACCCAACCCACTCCTAGGTCCACTACACTTACATATTTATCCTTTACTCTTTTGTTTCCTCTATGTGTAATTTATATTAGTGTCCGTCTCTCCCACTAGACTACAAGCTTTTGGGTGAAGGACTGTGTCTATTCTACTGTACTCTCCCAAGTGCTTAGCCTAGAATAAGTGCTCACTAAGCCCTGCCTTGACTACTGCATAAGCTCTCTCACTGACTTTCCTGCCTCCTGTCGCTTTCTACTTCAGTCCATACTTTGCTCTGCTAGATCAATGCTTACATTGTTTTTGTAAAAAAAGTTCAGTGCATGTCTCTCCACTCCTCAAGAACCTCCAGTGATTACCCATCCACCTCTACAGCAAACAGAAACTCCTTACCATATGCTTTAAAGCACTCGATCAACTCATCCCTTCCTATCTTACCCTTTCTGATCACCTACTTTTACCCAATCCTTACACTTCACTCCTCTAACACCAATTTATTCACTGTCCCTCAATCTCGTCTATTTCGCCACTGACCAGTCACCCACATCCTCCCTCTGGACTGAAACTGCCCTCCTCCCCCCTTCCTATACAGCAGACCACCACCTTCAGTCTTACTAAAATCATATCTCCTCCAAGAGGTCTTCCCGCCTCTTTCCCCCTACTCCTTCTCTCTTCTGTGTTACCTAAGCACTTGGCTCTTTACTCTTTAAGCCCTTGATATTCCACTCCTCCCTCAGCCCTATACCACTTATGTTCATATCCATAATTTATTTAATATCTGTCTCCCCGACTATACTGCAAACTCTTTATGGTCAGGAAATAGATCTACAAACTCTCTTTTACTCTCCCAATTGCTAGGTACGGTGTCCTGCACACAGTAAGCACTCAGTAAATACCATAGATTGTTTAAGTGACTGACTGCTTGGCCTTTGGAGATGGCGGCAGCAGGCCAGTGATCCCAGCAGCCCAAGGGGCCCAGAAAGACAATGAACCAGGGCTGGAGTTGAGCCAGAAGCAGAGGACCCACTGGTCTCTCAGAGCCTGGCGATGGAATGACTGGGCCAGAGGCAGTCGGGGAGCAAAACCACGGTCAGAGAAGCTGGTGGAAAAGGCGGGTAGGGAGGCCCCAGAGGCCATGGCCCTGAGGCCTGAGGCCAGATTGTGACATGGACCTGAGACCCAGAGACAGAACACAGATGCAAAATCCTCCAGGGAAGAGTTTGAAAACAGTACAGCTGGTATCATGGGGGAAAGATAATACTAAATTATGAAATGCTGACAGCTATTATTAGAAATATATCCTAAACATATATGTCTCTATTAATACCTACATGTACGTATTTGAAAGCCAGAGCACACTTTCTGTCCATCTGAGCATAAGCTCAGGCCAGGAAAGGTCAGCTCAGAGTTACACTAGCAGGAAACAGTGAGGAGGGAATGAGGGATTGGAGAGGCAGGAATAGGAAAGAAATGGAGGGGAAGATTAGGAAAAAAGGAAGGGGGAGAAAGGGGTCATTAGGAGAAAGGAAGAGATGGGAGAAAACCTCAGGGATGTCCCAGGTATCTGGGGGGAACAAGAAAGATCCTGTCTGTGATCTTTCTGCAGAGCACTAATAATAATAATGATGGCATTTGTTAAGTGCTTACTATGTGTCTAGCACTGTTCTAAATGCTAGGGGGATACAAAATAATCAGGTTGTCCCACATGGGGCTCAGAGTCTTAACCCTCATTTTACAGATGAGGTAACTGAGACACAGAGAAGTGACTTGCCCAAAGTCACACAACTGACAAGTGGCAGAGACGGGATTAGAAGCCTTGACCTCTGACTCCCAAGCCCATGCTCTTTCCACCATGGACCAACTGGCCTCTTACTTCATGGAATTTAACCCAGCCAGCCAGTAAGAGGCTGGAGCTGAGGGGCTAGGGAGTTTACAGAGTCAGTAAGGAGGGTGAGAATAATGCCACAACACATGGGAATGGCTTTTAGAGAAGCAGAGTGGCCTCGTAGAAAAAGCACACGCCTGGGAGTCAGAAGGTCTTGGCTTCTAATCCCAGCTCTGCTGCTTGTCTGCTGTGTGACCTTGGGCAAGTCACTTCACTTCTATGGGCCTCACTTCCCTCTTCTGTAAAATGGTGACTGAGTCTTTGAGCCCCACGTGGGATAGGGACTGTGCACAACCCCTGGTTGTGCACCCCTGGTTTGGAGGGCTCAAGGGGAGAACAGGTGAGATGGTGAGTCGAGGACAGAGGGACAGGAAAACTGATATTGGTCTCCTCTGTTGGGCTTCTGAAAGCTCAGCCACCTACTTTGATTTATTTTATGTTAAATCAATCTACTTCCCCAGAGATTAGGAAGGTCTAGACTTCTCTTGTGAAAAAAATAAAGCAGGGTCTGGGGAGGAGGGTTATTGTGTACAGAGGTGAATGACCCTTCGAGAATTAGCCCGGGAATCCAACTGACTGTGAAGCAAGAGGTCCAGGCGGACTGGGAGAGGAAGGTTCATCCAGATGGAAGGCCAGGGTAGGGAGGTGTGTGGAGAGTTGGGAAGGGATGAGGGATAGAGAGGGACAGAGAGGGGTAGAGAGGGATATGGAGCAGAGGAGAGGGGTGGGGTTGAATGGAATAGGGTGGAAAGGGATGAGGAGAAGTTGGGAGGTGGGGGTGGAATGGGAAAGAGGAGAGAGCAGATGTCCAGGTCTCTCTGGGGCCCTGGGCCTGCCCTCTCCCCTCCCCTTTATCTGAAGGGCAGTGTCCAGGTTGGACATCACTTTCTTCCTGTGCCCTCTGCTGGAAGAAGGGGTGGCAGAGGCAGGGCTGAGTCAGGGAAGGGGAAGTCTGCTGCCTTGCCTAGAGAGCTAGATGCCCACTGGCTAGTCTGGGCCACCCTCAGGCCCTGGAGACCCAGGAATGACTGCTGCCCAAGAAGAGGGTTGGCCTGATTTCCTCTAGAAGCAGCACCCAGGGTTTGCCTTCTCTGCAGCTCCTGCCTGCTGGCCAGTGCCAGAAGAGAAAAATCTCTCAGGAGGGGCTGTGGGTTCTCCAGATATCTCAAGATCTGCTTCTGTCTATGGACGGGCCACCATCAAACCCCGAGGAATCTCAAAGCCAGGAAGAGACAGAGTGACACAGTGGAAAGATCACAGGCCTAGGAGTCAGGGAACCTGGTTTTTGTTTTGTTTTGTTTTCATGGTATTTGCTAAGTACATACTATGTGTCAGGCACTGAACTAAGCGCTGGGGTAGATAAAAGATAATCAGGTTGGACATAGTCCATTTTCCACAAGGGGCTCACAATCTTAATCCCCATATTTTATGGATGAGGTAACTGAAGCACAGAGAATTTAAGTGATTTGCCCAAGGTCACACAGGTGGAGCTGGGATTAAAGCTGAGTTATAAACTCAACTCTTCCCCTTGCCTGCTGTGTGACCTTGGAGGGCCACTTAACTTCTCTGTGCCTCAGTTTCTTCTTCTGTAAAATGGGGATTAAATACCTGTTCTCTCTCTCCCTTAGACTGGGAGCCCCAGGTGAAACAGGCACTGATATTTTTATATCTATCTCGGGACTTAGCACAGTGTTTGGTACACAGTCACCAAAATACCACAATTATAAGAATAAGCAAGGAAGCAGCATGGCCTAGTGGATAGAGCACAGGACTGGAAGTCAGGAGCCCTGGGTTCTAATCCTGATTTTCCTACTTGCCATCTCTGAGATCTTAGACAAGTCCCTTAACCGCTCTGTGCCTCAGTTTGCTCATCTGTAAAATGGGGGTCAAATATCTGTTCTCCCTCCCCTTTAGACTGTGCGCCCCATGAGAAATAGTGCCTATCTGACTTAACTGTACCTCTTGGTGCATGGTAACAAGATCATCTAGATTGCACTCTGGTTTTGGGCAGGTAACAGGTCTGCTAATTCTGTTGTGCTCTCTCAAGGTATGCATGTTGTAAGTACTCAATAAATATCACTGATGATTAACAAATACCCCAGTTAGAGTTATCAGCAGCCCTCTTAAGCACTGTGCAATTAGCAGTGGGGAGAAAGTCCTTTGAAAATCTATCCACTCACACCTTACTAAAACACCTGCACCTTCTTCCCTCTCTGACCACCAATTCCTCCAATTCTTTCCTTGATCCTCTGCAATCTAGTTTCCACCCACTCCACTCCATGGAAACTCCCTTCTCTATGTTCACCAGTGGCCTCCTTCTTGCCAAATTAAGCCTAATCCTCCTCAACTTCTCAGCTGCTTTTGACACTCTGGACCACACTTTTCTCCTGGAAATACTATCTAACCTTGGTTTTGCTGACACTGTCCTCTCCTGGCTCTCCTCTTAGCTCTCTGTCTGCTCATTTCAGTCTCTTTCATGGGCTCCTCCTCTGCTTCTGAGCCCCAGACTGTAGGGTTCCGGAAGGCTCAGTTCTGGGTCCCCTTCTATTCTTCAGATAGCCTCACCATCTTTGGCGAACTCAACCACCATCTCTACACCAAATCTACCTTCCAGCCCCAACCTCTCTACAGTATTTCTACAGTCACTCATTTCCTCCTGCCTTCAGGATATCTCTACTTGGATGTCCCACCATCACCTCTAATTCAGTATGTCCAAAATTGAACTTCTCAGCTTCCTCCCAAATTCTCTCCTCCCCCTGACTTTCCCATTACTGTACACAATAGCATCATCCTCCCTGTCTCACAAGCCCACAACCTTGATATTGAGAAGCAGAGTGGCTCAGTGCAAAGAGCACGGGCTTGGGAGTCAAAGGTCATGGGTTCTAATCCTGGCTCTGCCACATGTCAGCTGTGTGACCATGGGCAAGTCACTTTACTTCTCTGAGCCTCAGTTACCTCATCGGTAAAATGGGGATTAAGACTGTGAGCCCCCCGTGGGACAACCTGATCACCTTATATTGTAATAATAATAATGGCATTTATTAAGCGCTTACTATGTGGAAAGCACTGTTCTAAGCACTGGGGAGGATACAAGGTGATCAGGTTGTCCCACGGGGGGCTCACTGTCTTCATCCCCATTTTACAGATGAGGTAACTGAGGCGCAGAGAAGTTAAGTGACTTGCCCAAAGTCACACAGCTGACAAGTGGTGGAATTGGGTTTTGAACCCATGACCTCTGACTCCATAGCCTGGGCTCTTTCCACTGAGCCATGCTGCTTACCGTGACTAAAGGTCTCAGATCCTGCAGGAGGATAGGTGCCTTTCTTTTTATTTTTTACATGGTATTTGTTCAGCGCTTACTATGTGCCAGGCACTGTATTAAGCGTTGGGTTTGATACAAGCCAATCAGGGTGGACACAGACCCAGTTCCCCATGGGGGCTCACAGTCTTCATCCCCATTTTACAGATGAGGTAGCTGAGGCCCAGAGAAGTGAAGTGACTTATACTAATAATAATAATGATGACATTTGTTCCCCCCCTTAGCACTTAGAACAGTGCTTGGCACATAGTAAGTGCTTAAATTCCAACATCATTATTATTATTATTATTATATTATGCATGACTCATCATTCTCCTTCAACCTGCATATTCAGTCAGTCACAAAGTCTTGTCCATTCTATCCCCACAACATCTCTCTTTTCTTCCTTCTAGCAAATGCCAAACCCATGTAATTTCCCATCTCAACTACTCCATCAGCCTCCTCGCTGACTTCTTTGCCTCCAGCTTCTCCCCTCTCCGGTCCATACTTCTCTCTGCTGCCTGGATCATTTTTCTAAAAAATTATTCTGCACACATCTCCCTCTCCCTCAGGTGCCTCTGATAGTTGCCCATCCAACTCCACATCAAGCAGAAACTACTAACCACTGGTTTTATGGCTCTCAGTCTCACCTCTGTCCTTATATAACCGAGCCCAAGTACTTAGCTTTTCTAAAACCAACCTCTTCACTGTGCCTTGCTCTCACTTCACAATAATTTAATAATTTATAGTTATGGTATTTCATTCTTTCATTCAATTGTATTTATTGAGTGCTTACTGTGTACAGAGCACTGTACTAAGCACTTGGGAGGGTACAATACAACAGTAAACAGACACATTCCCTGTCTACAGTGAGCTTACAGTCTGGAAAGGGAGACAGACATTAATATAAATAAATAAATTACAGATATGTAGGAGAAGTAGCATGGCTCAGTGAAAAGAGCACAGGTTTTGGAGTCGGAGGTCATGAGTTCAAATGCCACTCAACCATCTGTCAGCTGGGTGACTTTGGGCAAGTCACTTAACTTCTCTGTGCTTCAGTTACCTCTTCTGTAAAATGGGGATTAAAACTGTGAGCCCCCCGGGACAGACTGATCACCTTGTAACCTCCCCAGCGCTTAGAACAGTGCTTTGAACATAGTAAGCGCTTAACAAATACCATCATTATTATTATTATGTAAGTGCTGTGGGGCCTGGAGGGGGGATGAACACAGGGAGTAAGTCAGGGTGTTGCAGAAGAGAGTGGGAGAAGAGGAAAAAAGGTATTTGCTAAGCGCTTATTAGATGCCAAGCAGTGTAGCCGAGTGGAAAGAGCTCAGACCTAGGAGTCAGAGGACTTGGGTTCTAGTTCCCAATCCACCACTTATCTGCAGTGTGACCTTGGACAAGTCACTTAACTTTTCTGTGATTCAATTACCACATCTGTAAAATCAATCAATCATATTTATTGAGTGTTTACTATGTGCAGAGCACTGTACTAAGCGCTTAGAAGAGTACAGCACAACAGAATTCACAAACATTTTCCCTGCCCAAAATGAGTTTAAAATGGGGATTAAGACTGTGAGTCCCATGTGGCCAGTGGAGTGCATCCATTCTTATTATCTTATATCTACCCCAACATTTAGTACAGTCTCTGGTACATCATAAACACTCAACAAATACCATTCTTTTTAAAAAAGCACTGTACTAAGCACCCTCAACCTCTTGCTCATGCCCTCCCTCTTGCCTGGAACTCCCTCGCCCTACATATCCAATAGACCCCCCTCTCTCCCATCTTCAAAACCCTACTAAAATTATATCTCCTTCAGCTGTTAAAACAGTGCTCAGGGCTTAGTATACTGCTCCACACGTAATAAATGCTTAACAAATACCATAAAAGGAAGCCTTTCCTGACTAAGCTCTTATCTCCACCCTGTTTTCCTTCCCTGTTGCCTCACCCGGACACTCAGTTCCACTCCCTGGGCTCTTAGATATTCACCCCCGCCATACCCATAGCTTTATGTACATATCCTTCTACTAAGCTGCTTCTCTCCCTATCTGGACCATAGGCTCATTATGGGCAGGGAATGTGTCTGCTAAATCTGTTGTTTGTACTCTCCCAAGAGCTTAGTACAGTGCTCTGCACATAGTAACCTCTCAATAAATGTCAATTACCGATTCATTACTTGTAATTTATTTTAATACCTGTCAACTCCACTAGCATGTAAAACTCTTTGAGGGCAGGAAAAATGTCTACACTCTATTGTACTCGCCCAAGCCCTTAGTACAAAGCTTCACACACAGTAAGTAATAATTAAGGCACTTATTAAGCACTTACCAGGTACCACACACTGTTCTAAGCACTGGGACAATAATAGTAATAATAATGATGGTGTTTGTTAAGCACTGATTTTGTGCCAAGCACTGTTCTAAGCCCTGGGGTAAAAACAAGGTATCAGGTTGTCCCACATGGGGCTCAAAGTCATAATCCCTGTATTACAGATGAGCTAACCGAGGCACAGAGAAGATAAGTGGCTTGTCCCAGGTCACACAGCAGACGAGCGGCAGAGGGGGATTAGAACCAACATCCTCTGACTCCCAAGCCCAGGCTCTGCCATGTCAGGTTGAACTCAGTCCCTGTCCTTCATGGGGCTCACACTCTTAATCCTGATTTTACAGAAGAGGTCACTGAGGCCCAGAGAAGGGAAGTGACTTGCCCAAGGTCACAGAGCAGACAAGTGGCAGAGCTGAGATTTCCAACTCCCAGGCCCATGCTCTATCCAATAAGCCGATAGAAAGTGCTTCAAAACAACCACTGATTGACTGGTGAATGTCACGGCCTCCTGAAAGCCCCTGATTTAGCAAGCCCAGCTCCCCAGGAGCACCTGAAAAGATAGAGATCAATGGAAACAGCGCTCACCTCCCCGTACGGGGTGCAGTAGGTCTCCGGCTTGAGCAGGCCACAGGTGGAAGAGGCCCTGAGGAACTGTGTCCTTCCAATGAGCAGATCTCCGGCGGGAGGGTAGCAGGCCCCACGGGAGCAGGCCGGCTGAGCGGAAGGGAGGACCGACCACACTGCAAACACAAGGAGCACACATTGGCAGCATCTCTGCCCAGAGGAGGGACCCGGATGGCCAATGCTGCCTCACAGAGACTAAAAGGATGCTCACACCCCTCCCTCCACACAGAACTAAAATGCACTCCTGGAGTGGGACAAAGGGATGGATTCCAGTCCCACCCAGCGGAGGGTAGTTTGAGAAGTAGAGTTATCTCCCGATGGCAGAAGATAATACCAGAGCAAAGTGGCCCAGCACGTGATAACAATAATAATGATGATAGTATTTGTTTAGCACTTACTATGTGTCAGGCACTGTTGTAAGTGCCAGGGTAGATACAAGCTAATCAGGTTGGACACATTTTCTGTCCCACATAGGGCTCACAGTCTTAATCACCATTTTATAAGCACAGAGAAGATAAGTGACTTGTGTAAGGTCACACAGCAGACAAGTGGCAGAGCTGGGATTGGAACCCAGGTCCTTAAGCACTTAGTACAGTGCTTTGCACACAGTAAGTGCTCAATAAATGCAATTGAATTGAATGAATGGCTCCCAGGCCTGGCCTCTATCCACTAGGCCATGGTGTGATGCATTCTGGGAATGGGGAGGTGAGGGAAACAGTGATTCTAGGTCAAAGGAGCCTGGAAGCAGCCACTGGGCAGGCTTCAGGGAGAGGGAGATGGCTGCGGGGCCAAGAAATCTGCCACACACCATCCTCCAAGCACATCATTCACTTGCAGATACCAGTGTTTTCCAGCTCGACTCCCCAAGCTCAGAAGGGGGCACATTTTTTGTTGCTGCAGGGCTGAATGAAACAAGTCTAGAGAGCCATGATTTGGTGGAAACCAAGTCAAGGTCCAGGGTTAGCCCAATCAGGCAAAGAGAATGGACCACATCATCGCTCAAATATATAGAGCCTCACAACCCGCAACGAGATGTAGAGCAGCCCGAAGAAGATACTCCATTTGGGTCTGTTAGGCAAAGTTAATTCCAGACTGCCCTCCGACAGCACCTTCCCAGTCAACCTGACTGGAAGAGTTCCCCAGGTGTTCTGGGACTGGAAATCCTGTTTCCTCCTGGTGAGAAGTTACACCCAGTGGCCTTGTCTACCCTTCCCTGTTTCCATGCTGCTTCCCAGGACATAGCCCTGCCCCCTGACCCCAACGGAGCTTGGTGGGAGCCAGGAGGGAGACCAGGAGGACTTACCTAGCAGCAGAAAGAGTGGCCACATCTTGAGCCGGAGGAGAGATGTCCTGGGGGAGTGACTCACCTGAGGCAGAATGCAGGAGTAGATGAGTGAGGCACCTCAAACACTGAACCCCCAGAAGCCTAAGTCCTCTCCTGTCCCCAGCCACTCCCCCTCCAGCTTGACTCAGGTCAGTGTCACTGGGATGGGCCCAACTTTGACCCCATCATTCTGCCCAGTCTCATCTCCTAGTACCAGAGGTGTCAGGCCACCCTCGGGACAGGACGCACAAAGAGGATGAGACTAGGACACCTTACCAACTTTAAGGCAATCAATCAGCTCTCTCCCTCCTACTTTATGTCTCTGATTTCCAACTACAACCCAATCCAAGTACTCTGCTCCTCTGATGCCAGCTACTCATTGCATCTCTATCTCGCAAGTCTTTCCACCGATCCCTTGCCCACATCCTCTCTCAGGCCTGGAACTCCCTCCCCCTTCTCATGTGACAGTCCACCTAAAATCACTTCTCCTACAAGAGGTCTTCCCTGACTAAGCCTTTTATGTTCTCTACTTACCCACCCAGCAAGTGCACTTGGCTGTGTAACCCTTAAATATGTTGACCTTCAACCCAGCCCCATTGTACTTATGTAAATATTCTTATACACTATTATTATAAGAAGCAGCATGGTCTAGAGGATAGAGCATAGGCCTGGGAATCAGACAGACCTGGGTTCTAATCCTGGCTCAGCCATTTGTCTGCTCTGTAATCTTGAGCAAGCCACTTAGCCTCTCTGTGCCTCAGTTATGTCATCTGCAAATTATGTCATCTGTAAAATGGGGGATTAAGACTGTGAGTCCTATGTGGGACAGGGACTGTGTCCAACCTGATGATCTTGTATCCACCCCAGCACTTTGTACAGTGCCTGGCACATAATAAGTGCTTAACAAATACCATTATTGCTATCATTATTATTATTACTTCCCTATCCATAGTTTTTTTTAATGTCTGTCTTCCCCTATAGACTGTAAAATCCTTATGGGCAGGGATCATATCTACCAACTCTGTCATACTGAATTTTCCCAAGTGCTTAGTACAGTGCTCTGCACATTGTAAACACACAATAAATATCAACGATTGATTGATTGACTGACACCCAGAATCTACTCCTCACTCTGCCCCTGATCTGCTGTGTGACTATGGACAAGTTCCTTCACCTCTCTGGGCCTTGGGTTATTCATCTGAACAAAAGGGTGAATCATCCCTGCTATCCCCGGGAGGAGATGAGGGGAAACAAGGAAAAGCTTGGGAAGAAGATAAATAAAATCCCTAGTGCCAAACTGGCCACTTTGAGAAGTGACTCTCCTCTCCTCCCTCTCTGTCAATCCGTTGTCCCTGGGCTCTGAGAATGCTAAATCTTCAGGCTCAGCCTCGAGGATGGGAAGAGGACGGTCCAGTCTTATAGCTGCTGGAGGTCACCTTCGGAGGAGCTGTGTCCAGGTCTCGTCCCTGAAAGGTGGTCTCCACTGGGTCTCCGTGGACCAGAGACTCTCACCTGCTAATGGAGCCAGAGCTGTTCCTTATCCCAGGCCTAAAATCAAGATTCTCAGGCAACTGGGGCTTCCTCTCTGCTGAAATCAACAAAGCCTAGGTCCATCACCTCTCAGTGCTCCGAGATTCCCTAACACCAGGCTGCCAGCTGCAGCCATCCACCCTACCACAAAATCAGGGAGCCCCAGATTTTACCCTGTCGAGGGGATGTCCTGCAAGGCAGTCAGCCCTGTCCCCCCACCCACCCCTTCAGCCCCTCTAGCTCAGACTTCTCTCCTCGCATTCCCAGCTCAGGCCTGGGCAAAACCGTCCCATCTCTGCCTGGTCAAAGTCTCCACAGAGCTTATCCAGTGAAGCTATCCCAAGAAGAAACCGAGCAGCCCAAGTCTCCGGGAGGCAACCTGGGGGTGTCTCCAGGCCTGGAGACCCAGGGAATCGCATAGCCCAGGAATCCTGTTCTGCTGGTTCTCTTGGGACCCAGGTGTGCCCTCCCAGCAGACCGGAGCCAGTCCCGTACCTCTCCGCTGCTGGATTAGCTTGGCTCTTTCCCCTCTGGGCCAGGGGCACGGTGTTCTTCTTGGGATCTGGGGGGGCTCTCTTCTTGGCTGCCGGTTTATAAAGCGTCCTCACCCCTGGAGAGTCCCGGGCTGGGCGTAGCCTCTCTGCAGGGAGTGTCTCAGGAATCCGGGCGGGCCTTCCGCCCACCCCTCGTCACTGCACACCCAAGACAGAGTCAAGCAGGCAGCGCAGATGCCCTGGGGCCTCTCCCTACATGCCCAGAGGTGCCCGCTCTGATCCAGCCCACCGGGTCAGACCCAGAAACCTGAGAGAGGGCAGGCAGGAAGAGTGAGCTGCCCTGTGGAGATGCACTTAGCTCAGGCTCTGGCCTTGGCCACCACTCGAGCCAGGGGCCACAGGGCACTGCAGGGGCAGAGGGCATGTCTGGATGGGTGACAGGAGGTGGACCCTCTAACAGAGGCCCCAGGTCTGGGTGGAAACACCACCACTCCAGTGTCTCTGGACAGGGAGGAAGTCCAGTCCCAAGTCTACCACCTCCCAGAACTACCCGGTCACCAATTACCATTCCAAGCTACGGTGGTCTTCGTGTAAAGTCCCTGCCCGGACCCCTGGTGAGTAGACAAGTCGCTGACATTGTCAAAGTAATGGGAAAGATGGAGTCCGCCGCAGAAAACTAAATAACAGAAATCTAAACTCTTGCCCTCTGGCTACCTCTCCAGACTTGGCAGGGAGCCTGGAGCAGGTAATTCCCCAGTGAGTCACCATACAGCTGCAGCAAGCCCAGGGCTAGGCCAGGGAAGAATTCTGACCAGGCCTATGCCCTCTGTCTCCAGACTCAGGCCAAGCCCACAGTCCAGTGGGAAAAAAAAGTCCAACCCCGGGGAAGGGGAGAAAAATCACTCAAGTCCAGAACTAATTAAGTCAAACCAAAGGTCCATCTAACTCAGACTTCCCCTGGTTGTTTGTCAAGGCTTGAGAACACTGTTCTTCTTTGTGAAGGCTGGACAGGTTCTGAACTCTGGACTCTGTCCCATAATATTAATAACTGTGGCATTTGTTGAGCACTAACTAAGTGCCAGGCACTGTACTAAGCACTGGGGTGGATACAAGCAGAATGCAGAATTCAAACCTCCCACTATCTGTGTTCCATCTCCCTCAGGACAGCATACTGGGAGCTGGGAGACCCGGGTTCTACTCCTGACTCTCCCACCAGCCTGCTGTGTGACCTTGGGCAAAGTCACCACTTTGAGCCTCAGTTTCATCATCAGTAAAATGGACTTAAAATGCTTATTCTTGCTTCCTTTTAGACTGTGAGCCTCATGTGGGACCGTAGAATTGCATCTACCTCAGTGCTTGGCATAGAGGAAGCACAAATCAAATGCCACAATTATGATTGCAGTAGATGCTTAATAAATGCCACTGTTATTACTACTGTCCTAGAAAGGACACTGAGGGAGTCATCCAGTCCACCTTCCCTTCCCTCAAACTGGACCAGACAGATTGCCGCTGACCTGTCCCTGTTCCGAGTGGGAGAAGCATGGCTTAGTGGAAAGAGCATGGGTCTGGGAGTCAGAAGACCTGGGTTTTAATCCTGGCTCCGCCACTTGTCCACTGTGTGAACTTAAGCAAATCACTTACCTTCTCTGTGTCTCAGTTCTTTTATCCGTAAAATGGGGATCCAAAACCTGTTCTCCCTCCTACTTAGACTGTGAGCCGTTTGACACAGGGACTGTTTCTGACCTAATTAACTTGTCTTAACTTGTCCTCCCCAGAGCTTAGAACAGTGCTTGAAACAAAGTAAATGTTTAACAAATAACAAATACTATTATTATCATTGTATTAGTAGTAGTAGTAGTAGTAGTAGTAGTAGTAGTAGTAGTATATTCCCAGGTCAAAAACATCCTCTCCTAAATAGTTCCTTTTGCTGCCAAATTCTTTTCTACTTGTGCTGTCCATCCCTTCCCCCACCACTCTAGGGACAAGATGCCTTAAGTTGCTTACACCTCTTCCCTTCAGAAATCTGAAGACTCACCATCTCCCTCCAGCCTTCCCTTCTCTCCTCTCCTGCTCCACTTTTTTTTCTCTGTTACACTATCAACTTATTGAGAGCAGGGAATGTGTATTATAGCCCTGTTGGGCTTTCCCAAGTGCTTAGTACAGTGCTCTGCACAAAGTAATCACTCAAAATTGGACTCTCCGAGGTGCTTAGTATAGTGCTGTGCATACAGTCAGTAAGTGCTCAATAAATACCATTGATTGGTTGAAAATCATTGATTGACTGATGCTCCATGGGGAGTAGCTTTTCCTTCAGGATAGGGTCATTTCATCCTGATTGTCATCATCATTGACATCATCATCATTATCATCATCACCAGCAGTATTTGCTGAACATCTGCTCCGGTTGGAACTTGTTCTTTCCATGGTCATGTCCCCAGGGGGACAAGCTCTGAGCCTCTGCTTCTGCTAGAGAAATCCCAGGTCCCAGGCACTTCTGTGATCAAAGTTGAAATGAAACTCCAGCATCCTTCATTGTGTGTGTGTGTGTGTTTGTGTGTGTGTGTGTGTGTGTGTGTGTTTTGTCTAGCAGCATGGACTAGTACACAGGCCTGGGAGTCAGAGAGACCTGGGTTGCAATTCTAACTCCATCACTTGCCTGCTGAGTGACCTTGGGCGAGTCATTTCACTTCTCTGTGCCTCAGTTACTTCATCTGTAAAATGGGGATTAAGACCGTGACCCCATGTGGGATAGGAACTGTGTCCAACCCAATTTGCTTGTATTCACCCCAGCACTTAATAATAATAACAATAATAATAATAATAATAATAGTGGTATTTATTAAGCAACTGCATTTTTAAGTTATTACTTCTTTGTATTTCTTCTGTAGTGATGAGTATAATAAGAATAAGAATAATAGTGGTACTTATTAAGCAACTATCATTATTATAGTGTGAAGCAGCGTGACTCAGTGGAAAGAGCATGGGCTTCAGAGTCAGAGGCCATGGGTTTGAATCCCTGCTCCGCCTCATGTCTGCTGTGTGACCTTGGTCAAGTCACTTAATTTCTCTGAGCATCAGTTACCTCATCTGTAAAATGGGGATTAAGGCTGTGAGCCCCACATGGGACAACCTGATGACCTTGTATCCCCCCCAGTGCTTAGAACAGGGTTCTGCACATAATAAGCGCTTAACAAATGCCATCACCACCATCATCATTGACTCCCCATTTTACAGAGGAGGGAACTGAGGCCCAGAGAAGTTAAGAAAAATTGCCCAAGGACACACAGCAAGCAAAGCAAGGGTCTCCAGGACCCTTGTCCCTTCCATTAGGCCACACTGTTTCTCATCACACCCTATCTGCCCAGATGGTTTAGGTATCCCCTTGTCTAGAAACAGGAAACAACATCAGATGGAGTGAGCAATCAGTCAGTCAATCATTAGCATTACTAAGCGCTTCCTGTGTGCAGAGCACTGTCAGTCAGTCAATCATATTTATTGAGCACTTACTGTGGGTAGACCACTGTATTAAGTACTTGGGAGAGTACAATACAGCACTAAAAACACACATATTTCTGGCCCACAACAATCTTACAGTCTAGAGGGAGAGATAGACATTAATATAAATGTTCGTATACTTGGGAGAGCCCGAAACAATGGTGTTGGTAGGCATGATCCCTACCCTCAAGGAGCTGTCAATCTAACACAGCAGCACCCTTCGACTTCCTCTTTCCCAAACCAGAATTCAAAGAACCTCGGCTAAATTCCCCTGATGGGGTTGCCCCAGAACACTAACTATTGATCCTCTGTCCAGTCGCAGGATGGAGGATGTGACTCAGAACTCAGTAATAGGTAACCAGCCACATCCTGCAAACCCCTCTGAAAACGAGACGATGATGATCCCGCAGCCACCCGGGAGATAGAAGGTCTGACGGAGACCGGACGGGCTCAGCAGACAAGGCGGAGCAGGTGAGCGCAGACTTCATAATGAGTGGGTCCAGCCTTGTCCACTACCCCCAAGCAAAGAACACAGAAATCAGTCGCTGAAGTCTCTGGCTGCTCAAGCTGGGGCAGGCCCAGGGAGTGGCTTTGCTCTGAGAAAGAAACACTGCCACCTTTTTCATTCATTCATTCATTCGTATTTATTGAGCGTTTATTGTGTGCAAATCCCTGAACTAAGCTCTTGGGAGAGTACTATATAACAATAGATACATCTCCTGCCTCCAATGAGCTCACACCCTTCCAGGAGTCCCCAGATTACAAGCAGTGCTTTTTAAATTGTACCCAAAGTTACCTCTGTGCCCTTAAAGGCATTGTATTTTGCAAGTGGGTGGTCGTGTCCCTTCCCCAGACCCTGGAAAAGAGGAAGGGATTTGGTTGGAGAGGAATCAGAAATGATTTTTTCCGGAGCCAGTTGAGGAGGTGTAGGTTGCGGCAAGGAAGAAAAGGCCAAAAGAAGTACAAACTACAAACAATGGGAGCATAACAAGGACTGTCTTTGTGTGTGCATATTGTGCAGCTGGGGCTCAGGGCTCACACTGGCAATTCCAGGCATGCACTCATGGGTGTGCACACACACATGTAATGAATTTCATTATCAGAGGGTCTTCTTCAGCCTGAAGAATAACTATGAAGAGCGATCAGGACATCAAGAAGCAGTGTTCCCTGGTGGAAAGAGCCTGGGGCCTGTGAGTCAGGCAACCTGGGCTCTAATGCCAGCTCTGATACTTACCAGCTGATGCCCAGATGGTTGCCTTTGGGCCACCTGATTAGCATGTCTCAATAGGATTAAGGATGTGAGCCCCATGTGGCACTTGGACTGTGTCTAACCTGATTAGCTTGCATCTATCCCAGTCCCTGGAACAGTTCCTGGCACATAGCAAGCACTTAAAAAATACCATAAAAAAGAGCTTTATCTACCCCCAGCACTTAGTACAGTGCTGGCATTTAGTAGATGCTTAACGAATACCATAAAAAAGTAGTCACTTAAATTCTCTATGCCTCAGTTTCCTCATCTGTAAAGTGGTGAATACCCATTCTTCCTCCCACTTAGACTGTGAGCCCATGTGAGACTGGAAGGGTATCCAAACTGATTAACTGGTAATAACCCTAATGCTTAGATCAGTCCTTGGCACATAGGAAGCCCTTAACAAATACCATTCATTCATTCAATCATATTTATTAAGTGATGGTGATGATGGTGTTTGTTAAGCGCTTACTATGTGCCAAGCACTGTTCTAAGCACTTGGGTAGATACAAGGCCATCAGGTTGTCCCAAGTGGGGCTCACAGTCTTAATCCCCATTTTACAGATGAGATAACTGAGGCACAGAGGAGTTAAGTGACTTGCCCAAAGTCACACAGCTGACATGTGGCAGAGTCAACATTAGAACCCATGACCTCTGACTTCCAAGCCCAGGCTATTTCCACTAAGCTAAGCTGCTTCTCTGCTTTCTGTCATTCATTCGTTCATTCATTCAATCAGTCATATTTATTGAGCGCTTACTGTGTGCAGAGCACTGTACTAAGTGCTTGGGAAGTACAAGTTGGCAACATAAAGGGACCCCTACCCAACAGCGGGCTCACAGTCTAGAAGGGGGAGACAGACAACAAAACAAAACATATTAACAAAATAAAATAAATAGAATAAATATGTACAAATACAATAGAGTAATAAATACATACAAACATATATACATATATACAGGTGCTGTGGGGAGGGGAAGGAGGTAAGGCGGGGGGATGGAGGAGGGAGGAGGGGGAGAGGAAGGAGGAGGCTCAGTCTGGGAAGGCCTCCTGGAGGAGGTGAGCTCTCATTAGGGCCTTGAAGGGAGGCAGAGAGCTAACTTGGCAGATGTGTGAGGGGAGGACATTCCAGGCCAGGGGGATGACGTGGGCCAGGGGTCGACGGCGGGACAGGCGAGAACGAGGCAAGGTGAGGAGATTAGCGGCAGAGGAGTGGAGGGTGTGGGCTGGGCTGGAGAAGGAGAAAAGGGAGGTGAGGTAGGAGGGGGCGAGGTGATGGAGAGCCTTGAAGCCGAGGGTGAGGAGTTTCTGCCTGATGCGCAGATTGATTGGTAGCCACTGGAGATTTTTGAGGAGGAGAGTAACATGCCCAGAGCATTTCTGGACAAAGACAATCTGGGCAGCGGCGTGAAGTATGGATTGAAGAGGGGAGGGACAGGAGGATGGGAGATTGGAGAGGAGGCTGATACAGTAATCCAGACGGGATAGGATGAGAGCTTGAATGAGCAGGGTAGCGGTTTGGATGGAGAGAAAAGGGCAGATCTTGGCAATGTTGCAGAGGTGAGACTGGCAGGTTTTGGTGATGGCTTGGATGTGAGGGGTGAACAAGAGAGCGGAGTCGAGGATGACACCAAGGTTGCGGGCTTGTGAGATGGGAAGGATGGTAGTGCCATCAACAGTGACGGGAAAGTCAGGGAGAGGGCAGGGTTTGGGAGGGAAGACAAGGAGTTCAGTCTTGGACATGTTGAGTTTTAGGTGGTGGACAGACATCCAGATGGAGATGTCCTGAAGGCAGGAGGAGATGCGAGCCTGGAGGGAGGGAGAGAGAGCAGGGGCAGAGATGTAGATTTAGGTGTCATCAGCATAGAGATGATAGTTGAAGCCGTGGGGGCGAATGAGGTCACCAAGGGAGTGAGTGTAGATCGAGAACAGAAGGGGACCAAGAACTGAACCTTGAGGAACCCCTACAGTAAGGGGATGGGACAGGGAGGAGGAGCCTGCAAAAGAACATGAGAATGAATGACCTGAGAGATGAGGGGAACCAGGAGAGGATGGAGTGTGTGAAGCCAAGGTTGGATAGCATGTTGAGGAGAAGCGGGGTGGTCCACAGTGTCGAAGGCAGCTGAGAGGTCGAGGAGGATTAGGATAGAGCATGAGCCGTTGGATTTGTCAAGCAGGAGGTCATTGGTGACCTTTGAGAGGGCAGTTTCCGTGGAATGTAGGGGACGGAAGCCAGACTGGAGGAGGTCGAGGACAGAGTTGACCCCTTCCTCACATTCCTTCTCTCCTTTTCCATGCCCACTCTGATCCTCAGAGACTTCAACATCCACATGGATATCCCTGATGACTCCTCTGCCGCCTGCCTTCTATCTCTCCTTGACGCTGCCAACCTCTTGCTCCACCCCACCTCACCCACTCACCAACTTGTTCATACCCTAGACCTGATCATCTCCTACCGCTGTACTGTGTCCACCCTCACCAACTCAGAAATCCCTCTCTCTGATCATAATCTTCTCACCTGCTTCCTCACTCACACTCCTTTCCCCTGTAAATCCATATTACTCCCTCATAGAGATCTCCACTCTCTTGACCTATCCATCTTTCTGAGCGCCTCACACCCCACCTCGCCTCCCTCTCCTCTCTACCCAGTCTTGATTATCAGATTACTGCTCTCAAATCTACCCTTTCTACTCAGCTAGACTCACTCGCTCCCCTTTCCCTTCACCGCTCTCATACCACTAACCCCCAGCCCTGGATCACTTCCACTGTCTACCTCCTTTGCTCTTATGCTCGAGCTGCCGAACGCTGCTGGCGAAAATCTAAACACCATGCCAACCTCGTTCACTTCAAGTTTATCCTTTCCTGCCTTAACTCAGCCCTCTCTTCTGCCAGACAAAACTATTTCTCCTCCCTTATTGACACCCATGCCCATCATCCCCGTCAGCTCTTCCATACATTCAACTCGCTTCTCAGGCCCCCGGTTCCTCCCGCTCCTCCTTCCCTCACCCCCAACGATCTGGCCTCCTACTTCATTAATAAAATTAAATCCATCAGGTCCGACCTCCCCAAAGTCACTCACCCCCCCTTCCCCAACCCCCCAGCTCTCAACACTCTCTGCTACTCTCCCATCCTTCCCAACAGTATCCTCAGAGGAGCTCTCCTCCCTCCTCTCAGGTGCTACTCCGGCCACCTGTGCTTCTGACCCCATTCACTCTCATCTCATGAAATCTCTCGCTCCATCCCTTCTCTCCTCCTTAACTTCTATCTTCAACCGCTCACTCTCCACTGGTTCCTTCCCCTCTGCCTTCAAACATGCCCATGTCTCTCCCATCCTAAAAATAACCACTCAACGCCACCTCACCTTCTACTTATCGCCCAATCTCCCTCCTACCATTCCTTTCCAAACTCCTTGAACGAGTTGTCTACACGTGCTGCCTCGAATTCCTCAACACCAACTCTCTCCTCGACCCCCTCCAGTCTGTTTCCATGGAAACTGCCCTCTCAAAGGTCACCAATGACCTCCTGCTTGCCAAATCCAAGGGCTCATACTCTATCCTAATCCTCCTCGACCTCTCAGCTGCCTTCGACACTGTGGACCACCCCCTTCTCCTCAACATGCTATCCCACTTTGGCTTCACAGACTCCGTCCTCTCCTGGTTCCCCTCTTATCTCTCCGGTCATTCATTCTCAGTCTCTCTTGCAGGCTCCTCCTCCCCCTCCTATCCCCTTACTGTGGGGGGTCCCCAAGGTTCAGTTCTTGGTCCCCTTCTGTTCTCGATCTACACTCACTCCCTTGGTGACCTCATTCGCTCCCACGGCTTCAACTATCATCTCTACTCTGATGACACCCAGATCTGCATCTCTGCCCCTGCTCTCTCCCCCTCCCTCTAGGCTCGCATCTCCTCCTGACTTCAGGACATCTCCATCTGGATGTCTACCCGCCACCTAAAACTCAACATGTCCAAGACTGAACTCCTTGTCTTCCCTCCCAAACCCTGCCCTCTCCCTGACTTTCCCGGCACTGTTGATGGCACTACCATCCTTCCCATCTCACAAGCCTGCAACCTTGGTGTCATCCTCGACTCCGCTCTCTCATTCACCCCTCACATCCAAGCTGTCACCAAAACCAGCCGGTCTCAGCTCCACAACATTGCCAAGATCTGCCCTTTCCTCTCCATCCAAACCGCTACCCTGCTCATTCAAGCTCTCATCCTACCCCGTCTGGACTACTGCATCAGCTTTCTCTCTGATCTCCCATCCTCGTGTCTCTCCCCACTTCAATCCATACTTCATGCTGCTGCCCAGATTGTCTTTGTCCAGAAACGCTCTGGGCATGTTACTCCCCTCCTCAAAAATCTCCAGTGGCTACCAATCAATCTGTGCATCAGGCAGAAACTCCTCACCCTCAGCTTCAAGGCTCTCCATCACCTCGCCCCCTCCTCCCTCCTACCTCACCTCCCTTCTCTCCTTCTACAGCCCAGCCTGCACCCTCTGCTCCTCTGCCGCTAATCTCCTCACCGTGCCTCGTTCTCACCTGTCCCACCGTTGACCCCCAGCCCACGTCATCCCCCTGGCCTGGAATGCCCTCCCTCTGCCCATCTGCCAAGCTAGCTCTCTTCCTCCCTTCAAGGCCCTACTGAGAGCTCATCTCCTCCAGGAGACCTTCCCAGACTGAGCCCCCTCCTTCCTCTCCCCCTCGTTCCCCTTTTCATTCCCCCCATCTTACCTCCTTCCCTTCCGCACAGCACCTGTATATATGCATATATGTTTGTACATATTTATTACTCTATTTATTTATTTATTTTACTTGTACTTATCTATTGTATTTATTTTATTTTGTTAATATGTTTGGTTTTGTTCTCTGTCTCCCCCTTCTAGACTGTGAGCCCAGTGTTGGGTAGGGACTGTCTCTATATGTTGCCAACTTGTACTTCCCAAGTGTTTAGTACAGTGCTCTGTACACAGTAAGTGCTCAATAAATACAATTGATTGATTGGTAGAGTTGGCATTGAGGAATTCGAGGCAGCGCGTGTAGATGACTCGTTCAAGGAGTTTGGAAAGGAATGGTAGGAGGGAGATAGGGTGATAACTAGAAGTGAGGTGGGGTCAAGAGAGGGTTTCTTTAGGATGGGAGAGACATGGGCATGTTTGAAGGCAGAGGGGAAGGAAACAGTGGAGAGTGAGCGGTTGAAGATGGAAGTTAAGGAGGGGAGAAGGGGAGCTGTGCTGTGTGCAGAGCACTGTACTAAGCGCTTCAGAAAGAACAATACAACAATAAACAGTGATAATCCCTGCCCACAACCACAATCAGGGTCTAGAGTGGGGGAGACAGACATCAATACAAATAAAGAAAATTACAGATATATATATATATATATATATATATATATATATATATATATATATATATATAAGTGCTGTGGGGCTGGGAGGTCAGAGGAAGAGCAAAGGGAGCAAACTAAGGTGGCATAAAAGGGAATGAGAGATGAGGAAAAGTGGGCTTAGTCTGAGAAGGCCTCCTGGAGGAGATGGATATAGGAAGAAGTCCTCTTGGAACAGGGGGAAAGTAATCATCAGGAGCATTTGTGGAGGAAGGGAGCTCCAGGCCAGAGGCAGGACGTAAGCCCTCTGCACACAGTAAGCGCTCAATAAATATGATTGATGATGAAGCAAGGATTGACTCTCTTTAATGCTGAATTGTACTTTCGAAGCGCTTACGTGACTCAGTGGAAAAAGCACGGGCTTGGGAGTCAGAGGTCATGGGTTCTAATCCTGGCTCCACAACTTGTCAGCTGTGTGACTCTGGGCAAGTCACTTAACTTCTCTGTGCCTCAGTTACCTCATCTGTAAAATGGGGATTAAGACTGTGAGCCCCACGTGGGACAAACTGATCACTTTGTGTCTTCCCCCATGCTTCAAACAGTGCTTTGCACATAGTAAGTGCTTAACAAATGCCATCATTATTATTAGTAGTAGTACAGTGCTCTGCACACAGTAAGCACTCAATAAATATGATTGAATGAATGAATGAATGAATCATGATTATTATTTGTAGGGTCCTTTCCAGACAAGGCTGGAAGCAGTGGAAAGTGAACAACATCGAGAAACATACTTAGTTCATTCATTCAATCGTATTTATTGAGTGCTTACTGTGTGCAGAGCACTGTAGCTGGAAGTGTAGACAGAAAAGGGAGTAAAAGAAGGTGGTTGGCCCAACATTTCCTAGAAAGCCAAGACACTTGAAGGCATATCTCCTCCAAGAGACCTTCCCTGATGAGGCCCTCATTTCCTCTTATCCCACTCCCTTCTGTGTTGCCTGTATACTTGGATTTGCACCCTTTATTCATTCATACAATCACATTTATTGAGAGCTTACTGTGTACAGAGCAGTGTACTAAGCGCTTGGGAGAGTACAACAGCAAACAGACACATTCCCTGCTCAGAACAAGCTATCAGCTCTCCCCGAGCCCCACAGCACTTCTGTACATATCCATAATTTATTTATTTATACTAATGTATGTCTCCCACTCTAGACTGTATGATCACTGTGGACAGGTAACATATCTACCAACTCTGTTACACTGCACTCTCCCAAATGCTTAGTACAGTATTCTGCACACAGTAAGCACTCAATAAATACCACTGATGGATCAATTCTTTCCAGAAGCATCTTCCCTCAACCTCAGGCCTTTCTTTTTCATTCAAATCCTCCTAAAATCCCACCTACTCCTTCAACAAGCTTTCCCCGTTTCATTTCCCAGTACCCTGAGTCATTTCATGGCTTTGGCCAATTTCAGAACTTGGGAAATTATTTACACCATCCTTAGTACTCAGGTATAGACATCTGCTCAATTAATTAATTCTGACAGCTCTAGTTGTAAGCATTTTAATGTTTGTCTCCTCTGTTAGCATGTAAGCTCCTTGTGGGCTGGGAATGTGTCACTTTACTACTCTGAACTTCCCATTCCCCTAGTACTGGGCACCACACCCATCAAGCAATCAATAGTATTTATTGAGTGATTAATGTGTGCAGAGCACTGTAGTCAGTAAGTCAATCACATTTATTAAGCGCTTACTGTATGCAGAGCTTGGTACTAAGCACTTGGGAGGGTGCAATACAACACTAAGAACACACACATTCCCTGCCTATAATGAGCTTGTACTAAGTGCTTACCATTTGACCAAGGGGGCACTCAGTAAGTGCTACGACTCCTACTATGGGCCACCCTTACTTGTGTGAACTCCAGGACCAGGATCCAGGTTTCAGATGAGGCTCCATCAATAGTAGCCTCCTCCTCCAACTCCAGCCAAAGGAATTCAATTGGTCGGGGCTATGCTACAGCACTTGTGTGTATACATGGATGCATAATTCCATTTATTTTTATTAATGTTGTATATATAGCTCTAATTCTATTTATTTATATTCATGCTATTGATGCCTGTTTACTTGTTTTGAGGTCTGTCTCCCCCCCTTCTAGACTGGGAGCCCGTGGTGGGCAGGGATTGTCTCTGTTGCTGAATTGTACTTTCCAAGTGCTTGGTAATGTGCTCTGCACACAATAAGCACTCAATAAATACGATTGAATGAATGAATGAATACTGAAGAGCAGGAACCTGCCCAATCCATTCACCACTCTCTCCAACAAAGAACTCACTAGTGGAGGGAGGAAGTAGTAAGTAGTAGTGAGTTCAGCCATTGGTCAGCCAATATTGACATAGATTTTTTGGCAATTGTGATGGAAGACATTGTTTTTAATTTTTGGAACTGTCAGGGACTGGAATTTGTGGATGATTTACTTTCAGAGAGTTAATACTAAACATTTCAGTCACAACAGTTCAATCACCCCCTTTCCCTCAAAACAGTGTTTGAGAGTATTCTTTAAGTCTATGAGACATGGTGAAAAATTAAAGGGGACAATGGAGGGGGACAGATGAGGAGAGAAGCAGCATGGAGTAGTGGATAGAGCATGGCCCTGGGAGTCAGAAAGACCTGGGTTCTAATCCCAGCTCCACCACTTGGCTGCTGTGTGACCTTGAGGAAGTCACTTTGCTTCTCTGTGCCTCAGTTGGCTGATCTGTAAAATGGGGGTTAAGACTGTGAGCCCCATGTGGGACAGGGACCATGTCCAACTTGATTAGCTTGTACCAATCCCAGTGCTTAGTACAGTGTCTGGCACCTAGTAAGTGCTTAATAAATGCCCTAAAAAAATATTCAGCTGAGAATTGGAAGACATGATCCCTGTCCTCTAGGGGCTTTCAATTCATTCATTCAGACATATTCACTGGTGCTTACAGTGTGCAGAGCATTGTAGTAAGCACTTGGGAGAGTACAATTTAACAAGAAACAGATACATTCCCTGCTCCCAACAAGCTTACACCCTAAATTCAAGACAGACCTTAATATAAATAAATAAAATTACAGTTATGTACATAAGAGCTGACAAACAAGTTCCCCATGAACCAGATACAGAGCTGCCAGGCACAGCCAGGTGTAGGCGCCTCTGGAAGGAAGGAAGAACTGCAGAATCTGGGAAGGCCTTGAGGCTGTGCTGAGAGACAGAGAACACTCAGCCTTTAGGAAGTGGAGCAGGTGACTCATACTGACCTGCCTGATGGTGAACTGAGGCAGGCTGGGATCACATCTAGCAGGGGAGATGCTCAGCTCTAGGTATAATAATAACACTAATAATAATAATAATAATGGCATTTATTAAGTGCTTACTATGTACAAAGCACTGTTCTAAGCACTGGGGAGGTTACAAGGGGATCAGGTTGTCCCACGTGGGGCTCACAGTCTTAATCCCCATTTCACAGATGAGGTAACTGAGGCACAGAGAAGTTAAGTGACTTGCCCAAAGTCACACAGCTGACAATTGGTGGAGCTGGTATTTGAACCCATGACCTCTGACTCCAAAGCCCGGGCTCTTTCCACTGAGCCATGCTGCTTCTCCAAGGTATAAACAAGGTTGTCCCTGGAGAAGTCACAGCTCCAGCCAGCTGGGTGACTCATTCATTCACTCATTCAACCATATCTATTGAGCACTTACTGTGTGCAGAGCACTTTACTAAGCACTTGGGAGAGTGCAATAGAACACATTCCCTGCCCACCATGAACTTACAGTCAGAGGGGGAGACAGATATTAATATGTTAGTATACTTTATATATGGAATTTCTTGTTAAAAAGCTCTCACCTTGTAACCTCCCCAATGCTTAGAACAGTGTTTTGCACATAGTAAGTGCTTAATAAATGCCAATCTTATTATTATTATTATAAATAAATAAATTACAGATAGGTACATAAGCACTGTGAGGCTGGGAGGGATGGTGAATAGAGGGAGAAAGTCAGGGCGACATGGAAGGGAGTGGGAGAAGAGGAAAGGAGGGCTTAGACAGGGAAGGCCTCTTGGAGGAGATGTGCCTTCAATAAGGCTTTGAGGCAGGGAGGGTTGTCTGTTGGATTTGAAGAGGGAGGGCGTTCCAGGCCAGAGGCAGGACATGGGCAAGGGGACGGCAATGAAATAGATGAAATTGAGGTACAGTGAGAAGATTGGCAATAGAGGAGCAAAGTGTGCAGGCTGGGTTGTAGTTGGAGAGTAGCGAGGTGAGGTAGGAGGGGACAAGGGGATTAACTACTTTAAAGCCAATGGTGAAGAGCTGTTGTTTAATATGGAGGTGGATGGACGACCACTGGAGTTTCTTGTTAAAAAGCTCTCTGGGGTACCGCCAACTCAGGACATTTCTCCTGCCCCCCCGCAATTTGGTATAGAACCTGAAGGATAGAAAAGGCAAATGACTTTCCCTTGAACCTCCCAGAGCACCAAGCCAGAAGTAGACCCTAGGCAAATATCCTTGCAGGCCAGAACTTCGCTCTCTTTTTATTTCTTTTTTTTTTTTTTTGGTGGTATTTGTTAAACACTTACTTTGTACCAGCTACTGTACTAAGTGCTGGGGTAAGCACAAGATAATCAGGATGGACATGGTCCCTGTCCCACATGGGGCTCAAAGTCTAAGTAGAAGGGAGAACAGGTATTAAATCCCCAATCTACAGATGAGGAAACTGAGAAGTGCAGTGACTTGTCCAAGGTCACACAGCAGGCAAGTGGCTCCCCAAATGCACTGTAGTTCAGTGGGGTGTGTTGCTGTCTGATTCAGGGCCGGGGAGAAACCAGGCAGAGAATAAGTGAGTAAACTTGTGCTGTTCTCTCCAAAGTGCTTAGTACAGTGCTCTGCATACAGTAAGCCCTCAACAAACACCATTGATTGATTGATTGATTAAACATCCTCTCTTTTCTTGCCTCTGTATTTTGCTGCACAGGACTCTGTGCCCAGGGGCTCTCCCCCTCAAAACTGTAAGTTTACTGTGGGCAGGGAAAGTGCCTTCTAACTATTTTACATTGTACTCTCCCAAGCACTTAGTGCACTCTTCTGTACACCATAAGCACTCAATAAATACCACTGATGGATAGATTGGTTGAGCTCTGCTTGGGGGTTGCCAGAAGCCACTGGTGTTTTGTTCTCTGAACCTCACTGTAGTACAACTACTACTCCTACCACTACTTCCATTTATTCTTGCTCCCTCCCAGAACTTCCAGGAGCACTAAAATAAAGAGAAGCACCTCATTTCCCCACTTGCTCCGCTGAAATTACTTGCTATGGGCAAATAACTGATATTTTTTAAGAGCTCACTACATGCCAAGCACTGTGCTAAGCACTGGAGTAGATACAATATAAGCAGATTGGACCCAGTTCCTGGCTCAGACAGGCTCACAATCTAAGGGGAAGGGAGAAAAGGTATCTTAACCTCCTTTTTGCAGATGAATCAGTCAGTCAGTCAGTTGGATTTATTGAGCGCTTACTGTGTACAGAGCACTGTACTAAGTGCTGGGGAGAGTACAGTATAATGATAAACAGATTCTCTGCCCACAATGAGTTTACTATCTAGAGGGAATTAAGGCTGCCGAGAAGTTAAGTAACTTGTCCAAGCTCACAAAACAGGTAAATGGCAAAACCAGGATTAGAATGCGGGTCTCCTGACTCCCAGCCCTGTGGTCCTTCCACTAGGACACACTGCTTCTCTTCAGTGGATGAGGCCAGTCTGGTGGAGCTGATGAAGGATAGAATTTTAGCAAAGCCTGGACATGCCTCCAGGAATAGCCCAGGTTCACCCATTCCCACTCCCCCCAAATTCAAAGACTGCCAGGCAGCTGCCACCTGCCCCTATTCATCTTAGCTGCCTCCTTCTCCCCCTCCTTTCCTTCTCTCCTCCTTCTCCTCTCCCCCGACCCCCCCTCCCCGGTTATTAGGCAACCCTTCTGGGCAGCGAGGGCCATCCAGCCACTCACCTCGTGGGACTCGTGCTCATGAAACCAAAGTCCAGGCCTACTGACCCTTGGCCGTAGAGTGGACATGTGGAGCTGCAGATGGGGGCAGTGGCCCTGGCTCAGCTGTCCTGAGCAGAATCAAGGAGGCCAGCCTGGGTGGGCTAGAGAGCCGGCGGGGGGTGGGGGGCAGGGGTGCAGGTTTGATCATGAAGGATGGGGAGGAGGGGCAAGGTTGGTGGGGCAGCGGGGGGGCGTGGGAGGTGGGGGCTTCCACTGGGCTCAGAGAGGCTGCCTTTAGGCCAAACATCAACAAAATTGCAAATCAGGCACCTGCAGTGGCTGAAGGATTAAAGCAATCTTTAAATGTTCAAAGTGACTTTTCAATTCTGATAAAATACATGGGTGGACCAGTTTCTGCGTATGTGTGTGTGTGTTTGTGTGTGTGTGTGTGTGTGTGTGTGTGTGTGCGTCCAAGTGGCATTGGACTACAAGATTGTTCAGCAATGTGTGGCTGATATCCTACTTGTTTTGTTTTATTGTCTGTCTCCCGCTTCTAGACTGTGAGCCCATTGTAGGGACAGTCTCTAGATGTTGCCGACTTGTACTTCCCAAGTGCTTAGTACAGTGCTCTGCATACAGTAAGCACTCAATAAATACAATTGAATGAATGAATACGATCTTTCCATCAACTGAACACTTCATAAGGGGAACCTGCCTTCCCCCTTAGACGGTGAGCCGCACGGGACAGAAGCCAACCTCTTATATAGTATCATTTCCAGCACTTAGCACAGTGCTTGTCACAAAGTAAATGCTTAACAAATACCACAAGCATTCCTCAAACACAGCAGTGAGCAGGGTCAGACTGGGACCATCCCAGCAGACACTGGGGCTCCCAGTTGCAGAGAAACCTTTCAAGTGCTTATTCCAGTGCCTGAGGCTTAGAACAGGGCTCTGAGCACAGGAGGTGCTCAGTAATTATCACTGATGGATTGATGAAGCAATGCTGCTCCCTTGCCCAGAGATGTCACAGCGAGGGTCCAAAGAGGGGACCTGGATGGCAGAAAGAGCCCATAGATTACCAGGGAGGGCAAGGGGACAATAGACTAATGGATAGAGCACAGGTCTGCAAGCCAGAAGGTCATGGATTCTAATCCTGACTCTGCTACTTGTCTGCTATGTGACCTGGGGCAAGCTGCTTCTCTTCTCTGTGCCTCAGTTACCTCATCTGTAAAGTGGGTATTGAGACTATGAGCCCCATATGGGACAGGGACTGTGTCCAACTCGATTTGCTTGTATCCTCCCCATATTTAGAGCAGTCCTGGCATAAAAAGTGCTTAACAAATACCATTATTATTATTACCTTATTATCATTTTTATTATTATTAAAATATCTGTAGGCCCACTGGGCAAAGGCGAGGGAGGAGGGAGCTGAATCCTGGAGTTTTAGCCCCTCCTATTCTCAGCTGGCTGTAGCCAGCTCCAGACAGCCACCACTGCCCTCCAGGATCCTAACACAAGCCACCAGCCTTGAGGACAAGCAGCACGGACTAGTGAAAAGAGCACAGGGTTGGGAATGAGAAGGCCTGGGTTCTAACCCTGTGTCTGCCACTACCACATAACTCTCTATGCTTCAGTTTCCTTGTCTGAAAAGGGGGATTCAATACCTGTCCTCTCTCTCCCTTAGAATCTGAAAGACAGGGACTGTGTCCAACCTGACTGTCTTGTATCTACCCCACTGCTTGGCACATAGTAAAATGCTTAACAAATACCACAATTTTTATTGTTCTTTATGTTGTTCTTCTTATTATTACTTCCAGGGTCCATAACTGGCTGAGAACCAGGTCAGGTCTACTTCACAGACCTGACCTGTATCTTGCTCACCTCAACCACAGAAAGACTTTGAACTGAATAAACCCCATTCTCCCATCCACAACCAGAGAAGGGGACATAGAATGACCTTCAGCAAGGACCCTGAATCCCAGAGAGAAGCAGCATGACTCAATGGAAAGAGCATGGGCTTTGGAGTCAGAGGTCATGGGTTCAAATCCCAGCTCCACCACTCGTCAGCTGTGTGACTTTAGGCAAGTCACTTCACTTCTCTGGGCCTCAGTTCCCTCATCTGTAAAATGGGGATGAAGACTGTGAGCCTCCTGTGGGACAACCTGATCATCTTGTAACTTCCCCAGCGCTTAGAACAATGCTTTGCACATAGTAAGCACTTAATAAATGCCATCATTATTACTATTATTATTAGAGAGACACACACCCCCGCCCATAGAGAGGAGCCTAGAATGCAAGTAGAGCCCTGGGGCAGGGCTGGAGGCAGTAGAGAGCAGCATGACCCCAAAGATGGACTGGGACTGCCAAGAAACACTGCTGTAGGGCCCCCAATTCTGTTTTGTTTTTATTTATGGCATTTGTTAAGCACTTACTATGTGCCGGGCATTGTACTAAGCACTGGGGTACATACAAGCTAATCAGGGAGGACACTGTTCATATTCCACATGGAGCTCACAGTCTTAATCCCCATTTTACAGATGAGGTAACAGAGGTCCAGAGAAGTGGAATGACCTGCCCAAGGTCACACAGCAGACAAGTGCGGAGCCGGGATTAGAACCAAGGTCCTTCTGACTCCCAGGCCCAGGATCTACCCGCTAGCCATGCTGCTTCACATTGATTCACATATGATTCTTTGCAGCCACTCCTATTGTCTCTACTTTGCCTCCAGCTAATTACTCCTCTTCTCCACACTGGGTGTTTGGGAAGCAGAGAAGCAAAAAAGCAGTGCAGCCTAGAGGAAAGAACACAGGGCCACGAGTGAGAAGACTTGGGTTCTAATCCTGACTGCCACCCATCTGCTGTGTGACCTTGGACAAGTCACTTAAAGTTCTCTGGGCCTCAGTTCCCTCATCTGCAAAAGTGGGGATTCAATACCTATTCCACCTCCTCCTCCTGTGAGCTCCATGTGGGACCTGATTATCTTGTATCTACCCTAACGCTTGGTAAGGTGCTTAGTACATAAAAGGAACTTAACAATAATATTATTATTACTATCACCATTATGAGGGGTAGGTCGGGGGGGGAATAATAGTAATAATTGTGGTATTTGTTAAGGACTTTCTATGTTCCTAGCACTATACTAAGTGCTGGAGTAGATACAAGCATATCAGGTTGGACACAGTCCCTGTGCCTGAGCTCTATCCACTATGCCATGCTGCTTCTCCTAAGCACAGGAGATCAAGGGGCCTGTCTTGCAATCAGTCAATGGTATTTATTGAGCCCTTACTCTGTGCAGAGCACTATACTAAAATCTTGGGAGAGTCTAACAAAGTAAACATGATCCCGGCAACCAAGTATAAGGATATGTACACAAATGCTGGGGTGGGGTGGGGAGCCGGGGAGAGGAGGTGTCACCGAGTTGGGGTGTTGGGGGAGGAGGGTCTGGGTGAGTCCCTAAATGCTTAGGGGACCCAGGCTCAAGTACAAAGCCCTTTTGCAGACCTCACTGGAAGCAATTTTCAGAGTCCAGCCTTCCTGGGATGGAACAAGACAAGAGTGGTGTTTACAAACACAGAAGGCAGAGGTCAGGAAGGAACACAGAAGGCAGCCTGGGAGCCTGAATTACTTAAGGGCCCTGAAGCCACAAGCCACCTGAATCCCTGGGTCCAACAATCAGACCTCTGAGAAACTACCCCTAGCTGTTTGGAGGGTCTGATTGCTGGCAATAAAGATAAGACACTTCCTTCTCTCCAGAAGTCTTTGTTCAGACAGATACAGCCCTGTGCTGTTGAAGATGATTAATTCTTCTGTGATCAAATTCTCCTTCTTAAAGGTAAGAAAAGAAAATCGGCCCAAGGGGGAAAGACACATAAAGGTGAGAGACCTTTCCTTCCATAGACTTTTGACATCCAGTCAATCGATCGATCAATCAGTCAAGCACTGTATACTTAGGTGAGTGTGATAGTGTAGGTAGACATGACCCCTGCCCTCAAGGAGTTTACAATCTAGTCATCTGCAAAATAAGACTATTTAAACTGATCTTTTTGTCCTTCCCCCTGCCTCCAGGCAGGTTGGTAGGTCACCAAGGCACAGAGAAGTTATGTAACCCATCCAAGGTCACACAGCAAACACGTGGCAAAGCAGGCACTAGAACCTAGGTCCTTTTGACTCCCAGACCCAAGTTCTATTCGCTAAGTCACCTTATTACAGAGCTGTTAAGAGGGCAAGAGTGAGCTATGCAATATGGGAGCACTTTGGTAATAAACACGCCACGCCATACATCAACCTAGGTATTATGCCATCGACCCCTGGCCCACGTCATCCCCCTGGCCTGGAATGCCCTCCCTCCCAACATCCGCCAAGGTAGCTCTCTTCCTCCCTTCAAGGCCCTACTGAGAGCTCACTTCCTCCAGGAGGCCTTCCCAGACTGAGACCCCTCCTTCCTCTCCCCCTCGTCCCCCTCTCCATCCCCCCGCCTTACCTCCTTCCCTTCCCCACAGCACCTGTATATATGTATATATGTTTGTACATATTTATTACTCTATTTTACTTGCACATATCTATTCTATTTATTTTATTTTGTTAATATGTTTGGTTTTGTTCTCTGTCTCCCCCTACTAGACTGTAAGCACACTGTTGGGTAGGGACCATCTCTATATGTTGCCAACTTGTACTTCCCAAGCGCTTAGTACAGTGCTCTGCACACAGTAAGCGCTCAATAAATACAATTGATTGATTGATTAATTGATTTAATTGGCATGCCAGCCTCTGGCTGCAGCAGGGACACTAATGCCCTCTTCCAGGGTGAATGCCTTTGTCCCCTTTGGGGTTTGAGGCAAGCATGTGGGAGACCTTCTTCTCCAAGCCAACCACCCACTTCTGCTTTATCCCACATGCTGGGAAGCAGCATGGCCTAAAGGATAGAGCATGGGCATGGAAGTCAGAGGACCTGGGTTCTAGTCTCAGATCCACCTCCTGTCTGCTCTGTAACCTTGGGAAAGTCACAACTTTTCTGGGCCTCAGTTACCTCATTTGTAAAATGGGGATTAAGACTGTGAACCCCATGTGGGACATTGGACTGTGTCCAATTTGATTAACATAGATCTACCCCAGCACTCTGTACAGTGCCTGACACATAATGTGTTTAATGAATTATTATTATTATTATTATTATTATTATTATGTGCCATTGAGTAATTTCCCATTCATAGTGACTCCATGGATATACTTTCTCTAGAACATCCTGTTCTCTGCCATAATCTGCAACCTTTCTAACAGTTCTTCCATTATCATTGTTATGGTCTCTACCCATCTAGCTGCTGGTCTGCCTCTTCCTCATCTTCCCTGAACTTTTCCTAGCATTTAATAATAATAATGATGGCATTTGTTAAACACTTGTTAAACACTTGTTAAACACGCAAATAGAGGCAAGTTAAACACTTACTATGTGAGAAGCATCTTCTCCAGAGAATTAGTCCTTAATGAATACCATTAAAAAAAAACTTGGTCAACTGGGAAAACTCATTTCCTCAGGTGGCAGGGACATCTTAGAATTGCCAGGATGGCAGCCCAGGTCTCTGGAACCAAAGTCATCAGACTCTGAACCCATGAAAGGCATCATGGCTACGTATCTCCCTCTCAGGGCCCAGCACTCACGGTGCACCTGTCCCCCAGGGCCCACTAGCTACAATTAAAATAACTGCGGAATTTGCTAAGCTCTTGCTCTGTGCCACTGTACTAAGCACTGGGGTAGATATAAGATAATCAGATCAGACATAGTCCTTGTCATAATTTGCTAAGTACTAGCTGCACAGGCCAGGCCTTAATTTTTATATTCAATCTCCCTTCATTGTCCACCTGCCCTACACTGAGAAACAAGAAGCAGTCTGGTCTAGTGGATAGAGCTCAGACCTGGAAGTCAGAAGGCCCTAGATTCTAATTCCAGCTCCCCTACTTGTTTGTTGTGTGACTTTTGGCAAATCGCTGAACTTCTCAGTTCCTCAGTAATCTCATCTGTAAAATGGGGGTTAGTACTGTAAGTTCCATGGGGGACATGGACCATAGCCATCCTGATTATCATGCCTCTTCCTTAGTGCCCAGCACACAATAAATAAGCACTTTCCAAATACCATAAAAAAATAAAAATTTGGTCCACTGGGGAAATCTTGGAATCCCATCATTCAATCCTGAGTCATAAAAGACCCCATTTGCTGTTCCTCTTCTTCCCCAAAGGCCCTCTGCTCCTTCAGGGCCAGATGGACTGGGCCCCAGAGAGATCCTTTTCAATGGGAAAACTAAAGGAGATTGACACATTGACAAGCAGGAACTGCCCCCTGAAGGAATATAGCTGCAAGTCACTTCTCACCTGTCCATGTCAACGGCTCAGGCTACAGTTTGTCTGTGAGACTGTGAGCCCAACGTGGGACAGGAACTATGTCCAACCCGATTCACTTGTATCCACTCCAGCACTTACTACAGTGCCTGGCACAAAGTAAGAGCTTAACAAATACCACAATGATTATTATTAATAATTGCCTATTTATATTAATGTGTATCTCCCCCTCTAGACTGTAAGCTCATTGTGGCAGGGAATGTATCTGTAATACTGTACTCCCCCATGGCTTAGTGTAGTGCTCTTCACACAGTAAGCACTCAGTAAATACAGTTGACTGACTTACTCTCCATAGTGGACAAAGCAAGGGCCTGGGAGTCAGAAGGTCATGGCTTCTAATCCCAGCTCTGCCACTTGTCGGCTGTGTGACCTTGAGCAAGTCACCTCACGTCTCTGGGCCTCAGTTACCTCATCTGTAAAATAGGGATTGAGACTGTGAGCCCCTCGTGGGGTAGGGACTGTGTCTAACTCAATTTGCTTGTATGCAGTGTTTAGTACAGTGCCTGGTACACAGCAAGCATTTAACAAATATCATATTTATTATTATCTTAAAGACCTAATGAAAATATAACTCCACCAAGAAGCCTCCCCCAATCAATTCCCTACACCCCAAGTCACATAGACCCAATAGCTACCCTGAGCAGTTATATATTGATACCCATCATGACCACTAAATGCATATTCAATTATTTACTCAGCTATTTCATCCTGACATATTCATGCTAGTACTTATCGCTGTTTCCTTTCTCCTGCTCCCTGTGTCTGTTAATAATACGTCTGACTGACTTCCCCATTCAATTGTAAGCCACTAGAGGGCAGGGACTCTCCTAAGCACTTAGTACCATGCTTAGCCCATAGTCAGGACTCAGCAAATGCCACTGAGTCATTGATTTATTAATAATAACAATGATGGAATTTGTTACTATGTGTCAAGCCACCTCTCAGGGTCACACCTGGAGAGTTTCCAATACTCTACCAATCTCGACTATGGGAGGGAGAGTCAAATAGAGGCATATCCATTCCATTCCTATCTTGGGCAGTCGCTAGCAAGTGGAAGGTCATCTGCTACAAGTCAAAACTCCCCTGTGCTGGGCAGCAGCAGGATGGGAGAGAGTCAAGGGCAGTGACTTGGGTTTACTGTGTGGAAGGAGACAATGGTAAACTGCTTCCATATCTTTGCCAAGAAAACTATGGATACACTACAAGAATGATTGCAGGTGGAGGTGGGGAGTGCTGGGAGAAATGTGTCCATGGCATCGCTATGGGTCAGATACGACTCAATAGCAAAAGACAACAACAATGTGTCAAGCACTGTTGATCTCTAGGGTTTGAACTTCCATCAATCCAATTTCCCTAGGAGCTAGGCTGTTCACCCAGGAGAAAATTAAGCCCCTCATTAAAGGCCTAGAAGTGTACATTAAATAACTCAGACAGCTCTATCCCTCCTACTCATCCATTCTCTTTTTCCATTTGTCACCCGTCATCCAGGGACAGGTTCGTTTGGCAATCGACATGAGAGAGAGAGAGAGAGAGAGAGAGAGAGAGAGAGAGAGAGAGAGAGAGAGAGAGAGAGAGAGAGAGAGAGGGGGGGGGGGGCCGGGAACGGAAGCCTGAGTTTTATATAAAATTTATTCCACGAGGCAAATTGAATTATTTAATTGTTTAGGCGCAATGGATTGAACTTCCCTTTCGGGAGGAATATAATCAATTAGTAATATTAGAGCTTCCCTAATGGAAGGAACACACATATACAATACTCGCGTGTGGCAGAACTCCCAGGTCCCACCCAGGAGGAATTCCCTTATGGTTTGTTTGCACTCATGGGCACTTCCCTCTCGGGAGGAAGCCACGAGTTACACACCCATGGGGGAAGCCCCTAGCTCCCACCCATGAGGATTTTCCACTTGGGAGGAATCCATTCATTCATTCCATACCCATGGCGAAGTGCCTGGCTTCCAGCCCCATGAGCATCCAGTGGGACAGAACCCTTACTCCCTCATTCCACGGCTCCTCACTTGATGCAGTCAGAGCGGGCTTCTCATGCTCTGGACAGAGGCACCCTGCAGCCATCTGCTGCAAGTCTCGATCCTCTGCATAGAGGGCCAGAGGCCACAGATATTTATCACCTGTGCTCCTAGGCCATTCCAGCTTCCGGTCTCAGTTTATCCAATCTCTGCCCTCCCCCCTCCTCCATACCTAATTTGATTGGTGGAAGGACACTTCTGTTTTCCCAGCTTGGGCTGTCAATCTAGCAGTTTTGGTTGTGGGGGCAGTATCCCACCCTCACTTCCGCGTTCCGCCTGCTGGCTCAGGCAGCCATGAGATAGAATTTGACCTTGAGATGGCTGGTACCCAAGGGTCACCTTGGGACATCATTACACCTCAATTCGCGCTCTCCATTCCTAATGAGCTAGACTACTCACCATTCCTCATTCTCATCTCTTCCCCAATGCTAACCTCTTGCTCACACCTTCCCTTCTGTCTGGAATTCCTTCTCCTTTCCCATCCAACTGATCACTAAGTTCCCCACCTTCCAAGCCCTTCTGAAATCCTACCTCTACCATAAGGCCTTCCTTGATTAATCTCTAAGCTTCCCACCTTATATAACTCCTGCTGCCACTTCAGAACTTTCACAAGTACTAAAGCACTCCCACTCTCTCTCTATGTATATGTACACACACAGCAAATATACAAACATATAAGCACACACACACATATATATACACATACATACATAGATATGTGTATATCTGAATATGTATATACGTATATATATGTGTGTATTTATTTATTCTCTATTACATTCCCCTAACTGTAGTTGATTTTAGCATCTGTTTCCCCCACTAGATTGTAAACTCTCTGAGGGCAAAGATCATATTTATCAACTTTATTGTACTCTTCGACACACTTGGTACAGTGTTCCAATGCTCGGCACATAGATGGTGCACAGTAAAGACCATTGATTGATTAAGAAGTTGACTGTAAAATAAAGAAAAATCAATTTTTTTTCCTTCCAAAGCAGTAACCCCACCTCCCCCATGAATCCCAAATCCCCAAACCCAAGGTTCAAGAAGAATCTCTCTGCACATCTTCCCTGTTGCTGGGGTGGATTAGATTTCCTGGCCTATTGCATCAGTTCTGGATTTTATAACAGCTGACCCAGTGCCAAGATACATGATTCCACCTCACTTCCTGAAATAGATCCTTTCTCTCTGGAAACCATCCAGATCTTTGCCCTGGGCTCTCTCTGAAGGATTTTGTCTCCCCCAACCCCTCTATCTTCCCTTTTCCCTACCTTTCCCTAGGATGGCCTAGTGGAAAGACCCACAGACCTGGGAGTTAGAAGTCCAGGGATCTAATCCCAGCTCTGCCACTTTTCTGCTGTAAGAGTCACTTAACTTCTCTGTGCCTCAGTTACTTCATCTGTACAATGAAGATTAAATTGTCCTCCCTCCGACTTGAACGGTGAGTCCTGTGTGGGACAGGGACTGTGTCCAGTGTGATTATCTTGTACCTACCCCAATGCTTAGTATTGTGTCTGGTACATAGTAAACACTTAACAAGTATAATAAAAAAATGAAAAACATAAGGAAAAAGAATGTGAGACTGACATGGCCCTACTGACTCTCACATTCATACTGACTCATCTCCAACCAAACCCTCATTTCCCCTTATTCCTTTCCCTTCCACAACACCTTTGCACTTGGATTTGTACCTTTTGTTCACCTCTCAGATCCACAGTACTTATGTACATATCCGTAATTAATTCACTTATATTAATGTCTTCTTCCCCCTCTGAACTGTAAATTTGTTGTGGGCAAGGAACATGTATACCAATTGTTATATTTTACTTTCCCTAGCAGTGCAGTGCTCTGCACACAGTAATCTCTCAATCAACATGATTGATTGATTGATCCAAATAGGACATTTGGAAAAGCCAGGAGACATGTGGGTTGTGGGAACTGTCATTTACTGATCCTAAAGTGCGTAGGTGGGTGGGGGTGACTTCAGCCCTTATTCAGGAGCCAAGGTGTAAAGTGCTGCAGAGGATCTCTTTTATCTCACTGCAGACCTCTTGCCCATATCCTACCTCTGGCCTGGAATACCCTCCCTACTCATATCAGACAGATAATTGCTCTCCCCCACCTCAAAACTTTATTAAAGGCACATCTCCTCCAAAAAGTCTTCCCTGACTAAGCCTTCCTCTCCTCTTCTCCCACTTCCTTCTGCACTGCTCCTACTTGCTCCTTCATTCATCCTCCCTCCATCCCCTCAGCACATATGTATAAATCTGAAATTTATTAATTTATCTATTTATATTAATGTCTGTCTCCCACTCAAGACTGTGAGCTTGTTGTGAGCAGGAATGTGTCTGTTTCTTGTTGTTTTTGTTCTTGTCCCTCGAAAGGGACATTTCGAGGCAAAAACTGAATTGAAGCATAGCAGAATGCTAAGTAGCTTTCCCTATTTAGAAAACCAGATCAGGTGTGACTTTGAAAAAGTATTGGTAAAATATATATTTGATCCATTCAGATGGTCATTGCATTAGCAATGTATATATGTATATTACTCTATTTTATTTGTACATATTTATTCTATTTATTTTATTTTGTTAATATGTTTTGTTTTGTTGTCTGTCTCCCCCTTCTAGACTGTGAGCCCACTGTTGGGTAGGGACCGTCTCTATATGTTGCCAACTTGTACTTCCCAAGCGCTTAGTACAGTGCTCTGCACACAGTAAGTGCTCAACAAATACGATTGAATGAATGAATTGAATGAATGAATGAATGTTGTATTGTCCTCTCCCAAGTGTTTAGTATGGTGCTTTACATACAGTAAGTGCTCAATAAATATGACTGAATGAATAAACCCTGATAATAGTAACAATAATGATGGTATTTGTTAAATGCTTACTATGTGCCAAGCACTGTTCTAAGCCCTGGGGGGGATACAAGGTAAACCAGGTTGTCCCACATGGGGCTCACAGTCTTAATCCCCATTTTACAGATGAGGGAACTGAGGCAACAGAGATGATAAGTGCATTGCCCAATTCACACAGATGACAAATGGTGGAGTCGGAATTAGAACCCAGGACCTCTGACTCCCAAGCCTGTGCTCTTTGCACTGAGCCATGCTGCTTCTGCCCAAAGCATTGGGACAATGTGTTCTTTCTCAAGCTGACAGCTTCTATTGGCCATGAGCTGTTGTGGTGATGGTATTTATTAAGAATTTACTATGTGTCAAGCACTGTGCTAAGCACTAGATTAGATACAAGACAATCAAATTGAACATGGTCTTTGTCCCACAGTGGACTCAGAGTCAAAGACGAAGGGAGAACAGATATTCATGTTGAAGAAACTGAGGTACAGAGAAGTGACTTGTCTGAGACCACACAGCAGGTCAGTGGTGCTGGGATTAGAAACTGGGTGTCCTGATTCCTAATCCCATGGTTTTTCCACTTGCCAAGAGACTGGGGCTACACTGCTCTCTCTCATATTCTCTCTCATTCTTCCCTCCTGGCAACCTACCTCATCACTTGTCACAGCTCAGTGGAAAGAGCCCAGGCTCTGGAGTCAGAGGTCATGGGTTCAAATCCCAGCTCCACCACTTGTCAGCTGTGTGACTTTGGGCAAGACACTTAACTTCTCTGTGCCTCAGTTAACTCATCTGCAAAATGGGGATTAAGACTGTGAGCCCCACATGGGACAACCTGATCACCTTGTAACCTCCCCAGCACTTAGAACAGTGCTTTGCACATAGTAAGCACTTAATAGATGCTATTATTATTATTATTATTATTACCAAGGGGATATGCTCCTTGTGAGCAAGGAATGTGTCTGCTATATTGTTGTGTTGTACTCTCCCAAGAGCTTAGTGCAGTGCCCTGCACATAATACAGTGCTCTGCACACAGTATTCGCTCAATAAATATGATTGAATGAATGAATAGTAAGCACTCAATAAATACAATAAATATAACTGATTGATGGGGTCAAGGGGTAGAAGGGCTGCCGGAGGGAACTCCACAGGTATAAGGTACTTGTGAAGCCAAAAACAGTGTTTAACCAACTGCGGTAGATAGAAAAGAATCAGATTGGACCCAGTCCCTGCCCCACATAGGGCTCATAGTCTAAGAGGAGCGGGAAACAGGAATATATTCATTTTTTAGATGACGAAAAGGAGGTCCAGAGAGATAAGTGACTTGCCCAAGGCCACTCAGCAGGCAGATGGTGGAACTGGGACTAGAAACCACGTCTCCTGATTCCCTCATCCTTGCTCTTTCCAATAGTGGAAGGTAAAGAGGAGGCCAGACGGTAAGGAGCTGGCAGAAGCATTTAGTTCTTAGGCAATTTCCTGCCCAAATCCAGGCCAGGGCATCCCAGTCGCCACTGGGAAATACCTTTGCTCAAAGCGAGGCACAGGCTCCTTTAGGATGGTATTACCTGAGTCCATGGCAGGACTGAATTGTTGAGCTCCACCTGATTCTCTGTCTCCTGTTAGTGTGAGCTCCTTGTGGGCAGAGGATATAATTTGTGCTTCTGCTCTATTTTCCTAGGCACTTCATGTACTGCATTCCTGGGAGTCAGAGGATCTGAATTCTAATTCCAGATCTTCTACTTGCTTACTGAGTGACCTTGGGCAAGTCATTTCACTTCTCTGTGCCTCGGTTTCTTCATCTGCTTTCCTTCCCCCTGAGATTGTGAGTCCCAAGTGGGTCAGGGACTCTGTCTGACCTGATGACCTTGTATCTACCCCAGGGCTTAGTACATTATTTGGCACATAATAAGCACTTTTACAAATACCACATTAATTAGTATTCTCCAATAAGCACTCAATAAATACTATAGCTACTACGGCCACTTACAAATCTTCCCTCAGTTTTTAATCCAACCCCAGGAAATGGGGACATCTTAAAGTGATTTCCACTGAGCCTCAGGGGATGAGGGGTAAATCTCATCACCTGTTTTGTCCTTATTTCCCGACTTGGTCTCTGACTAGACTGTCCCCTGGACTGTCCCCATGACTCCAGACCCTTCAGGGATGTGTCTACCAACTCTATTATATTGTACACTCCCAAGCTATTAGTACTTGTCAGCTGTGTGACTTTGCTCAACTAACTTCTCTGTGCCTCAGTTACCTCATCTGTAAAATGGGGATTAGGACTGCAAGCCCCACGTGGGACAACCTGATTACCTTATATCTACCCTGGTGCTTAGAACAGTGCTTGGCACATAGTAAGCGCTTAACACATACCAATATTATTATTATTATTACTATGCTCTGTAAACAGTAAGTGCTCAATAAATATGATTGACTGAGGCCTCTGAAAACATTCATTCAATTGTATTTATTGAGCGCTTACTGTGTGCAGAGCACTGTACTAAGCGCTTGGGAAGTACAAGTTGGCAACATATAGAGATGGTCCCTACCAAACAGTGGGCTCAGAGTCTAGAAGGGGGAGACAGAGAACAAAACAAAACATTAACAAAATAAAATAAATAGAATAAACATGTACAAATAAAATAAATAAATAGAGTAATAAATACGTACAAACATATATACATATATAGGTGCTGTGGGGAGGAGAAGGAGGTAAGGCGAGGGGGTGGGGGGGAGGAGGGGGAGTGGAAGGAGGGCAAAAGTGTATTTTCTTCTAGTGCTCATTAGACAATCCATCCAAGCCCTGCCTTCCTATGGTAAGCTTCAACAGACTGAGAAGCAGTGTGGCCTAATAGAAAGAGCAGGGGTCCAAGAGTCAGAGGACTTGGGTTCTAATACCGGGTCCACCACCCTCTAGACTGTAAGTTCGTTGTGGGCAAGGAATGTGTCTGTTTATTGTTGTGTTGTACTCTCCCAAGTGCTTAGTAAAGTGCTCTGCATAAGGTAACTGCTCAGTGAATATGATTGAATGAATTATCTTGTCACTTTTGTAACCCTTCTGTTCTCGATCTACACCCACTCCCTTGGTGACCTCATTCACTCCCACGGCTTCAATTATCATCTCTATGCTGATGACACCCAGATCTACATCTCTGTCCCTGCTCTCTCCCCCTCTCTCCAGGCTCGCATCTCCTCCTGACTTCAGGACATCTCCATCTGGATGTCTGCCCGCCACCTAAAACTCAACATGTCCAAGACTGAACTCCTTGTCTTCCCTCCCAAACCCTGCCCTCTCCCTGACTTTCCCATCTCTGTTGACGGCACTACCATCCTTCCCGTCTCACAAGCCCACAACCTTGGTGTCATTCTCGACTCCGCTCTCTCATTCACCCCTCACATCCAAGCCGTCACCAAAACCTGCTGGTCTCAGCTCCACAACATTGCCAAGATCTGCCCTTTCCTCCCCATCCAAACCGCTACCCTGCTTGTTCAAGCTCTCATCCTATCCCGTCTGGACTACTGCATCAGCCTTCTCTCTGATCTCCCATCCTTGTGTCTCTCCCCACTTCAATCCATACTTCATGCTGCTGACCGGATTGTCTTTGTCCAGAAACGCTCTGGGCGTGTTACTCCCCTCCTCAAAAATCTCCAGTGGCTACCAATCAATCTGCGCATCAGGCAGAAACTCCTCACCCTCGGCTTCAAGGCTCTCCATCACCTCGCCCCCTCCTACCTCACCTCCCTTCTCCCCTTCTACAGCCCACCCCGCACCCTCTGCTCTTCTGCCACTAATCTCCTCACCGTGCCTCGTTCTCGCCTGTCCTGCCGTCGACCCCCGGCCCACGTCATCCCCCTGGCCTGGAATGCCCTCCCTCTGCCCATCCGCCAAGCTAGCTCTCTTCCTCCCTTCAAGGCCCTACTGAGAGCTCACCTCCTTCAGGAGGCCTTCCCAGATTGAGCCCCTTCCTTCCTCTCCCCCTCGCCCCCCTCTCCGTCCCCCCATCTTACCTCCTTCCCTTCCCCACAGCATCTGTATATATGTATATACGTTTGTACATATTTATTACTCTATTTATTTATTTATTTTACTTGTACATATCTATTCTTATTTATTTTATTTTGTTGGTATGTTTGGTTTTGTTCTCTGTCTCCCCCTTCTAGACTGTGAGCCCACTGTTGGGTAGGGACTGTCTCTATATGTTGCCAACTTGTACTTCCCAAGCGCTTAGTACAGTGCTCTGCACAGAGTAAGCACTCAATAAATACGATTGATTGATTGATTGATTGGTTGATTTAACCTCTCTGTGCCTCAGTTACCTCATCTGTAAAATGGGGATTGAGGCTGTGAGCCCCCCATGGGTCATGGACTGTGTCCAACCAGTTCACTTGTTTTGATGTCTGTCTCCCTGCTTCTGTACCATGAGCCCATTGTTGGGTAGGGATTGTCTCTATTTGTTGCTGAATTGTACTTTTCAAGTGCTTAGTACAGAACTCTGCGCACAGTAAACACTTAATAAATATGGCTGATTGAATGAATGAACCTGATTATCTTTTATCTCCCCCAGTGCTTAGTACAATACCTGGCACATAGCAAGTGCTTAACAAATACCATTAAAAAAAAATACCCATTCTCCCTCCCACTTAAACTGTGATCCCCAAAAGAGACACGATTGTGTCTGACCTGATTAAGTTGTATCTACCCCAGTGCTTAGAATGATGCTTGACTTTTAGTAAGCACTGAACAAATGCCATAATTATTGGAAAGTAAGGCCACTATGCGAGTAGACGTAGCTTACAAAGCCTGGCCCTCCTCACTTCTGGGAAGAGGTTCAGATCTGTGGAAAATTACTAAGCTTGGAATGATTTGGGATGAAAATCCTGAAGTGGACAGATGGTGGGTAGGAGGATGGGGAGGAAATACCTGCCCTCTGTAGGATCTTCAGTGTCCCCATCTATGACGTGTTTGGGATGTGAAGGAGCAAATGTTTCACTAAAGGGCTGTTGGAAGAAGTGAAATGAAGACTCATTTCCCCTTTCTGCTCCCTGATGGGACCCACCTTGGGCAAGACAGAGGGCTCTGACCCTTGTCTTCCCACTGACAGGAAGGGTTCCAACACCTGGGGATGGTTTGGGCTGGGGGACGGTCTGTCTGCTAAAGAGAAACCCCCAGAAGAGCCCACCCAGAATGCAGAGAAATCCCCGGGGGTGAGAGAAGAGCCCCATGTGGGACATGGGCTGTGTCCAACCTTATTATCTTGTTCCTTCCCCAGTGCTTAGTAGAGCTTAGGAGTGCATGGCACATAGTAAGGGCTTAACAAATACCATAAAACACAAACACACACACATATACACATTGTAATGAGGTTGTCCACCTATGAGGGGGTCTACACTGCAGAGACACTTTGTAATGAGTCACCCCTGAGGGTACCCAGAAATAGGCTCCGGTCTATAGACAGAACAACAGAGAGGGTCCCAGCCCTTTTTTGTGGTATTAAACTCTTACTATGTACCAGGCAGTGTACTAAGCGCTGGGTGGATACAAGCTAATCAGGTTGGACACAGTCTCTACCCCATAAGGGGCTCACAGTCTTAATCCCCATTTTATAGATGAGGTAATCAATCAATCAATGATATTTATTGAATACTTACTATTTGCAGAACACTTTTCAAAGCACTTGGGAGTACAATACAACAGAATTAACAGAGAGATTCCCTGCCCATAAAGAGCTTACAGTCTAGAGTGGGAGGCCATCATTAATATAAATGAGTAAACTATAATATTAACTTTAAAGATATGGACATAAGTGCTGTGGGGTTGGGGATGGGGAGAATATCCAATGTCCTAAGGTTTCATTCATTCATTATTTACTGAGCGCTTACTGTGTGCAGAGCACTGTACCAAGCACTTGGAAAGTACAATTTGGCAACAAATAGAGATAATCCCTACCCAACAACGGGCTCACAGGCTAGTCTAGTTTCAGATCCAAGTGCATAGATGATGCAGATGAGAATGTGAGGCAGGGAAAAGAGGGCTTAATTGGGGAAGGCCTCTTGGAAGAGATGTGACCTTAATAATGTTTTGAAGATGGAGAGAGAAGTAGTCTGGCGTATATGGAGGGGAAGGTAGTGCCAGAATAGGGGTAGGATGTGGGAAAGGGGTTGGCAGTGAGATAGATGAAATGGGGGTACAGTGAGTAAAGTGGAGCTGGGAAAGTGGAGTGTGTGGGCTGGGCTATAGTAAGAGATTAGTGAGGTGAGGTAGGAGGTGGATGGGCAGCCATTGGAGGTTCTCGAGGAGTGGGGAGACATTGACAGAATGTTTTTGGTAACTGAGGCACAAAAAAATGAGTGGACTTGCCCAAGGTCACACAGCAGACAAGTGGCAGAGCGGAGATTAGAACCCAGTACCCCGACTCCCAGGCTTGAGCTCTATCCACTGGACCATGCTGCCTTCAGAGCACACCTCTTGGGGGTGGTGTACCCTGCCAAGGGACTGCACAAAAAACACCCAGACTGTAGTCATCTGCCCCAGCCCCCAGAGCCCAAGAAATTCCCATCCTAGATAAGGTCAACATCCGGGACTGATGGCAACATGACAGTGGCAGCCGGCCGGGCCTCAAGCGAAGAACTGACAAACCTGTGACAAATGCAGCAGGATGTGAGAAAGGAGAAGCGCTGACAGGCAACGCTACTGCTCCTTCCGGTGACCACACTTGGGGATTTCGGCTGCGCGTTGGCATGAACGCAATGGAAAAATGAATGAACCTCTGACTTTAGGGCTTATGACGGGCTACTTGTGTCCTTGAATGTGTGGGAATTTCCTGCTGGCGGGGTCAAGGGGTGGAGGTGAAGGCAGGGAGAGGCTTGATGGACAATTCTTACCTAACCATATCATTTTATCTTCATAATCATAACAGTACTAATACTAGCTATAGGATTTGTTAAACTCCCATTTCCCCTATGCCTTCTCCCAACTTCATTGCCCTTACACTTGGATCTGTAATAATAATAATAATGATGATGGCATTTATTAAGCACTTACTATGTGCAAAGCACTGTTCTAAGCGCTGGGGAGGTTACAAGGTGATCAGGTTGTCCCACGGGGAGCTCACAGTCTTAATCCCGATTTTACAGATGAGGGAACTGAGGCACAGAGAAGTGAAGTGACTTGCCCAAAGTCACACAGCTGACAGTTGGTGGAGCCAGGATTCGAACCCATGACCTCTGACTCCAAAGCCCGGGCTCTTTCCACTGAGCCACACTGCTTCTCTACCCTTTAAGCATTAGAGAAACAGCGTGACCTAGTGGATAGAGCATGGGTATAGACGTCAGAAGGATCTGGGTTCTAATCCTGGCTATGCCACTTGTCTGCTGTGTGACCTTGGGCAAGTCACTTTACTGCTCTGTGCCTTAGTTACCTCATCTGGTAAATAGGGATTAATGCTGTGAGCCCCATGTGGTACATGGACTGTGTCCAACCTGATTACCTTGTATCTACCCCAGTAAGCACTTAATTAAAAAGAAAAAAGATATTCACCCCACCTTCAGCCCCCAGCACTTATGGTGCATCAATCAGTGGTATTTACAGAGCACTTACTGGGGCAGAGCACTGTCCTAAGTGCTTGGGGGAGTACAGTATAACAGAGTTGAGAGACACATTCTCTGCCCACAAGGAACCTACCATCTAGAGAGGGAGACAGACATTAAAATAAATTACAGGTATGTGCAAATTTGCCATATTGTAGTCTTTCAAGTACTTAGTACACTATCAATCACTGATTGATTTCTTAAGTGCTTATTACATGCCAAGCACTGTACTGAGCCCTAGGATAGATACAAGATAATCACATGAGACACAATTTCTGATCCACTGGGCTACATAATCTAAGGAGAACAGCTGTTGAATCCTCATTTTCCAAATGAGAAACTAAGACACTGAGGAGTTAAATAACAATAATAATAATAATAATGGTATTAAGTGCTTACTATCTACCAAGCACTGTTCTAAGCACTGGGGTAGATACAAGGTAATCAGGTTGTCCCACGTGGGTCTCAGTCTTAATCCCCATTTTACAGATGAGGTAACTGAGGCACAGAAAAGTTAAGTGACTTGCCCAAAGCCACATAGCTGATAAGGAGCAGAGCCAGGATTAGAACCCAAGGCCTCTGACTCCCAAGCCCGTGCTCTTTCCACTAAGCCACACTGCTTCTCTATAACAGTTGTGATATTTGTTAAGTACTTACTATGTGCCAAGCATGGTACTAAGTGCCGGGGCAAATACAGTATAATCGGGTTGAACACAGTCTCTGTCCCATATGGACCTCACAGTCTAAACTGGAGGGAGAATAGGTATTTAATTCCCATCTTAACTTCTCTGAGGCACAGAGAAGTTAAGTAACTGCCCATGACCACACAGCAGGTAAATGGCAGAGCCAGAATTTGAACCCAGGTCCTTTGACTTCTAGGCCTGAGCTCTTTCCAATAGGCCACACTGCCAGTAAAATGAAAATTTAAGATAATAATCCATATTCTCTGCTCCCCCAGTCAAATGCTTTCACCCGAATATCCAGGTAATTGTGGCCCAATTAAGTTTGTTTCTCCAGTTATCTGGGGCTGAAAATGAGCGGACACAGTGACTATCGAATGGGCTACCCTGGCAATTGCCTACTGGCCCACAGCACTATGGCGCAGTTACTTGCTGGCGTCACTTTGGCTGCAAAATTGTACGTGCCATTCTTGCTTGCACTTCGCAGTGTATGCCCTCCTTCCTGCCTACTCATCCGTTGGCACTCCTCTCCCCAAGGGAAGTGTGACTGATAGGGATGCAGGGGACAGAGACAAGCAAATTAAGCAAAAACTCCTCACCCTCGGCTTCAAGGCTCTCCATCACCTCGTCCCCTCCTAACTCACCTCCCTTCTCTCCTTCTCCAGCCCAGCCCGCACCCTCCACTCCTCTGCTGCTAACCTCCTCACTGTACCTCGTTCTCACCCGTCCTGCCGTTGACGCTCGGCCCATGTCCTTCCTCTGGCCTGGAATACCCTCCCTCCACATATCCGCCTCTCCTCCTCCCTTCAAAGCCTCCTTCAGGAGGCTTTCCCAGACTGAGCCCCCTTTTTCCTCTCCTCCTCCCCATCCCCACCACCCTACCTCCTTCCCCTCCCCACATCACTTGTATATATATTTGTACAGATTTATTACTCTATTTATTTTACTTGTACATATTTACTATTCTATTTATTTTGTTAATGATGTGCATATAGCTTTAATTCTATTTGTTCTGACGATTTTGACACCTGTCTACGTGCTTTGTTTTGTTGTCTGTCTCCCCCTTCTAGACTGTGATCCCATTGTTGGGTAGGGACTGTCTCTATATGTTGCTGACTTCTATTTCTCAAGCACTTAGCACAGTGCTCTGCACACAGTAAGTGCTCAATAAATACGATTGAATGAATGAATGAATAAATGCATGAAAGTGGTCTGAGAAGCTAGAAAGTTTGGGGAGGGGAGAGGGAGGGAGAAAAGCTGTCAAAAGAAATGTTGTCCTAGCTATGTTGCCCCTATCCTCTCCCCACCACGAGCCACTATAGGAGCCCTGCCCCCCAACCCTGATCCAGTAAGGAGCAGAGAGTTGACTGCTCCTGTCACCTGGACCTGCCCCTCCATTGTCAGGTAGTCAGTCCATCGTAATTATTGAGCACTTACTGTGTGCAGAGCACTGTACTAAGCAAAAGTCCAGGCAGGAGGCAGTTTGTTGGCCAGAGTCACCCCCATTTCCTTACAAACATTAGGAGAGCCAGTCTGCTGTTGTAATACTAGAATATCAAAACAATTGGGCCAGAGCAGAAAGGACCCAGAACGAAGAGGAGATGAGGAATCAAACTGTTAGTTTTTCCTTTGTTACAGTTATTTTTGCCTATGTTTCCCTGTATTTCTGGCCATTCATTCATCAATCACATATACTGAGCATTTACTGTGTGCACAGCATTGTACTAAACACTTGGAAAGTACAATTCAGTAATAGAGACAATCCCTGCCCACAACGTGTTTACAGTCCCCTTCCCTCCCCCACCACCCACTTTAGATTATAAACCTTGTTAAGACAAGGATTGTGTCCAACTAAATCTCCAGGGTTCGCTCAAATTCTTAGTGCAGAACTATGCAATCAATATTATTATTAATAATAATAGTAATGGTGCTTTTTAAGCACTTCCTAGGTGCCAAGCATTGTTCTAAGCATTGGGGTAGATAAAAGTCAATCAGGTTGGACACAGTCCCTGTCACACATAGGACTCACAGTCTTAATCCCCATATTGCAGATGAGGTAACTGAGGCCCAGAGAAGTGAAGTGACTTGCCCAAGGTAACAAAACAGACATATGGTGGAGCTGCAATTAGAACCCAGGTCCTTCTGACTTCCAGGCCCATGCCATATCCACTAAGTCACACTGATAGATATATATAGTAGGAATATAAGAAATACCATTCTTTGTCAGGCCATTCACTGGTCCATGCAAAGCAGTATACTGCGCCTGGCTGTGATAACACGAAAAGCAGTGACCTTGGAAAGAGCACAGGCCTGGGAGTCAGAAGACCTGGGTTCTAATAATGATAGTAGCCACGTGGCGAAGCAGCAGAGCTTTGGTCTGGGAGCCAGAGGACCCACGTTCTTGTCCAAGTTCTGCTGCTAACCTGCTGTGTGACCGTGGGCCGGTCACTTAACTTCTCTGTACCTCAGTTTCCTCAATCTGCAAAACAGGCATAAAAATACCTACCTTTCCGACTTCCCTTCCTGGATTGTTGTAAGGGCAAAAATGAGTAAATTAATGTGACAGCACTTTGGGGATAGAAGCGCTATAGAAAACCTCCCCATTCTGTCACTTGCCTGCTGTGCAACCATGGTCAAGCAATGGGTTCTAATCCTGGCTCTGCCACTTGTCAGCTGTGTGACCTTGGGCAAGTCGCTTCACTTCTCTGTGCCTCAGTTAACTCATCTGTAAAATGGGGATGAAGACTGTGAGCCCCACGTGGGACAACCTGATTACCTTGTATCTACTCCAGCACTTAGAACAGTGCTTGGCACATAGTAAGCGCTTAACAAATACCAACACTATTATTAGTATTAACATTATTTTTATTAACTTCTCTGTGCTTCATCTGTAAAATGGGGATGAAACATGTTTTCCCTTCCCCTTAGACTATATGCCCCATGTGGGACAGAAATTGTGTCAGATTTGATTATCTTTTATCACCCCAATGTTAGATACACAAGTGCTTAAAAATACTAGTTATTAAAACTTGCTCCCCACTCTCAGAACCTGGAGACTCTCTGCCCGAAGAATCATCCTAAAATAAATAACATTTCAGACTAATAAAAATCTCTGATTTATGAAACACTTTCACTGCTCCTGCCCCAGGGCTCAAGGCACCATCTGTCCAAACTGTTGCAAGATTTCATCATTGAGGTTTTGCAATTTTCTGGCAGGCTTGAGTTCTTTCACCCTCTCAGCATGCCTCCCTCCTCCCTCTCCCCTCCCCCCACAACAACCTGAAAGAGTGAGTCCTTTGCTCTACTTTGCTAAATCTAAGATATTAGTTACCAAATTCAGTTTACACAAAGGGCAATGCCTTAATCCTGGCCAAAGTCAACCCAACCCATCCTACACCTCCATCATCTCCCGCCCTGTCTCTCCTACCCTCTCCACATATCTGAACGGGAAAAAAATAGACTCTGTTTTGAAACTATCCACCTGGCAGCTCCACTTGCTTTCAGCTAAGCATTTTTTTTTTAATTTAAGAATACCACTATTGAAAACGATAAGGCCTGGAAATAGATTTCACAGATGTTCCTTTGCCCTGGGCTAGTCCTGATTACACACTCGAATCTAAGACACTATTCTTAGCCGAATCCCCCCCAGCGTACATGCATGCGTGTGCTGCTCAAACCATAATTGAACATGCTAAGCACAACTCTGAAATACAGGAGGTAGCAGGGTCATGTACTGCTAGGTAGATGCATAGAGAAGCAGCGTGGCTCAGGGGAAAGAGCATGGGCTTTGGAGTCAGAGGTCATGGGTTCAAATGCCGGCTCCGCTAACTGTCAGCTGTGTGACTTTGGGCAAGTCACTTCACTTCTCTGTGCCTCAGTTACCTCATCTATAAAATGGGGATTAAGCCTGTGAGCCCCCCATGGGACAACCTGATCACCTTGTAACCTCCCCAGCGCTTAGAACAGTGCTTTGCACATAGTAAGCGCTTAATAAATGCCACCTCTCCCTGACTTTCCCATCACTGTTGACAGCACTACCATCCTTCCTGTCTCACAGGCCCGCAACCTTGGTGTCATCCTCGACTCCGCTCTCTCGTTCACCCCTTACGTCCAATCCATCACCAAAACCTGACAGTCTCACCTCCGCAACATTGCCAAGATCCGCCCTTTCCTCTCCATCCAAACTGCTACCCTGCTCGTTCAAGCTCTCATCCTATCCCATCTGGATTACTGTATCAGCCTCCTCTCCAATCTCCCATTCTCCTGTCTTTACCCACTTCAATCCATACTTCACGCTGCTGCCCGGATTGTCTTTGTCCAGAAACGCTCTGGGCATGTTACTCCCCTCCTCAAAAATCTCCAGTGGCTACCAATCAACCTACACATCAGGCAGAAACTCCTCACCCTTGGCTTCAAGGTTCTCCATCATCTCGCCCCTTCCTACATCACCTCCCTTCTCTCCTTCTACAGCCCACCCCGCACCCTCGGCTCCTCTGCCGCTAATCTCCTCACCGTGCCTCGTTCTCGCCTGTCCCACCGTCGACCCCTGGCCCACGTCATCCCCCTGGCCTAGAATGCCCTCCCTCCGCACATCCGCCAAGCTAGCTCTCTTCCTCCCTTCAAGGCCCTACTGAGAGCTCACCTCCTTCAGGAGGCCTTCCCAGAGTGACCCCCTTCCTTCCTTTCCCCCTCCTCCCTCTCTCCATCCCCCCCGCCTTGCCTCCTTCCCCTCCCCACAGCACCTGTATATATGTATATGTGTTTGTACGTATTTATTACTCTATTTATTTTATTTGTACATATTTATTCTATTTATTTTATTTTGTTAATATGTTTTGTTTTGTTCTCTGTCTCCCCCTTCTAGACTGTGAGCCCACTGTTGGTTAGGGACCGTCTCTGTAGGTTGCCAACTTGTACTTCCCAAGCGCTTAGTACAGTGCTCTGCACACAATAAGCATTCAATAAATACGATTGAATGAATGAATGAATTATACATACCTACCCACAAATATGCACACGACTCGCCTGACTGCTTTAAGCCTGTTAACACTGAACCTCCAAATTCCAAAGCTACACATTCTTTTCCACTTAGGACTAATGTACATCCAGACCATGTATTCCAAAAGTGCCAACAAGGGGGCCTGAGAGCAGCTCGCAGAGCAGGTTCTGCGGAAGAACCAGCAATGCTTTGTTGCCAAAGTATCCCAGCTGTGTGCACATTCACAGTACCTTCCGCCGGACTATCGATTAGCTTCCGAGTTCGGCAGTTCAGTTACCGCACTGCTATTGATTAGAACAGTCTGCTTCTGACATGACATCAAGACTCTTGTGTTTATTTATTGTGGTATGTTAAGCGCTTGTATGAGAAGCACTGTTCTAAGTGCTGGGGAAAATACAAGTTATTCAGGCAAACATTTTGTACATATTTACTATTCTATTTTATTTTGTTAATATGTTTTGTTGTATTGTCTTTCTCCCCCTTCTAAACTGTGGGACAGTAAGCGCTCAATAAATACGATTGAATGAATGAATAAAGGGTTTTTTGGGTTGGGTTTGTTTTTTTTGGGGGGGGGTTGGTTGGTTTTTTTTTTTTGTGGGGGGAAGCAATTCACTGTGATAAACGCCTCATTGTCCGGACACTTGCTCGGCCTACCCTATCCTCTCCCAGGACAAGGACCCCACATAAAGAAAGCTCAGCACACAGAGCAGTGTTTAGATTGCAGAGCACAGTACAGTGCTCTGCACACAGTAAGTGCATAATAAATACGATTGAATGAATGAATGAAAGTCACAAACCTGAAGCGCAGGAGAATTTTTTCTCCAAAGCCAGCTCCAAAGGGGTGTCTGTGGCCTGGCTCCCCCAGCACCCTACCCTTCAAAAGCACGAAGAAAGGACCTTAAGAATGAGACTCCTACACAGAGGGCCCGGATGGGCCAGGTGAGGCTGCCCTGACCTCTGACCTCTCCCCCGTGGGTCCTGGGGAACAGGGCTGCCCGACACATACCTGCGCTGCTCACATGGCCCAAGCATGCAAACCGCATGGCCCTCAACTCCACTCTTACAGCCCCCTCCCCTTGTCCCCTGCCCCGCTCTTACAGCCCTCTCCCCACCCCCCAACCTGCTTCTCAGCCAGCAGCGTGGCTCAGTGGAAAGAGCCCAGGCTTTGGAGTCAGAGGTCATGGGTTCAAATCCCGGCTCCGCCAGTTGTCAGCTGTGTGACTTTGGGCAAGTCACTTAACATCTCTGGGCCTCAGTTAACTCAACTGTAAAATGGGGATGAAGACTGTGAGCCCCCTGTGGAACAACCTGATCACCCTGTAACCTCCCCAGCGCTTAGAACAGTGCTTTGCACATAGTAAACTCTTAATAAATGTCATCATTATTATTACAGCCCCCCTAAAGCTCCAAGCCCCCTCCCCCAGCCCCCTGCCCTGCTGCTATAGCCCCCTCTTACAGCTCCCAGCCCCTTCCCCCGGCCCCCTGCCCTGCTGCTACTGCCCCTTCTCCCGGCCCCCAACCCCGCTGTTACAGCCCCCTCCCCAGCTCCTCTCCCCTGTCGCTGCTCTGGCAGGCTGGTGGCACGGGGCGGGGGGCGTGGCTCTGTCCGGGAGCACTATAAGAGCACGGCGGGCCGAGGCTCCTTGTTAGCTGTGCGGGGAGCGAGCCGGAGGAGGAGCAGCAGCAGATCCAGCTCCAGCTCAGAGCCCACAGATCACACGGACCACCGCTTCTAGCCGCCGCCTAGGTAGGGAGGACCTTCCTGAATCGGCGACACCTGGGAGGGAAGGGCAGCGTGGCTTAGTGGAAAGAGCCCGGGCTTTGGAGTCAGAGGTCATGGGTTCGAATCCCTACTCTGCCACATGTCTGCTGTGTGACCTTGGGCAAGTCACTTAACTTCCCGGAGCCTCAGTCACCTCATCTGTAAAATGGGGATGATGACTGTGAGCCCCACTCGGGACAACCTGATCACCTTGTATCCCCCCAGCGCTTAGAACAGTGCTTTGCACATAGTAAGTGCTTAACAAATGCCACTATTATTATTATTATTATTAAGGGCAGGGAAGAGAAGCACAGAGAAGCAGCGTGGCTCAGTGGAAAGTGCACGGGCTTTGGAGTCCGAGGTCATGGGTTCAAATTCCGCTCCTCCACTTGTCAGCTGTGTGACTTTGGGCAAGTCACTTCTCTGTGCCGCAGTGACCTCATCTAGAAAATGGGGATGAAGACTGTGAGCCCCCCGTGGGACAACCTGATCACCTTGTAACCTCACCAGCGCTTAGAACAGTGCTTGGCACATAGTAAGCGCTTAATAAATGCCATTATTATTATTAAGTCTGCCCTGGGTCCCTGCCCTTTCTTCCTTCCCTCCCCCATAACAATAATAATTGGGGTATTTGTTAAGCGCTTACTATGTGCCAAGCACTGTTCTAAATGCTGGGTAGATACAAAGTAATCAGGTTGTCCCACGTGGGGCTCACAGTCTTAATCCCCATTTTCCAGATGAGGTCACTGAGGCACAGAGAAGTTAACTGACTTGCCCAAAGTCATACAGCTGATAAGTGGCGGAGCCGGTATTAGAACCCATAACCTCTGACTCCCAAACCCGGGCTCTTTCCATTGAGCCACGCTAGAAGAATAATAATAATGTTGGGATTTATTAAGTGCTTACTATGTGCCAAGCACTGTTCTGAGCGCTGGGGTAGATACAATAATGATGGCATTTGTTAAAGTGCTTACTATGTGCCAAGCACTGTTCTAAGCGCTACAAGGTAATCTAGTTGTCCCAAGTGGGGCTCACAGTCTTCATTCCCATTTTACGGATGAGGGAACTGAGGCCCAGAGAAGTGAAGTGACTTGCCCAAGGTCACACAGCTGACAAGTGACAGAGCAGGGATTAGAACCCATGGCCCCTGATTCCTAAGCCTGTGCCCTTTACATAATAATAATAATGAAGTAGTACCTGTTAAGCGTTAACTATGTAGTAAGTGCTAGATTAGGTATGTGAGCCCGTTGTGAGCAGGGAATGTCTCTATTTGCTGTACTGTACTTTCAAAGCGCTTAGTACAGTGCTCTGCACACAGTAATTGCTCGATAAATATCATTGAATTAATGGCAAGTGCCTAGTACAGTGCTCTGCACACATTAAACGCTCAATAAATATGATTGAATGAATTTAAGCGCTTACTTTGTGCCACACACCGTACTAAACATTGGGGCGGATACAAGCTAATCAGGTTGGAAACAGTCCTTGTCCCACATAGGGCTCACAATCTCAATTTCCATTCTAATAATAATAATAATATTGATGGCATTTGTTAAGCGCTTACTATGTGCAAAGCACTGTTTGAAGCACTGGGGAGGATGCAAAGTGATCAGGTTGTCCCACATGGGGCTTGCAGTCTTAATCCCCATTTTACAGATGAGGTCACTGAGGCACAGAGAAGTTAAGTGACTTGTTCAAAGTCACACAGCTGACAAGCAACAGTCAGAATTCGAACCCATAACCTGACTCCCAAGCCTGTGCTCTTTCCACTGAGCCATTCTGCTTCTCAAATGAGGTCACCGAGGCATAGTGAAGTGACTTACCCAAGGTCACACAGCAGACAAGTGGCAGAGCTGGGATGAATGATAACCAGATCAGGATAGAGCATGAGCACGGGAGTCAGAAGGTCATGGGTTCTAGTCCTGGTTCTGCCATGTATCTGCTGTGTGACCTTGGGTGAGTCACTTCTCTGGACCTCAGCTATCCACAGGCCATGGATGGGTGAAGGGCCACCATGACCGTGAGACTGGAACTGATTAAGGGCTTCCATCGCTTGTTGGGGAGAGGTGTCAGTCTAGTAAGGACTGGTTTGGAGGACAGAGCGGGATGCCCCTGCAAATCTCCCACTCACCCAACGACCCCTGTTTCTCTCTCCCTATCTGCCCACAGCCACCACTCCTGATGCCTGAAATGGAAACTATGCAAGAGCTGATCCCCTTCGCTAAGGAGATGATGACCCAGAAGCCCAATGGAAAGCTAGCAAAGCTGTACATGGTGGGCAGCGTGCTGGCCTTCTTTGGGGTCATGATCGGCCTAGTTGAGACTGTCTGCAGCCCCTTCACTGCCAGAGTCTGGCCGCGGAAGAAGGAAGAGGAGGAGAAGGCAGCAGCAGCCCAGGCCGTAGCTCAGCGAGCCTCCAAGATCCAAGCACAGAAGCAGAGGGAACTCATCTTGGAGAAGGCCAAACTGCAACAGCAGGCTATGGGAGGCAGGATCCTGACCAACAGGCTGCATGCATCCTAGAAGCGAGTGGACAGTCCTGCCAGGGAGAATGGGTGCAAGAGAGAGAGTGTGAGCAAGAGGAAACAGAGAGGGAGAGTAAGAGAGGGAGAGAGAGAGAGAGGGAGAGAGAGATCAGATAGAGGTGGGTGGATACCTCTTGGGACGGAGCTAATTTCCGAAGAGGGAAACGAATGATCGGAGACATGATTGAAGAGCTGTGGATTCCACCAGAATGAGGTTGGGGTTTGGGATTTGCTGCTATGCAGCAGTAGAAAGGTGATCTGTCCCTCACTATGCTAGGGGCCCTTTGGGATATCCAAGTGCATGGAACATTTGGCACCAGGGGAATATTTTTTAAAATGCTTTTTTATAACTACCACCATTTTGCATTTTAAATAAACATTTTATAATATACCTGGCAATGTCTGGTTCCTGGGGCTGTGCAAAGAGAGAAGGGGAGGGTCCAAGGTGGGGGAGAGAGGAGATCTAGCTGTCCTGTCCTGGGAAGACCAGAAAAAGTGAATGGAGCCAATTCAGCCTTAGAATCTATCCAGTGGTGGACTGGGATTATTCCTGACCCCTCTTTATCCTTAATTAATCTCATCAGCCATCCTAGCAACTAATCTCGTATCCTCAGAAGGCCTCTTGGCAAGAGGAGTCTCGACCATATTTCTCTCTGGAGATGAGGTCTCTATATGTTGCCAACTTGTACTTCCCAAGCGCTTAGTACAGAGCTCTGCACACAGTAAGTGCTTAATAAATACGATTGAATGAATGAATGCTCTGCACACAGTAAGTGCTCAATAAATATGATTATTTATTTATTTATTATTTATTTATTTTACGAATGAGGTCACTTCCCAGAGGGAAATTTAAGCCCACTAAAATAAACCCAAATCGTCCAGGCCCTGGTCCAGAAGAAAGGACCCAATTTCCCCAATACCTATGCTAAGGTGGCAATCAATCATATTTATTGAGCATTTACTGTGGGCAGAGTACAACATAACAGTTGGTAGGCATGTTCCCTGTTCAAAGTAAGTTTACTGTCTTGAGAAGGACATAGACAATATAAATAAATTACGGATATATACATAAGTGCTGCAGGAGGGAGGGGGTGAATAAATAGTGTAAACCCAAGTGCAAGGACTAAGTGACAGTAACCAGGGATTAATCTAAAGGTGAGTTGGAGGTCATTTAATCTGCCCAGGGCTCTCAACACTTCCATTAAGGAAATACCAGCTTTATGGACAGCAGCGGTGCTTTAAGCGGGTGAAACACTATCCAAGAAGGTCACCTGAAAGCTGTAGGTTAGGGATCTGGGGACCTGTTGGTACCTGTTTCCAGGGGTTTTGCTTACAATCAGCCCTAGGGAGAATTTAATGAAAGGGAGTATATTTTCACAGCCATCTCATGGGGTTGACTATCTTACAAGCTCCTTTTTCTTTTCTTTTTCAATAGTATTTAAGAACTTACTATGTGCCAGACACTGTACTAAGCAATGGGGTAGATACAAGATAATCAGGTTGGACACAGTTCCAGGTCCCATGTGGGGCTCACAGCAGCATGGCTCAGTGGAAAGAGCCCAGGCTTTGGAGTTAGAGGTCATGTTGCCAATTGTCAGCTGTGTGACTTTGGGCAAGTCACTTAACCTCTCAGTGCCTCAGTTTTCTCATCTCTAAAATGGGGATTAAGACTGTGAGGCCCCCCATGGGACAACCTGATCACTTTATAACCTCCTCAGGGCTTAGAACAGTGCTTTGCACATAGTAAGCACTTAATAAGTGCCATTATTATTATTATTATTAATCCCCATTTTACAGAAGAGGGAACTGAGGCACAGAGAAGTTGTGACTTGCACAAGGTCACACAGCAGACAAGTGGTGGAGTCAGGATTAGAATCCAGGTCCCTCTGCTTCACCCTCTGACTACATGTCCAACGTCATTCTCCCTTGGCACGTTCTCAAGCAGAATTCAGCAGCAAGTTAACTCTACCTCTTAGACCCTCTTGGCTGATAATAATAATGATGGCATTTATTAAGTGCTTACTATGTACAAAGCACTGTTCTAAATGCTGGGGTCCCATGGGGGGCTCTTAGTCTTAATCCCCATTTTACAGATGAGGTAACAGGCACAGAGAAGTTAAGTGACTTGCCCAAAGTCACACAGCTGACAAATGGCAAGAGCTGGAATTAGAACCCATGACCTCTTATGTGCACTCCAGGTACCGGCCAAATTTTCTGCTTTTATTTCAACTAGAGTATTAAAAATATTTATCATCCAAAAGATGACAGACTGCTTTCTGTCAGGTCTACACTAAGTACAGGTTTTCTTAGAGGCAGGGGAATGGATGAAGTCTGTCTCCCCACCTCCAGACTGTGAGCTCATTGTGGTCAGGGACTGTCACTCTTTATTGTTGTATTGTACTTTCCCAAGCGCTTAGTACAATGCTCTGCACACAGTAAGTGCTTAAAAAATACGATTGAATGAATGAGATGACCTCAAGAAGCCCCCTGTCATTCTGTGGAGTCCATGACCTCTCTTGGTTGGGGGCAGGGGGGACATGGAGTTCACACTTGGCTCCTAAATTGACATCATTACTTCTCCTCCTGGACTTTGAGGATCTCTCTGTCCCCTAATTGCCCTCTGGCTTACAAATCCCTCCCCCTTTATATCTGACAGGACACCACTCTCAAAGCCCTCATAAAATCACATCTCCTTCAAGAGGCCTTCCCCAACTAAAGCCTCATTTCCCCATTCCCTCGTCCTTCTGCATTGCCTATGCATTTGAATATGTACCCCTTAAGCACTTGCCAGTCACCCCACCCACAGCCCCACAGCCCTTACATGCAGAAGTATGTATGTACATAGAAGCAGCATGGCCTAGTGGAGCCTAAAGCATTTCAATCTTGAGTGCCTCCCAGTTGCTTTAAGTAATAGTTCATTTTCTGATTTCATTTTGACTGTGACCAGAGTTTCCGGAAGGCCTTTGCAGCTGGGGCTTAGTTTGGCTTCATTTCATGCCACGGAGCTGGAAACCAACCAGTCTTCCTCCTTCTCTTCAGCTCCACTTCCCCCAGCCCATCTTCTAGACTGTGAGCCCGTCTTCTAGACTGTGAGCCCGTTGTTGGGTAGGGACCATCTCTATATGTTGCCGACTTGTACTTCCAAAGCACTTAGTACAGTGCTCTGCACACAGTAAGCACTCAATAAATACAATTGAATGAATGAATGAAAGAGCACAGGCCTGGAAGTCAGAGGATCTGGGCTCTAATCCTGGCTCTGCCACTTACCTGCTGTGTGACCTTTGAGCAAATCACTGCACTTCTCTGTGCCTCAGTTACCTCATCTGTAAAATGGGGTTAAGACTGTGAAGCCCATGTGGGACAGAGACTGTGTCCAACCCAACAATCTTGTATCTACCCCAGTGTTTAGTACAGTGCCTAGCATATAGTGAGTGCTTAACAAATAGCATTAAAAAAAGTACTGGGGTATGTACAAGTCAGTCAGCTCAGACCCAGTCCCTGGCCCACCTGTAGCTCACAGTTAAATTCCCATTTTTCAGATGAGGAAACTAAGGCAAAGAAAAGTGAAGTGACTTGGCCAAAGTCACACAGCAGGCAACTGGCAGTGCTGGGATTAGAACCCAGGTATTCTGACTCTCAGTCCTGGGCTTTTTCCAGAGAGGGAGATCAACTGGGCAGGGGTTTTCCCCAAGGTAGCCCTTGCACAATTAAAATGGCTAGAGTTCCCTCTTAGGAGCTCTTCTCTAGGTTCAACCGCCTCAATTCCTTCAACCTTTACTTGCAGGGCTTACTGTTCTATTCTGTAATAATTTCTATTGCTCTTCTCCAGATCCAGTCTAGTTTCTCTTTTGCAAGGTAACCAGACTTGGGGAATGAGTTCTAATAAGATCTGTCTGACCATCAATCAATCAATGGTATTTAATGAGTGCTTACTGTGTGCAGCACATTGTACTAAGCACTTGGGAGCTCGCTGTGGGCAGGAACTATTTTTATGGTATTTGTTAAGTGCTTACTATATGCCAGGCACTGTACCAAGCACTGGGGTTGTTCAATGCATGGCTCTCTCAGTTATCTTCCTCCTTCCTCCTTCCACTCCTCTCCAGACTCCTCGAGGGAGTTGTCTATGTGCTGCCTCCACTTCTTCTCCTCCAATTCTCCTCCAATTCTCTCCCTCCAACCTGACTTCCTCCCTCTTTCTTCCACTGAAACTGTCCTCTCAAAGGTCACAAATGATCTCCTTCTTACCAAATACAATGGCCTCTACTCCATCCTAAACCTCCTCAACTTCTCAGCTGCCTTTGACACTGTCAACCACCCCCTTCTCCTGGAAATGTTATCCAACCTTGCCTTCACTGACACTGTCCTCTCCTGGTCCACTTTCAATCTCTTGTGCTGCTCCTTCTCAGTCTCTTTCTTGGGCTCCTCCTCTGCCTCCCACCTCCTAACTGTGGAAGTTCCTCGAGGTTCAGTTCTGGGTCCCCTTCTCTTCTCCATCTGCACCCACCCCCTTGGAGAACTCATTCACTCCCATGGCTTCAACTACCACCTCTATGCGGATGATTTCTAATCCCACCATTCCAGTCCCGATCTCAAAGATCAGCCCATATTAACCTGGCCAATTGGTGATCGCACGAGGGCGGAAGGAGGAGCAGCATTCTGAGAAGCAGTGTAACGTCAAAAATGGAGCACAGGCCTGGGAGCCAGAAGGTCATGGGTCATGGGTCACTGGCTCTGCCGCTTGTCTTTTGTGTGACCTTGATCAAGTCACTTCATTCATTCAATCGTATTTATTGAGCGCTTACTGTGTGCAGAGCACTGTACTAAGCACTTGGGAAGTACAAGTTGGCAACATATAGAGGCGGTCCCTACCCAACAGTGGGCTCACAGTCTAGAAGGAGGAGACAGAGAACAAAACAAAACATATTAACCAAATAAAATAAATAGAATAAACATGTACAAATAAAATAAAAAGAGTAATAAATACATACAAACATATATGCATATATACAGGTGCTTTGGGGAGGGGAAGGAGGTAATGGGGGATGGGGAGGGGGAGGACAGGGAGAGGAAAGAGGACGCTCAGTCTGGGAAGGCCTCCTGGAGGAGGTGAACTCTCAGTAGGGCCTTGACGGGAGGAAGAGAGCTAGCTTGGTGGATGTGCGGAGGGAGGGCATTCCAGGCCAGGGAGATGACGTGGGCCGGGGGTCGACGGCGGGACAGGCGAGAAGGAGGCACGGTGAGGAGATTAGTGGCAGAGGAGTGGAGGGTGCGGGCTGGGCTGTAGAAGAAAAGAAGGGAGGTGAGGTAGGAGGGGGCAAGGTGATGGAGAGACTGAAGCTGGGGGTGAGGAGTTTCTGCCTGATGCGTAGGTTGATTGGTAGCCACTGGAGATTTTTGAGGAGGGGAGTAACATGCCCAGAGCGTTTCTGGACAGAGACAATCCGGGCAGTGGCGTGAAGTATTGATTGAAGTGGGGAGAGACAGGAGGATGGGAGATCAGAGAGGAGGCTGATACAGTAATCCAGACGGGACAGGATGAGAGCTTGAACGAGCAGGGTAGCTGTTTGGAGGGAGAGGAAAGGGCAGATCTTGGCAATGTTGCAGAGGTAAGACCAGCAGGTTTTGGTGATGGCTTGGATGTGAGGGGTGAACGAGAGAGCGGAGTCGAGGATGACACCAAGGTTGCGGGCTTGTGAGACGGGAAGAATGGTAATGCCGTCAACAGTGATGGGAAAGTCAGAGAGAGGGCAGGGTTTGGGAGGGAAGACAAGGAGTTCAGTCTTGGACATGTTGAGTTTTAGGTGGCAGGCAGACATCCAGATGGAGATGTCCTGAAGGCAGGAGGAGATGCGAGCCTTAAGGGAGGGAGAGAGAGCACTTCACTTCACCATGTCTCGGTTACCTCATCTGTAAAAAGGGGATTGAGACTGTGAGTCCAAAATGAGACAGGGACTGTGTCCAACCCGACTTGCTAGTATCCGCCCCAGCACTTAGTACAGTGCCTGGCATACAGTAAGTGTTTAACAAATACCATAATTACTATTATTATTACTCCCCCTTCTAGACTATGAGCCCGCTGTTGGGTAGGGACTGTCTCTATATGTTGCCAACTTGTACTTCCCAAGCGCTTAGTACAGTGATCTGCACACAGTAAGTGCTCAATAAATATGATTGAATGAATGAACAAATGAATTTCCATAGCTCCACTTATTCCAGTGGTTCTAGTCCTGGTATGGTGCTGTCGATGACCGAGGCTCTGAAAGGAGCAACTTAACGGAGAGGGAGGCCACCATGTTACTTTATGGTTCTGTTTGTCAGTCAGTCAGTCATTCAATCATATTTATTGAGAGCTTACTCTTTGTAGAGCACTGTATTGAGCACTTGGGAGAGTACAATATAACGGACACATTCCCTGCCCACAATGAGCTTACAGTTTAGAAGGGGGTTTACAGCCTTACAGTCTGTTTGAAAACATAAGGCAGCCACAGTTATCTGTTTGGCCTTTCACCCCAGATCAGGGCAGGGCATGTCTTCTAGGACCAGACAATCCCACAGGTACAGAGCGGCCCCTTCACATAACTTTTCCTTCCTTTCTCTCTCACATGAACCCAACTCTTCCATTCCATTCCAGGATTCATTCATTCATTCATTCAATCGTATTTATTGAGCGCTCACTGTATGCAGAGCACCGTACTAAGCTCTTGGGAAGTACAAGTTGGCAACATATAGAGAGAGTCCTTACCCAACAACAGGCTCACAGTCTAGAGCGGGGAGACAGACAACAAAACAAAACATGTGGATAGGTGTCAAGTCATCAGAATAAAAAGAAGTAAAGCTAGATGCACATCATTAACAAAATAAATAGAATGGTAAATATGTACAGCTAAAATAGAGTAATAAATCTGTACAAACATATATACAGGTGTTGTGGTGAGGGGAAGGAGGTGGGGGGGATGGGGAAGGGAAGAGGAAAGAGGGGGCTCAGTCTGGGAAGACCTCCTGGAGGAGGTGAGTGCTCATTAGGGCTTTGAAGGGAGGAAGAGAGCTAGCTTGGCGGATGTGCGGAGGGAGGGCATTCCAGGCCAGGGGGAGGACGTGGACTGCAGGTCGACAGCAGGACAGGTGAAAATGAGGCACAGTGAGGAGGTTTGCGGCAGAGGAGCGGAGGGTGCGGGCTGAGCTGTAGAAGGAAAGAAGGGAGGTGAGGTAGGAGGGGGCGAGGTGATGGAGAGCCTTGAAGCCGAGAGTGAGGAGTTTTTGCCTGATGTGTAGGTTGACTGGTAGCCACTGGAGATTTTTGAGGAGGGGAATAATATGTCCAGAGCATTTCTGCACAAAGATGATCCAAGCAGCAGCGTGAAGTACAGACTGAAGTGGGGAGAGACAGGAGGATGGGAGATCAGAGAGTAGGCTGATGCAGTAATCCAGTTGGGATAGGATGAGAGATTGAACCAGCAGCGTAGCGGTTTGGATGGAAAGGAAAGGGCAGATCTTGGTGATGTTGCGGAGGTGAGACCAGAAGGTTTTGGTGACAGATTGGATGTGAGGGGAGAACAAGAGAGCAGAGTCGAGGATTACACCAAGGTTGTGGGCTTGTGAGGCAGGAAGGATAGTAGTGCCGTTCACAATGATGGGAAAATCAAGGAAAGGTCAGGGTTTGGGAGGGAAGATGAGGAGTTCAGTCTTGGACATACTGAGTTTTAGATGGCGGGCAGACATCCAGAGGGAGATGTCCTGAAGGCAGGAGGAGACACGAGCCTGAAGGGAGGGAGAGAGAGCAGGGGCAGAGATGTAGATTTGAGTGTCATCAGCATAGAGATGATAGTTGAAGCCATGGGAGCGAATGAGTTCACCAAGGGAGTGAGTGTAGATAGAGAACAGAAGGGGACCAAGAACTGACCCTTGAGGAACCCCTACAGTAAGGGGTTGGGAGGGGGAGGAGGAGCCCACAAAGGAGACGGAGAATGAACGGCTGGAGAGATAAGAGGAGAACCAAGAGAGGATGGAGTCTGTGAAGCCAAGGTTGGATAGCACGTTGAGGAGATGGGGGTGGTCCACAGTGTCGAAGGCAGTTGAGAGGTCAAGGAGATTTAGGATAGGGTAGGAGCCATTGGATTTGGCAAGCAGGAAGTCATTGGTGACCTTTGAGAGGGCAGTTTCAGTGGAATGTCGGGGACAGAAGCCAGATTGGAGGGGATTGAAGAGAGAGTTGGCGTTAAGAAATTCAAGGCAGTGGGTGTAAATGACTCGTTCAAGGAGTTTGGAAAGGAATGGTAGGAGAGAGATAGGGTGATAACTAGAAGGGGAGGTGGGGTCAAGAGAGGGTTTTTTTAGGATGGGGAGACGTGGGCATGTTTGAAGGCAGAGGGGAAAGAACCAGTGGAGAGTGAGCAGTTGAAGATGGAAGTTATTCAAGTGTATTTATTGAGCGCTTACTGTGTGCAGAGCACTGTACTAAGCGCTTAGTACAGTTGAAGGGTAAGCTTCAACCTCACATCCCCAAATCTGCTTCTCCTCCTGCAAACTCAGTTCTGTCCTGAGGTTTTGACCATCGATCAGCTCTCTCCTCCTACGAGTTGTTGCTCTTCCCTCAATACACACCAGCTGACACACATGGTTCTTCTTCAGCCTACTCACCATGCTTCCATTTCATCTGTCTCTCACCATTGACCTCTTGCTCGTTCCCCCCACTCCTGTCTGGAACTCCCTCTCTTCCACACCTGGCAGACCACAGTTTTCCCCATCTTCAAAGCCCTGTTAAAATCATATCTCCTCCAGGGGGCTTTCCTTGATTTCTCTCTCATCTTCCCCCTTTATACCTCCTTTATTGCCATTTTGGCACTTCCATATGACTTAAGCACTAACGTGGCTCAGTGGAAAAAGCCGGGGCTTTGGAGTCAGAGGTCACGGGTTCTAATCCCAGCTCCGCCAATTGTCAGCTGTGTGACTTTGGGCAAGTCACTTCACTTCTCTGCGCCACAGTTCCCTCATCTGTAAAATGGGGATTAAGACTGTGAGCCCCCCGTGGGACAATCTGATCACCTTGTAACTTCCCCAGCACTTAGAACAGTGCTTTGCACATAGTAAGTGCCTAATAAATGTCATTAAAAAAGGTCCCTGCTCCCCCATCTTTTCTTATGTCTATATAACCTTTATTACTCCTCCCAGTCCCTTGCCCCCCATATTTTCTTATTTCCAAATCTTTATACTCTATTGCTTCCTCCTACCTGTTATTTATTCAATGTCTGTATTCCTTGCTAGACTATAAGCTCCTTGAGGGCAGGGATCATGTCTTCTAATTCTAGCGTGCTCTTCCCAGCAGTTAATACAGCGCTCCACATAGAATATGCCCTAGTTAGATTCCATTGATTAGAGAAGGAGCATGCCCTAGTGGAAAGAGCACTGGCCTGGGAGTCAGAGAACCTGGGTTCTAATCCCAGCTCCACCACTTGTCTGCTGGATGACCTGGGGGAAGTCACTTAACTTCTCTGTGCCTCAATTCCTCACCTATAAAACGGGGATTTAGATTGTGAGCTCTCTGTTGGAAAGGGACTGTGTCTGACTTGATTATCTTGTCTCTACCCAAGCGCTTAGTATGGTGCCTGCCGCATAATAAGCGGCGTGAGAAGCAGCGTGGCTCAGCGGAAAGAGCCCGGGCTTTGGAGTCAGAGGTCATGGGTTCGAATCCCGGCTCCGCCACATGTCTGCTGTGTGATCTTGGGCAAGTCACTTCACTTCTCTGAGCCTCAGTTCCCTCATCTGTAAAATGGGGATGAAGACTGTGAGCCCCACGTGGGACAACCTGATCACTTTGTATCCCCCCAGCGCTTAGAACAGTGCTTTGCACATAGTAAGCGCTTAAATGCCAACATTATTATTATTATAAGCTCTTAAATACCATTTTACAAAATGGCTTGATTGATAAGGTTCTCAATTCATCATCCATTCTCACTAAAAGGTCTGGCTCCCATTTCCACCGGCTGTTTACTAGCTCCTCCAGGGTTTTTGGGGCATGCCGTGTGCACTGAATCTGTTGCAAGAAATGAATCCACAGTTGAAGCAAACAGTTGTTGCTCTGTATTGGAGTGTCTGTTGTGATCTTTGTGTAACGCATCTGAATTGTAAATCCACTAGGGGTCGCCCTTACTTCACTGAGACGCAATAACGATAATAATGATGGTATTTGTTAAGCGCTTTCTATGTGCCAAGCACTGTTCTAAGCGCTGGAGTGGATTCAAAGTAATCAGATTGTCCCACGTTTTACAGATTTTACCATTTTACAGATGAGGTAACTGAGGCCCAAAGAAGTTAAGTGATTTGCCTAAAGTCACACAGCAGTCAAGTGGCAGAGCCAGGATTAGAACCCACGATCTCTGACTCCCAAGCACGTGCTCTTTCCACTAAACCACGCTGCTTCTCAAAAGAAGTTTCTATTGCCTGGCCAAGATCTCACATTGCAGCAGATTTCATGGAAATCAAAAGTTGATCTCTATGAATTGCCCCCCGACACCACCACAGATAGGTATTATCTGGAGGTATCACCACCTTCAGAGCCTTCCCTCAAACACTGCTGAGGACAACAAAAGGTAGAAATGAAATAGTAAAGAACTCTCCATAACCCCTGCAATGAAGGAAGTTGAGGAAATTTTCCAAGAGTGTGGCTGTGTGAAACAATCACTGGTATGTATTGAGAAGCAGCATGGCCTAGGGGAAAGAGCACAGGCCTGGGAGTCAGAGGACCTCGGTTCTAATCCTGACTCTGCCAATTGCGTGCTGTGTGACTTTGGGCAAATCACAACTTCTCTGTGACTCAGTCTCCTCAACTGTAGAGTCTTACTCCCTCCTACTTAGATAGTGAGTCCCATGTTGGGCAGGGACTGTGTCCATCTTGATTAACTTCTACTTACTCCCATGCCTAGAACAGTATTTGATGCACAGTAAACACTTAACAAATATAATAATAATAATTTATTGAGAGCTTACTGTGTACAGAGAACTGCACTAAGAGCTTGGGAGTGTGCAGTACAATAGAGAAGTACTGTTCCCTAATGGATAGAGCACAGGCCTGGGAGTCAGAAGGACCTGGCTTCTAATTCCAGCTCCACCACTTGGTCTGCTGTGTGACCTTAGGCAAATCACTTTAATTCTCTGTGCCTCAGTTAACTCATCTGTAAAATGGGGATTAAGACTGTGAGTCCCATATGGGACACAGAGAGTGTGTCTGACCTGATTAATTTGTATCTACCTTGGCACTTAATACAGTGCCTGGCACATAGAAAGCACTTAACATATACCATTTTAAAAAAAGAGCTCATCGACACATTCCCTGCCCACTGAATGAGATGGGAGTGGGAGCTCGAAAGAGAACCAATCAATCAGTGGTATTTATTGAGCGCTTACTATATGCAGAACACTGTACTAAATGCTTGGGAGAACACAATACAACAGAATTGGCAGACATGTCCCCTGCCCATAACAAGCTTACAGTCTAGAGGGGGAGTAGAGGAAGAGAGAGACACCCTGTGGAGACAAGAAGGTCAGCCAAGTGTCTAATGAAGTAGTTAAGCCAGGATATAACTAGTGCCTGAGCCAGGACCATGGCCATTTGGATGGAGAGTAAAGGGCAGATCTGGAAAATGTTGTGAAGGAAAAAGTGACAGGATTTAGCCACAGACTGAATATGAGAACTGAAAGAGAGGAAGGAGTCAAGGGTAATGCCAAAGTTGTGGGCTTTGGAGAGAGGTAAGATGGTGGTATTGTCACCTGGAATGGGAAAGTTAGGTATAAGGCTGTATTTAATAGGAAAGATGAGAAGCTCAGTTTTAGACATTAATCAGTCATCATTGGTATTTATTGTGCAGAGCATGTACTAAGCTCTTGGGAGAGTATAATTTAACAATATAACAGACACATTCCCTGCCCACAACACACTTACAATCTATTAAGCTTTAAGTACCTACTGGTAATCAATTTTGATGCCGTGGAATTGGAAGAGCTTTCCAAGGGAGTGGGTGTAAAGTGATAAGTGAAAGGGACTCAAAACAGAGCCCTGTGGGACACCTTTAGTTGATGGGTGAGAAGTGGAGAACAAGCTGTGAAGAAGCTGCCAGAGGGGGAAGAGGAGAACCAGCAGAGAACTATGTTGGTAAAACCAAGGTTACATTGGTCCATGGTGTTTACTGAGCATCTACTGTGTACAAAGTATTGTCCTAAGCTCTTGGGAGAGTACAATACAATAGAGTTGGTAGACATGATTCCTGCCTACACTTGTCTGCTGCGTGACCTTGGGCAAGTCACTTCACTTCTCTTTGCCTCAGTTACCGCATCTGAAAATGTGGATTGAGACTGTGAGCCCCAGGTGGGATAGGGACTATGTGCAATCTGTTTTGCTTATAATAATAATAAAAATAATGATGGCATTTATTAAGCACTTACTATGTGCAAAGCACTGTTCTAAGTGCTGGGGAGGTTACAAGGTGATCAGGTTGTCCCACGGGGGGGTTCACAGTCTTTTTACAGATGAGGTAACTGAGGCACAGAGAAGTTAAATGACTTGCCCAAAGTCACACAGCTGACAATTGACGGAGCCTGGATTTGAACCCATGATCTCTGACTCAAAGCCCGTGCTCTTTCTACTGAACCACACTGCTTCTCTAAGCTGCTTTGCTGCTTATATCCACCCCATCCCTGGCAAACAGTAAGTACTTAACAAATATTGTTATTATCAGTAGTAGTAGTAGTAGTAGTAGTAGTAGTAGTAGTAGTAGTAGTAGTAGTAAGGAATTTAAAGTCTAGTGGCTAAATAGCATTTCCAGAGACAGTGGCATCTGAAATTTTGAGGAGGTTTAGGAGAATTAGGATTATCCAGGCAGTCAGTCGGTCAGTCAATTGTATTTATTGAGCGCTTACTGTGAGCAGAGCACTTTACTAAGCTCTTGGGAAAGTACACTATAACAGTGTAACAGACATGTTCCCTGACTATAAAGATCTTACAGTCTAGAGGGGGAGACAGACATAAATATAAGTAACTAAATTACAGTTATACACATAAGTGCTGTGGGGCAGAAAGGGGGAATTAATAAAGGGAGCAAGTCAGGGTGACACAGAAGGGAGTGGAAAAGAGGAAAGGAGGGCCTACTCAGGGAAGGCCTCTTGGAGGAGATGAGTCTTCAATAAGGCTTTGAAGTGGGGGAGAATAATTGTCTGTTGGGTGACCCTGGTCACAGGTAATAATAATAATTATGGTACTTGTTAAGCACTATGTGCCAAGCATTGTTCTAAGTGCTGGGTAGGTACATGTTAAGCAGGTTGGACATAGTCCTTGTCCCATATGGGGCTCACACTCTTAATCTCCATTTTACAAATGAGGCCCAGTGAAGTTAAGTGACTTGCCCAAGGTCACACAACAGACACGTGGCAGAGGCAGAATCACTCCCACTGTTCACCTCCTTCGCTCTTATGTGCAAGCTGCTGAATGGTGCTGGCAAAAGTCTAAACACCAAGCCAACCTTGTTCACATCAAGTTTATCCTTTCCTGCCTTAACTTTGCCCTCTCCTCTACCAGGCAAAACTGTTTCTCCTACCTTATTGATACCCATGCCCATCATCCCCGTCAGCTGTTCCATACATTTAACTCCCTTCTCAGGCCCCCTGTTCCTCCCCCTCCTCCATCCCTCACCCCCAACGATCTGACCTCCTATTTCATTAGTAAAATTAACTCCATTAGGTCTGAGCTCTCCAAAGTCACCCCTCCCCCTTCTCCATCCCCTCGCTCTCAACCCTCTCCACTACTCTCCCATCTTTCCCAGCAGTATCTTCAGATAAGATCTCCTCCCTCCTCTCAAGTGCTACTACATCCACCTGTGCTTCAGGATATGGATATGTCCATAAATTCTGTGGGATTGAGAAGCAGTGCAGTGTAGTGGATCGAGCATGGGCCTGGGAGCCAGAAGGACCTGGGTTCTAACTCCGGCTCTGCCGCATGTCTCCTGTGTGACTGGGCAAGTCACTTTACTTCTCTGTGTCTTGGTTACCTCATCTGTGAAGTGGGGATTAAGACTGTGAGCCCAATATGGGACAGAGACTGTGTCCAGACCAATTGCCTTGTATCTATCCCAGAGCTTAGTACAGTGCCTGGTACATAATAACCACTTAACAAATAACAATAATAATAATAATAATGGCATATGTTAAGCACTGTTCTTAATGCTGGGGGGGATACAGGGTGATCAGGTTGTCCCATGTGGGGCTCACAGTTTTAATCCCCATTTTACAGCTGAGGTAACTGAGGCTCAGAGAAGTTGAGTGACTTGCCCAAGGTCACACAGCAGACATGTGGTGGAGCCAGGTTTAGAACCCATGACCTCTGCCTCCCAAGCCCGTGCTCTTTCCACTGAGCCACGCTGCTTATAAAATATCACAAATACTATCATTATTAGTATTGAAGATGGGTGAACATCAACTGCTTCAAGTGTACAGAAGGAAGGGTACACTTCTGAGAAGCAGCATGGCTTAGTGGAAAGAGAACGGGTTTGGGAGTCAGAGGTCATGGGTTCTAATCCTGCCTCTGCCACTTGTCAGATGTGTGACTTTGGGCAAGTCACTTAACTTCTCTGTGCCTCAGTTACCTCATCTGGAAAATGGGGATTAAGAGTGTGAGCCCCACGTGGGACAACCTGATTGCCTTGTATCTACCCCAGGGCTTAGAACAGTGTTTGGAACATAGTAAGCGCTTAACAAATACCATCGTAATTATTATTATTATCACAGATCCCAGTGCATAAGTGACACAGAAGGGAGAGGGAGTAAGGCCACATCTCCCTATTTCCCAGGGTTCTCCAGCAGGCTGACAGGGATAGGCCAAAAGTTTCTTGTTCCTTCACCTTTCCAGCTCTTGGAACCAATCCCATAGTACATTGGATTTGCTTATCTCTCGAAAATGAGAGCTAGCCAAGCACATTCAAACCTGTCTTCCCTTCCCTGGTGACTCGTTGCTGGGATCAGCAGTACTGAGGGCTCCCAAGGAGAAAGTGGAGAGTGCTGTGGGGGTCTTCTCCTTGAGTCCTGTAGGGCACGGTGATCTTTCCTCAAAGCATGGGTCTGCTGAAAAACTTCCTGCTATCCTTAATGGGGCTTCTTCTGGCATACTACTTTTACTCATCCCCGGAGTTCAAGCCAGGTGAGTCTTGGGAGCCAGGTCCTTGTGATTAATCAATCAGTGGTGTTTACTGAGCACTTAACATGTGCATAAACTATACAGAGGGCCATAGGAAAACTGGCCAGGGATAGAGGGTCCTTGGATTTCAAAATTCCAGGCATAGAGGGTTTAGAAAGAATCCCAGTACTGAAGGGGTAACCAGGCTGAGCTACCGTTGAGGCTGAATCCATTGGGGTCTGGCCCAATGGAGAGATTTTCCAGGCTAAGGCTACCAGCCCAGCGCAGCAGAAGCTGGGGAAGATTGGAAAGAATGTAATAGGAATCGGAGATAACTGGAGAGGAAACAGGAGGAATGGGGGAGACCTGAAGAAGAAGCCAGAGGAGTTGGGGAGAGCTGGAAAGGAATCAGGAGGAGCAGGAGAGAAGTGGGAAGGAAACAGGAGAAACAGAGGCAAAGCAAAGACCAATTAGAAATCCAGTTGGGGTCCCTCTTGGCCTCAGAGTCTGGAGACAAAATTCATATTGCAAAGCTCAGAGGGGCCCAGTGACCAGATGTACAGAGTGGGAGTTGTGCTCTAATCTGTGGGGGTTTATCCTTCTCCTTTGCTGACCTTGGTCACCGAAAAATGAATGGGGGGAAAGGCTATCAAGAACCTTGGTGGAAAAGCTGCTTATTCGCCCAAGACAGTTGTGAACCTTGTGTTGCTGTTGAAAAACATGAGACAACAAGGGACACCTCTCACTGATAGTTTCATTATCAGTGGTGTTTATTGAGCACTTACCGTGTGCATAGCACTTTACTAAACACTTGGGAGAGCACACTACAATAGAGTTGATAGATATGGTCCCTGCCCTCAACAAACTTACAGTCTAATGATAAGCTTTAAGGATGAACAGGTGCCTGGGCCCCATTGAGCATCCCCAGCTGTTCCTCCAGCTTTGCAAAGAGTGGCAGTGAGGGGAAAGTTTGGGGGCGGGAGGGACTGAGAGGGCTGAGCTGAGTGTTCACTTCCCACTGGGTCTTCTCAGAGATGCTAAAGGGGAAGAGGGTGATCATCACTGGGGCCAGCACTGGCATTGGGGAGCAGATAGCCTATCACCTGGCGAAGATGGGAGCCCACGTGGTGATCACTGCCCGGACAGAGGAAAAGCTAAAGAAGGTGAGCAAGGCGAACGGGCCCATTCTCATGGAGAAGGGGGTGGAGGGGCCGGGGCCGGGAGGCGGGGGAGAATGGAGGAGAAAGAGGAGAAAAGTTGAGGATGAGGAAGAGAAAGAGGAGAAGGAAGAGCAGGGGGCCAAGGGTGAGAAACTGAAGGAAGAGGAAGGGGGGAAGAAGGAGGAAGCTGAGGGAGGAAGAAAAGGAAGATGACAAGGAGGGGAAAATAGAGATGCAGCATGGCCTAATGGATAGAGCCCAGACCTGGGAGTCAGAGGATCTGGACTGTAACCCCAGCTCAACTACTTGTGTGCTGAATGATCTTGAGCAAGTCATTTAGCTTCTCTATGCCTCATTTACCTCATCTGTAAAATGGGGATTAAAACTGTGAGTCCTATAAGGGACAGGGACTGTGTCCGACCTCATTATCTAACCCAGTGCTCAGCACAGTGTTTCGCATAAACACATAACAAATACCATTTTTTAGAAAAGGAGGAGGGGGTGGACATGGAGGAGGAAGAGAAGAAAGGGAAGGAGAAAGGAGAGCAGGAGAGAGCAAGAAGATGATTGCACTGCAGGTGGTGGACAAATGCCTAAGTCTCGGGGCAGCTTCAGCTCACTTCATCACCGGTTCCATGGAAGACATGGCCTTTGCGAGGCAGGTGGTCATCCGGGCCGAGAAGTTGTTGCGTGAGTTTGCTTTTGTCTCCCCTGCCCCATTCCAACTCTCACCATTCCTCTAGAAGGTCTCTTGAGGACCTCTGTGTTCTCACCCAGCTCCTCTTCCCCAACCCTTCCAGAGGGACTAGATATGCTGATTCTGAACCACATCACCACCTCGGGCTTCACCTACTTTAACAACGACTTGGAGAATGTTCTCCATATCATGAAGGTCAATTACCTGAGCTACGTGGCCATGACCATCAAGGCCACACCCCTTCTGAAGAAGAGCCAGGGCTCCATCGTCGTCGTCTCTTCTTTGGCAGGTGGGTGAGAGCCGGCTAACGGCTAGTTCCCAGTCCTGTGTCTTCCTTTGCCTGTCAAAGCCCCCTGATCCACAATCCTGTTTGCCTGATTTTTTTTTTTTTGGGGGGGGGGGGGTGGTTAATGGTATTTGTTAAGCATTTACTATGTGACAGACACTATACTAAGTGCTGCGGTAGATACAAATTAATCAGGCTAGAGACAGTCCCTGTCCCACATGGGGCTCACAGTCATTCATTCATTCATTCGTTCAGTCATATTTATTGAGCGCTTACTGTATGCAGAGCACTGTACTAAGCACTTGGGAAGTACAAGTTGGCAACATATGGAGATGGTCCCTACCCAACAGTGGGCTCAATCTTAATCCCCATTTTACAGATGAGGAAACTGAGGCACAGAGAAGTGAAATGACTTGACCAAGGTCGCACAGCAGACAAGCAACAAAACCAGGACTATAACCCAGGTCCTTCAGACTTCAAGGCTCTTGCTGTATCCACTAGCCCACACTGCTTCTGTATTTAATCGAGTCCTGCTGTTGACCCACTCCTCCGCCATTTGTCAGCTGTGTGACTTTGGGCAAGTCACTTAACTTCTATGGGCCTCAGTTCCCTCATCTGTAAAATGGGGATTAAGACCGTGAGCCTCACGTGGGGCAACCTGTTAACCTTGTATCTACCCCAGCGCCTAGAACAGTGCTCTGCACACAGTAAGTGCTTAACAAATACCATCATTATTATTAGTAGTAGTAGTAATTATGGCACTTGTGAAGCGCTTACTGTGTGACAAGTACTGTGCCAGGTTCTGGGTTAGATCCAAGATAATCAGGTTGGATACAGTTCCTGATCCACATGCAGCTCACAGCCCAAGTCAAAGACATTACCTAGACTAAGCTCGTCCTCTAGGCTGCCCTCGTTGTGGGCAGGGAATGTGTCTGTTTATTGTTGTATTTTACTCTCCCAAATGCTTAGCACAGTGCTCTGCACAAAGTAAGTGCTCAATAAAAGCGATTGACTGACTGACTCCTCACATCAAAAAGTCTCCTGCTTTCTCTGGATCAGAATACTTCAGCTCTTCCACTGGGCTGAGATGGTCCCTTCTTTGACTGAAAACCAAAGCTCACTCAATTTCTAAGGGCAGAGTCTGGGCAGGATGCTGAGGGCCTGACATAGGGAAGTGCCAATTCATTCATTCAATTCATTCATTATTTATTGAGCGCTTACTGTGTGCAGAGCACTGTACTAAGTGCTTGGGAAGTACAAGTCAGAAAGATATAGAGACGGTGGTCTTTGGGACCTTCCTTGCTCTCTGACTAGTTATTACACTTTTCCCCCAGCACCTACATCAGAGCCTAGGGGAAATGGAGAAAGATACAGCCATTTTCTAGCCCCAACTACTTCTCTCTGTGAAGTCTACAGCCTAATTTGTTGTGAGGCAACCCAGAAAAAGCCAACACTAGCAAAGGTATTTCCTGTCCATGGGAATGATTTTTTTCCATCATCACTGAATGGCTCTTTCTTGAAAAAAAAAAAAACACATGAAAGAAGCCTAAATGAGTAAGCTGTGATCCAGAGAAGTCAAGGGGCAATTTCAACATCACCCAGGATCCAACCTGCCGGCTAAACCCATGACCATTAAACTGGGCTGCTGATGGAGTCCTCCGAGTAACAATTTCCCGTTTTGTGTCCAGGAAAGGTGCCAGGTCCTCTGACTGTTGCCTACTCTGCAAGTAAATTTGCTCTGGATGGATTCTTCTCCAGTCTAAGACAGGAATTTATCATGCAGAAGAAGAACATTTCCATTACGCTCTGTATCCTTGGCTTAATTGACACAGGTAAGGACCAGAGCAGGGTCTGAAGCTGATGATAATGTGAAATGCACTTCGGGAGCCAAAAGCATTGTCTCTGAAAAAACATTCAGTCCATGCTTCCCTACTCCTCAAAAACCTCCAGTGGTGACCCATCCACCTTCACATCAAACAGCAACTTCTTACCATGGACTTTAAAGCACTTAATCACCTTACCCCCTCCTACCTCACCTCACTGCACTCCTATTATAACCTAGCCCACACACTTCGCTCCTCTAGTGCCACCCTATTCACTGAACCTCAGTTTTGTCTATTTTGCCACAGGCATCTCATCTTTGTCCTGCCTCTGACCTGGAACACCCTCCCTCTTCATATCTGACAGACAATTACTCTCTCCATCTTCAAAGCTTTATTTGAAGGCACAGCTCTTCCAAGAGGCCTTCCCTGATTAAGCCTTCTTTTCCCACTCCTTTCTATGTCATCCTGACTTGCTCCCTTTATCCTCCCCTCCTCAAACCAATAGCACTTTTGTACATATCCATGACTTCTTTATTTATATTAATGAATGTTTTCCCCCATCCCCAGACTGTGAGCTTGTTGTGGGTAGGGAATAAATCTATCAACTCTGTTGTATTGTACTCTCCAAAGTGCTTAGTACAGTGCTCTGCATACAGTAAGCACTCAATAAATCCAGTCTCTGATCTTCCCATAAGCAAGATTCCTCTGTCATTTTCGGTAACCCAAATCCCTTCTTTATCTCCCACCAGAAAATGCCATGAAAACCATCTCTGGGGTATTGGATTCAGAACCAGCCCCTAAGGAGGATTGCGCCCTGGAGATTATCAAAGGTGGAGCTTTGCGCCAGGATGAAATCTACTATTCTTTCCTCAGCACTAAGTTTCATACAGTAATGAGGGCTTTGACCCCTAATCTGATCACAGAACACTTCAGGAAAAAACTAAATGTGAAGAATATCAAGAGTCCCTAAAATCTCACCGCACCCAGGACTTCCCTTAAGGAGCTGGCTGTCAAGTTTTCCTCCTGTTCCAAGGCGGCAAGGACAAGAAGAAATTATCTTAATTTTCAATAGGGATAGTTGAGCTAGATATTAAGAAAATCTTCCTGACTACCGGGAAGGTGAAACATTGGATTAGGCTATCAAGGGCACCTCCAAACCTGAAGATCCATAAAACTAAATTAGATCCCCCATAGCTAGCTTCATAATCAACTTACTTTTAATGTCTCATTCTATGTACAAGTAAATTCCATTTTTGAGACACTTCTACTGGTGGATAACTGGACTGTGTCTAGAGATATTCCCAGACTCTATGATCCTAAGAGTTGGTTTTTGTGCAGTGCTTTCTACTTGAAGCTCTCCATCTGACTTCCTACCCTCAGATGGACAACCACAGCATTAAAGAAACTAGGTTCTAAGTGGCCAAGTTTAGGGAACTTGACCTCGAAGCCCTGGATCTGAGAACTTCTGGGACAATGAACAAAGACCAAACACCCTTGTCCAGAGAAATTATGGGGTATATAGACCACTGGAAGGTTGGGGAGGGGAGAGAGAGAGAAAGAGAGACAGAGAATTTGCATTAGAAGTAGATAACTCAGGAATTTTCCAATTTAATATTATTTTTACCCCCCAAAATAGTTTCTTTTAATTCATAACTACACCCAAAAGATCAAATCTTTACTATTTTACTTCAAACCCATTTTAGCAATAAAAGTGTGAAGAAAAACTTTTCAATTTATAAATGCTATAATAAAGTCAGTTAATGGGGAGTTGTGTGATGACTCATCAGTAGCTCTCGCCTTGTCAACCATATCAGCATGTTTTGAGGAATAATAATAGGAGTAATATTTTTGGTCTCTGTCTGAAGCTTACATTGTGCTAAGTGCTGTAGTAAGGGCTGAGATAGATCCAATGCAATCAGATTAGAGTCCCTGTCCCACATGGGTATCTCCATCAAAGGGGGAGGAGAAGAGGAACTTAATTCCCATTTTATAAATGATGAAACTGAAGCACAGAGAGGTTAAGAAACTTGGCTGAGGTCACAGAGCAGGTAAGTGGTGGAGCCAGGACTAGAACCCGAGTCCTCTGACTTGTAGGCCTATGCTCTTTACACTAAATCTTGCTCATATATGGAAGATTTGGTCATTCTAAACTTTACTACAAATATTTTTATTCCTGGGGGAATTCCTTTCTTCCCACTTACTGAAGAGGGACTAGAGTTTTCTGGAGTGTACTGGCAACCACTTCCCATTTGAGTTTATTTCCTATGAGAGGGTAAATGTTCCACTCCCCCAACTTCAAGACTTTATTCTCATAACCAAGACTTGGCTAGTATTAAGTTTTGGACCGACAGTGGAGTTTGGTGTAGCTTTGCCTTTTCATGTAAATCAACAGATGCTAGAGACTCTGAGCATTTGTTGACCATTTGTGTCATTTCCAAAACCAGAAAGGCTTGATAATGCTGAATGTGATTGCCACATAATTCTAATAATAATGATGGTATTTGTTAAGCGCTTACTATGTGCAAAGCACTGTTCTAAGCACTGGGGGGATACAAGGTGATCAGGTTGTCCCATGTGGAGCTCACAATCTTCATCCCCATTTTACAGATGAGGTAACTGAGACACAGAGAAGTTAAGTGACTTGCCCAAAGTCACACAGCCAATAAGTGGCTGAGCCAGAATTAGAACCCATGACCTCTGACTCCCAAGCCCGTGCTCTTTCCACTGAACCTGCTGCTTCTCTGTGATATTGTTACAAGTATACAAGTATACAAGTATCTATGTTGTTACAACAACATAGATATTGTTACAGGTGAATCAACATAAAATAACAGCTGGAATAAACAAAAATGTTTACAAATGTAAACCCTTTTTCAATAGTATTGATTGAGGGCCTCTCGAATGCAGAGTGGTGTACTAAGTGTTTGACAGAGTATAATAGATTTGGTAGACATGATCCCTGCCCTTAAAGAGTTTAAAATCTATTAGGTAATAGTCATTATGGTATTTAAATGATGATGATGATGGCATTTATTAAGCACTTACTATGTTGCAAGTACTGGGGTAGATTCAAGATCATCTTATAATAATAATAATAATTGTGGTATTTGTTAAGCACTTACTATGTGCCAAGCACTGTTCTAAGCATTGGGGTAATCAGGCTGTCCCACATGGGGCTTACAGTCTTAATCCCCATTTTACAGTTGAGGTAACTGAGGCACAGAGAAGTTAAGTGACTTGCCCAAAGGCACACAGCTGACAAGTGGCAGAGCTGGGATTAGAACTCACAATCCCTGGCTCCCAATCCTGTGCTCATTCCACTAAGCCACGCTTCTTCTATCGGACACGATATCGGACACAATCCCTAGCCCACACAGGGCTGACAGTCTAAGTGGGGAGGAAGAACAGGTAATTTATCCTCATTTTACAGATAAATAAACTGAAACCCAGAGATATTAAGTGACTTGCCCAAGATCAAACAGCAGGCCAGGGGCAGATCCAGGGTTAGAATCAAGGTCTTGTGACTCCCACCCTGTGCTCTTTTCACTAGACCATGTAGGTTCTCTTAGGCCATGTTGTTTCTCTACATAAATATCAATAATGGTCCCTGAATTATATTTTTAACACCTAAGCTCCACATCCTAGCAAAGACCCTGGCCTCGGAGAGATTTAACCCCTATCTCGGGGATGAGCATGGACAAAACGTTTTCTCTAAATAAAGGGAAAAAGTTCTCTTTAGGAGCATGGGGCAAAGAGGGTGGGTGATATTGTGGGATGGTGGCGTGGTTGGTGGGGGGTAATTTGGGGACGGGGAGGGAGTAGACTTCAAAGAGCTAATAGGTCTGAATGCCACCATCTCAAAGCTGTTGGCCCTGGTGGGGAAATTTTCAGGCCTTATCCGAGACTGTGTGATAAGCCAGTCTGGACAGGAACTGCTCTTACGGCCTTGCCCCCCGACCCCAAATCAACTCCGTGGAATCTGTCATCTCCCTGGTTCCTCCAGTCTATGAACCCCAGATTGCAAGGACTCCTCCAAGGTGTTAGCATTTGAGAGGGGAAGTTCCTTCCATTTAGTGGACTTTTGCAGAGGCTTATTGGATCAATGGGCCCACCCAGAGTCTAATCCATTCTGATGTGTTGCCGACTTGTACTTCCCAAGCGCTTAGTACAGTGCTCTGCACACAGTAAGCGCTCAATAAATATGATTGATTGATTGATTGATGACTGTAGGCTTGGACAGCTACTTTCTTTCTGTTTCCCACCTGCCCACAGATGAACTAAACTGTAAAATCAGTCAATCAAACTCATTGTGTGCTTACTCTGGGCAGAGCACTGTACTAAGTGCTGGGGAGGGTGAGATGTAACTGAGTTGGTAGACACGGTCCCTGTCCACAACGAATTTACAGTCTAGAGGGTGGGAGAGGAGGGAGAAGACCATTATCTTAATAATTCTGATATTTCATTCATTCAATCGTATTTATTGAGTGCTTACTGTGTGAAGAGCACTGTACTGAGTGCTTGTTTTGTTGTATTTGTTAAAGGGCTTATTATGTGCCAACTACTGTGCTAGATACAGAATATTCAGATCAGACACAGTCTCTGACCAACATGGTACTCACAGTTTAAGGGGCAGGGAGGATAGGTATTGAAACCCCATTGTACAGATGAAGGAAACTGAAGCAGAGAGAAGTTAAGTGACTTACCCAAGGTCCCAGAGCAGACAAGTGGCAACCTCTGGATTAGAATTCAGATCTCCTGACTCCTAGGTCAGTGATCTTTTCACTAGGCCCTGTTTGTATGAAGGGCCAGATTAAACCACCATATTATGCAATTGTTGATATTGATCACCTCGCCTATGACCCTAAAACTTCCCTAACCTCACCATGACTTATGCTCATCATGATTTATGCTCAATAAATATATACTCAATAAATACGATTGAATGAATGAATGAATCTACCACTACATATTCAACCTTCACAACACCACTGAAATCCACCCTCTCCATCCATACTTCTATCCAAGCACTTATCCTATCCCACCTTGATTACTGTATCAGCCTCCTTGCTGATGTCCCTATCCCTGACTTCCCCAACTCCAGTCCATACTTCACTCTGCTACCCAGATCATTTTTCTACAGAAACATTCAGTGTATGTTTCCTCACTCCTCAAGAACCTCTAACAACAAATAGAGACAAACTCTACCCAACAACAGGCTCACAGTCTACAGGGGAGGAGACAGACAACAAAACAAAACAAGTAGACAGGCATCAATAGCAACAAAAGAAATAAATAGAATTATAGATATATACACATCATTAATAAAATTAATAGAATAATAAATATGTACCTATACACACAAGTGCTGTGGGGCGTGGAGGGAGTTAGAGCAGAGGGAGGGAGTAGGGTCGATTGGTAGGGGAGGAGGAGGAGAGGAAAAGGGGGGTTCAGTCTGGGAAAACCTGGTGGAGGAGTTCATAAGTGCTAGAGTTTTTTCAAGGGATGATATAGTTTGGGGTGCTGGGAAATTTTTTGGAGGAGGATTTGGGATTTTAGATGGGGTTTGAGTACCCAGAGAACTGTGGTCAGTCTGCTGTGGGAAGAGAAGGGGTTCCAAACTGGGGGAAAACTGAGAGCAAGGGAATGGAGGTGGGAGGGTTTAGAACAAGGTGCAGCTAGAAGGGTGACCTGAGGAGAACAAACACAGTGAGTTATGAAAGAGCAGATAAAAAGAACAAATATGTAAGGCAGGGCCAGCTGGTGGAAAGTTCTGAAGCTGACTGTAAAGAGTTTTTTCTGATGCAGGAAATAGTCTGTTATAGTGCTATATTGTATTCTCCCCAGAGCTTAGTACAGGGCTCTGCACACAATAAGTGCTCAATAAATATGATTGACTGACTGACTGCTGCAAAGATTCACAGAAAGTCATCTAGTGGACAAGAGGAGAGATTTGGGCAGTGCTTCAAGAATAAGACCTGTGCAGCAGCACATAACAATAATAATAATAATAATGATTATTATTTAGCGCTTCCTATGTGCCATGCACTGTTCTAAGTGCAGGGGTAGATACAAGGTAATCAGATTGTCCCATGTGGGGCTCATAGTCTTAATCTCCATTTTACAGATGAGGTAACTGAGGCCCAGAGAAGTAAAGTGACTTGCCCAAAGTCACACAGCTGATAAGTGGTGGAGCTGGGATTAGAACCCATGACCTCTGATTCCCAAGCCTGTTCTCTTTCCACTAAGCCACGCTGCTTCTCTGTAGGGTGGGGGTAATCAATCTATTAGTTAATCGACGGTAGTCATTGAGTGCTTACTGTGTGCAGAACACTGTACTAAGTGCTTGGGAGAGTGCAGTGCAACAGAGTTCGTAGATAGGTTCCCTGCACAAGAGGAGCTTACAGTCTAGAGGGGAGACAGACATTTAAATAAATAACAGATATATATATATATATATATATATAAGTGCTACGGGACTGATCAAGTGTTTAAAGGATACCAATTCAAGTGCAAGGGCAGAAGGGAGAAAGTAAGTGAAAGACTGGTGCCTGGGAGACCAGAGAAGACGCTAATGTGCTTACTTTGTAACAAACACTGCATGAATTCCTGGGGTAGATGCCACACAATCAGATCAGATAAAGTCCCCATCCCACATGGAACTTACAGTCTAAGTAGAAGGGAGGACAGCCATTTATTCCTCATCTTACAGATCACACAGCTGGCATGTGGCAGAGTAGACATTAGAACCCAGGTTCTGTGACACCTCCCCCCACCCCCGTCCCGGTCCCTGCTCTTTCTACTAGGCCAATTTGCTTCTCAAACAATGTTTGACAGCATCAAATATGATTTGCTAGAATCCTCGATCTGTGGTCCAAATTGAGGAAGACTGCCATTTTTTGTTGGGCTAGAGAAAAGATAAACAGATTTCACTCTCTGACCTGGCCTGAAAAAAACATTTTTGTTCCTGAGTGGTTCACAGTGACTCTGACACAGTAAGCACTCAATGAATATGATTGATTGATAATTAATCTTATCAGTCAGAGTGCCATTTTTCTGTGGAGAAACTGCCATCTTGAATATTTAATTTCTTATAGCTTAGAAAAGCTATGGAGTCAAGGAAGGGTGCTTTTTGTTGTTGCTTTTTTAGGACAGGGAGAAATGAGCATGTTTGAAAGCAGTGGGGAAGAAGCCACCGGAAAATGAGCAGAGGAAGATGGTGGTGGGGAAGGGAAGAAATGAGGGGGCAAATGTTTTCATAAAGTTCAAAGTGATGGGGTTGGAGGCACAGGTGGAGGGGGTAGATTTTGGAAGGAGGTGGAAGGTCTCCTTTGGAGATACTGCTGGGAAAGTTGGAAGAGTCGAAGCAGGGGGGCATCGTGCAGAAGGAGAGAGGGACTGAAGAGGAGCAGGGGTGATTTTAGGGATATCATACCTGATGGTTTCAATTTTATAGATAAAGTACATAACAAGGTTACTAGAGGCAAGATCTAGGGGTTTGAGGAGGGATTTAAAAGTCTGAATCAGCTGTCATGGGCAATGGGCATGAGAGTCAATAAAGATGAAGAAATAATGGTCCCAGGTGGAGGAACGAGCAGAATTAAAGCAGGCAAGGATGAATTTGAGTTGGCCAAGGTCAGTCTGGTACCTGGATTTCTGCCAGCAGTACTCCACAGCTCGAGCACAGGAACAGAGGAAGTGAACTGTGGAAGCAATCAGGGATTGTGGGTTAGTATGAGACTGATGAAGGAACAGAGGAGTGAAAAAGTTGAGCTCAGTGGCAAGGGTAGTTTTGAGGGCATGGATTTGTGTGGCAAGAGAAGAACAACTGATTCTCGTGTTTTTTCAACTTTAACCATATGGGGAGGGTGATTTCTCTGTTTGTCAGTGTGGCCTACTTAAGCAGGCCCTAACAACTGGAGAACCACAACTTGCTTGTTGCATGCTTTGGGGCTAGGAGAAACAAGAGAAGATTCTCCCTCCTACTTAGACTGTCAGCCCCATGTGGGACAGAGACCGTGTCCAACCGGATTAACTTGAATCTACCCCGGCACTAAGAATCGTTCTTGACACATAATAAGTGTTTGATGAATATAATAAAGCAATATGGCTTTCAGGATCAAATGAGGCATGATGACTTTGGGAAATTGGAGGGGTCAAACAATTGGAGCTCTCTATGGGGAATGAGACATATTTGAATTCATAATATTAATTAAGTGCTTGCTGTGCACAGAGCATTGTACTTAGCAGTGAGAAAGAATATACATATAGGAAATGACACAAACCCTGTCCCTCAAGGGGATTACAGTCTACAAAATATAGGTGGGGGAGAAAACTGGAGATCAACATATTGGGAGTAATGAAACAATAAAAGAGTAAGCAGCATAATGGACAATCGCGTCTCGCATCTCCTCCTGCCTTCAGGACATCTCCATCTGGATGTCTGCCCGCCACCTAAAACTCAACATGTCCAAGACTGAACTCCTTGTCTTCCCTCCCAAACCCTGCCCTCTCCCTGACTTTCCCATCTCTGTTGACGGCACTACCATCCTTCCCGTCTCACAAGCCCGCAAACTTGGTGTCATCCTCGACTCCACTCTCTCATTCACCCCTCACATCCAAGCCGTCACCAAAACCTGCCGGTCTCAGCTCCACAACATTGCCAAGATCCGCCCTTTCCTCTCCATCCAAACCGCTACCCTGCTCGTTCAAGCTTTCATCCTATCCCATCTGGACTACTGTATCAGCCTTCTCTCTGATCTCCCATCCTCATGTCTCTCCCCACTTCAATCCATACTTCATGCTGCTGCCCGTATTGTCTTTGTCCAGAAACGCTCTGGGCATGTTACTCCCCTCTTCAAAAATCTCCAGTGGCTACCAATCAATCTGCGCATCAGGCAGAAACTCCTCATCCTCGGCTTCAAGGCTCTCCATCACCTCGCCCCCTCCTACCTCACCTCTCTTCTCTCCTTCTACAGCCCACTCCGCACCCTCCGCTCCTCTGCCACTAATCTCCTCACCGTGCCTCGTTCTCGCCTGTCCTGCCATCGACCCCCGGCCCACGTCATCCCCCGGGCCTGGAATGCCCTCCCTCTGCCCATCCGCCAAGGTAGCTCTCTTCCTCCCTTCAAGGCCCTACTGAGAGCTCACCTCCTCCATGAGGCCTTCCCAGACTGAGCCCATTCCTTCCTCTCCCTCATCCCCCTCTTCATCCCCCCATCTTACCTCCTTCCCTTCCCCACAGCACCTGTATATATATATATATATATATATATATATATATATATATATGTATATATATATATATATGTTTGTACATATTTATTACTCTATTTATTTTACTTGTACATATCTATTCTATTTATTTTATTTTGTTAGTATTTTTGGTTTTGTTCTCTGTCTTCCCCTTTTAGACTGTGAGCCCACTGTTGGGTAGGGACTGTCTCTATACGTTGCCAACTTGTACTTTCCAAGTGCTTAGTACAGTGCTCTGCACACAATACGTGCTCAATATATACGATTGATTGATTGATTGATTGACAAGGAAAAAAATACACAGGCTAAAAATCCAGGTTTCCTAGTTCCCAGAACCATGCCCTTTCCAAGAGACCGATAGCACAGCGGAGGTGACTTGAGAGAAGCAGCAAGGCTTAGTGGAAAGAGCACCAGTGTAGGAGTCGGTTTACTTGGGTTCTAATCCCAGCTCTGCCTCTTTCATTCATTCAATTGTATTTATTGAGCGCTTACTGTGTGCAGAGTACTGCACTAAGTGATTGGAAAGTACAATTCAGCAACAGAAACAATCCCTGACCACAAGGGGCTCACAGTCTAGTAGGGGGGAGACAGACATCAAAATAAGTAAACAGGCATCAATAGCATCAATAAAAATAAATAGAATTATAGCTATATACACATCCTCAACACGCTATCCAATCTTGGCTTCACAGACTCCATCCTCTCCTGGTTCTCCTTTTATCTCCCTGGCCATTCATTCTTAGTCTCCTTTGAGGGCTCCTCCTCCCCCTCCCATCCCCTTACTGTAGGGGTTCCTCAAGGGTCAGTTCTTGGTCCCCTTCTGTTCTCTATCTACACTCACTCCCTTGGTGAACTCATTCACTCCCACAGCTTCAACTATCATCTCTATGCTGATGACACCCAAATCTTCATCTCCTCCCCTGTTCTCTCTCCCTCCCACCAGGCTTGTATCTCCTCCTGCCTTCAGGACATCTCCATCTGGATGTCTGCCTGCCATCCAAAACTCAATATGTCCAAGACTGTGCTCCTTATCTTCCCTCCCAAACCCTACCCTCTCCCTGACCTTCCCATCACTGTAGACGGCACTACCATCCTTCCCATCTCACAAACCCGCAACCTTGGTGTCATCCTCGACTCCGCTCTCTCATTCACCCCACACATCCAATCTGTCACCAAAACCTTCTGGTCTCACCTTCACAGCATCGCCAAGATCTGCCCTTTCCTCTCCATTCAAACTGCCAACTTGCTGGTTCGATCTCTCACCCTATCTCGACTGGATTACTGCATTGGCCTCCTCTCTGATCTTCCATCCTCCTGTCTTGGCCCACTTCAGTCTATACTTCACTCTGCTGCCTGGATCATCTTTGTACAGAAACACTCTGGGCATGTTACTCCCCTCCTCAGAAATCTCCAGTGGTTGCCTGTCAACCTACAAATCAAGCAAAAACTCCTCCCTCTTGGTTTCAAGGCTCTCCATCACCTCACCCCCTCCTACCTCACCTTCCTTCTTTCCTTCTATACTCAGCCCACACCCTCCGCTCCTCTGCATCTAACCTCCTCACTGGGCCTCGTTTTCGCCTGTCCCGCTGTCAACCCGCAGCCCACATCCTCCCCCTGAACTGGAATGTCCTCCCTCAACACATCTACCAAGCTAGCTCTCTTTCTCCCTTCAAAGCCCTACTGAGAGCTCACCTCCTCCAGGAGACCTTCCCAGACTGAACCCCTTTTTTCCTCTCCTCCTCCCCATCCCCCCACCCTACCTCCTTCGCCTCCGCACAGCACTTGTATATATTTGTACAGATTTATTATTCTATTTATTTTATTTGTACATATTTACTATTCTATTTATTTTGTTAATGATGTGCATATAGTCATAATTCTATCTGTTCTGATGATTTTGACACCTGTCCACATGTTTTGTTTTGTTGTCTGTCTCCCCCTTCTAGACTGTGAGCCCATTGTTGGGTAGGGACCATCTCTATACGTTGCCAACTTGTACTTCCCAAGCACTTAGTATAGTGCTCTGCACACAGTAAGTGCTCAATAAATATGATTGAATTAATGAGTGAATCATTAATATAAATAAATAGAATTATAAATATGTACATATATACATGAGTGCTGTGGGGTGGGAAAGGGCTAGCGCGAAGGGAGAGAGTCGGGGCGATAAGCAGGGGGAGCAGAGGAAAAGGGGGTCTTAGTCTGGGAAGGCCTCATTGCCTGCTGTGTGACCTTGGTCAAGTCACTTACCTTCTCTGTGCCTCAGTTTCCTCATATGTGAAATGGGGATTCATTACCCATTTTCCCTCCTACTTAATCAATCAGTCTTATTCATTGAGCACTTTACTATGTGTAGAGCACTGTATTAAGCACTTCGGAGAGCACAGTGCAACAGAATTAGCTGACATGAACCCTGCCCATAATGAGTTTCCAGTCTAGAGGGGGAGACAGATATTAATATCATCATCAATCGTATTTATTGAGCGCTTACTATGTGCAGAGCACTGTGTTAATATTAATTATTAATTACTAATTAATAATTATTAATATTAATATGAATAAATAATTTATCATGCATTATTTAAAGATATGCAAATAAGTACTGTGGGGTCGCAGGTGGAGTGAGTATCAAATGCCCACAGGTACTTAGAATGTGATCCCCACATGATCCCCATGGCTTAGTAGAAAGAGCTCGGGTTTGGGAGTCAGAGGTCATGGGTTCTAATCCCCACTCTGCCACTTGTCAAATGTGCGACCTTGAGCAAGTCATTTAACTTCTCTATACCTCAGTTATCTCACCTGTAAAATGGGAATTGAGGCTGTGAGCCTCAAGTGGGACAAACTGATTACCTTATATCTACCCCAGCACTTAGAACAGTGCTTGGCTCATAGTAAGTTCTTAACAAATGCCATCATTATCATCCTCATCATCATCATCATCACGACGTGGGACAGAGACTATGTCTGACCTGACTGCCCTGTATTTACTCCAGTGCCTGGCATATTACCATGATCATCGTCATCATCATCAATGGTATTACTGAGTGCTTACTGTTTGTGAAGTACTGTACTAGGCACATAGCGTTCATTATTTTTAAGAAGCCGAGTGGGGGATCATGCCTGGGTTGACATCAGCAGTGGGCAAAATGCGACCCATAAATAAATAATAATCATAATAATGATGGTATTTGTTAAGCGCTTACTATATGCAAAGCACTGTTCTAAGCACTGGGGAGGTTACAAGGTGATCAGGTTGTCCCACAGGGGGGCTCATAGTTTTAATCCCATTTTGCAGATGAGGTAACTGAGGCACAGAGAAGTGAAGTGATTTGCCCAAAGTCACACAGCTGACAGTTGGCAGAGCTGGGATTTGAACCCATGAGCTCTGACTCCAAAGCCTGTGCTCTTTCCACTGAGCCACAAATATCATCATCATCATCATCATCATCATCATCATCATCACATTCCGGTGACCAAATCGTACCCAGAAGTGATCGCATGTCTACCCGTGGCCACTCCTATTCCAAGTAGCCACGGATGCTATCAGGGGCCCCAAGAGCATCTACAACCACAGCTGGCACAGAGCCTGGTAGCACTCACCTGGGACAAAAATGATACCACTTCTGCCTTTCAAACCTCTTCTCACCCCCTTGCTCTCAGCCCAATGCTTGCATGATTTCTAAATTTGGAAAGTGGCCCTTGGCCACTGGCCAAAATAACAGCCCTAGCCTCAGTAATTGCAACAACAGTGTTTATTAAATAACATCTGAGTGCTCTTGGGAAAGTACAACAAAAAGAGTGGAAATGGCCCCTGCCCACAAGGAGTTTCTAAACAGGGGAGACAGACATAAAAGTATTTATAGTTGAAGTAATTGGGATTAATAATAGCATATGTGCATGGACAAACGTATAAAATGTGCTGAGAATGGGCAGATGTAATATTTAAGTGCTGAAAATGGCTGGGGTGTTCTCTTAGTTTACAATATTGTGGATTAAATGGGGAAGACTTCCTGGAAGAGATGCAATTTCAGGAGTCTTTAAATTAGGGGAAAGCTGTGGTCTGATGGATTTGAGGTGGGAGGGAGTCTCACTAGATTGAATTCTCCTTGAGGGCAGGGAACTGGTCTGCTAACTCTAGCACGCCTTTCCAAGTGCTTAGTACAGTACAGGGGAACAGCACAGGCAAGGGGATGGAGACAGAAAAGTGAGGACTGAGGTATGCTAGAAGGCTGTATTTGGAGAGGTGAAGAGAGCAAATAATAAGTACAATGAGCCTTTCCTAAGTCATCTTTTTCTTTTCTTCAACTCCCTTCTGCATCACCCTGACTTGCTTTCTTTATCCATCCCTGCTCATTCATTCATTCATTCATTTAATCGTATTTATTGAGAGCTTACTGTGTGCAGAGCACTGTACTAAGCACTTGTGAAGTACAAGTTGGCAACATATAGATATGGTCCCTACTCAACAGTGGGCTCACAGTCTAGAAGGGGGAGACAGACAACAAGACAAAACATATTAACAAAATAAAATAAACAGAATGAATATGTACAAATACAATAAATAAATAGAGTAATAAATACGTACAAACATATATACATATATACAGGTGGTGTGGGGAGGTGAAGGAGGTAAGGCGGGGGGGTGGGGAGGGGGAGGAAGGGGAGAGGAAGGAAGGGGCTCAGTCTGGGAAGGCCTCCTGGAGGAGGTGAGCTCTCAGTAGGGCTTCCAGGCACACAAGACTTATGGACATATCTGTAATTTGTTAATTTATATTAATGTCTGGCTTCCCCTCTAGACTGTAAGCTCGTTGTGGGCAGAAAATGTGTCTGTTATATTGTACTCTCCCAAGCACTTAGTGCCTCTGCACATAGTAAGCACCCAATAAATACAACTGACTGACAGGGTAGAGAGAGGCTGGGAACAGCCCCTAAGCCAATGGCAAGGAATGCTTGTCTGTTGAAAGATAAAGCGTTCCTCCTTCCCTACCCGATATCTGTTCTTCTGTCCATCAGAAGTGTACAAGTTTCCAACCCTGGTCCCAGGAATGCCACCCCGAGTCCCCCAGGCCCGGGCCCAGCTCTGGCAGGAATCCAACTGCGGGCACCAAGTTGGCAGGGCCGCCAGCCGATGGGGGAAATCACAGCCCCATGGGCTAGGAGAGCCCAACTCCTGATCCGGGGCTGGGGTCCGGGGCCCTCAGCGTCAGTCACACTCGGCCTCTGCCAATGAACGTGCGAGTCAGGGCGGAACTGGGGCTCAGATCACTGTGGCTTCATCTGCTTCCTGTTTCGACAAGGCTGCTGAGAGAAAACAGGGTGGCAGGGAGGGAGGTGTTGGGGGTGGGCAGGGTCGGGTGGGTGCTGAACTTTCAAACTTTGCTCCATCCTTCTGCCCCACCTGGGATTCTGCTGTCCCGGACCCCCCAGGGCAGGCTGGACATCCGACCTCGGATAGCTGTGCTGCTCCAGGTAAACCACCCTCCAAAGAACCACTGCACTACAGCTCTTGAGAGAGAGGAAGGGACCTGCAGGCTGAGCTTCTGCCCCCGCCTCATCTCCGCTGTTGAGCAGGGATGGAGGAAGCACTAACAGCAGAAAGCTGCAAGGTTCTCTGCAGTCCCAAGAATAGAAATGGGACACCCAAGCCTCGGGGGCTGGGATGCAAGGGGCCCCTTCCACCTGAGGTCACTTGCCAACCTGCGGAGGGTGAGAATTTGGCAGTGGGAGAGTTGGATCAGAAATTAAGGACTCCAGATCCATTGGGGTGATTTTGTTCTGGGCAACTGAGCGAGCCCCCATCTCAGGTCAGGGCAGGCTAGGGGTTCACCATCTTGAGGGTAGGATAGGACAGGTCCCCTATCTAAGGTCCCTTCCATTTCTCTCTGGCCCCCGTTCTCAGGGCTGGGGAGTCTCAGCCATGCCTGGCCCTGACTCACACAGGAAGCTTGGGTCGGTGCAGAGACCTAGTGAGCCTACAAGGACCTGTGGGGGAGGGGCATCTGATATTTACTGAGTGCTTACTGTTTGCAGAGCACTATATTAAGCACTTAGGAAAGTACAATACAACAGAGCTAGTAGACTTGATCCCTACCCACAAGGAACTTTCAGTCTACAGCGGGAGGCAGACATTGAAATCAATTAGAGAAGGGAAATAAGAGTATTGGGGAAATAGTGGAGTAACAGGGGAAACAATGGAGTAAGGTACTGGGAAGCGCAGACAGCTAACTGGGCAGGGCTGAGCCCCTCCCAAATGCAAGGCAGGCCTAGCTCCCTGCTAAGAGAGAGACTGCCCTTGGCAGAAACCCACCTGGGAGCTCGTCACATCCTGCCCTGATGGCCAGACAGTAGCCCTACAGGGGACTCACGGGTTCCCCAAATGGCTTCCCAGCATGCCATTTTCCCCTCTACCCAGGTTGCCTGCCCTCCTGGGTCAGCGAGCCTGGCACTCAGTCCATCAGAGGCTGAGGAGGCATCAAGACTGGACTTGGGAGCCTATGAGGGGGAATCACAAAGCTGGGCTGAGAGGCATACTCCACAGAGATAGCTTTCCCCAATCCCGCCCGCTTCTCCAGGCTGAGCAGGGCCTCCCCTGCCCCTTTTTTGCCTTAGCCCAAGAGAGCTCCAGCTCCCAACACCCTATCCACACCTCAGTATCCCAGCTTATGAGACCCTGGATAATGAGAGTTAGCCAGCATAAAGTAACCGGACTGATGAAACTCCATGGACATGGCTACCCTTATTCAACTAATGCCTACAGCATCACCAAGGAGGAGGCCTGGAAGAAGTGAGGTGGTGATAATTCTTCCCATTTCCCAGAGAGGAGGACTGAGACCCAGAGAGGGCAGAGCCTTGCCCAAGGTCTCAGAGTGAGTCAAGGGCAGAGCCAGGCCCTGAACACCCAGAGCCAGGCCACCTGGACCACTTCTGTGTCCTCCAGTCCCACCTTCCTCCAGTCCCAACTTTCTGCCTGCCTCATGTCTCTTCTCTCTCTCCCCACCCTGTCTCCTGGCTCTTGCGGGAACCAAGAAAGGTGATCCAGTATCAGAAGTCTCCTGGAAGTGCCAGTCATGATCAGTCTGGGTTGTTGGGCCCCACCTTGTCTGGGCCAGGGCAGTGAGAGCTACGAGGCCAAGTGTGAGAGATGGCAGGAGATCCGTGAAAACCTGCGACGGCGCCCCAATGTGACCTCGTGTCGCCAAACGACGGGCAGGCAGCAGCGGAGGGCACAGCCCAAAGGGCAGCCCCGAAGCCCCCGCCAGCAGGAGTTCCTCAGACGCAGGAACCTGGAGGGGGATGAAGATGAGAAGGCCTATGGGCTCCCAGGGAGAGAGCGCCATCTCAGGGGAACAGGTTCTTGGGCAGATGTGAGGTCATCGGCTGGACAGCAGGTAATCACCCCTGAGGAGAAGCCAGGACTGGCCTTTTGCATAGAGCATGGACCTAGAAGCCAGAAAGATCTGATTTCTAATTCCGGCTCTGCCGCTTGTCTGTTGAGGGATCTAGGCAAGTCACTTCACCTCTCTGTGCCTCAGTTACCTCATCTGTGATTAAGACTGTGAACCCCTTAACAATAATAATAATAATAATAATGGTATTTGTTAAACACTTACTATGTGCCAAGCACTGTTCTAAGTGCTGGGGTAGATACAAGGTAATCAGGTTGTCCTGTGTGGGGCTCACTGAGGCTCAGAGAAGTTAAGCTACTTGCCCAAGGTCACACAGCAGACAAGTGGCAGAGCTGGGATTAGAACCCATGACTCCTATCTCCTAAGCCCATTCTCTTTCCACTAAACCAAGCTGTTTCTCACCCCTTGTGGCACAGGTACTGTGTCCAACCCGATTTGCTTGTATTCACCCCAAGCGCTTAGTACAGTGGTTGGTATATAGTAAGTGCTTAACAGATAGCACAATTATTATTATTATTATTAAGTTTATGTTGGTCACTTGGAAGTCAGTTCCATAACCCCCTTCCCCGTTGACCAGTATGGTGGGGTGATATTTCGTATTTACTCCTGAATCACTGCCTTGGGCTGTGCAGTCCCGGGGGACCAGGAGTGATCAGAGCTGTCAGAGCAGGAGCCTAGGGAGTGGGGGAGCCAAAGTAACTGGGAAAGGAAGGCTAAGAAAGTAGGGCCTTGGAATTATCTTGCGTCTCCCCCTGCTCCTGCCCCAGCCTCAGCTCCTAAAACATACTCCATGCCTTGCCCCTACTTGGGACACTAATGTAGCCAGAACCTCAACCCTGCTCCTCACCCCCACCAGCAGGGCCTCTGACCAGGGCTGGAAGGGCACAGAGTGGGCAGCCTCCTGCTTCTCTTAAAAGAGTCACCAACTCACCCGTAGCTTCTGTGGAGCATCGACTCAAGGCAGACCACTGTACTAAGGGTTTGGAAGAGTATGAACGTGTGCCAGAGTTAGAAGACACAATCTCTGTCCTCAAGTGTCCATATCCTTTTATTTAAGCACTAACTCATATTGTGTACCTGTCCCTTTTTCCTTCTTCCTCCCATCAGTAATTCATTTTAGTGTCCGTCTTCCCCTCTTGATTCTAAACTCTCTGAGGCCAGGGATTCTGTCTACTATTTCTATTGTTCTCTCCCAAGCACCTCCTGCAGCTCTCTGCACACAATAAGAGCTGAATAAATACTAAACTTCTCATCTCCCCACTAAACTTCTCATCTTTCTGGCTAAACCTCCTCTTTCCCCTCTTCCTCCTCCTCCTAGTTTTCTCATCACAGTCAACAAGACCACCACTCCAGAAGCTCACAACCTTGGGGTCATCTTGAACTCTGACTCCTCTCTGCTTGGTTCTTCCTCCATCACATTCCCCAGATCTGCCCCTTCACCTCCTCCTTTCAGCCACTAAGCCCTAATCATCTCCCAGCTGGATTTTATATTAACCTCCAGATGGGTCTCTTACCCCAAGCCCTCCCCTCTGCTGCCCAGGTCATTTTCTAAATTCCCATACAGAACTCATCACTCTCCTCTTCAAAAATCACTAATGGCTTCCCATTTCTCTCCACATCAAGTGGAAAATCCTGAACATAAGACTCTTCACAAGATGTCTCCTTCCCTACCTACACTCCTCTCCCACTACATCTGAACTTGCACTCTTCCTTCCTTTCAAGCGGGCCTTCTAACTCTAGTCTTTCCTCTCTCTGACCCTTTTAACCACTCCCCGCTCAAATTCAGCATGTCGCCATGTCCCTTTCCATTTCCCAAGTCCTGCTAAAACACCTCCTCTTCCAAGAGGAGGTTCCCTGATGCATGCATCATCAGCCACCTCTACTTAGCACTTGGGTGTGTATATTTGCCTATTTTTGTCTTTATCCATTTGCCTCTATGCATTCACTCTTGGACTTATTGTACGTTTGCTATTTGCTTCGACTTGTTTCCCCATTATGGATGGCATGTTCAATCAATCAGTCAGTGGGCACTTTCCCTCATCCTCCACTCCCTTCAGCCTCACCCTGACTTGCTCCCTATGTTCTCCCCCAACTTCCCTGCCCCACAGCATTGATGTGTGTATCCACAATTTTATTTATATTGAGGTCCATTCATTTATATTGATGACTGTCTCCCCGACTCTATACTGTGAGCTCGTTGTGGGCAGGGATTGTCACTTTTTATTGCTGTGTTGTACTTTCCCAAGCACTTAGTACAGTGCTCTGCACACAGTAAGTGCTTAATAAATACAATTGAATAAATGAATGAATATTTATTGAGTGCTTATTGAGTGCAGAGTATTGTACTAAGTACTTAGGAGAGTACAGTACAATGGAGCTGAGCTCATTATGGGCAGGGAATGTGACTGTTTATTGTTGCATTGAACTCTCCCAAGCACTTAGTACAGTGCTCTGCACACAGTAAGTGCTCAATAAATACTATTGAATAAATGAATAACTAGATGTGATCCCTACCCAAAAAGAGTTTGCAGGCTAGAGAGGGAGACAGACCTTAAAACAAATTACAGATAGGGGAAATAGAAAAGTATATACCTAAGTGCTGTGGGCTGGGTGGGATGAGTGTCAAGGAGTTTCAGGGGAACACAGATAAGTGCTCAGTCAATGCAGAGGGGAGAGAGAATAGGAGAATTCAGGGCTTAGTCAGGGATGGCCTCTTGGGGGAGATGTGATTTTAGGAAGGTAGGAAAAATGGTGGACTGTGAGACTGAAAGAGGAATGATTTCCAAGCCTAAGGGAGAATATGGGCAAGAAGGTCAGTAGTGATTTAGGGGCGATCAAGGTACAGAGAACAGGTTTGGCATTAAAGAAAAATTTGTGGATGCTCTCAAATGCTGAGAACCGAGCTCTGAATGAAACAAGCGCTCAATAAATGTTTCTGCTGAGGATGATAAAGCAGGTTCAGGGCTATGTCCTCTGATACTCGATATCCCCATGGATACACAGAGCCAACCCACTCCCTAGACTAATCCCAGCTCCACCACTTGCCTGTTCTATGACCTTGGGCTAGTCATTTCAGGTTTGTGGACCTCGGTTTCCTCATTTGTAAAATGAGGATTTAATACCTCTACTCCCTCCCATGTAGACAGTGCACCCCATGGGGGTCAGAGTCTGTGTCTGACCTGATTGTCTTCTGATTACCCCGAATAATACAATTATTATTACTATCATTATTATTACTATTATCATCATTCTCCCACTACTTGCTCTAAGAGCTTATAATAAGGATATTAATAATTGTGGTATTTGTTAAGCACTTACTATGTGCTAGGCACTGTACTAAACACTGGGGAGAATACAAGCAAATCAGGTTGGACACATTCCTTGTCCCACATGGTGTTCACAGTCTCAATCCCCATTTTACAAATGAGGTAACTGAGGCACAAAGTAGTTAAGTCACTTGCCCAATATCATACAGCAGATAAGTGGCAGAGCCAGGATTAGAACCCAGGGCCTCCTGACTCCCAGGCCCGTGCTCTATCCCCTAGGACATGCTGTTTATCCTGCCGCAGTCCCCCATAGGAATCTCCACTTTGTTTGGACTGGCTCTTTTACAGCATCTCCTCATTGCTTTACAGCACTTAAACAGAATCAGACCTGATGTCCCTCTGCTCCAGCCCCAGGCCTTCTCGGACAGCTTCACCAATCACACATATCACTCTCTTCTGGGCTCTCAGGAACTTCTGCAGGGAGACCCTTCCGCCAAGAAGGTACCCAGACACAACCAAGGTCAGTGGGTCCCCAGAGACCCAAGGAGATTAGGCATTAGGCACAGGAGTGAACCTTGACTTGTTGGAACTTGGGGAAACCTGGAACTGTGGGAGGGATGAGGCGACATTTTTTTAATGAAAGAGGAAAGTCCCCCAGTGTCCAGCTGCTAACCTATTCTGAAATGACTGGAATAGGGCTGTCCAAGGGAGAGATCTAGGAACTTTCTGACTCCTAACCTTTTAGAAGAACATGTTGGTGATTCATCTAGAGAGGCCGTGGGAAGCCAGGCAGAGAGACCTGGACTGGGAGGGAAGAGGGTTGCCTGGGTTCTCACCCGGCCTCAGCCCCTGCCTGGCAGCCCGAGTCCACTTTTCTTTTCTGGGACTTTCACTTCCTCCCTCTTCAAAGTGGAGTGAATCAGCTCTGCCCCTTCCTGCCTCTCAGGCTCCTTATAAAAACCGGTGACAGGGGAGAGTTCTGAGCTCCCAGGAGGAAGATTCCCGGAAAATTCATGGTGGTCTTCCCCTCAGATTCTCTTCTATGAAAACCTGCCCTCTGCGCCTTGTCAGGGAGGCTCCGGAAGTGGAGGCAGAGCAGAAGCGGGTCACCTGTGTGCCGAGAACCAGGTCCAGTGCCTTTCTCTGCTTGGGGTCTCAGGCTCACAGTCATTCTCCTTGATCGTTCTCCTTGACCCACTGGGGGTCAGGCCTGGATTTCCTAGTCCCCCAAATCTCTCCCTGCAGGCACACAAACGGTGACTGAGGCAGCCAAGGTGCACATTATGAATGATGCCAGCCAACAAACCAAGTAGGTGTATCCCAGCAGCAATGACTCCACCAAACTTTGGGAGGGCAGTGGTGGGCCCCGAGGGGGAAGTGGCTCAATGGTAGGCCATAGAACATCACTGGTGGAATTCTAGCCTGACCTCATCCATCTCAACCTTATCCTCTTTAACTCTGCCGAGAAACAATACTTCTCCATCTTAATTGACTCCCATGCCCTTTGCCCACAATGGCCACTTCATACCTTTTCATTCATTCATTCAATCGTATTTATGGAGCATTTACTGTGTGCAGATCACTGTGCTAAGCTCTTGGAAGAGTACAATATAACAATAAACAGACACATTCCCTGAACTCCCTCATCCAAACACTTTCCCCCGCCAATCTCTTGCCCCTAATGACCTTCCCCCTCATGACAGGTAATAATAATCACCTATTTCATTGAAAAAATGGAAATTACCGGGCATGATCTCCCTAAAATCTTCAGGTTTATGTGAGGAAGGAAACAAGAAAAGGAGGATTCTGGGTCCACACACATCCCAGGGAGCCTTTAGGAAAGGCCCAAAGGGGCAGGGTTAATTGTGCAGCATGACTAGGGTTTTCCAAGTTGGAAGTGGGAGTGGCACGTGGGTCTGTGAATCCTAAACCATCATCCAGCTCCTTTCTTCTTTCAGCTGTGGAATCGCAGTCCTGGATAAGGTAAGAGAAATCCTCACCCCAATCCAAGTGGGAATGGCGTCAGGGACCTGAGATCGTGGCTGAAGGAAGCCCTCTTGGAATAGGAGTTTTGTGCCTCCTGAGGGATCCAGGAGGGCCTAGACACCCTCCCTCCCAGCCAGATTACCTTCCACACCAGTTTTAAGGCCCTTCTACCTAAGAGCCTTGTGGGCAGGGAACATTTCTATTAAATCTGTTATATTGTATTCTTTCATGCTCTTAATACAAAGCTCTGCACATGGTAAGCACTCAATAAATACCATTGATTGAGACATATCTATCCTCTGGATCTGTCCTTTTGGCAATTAATATTCAACCCACTCTCAGATCCACCGCAGTTGTATACATATCGCTAATTTATTCATTGATATTAATATCTGTTTCCCCCTCGTGAACTCCTTATGATCAGGGAATCTACCAACTCTGTTGTACTGCCCTTTCTCAAGTGATGCTCTGCACGCATTAAGTGCTCAATAAATACTACTGATTGATTGCACCTTGATCCTCTCCACCAACTTACTCAGCTCCGCAACATTGCCAAGATCCGCCCTTTCCTCTCCATCCATACTGCTACCCTGCTCATTCAGGCTCTCATCCTATCCCGTCTGGACTACTGCATCAGCCTTCTCTCTGATCTCCCATCCTCGTGTCTCTCTCCACTTCAATCTATACCTCATGCTGCTGCCCAGATTATCTTTGTCCAGAAATGCTCTGGGCATATTACTCCCCTCCTCAAAAATCTCCAGTGGCTACCAATCAATCTGCACATCAGGAAGAAACTCCTCACCCTGGGTTTCAAGGCTCTCCATCACCTCACCCCCTCCTACCTCACCTCCCTTCTCTCCTTCTACAGCCCAGCCCGCACCCTCCGCTCCTCTGCCGCTAATCTCCTCACCGTACCTCGTTCTTGCCTGTCCCGCCATCGACCCCCGGCCCACGTCATCCCCCGGGCCTGGAATGCCCTCCCTCTGCCCATCCACCAAGCTAGCTCTCTTCCTCCCTTCAAGGCCCTACTGAGAGCTCACCTCCTCCAGGAGGCCTTCCCAGACTGAGCCCCTTCCTTCCTCTCCCCCTCGTCCCCCTCTCCATCCCCCCATCTTACCTCCTTCCCTTCCCCACAGCACCTGTATATATGTATATATGTTTGTACATATTTATTACTCTATTTATTTATTTATTTATTTTACTTGTACATATCTATTCTATTTATTTTATTTTGTTAGTATGTTTGGTTTTGTTCTCTGTCTCCCCCTTTTAGACTGTGAGCCCACTGTTGGGTAGGGACTGTCTCTATATGTTGCCAATTTGTAGTTCCCAAGCGCTTAGTACAGTGCTCTGCACATAGTAAGCGCTCAATACAATTGATGATGATGATGATGATAACTTGCTCACTGTGTCTCAATCTCCTCTCTCTTGCTACTGAACCTTTTTGCTCACACTCTCCTTCCCCTTTCATGTCCCATAGACCACCACTCTCTCCATTTTCCAAGCTCTACTAAACTCATATCTCCTTCAGGAAACTTTCCTGGGCTAACCTCTTATTTCCCCACCCTATTCGCCTTTCCACTGAAGTCCATATTACCCCTTTTCACTTTGATATCCACTCTAACTCCTCCCCTCACCCTGCCCACTATGTCCAGCACCTAAGAACATATCCTTATACTCTGTTGCCTCCCGTACCTTTAACGTATTTCTCACCCATTAGATTGTAAGCTTCTGGTGGGCAAGGTGGTAGGTGATAAGCAAGGTGGTAGGTGATAAGACCTAACGATGTACCACGCACTGCACTAGGCTCTAGGGATGACACAATATTTAAGGATCTGATACATTCCCTATCCTATAGGGACTCTTAGTCTAAGAAGGAGGAAGAACATGGATTTTATTCCCATTTTACAGGTGAGGTAATGGAAGCACAGAGGAGTGAAGTGATTTGACCAAGGGAATGCAGCAGACAAGAGTCAGAGCCGCTATTAGACTCCAGGCTCATGTTCTTTCCACTAGGCCATGCTGCTTTTCATTTTAATAATAATAGTTATTCTCATTGTAACTATAATAGTAATAATAATATTTGTTAAGCGCTTACTATGTGCCAAGCACCATACTAAGCACAGGGGCAGATCCAGCCCTCAGAACAGTGCTTGACACATAGTAAGAACTTAATACCATCATTATTATACAAGATGATCAAGTCCCACTTGGCCTCACATTCTACATAGGAGGGCGTAGAGGCATTGAATCCCATTTTGCAGATTAGGAAACTGAGGCACAGAGAAGTTAAATGACTTGCCCAAGGCCCCACAGCAGGTAAGCGATTGAGCTGGGATTAGAACTCTGGTCCTTTGACTCCTAGGACCATATTCTTCCCACTAAGCCAGGAGTCTTCTCTTCCAAGGGCTTAGTACAGTGCTCTGTACACAGTAAGGACTCAATAAATAGCACTGGTTGATTGACTCACTGATACCCCACCGCCCTGAACACCCATCTTCCAGGCCAGGCTCTAATAATAATAATAATATTAATAATAATTGTGGTTTTTGTTAAGTGCTTACTATGTGCCAGACACTGTACTAAGCACTGGGGTGGATACAAGCAAATAATAATGGCATTTATTAAGTGCTTACTATGTGCAAATCAGATTGGACACGGTCCCTTTCCCACATGGGGCTCACAGTCTCAATCCCCATTTTATAGATGAGGTAACTGAGGCACAGAGAAGTTGAGTGACTTGCCCAAGGTCACACAGCAGACAAGTGGAAGAGCCAGGATTAGAACACATGACCTTCTGACTCCCAGGCCCTTGCTCCATCCACTACACAGTGCCGGTTGTCCCCCAGAAACCCACCCCCTGGAAAAGATATGACCCCTTGGTCACCAACCTTCCAGACCAGAATCCACTCAGACATCTTCTCCCCCCAGATCTTAAATCTTAGTTACAACTGCCCCTAGGGAGGAACCATAGTTTCTCTCTCATGACCTCTCTCCTTCTCTGTCATTTTTTGTTCCCAGGAAGTCATCCAACTTTCTGAGTATCTCAAAGTAAGTAGCAAACCAGTCAGTGAGTCTTCAACTCTCCCTCCAGCCCTCCAGCCCACTCCATCTCTGGGCTAACCGCTGGCTTCATTTCACCCACAGGAAGCCCTACAGCGTGAGCTGATCCTGAAAAAGAAGATGGTTTTCCTCCAGGAGCTTCTCTCCACCCTGATCCAGGCCTCGGAGAGATCCTGGAAGGTAATTAACACCCTGGTGACATTTAATTCTGAAGCTATTTATTAATAATAATGATGATGGTATTTGTTTAGCACTTACTATGTGTGAAGCACCGTTCTAAGCGCTGGGGTAGATATAAGATCATCAGGTTGTCCCACGTGGGGCTCATAGTCTTCATCCTCATTTTACAGTTGAGGTTACTGAGGCCCAGGGAAGTGAAGTGACTTGCCCGAGCTTGTCACACAGCAGACAAGTGGAAGAGCCGGGATTAGAACCCGTGACCTCTGACTCCCAAGCCCATGCTTTTGCCAGTTACTACTCTACTACTACTTGCCAGTTACTACTCCCAAGCCAGTTACTACTACTAATAATAATAATTATGGAATTCATTAATGGCTTACTATGTGTTAAACACTGTTCTAAGCACTGGGGTAGATACGAGTTAATCAAGTTGTCCCACAGCAGGCTCACAGTCAATCCCCATTTGACAGATGAGGTAATTGAGGCACAGAGAAGTTAAGTGGCTTGCCCAAGATCACACAGCAGACAAGTGGAGGAGCTGGGATTAGAACCAACATCCTCTGACTCCCAAACCCAGCTCTTGCCACTGTGCTTCTTCATTAAGTGTTTACTCTGTGCCACAGGTGCTGCACTTAGCATTGGGGTAAATACTGGACACCCAGGTTGGACATAGTCCCTGGTCCACCCAGGACTCATAGTCTAACAAGAAGAGAGAACAGGGATTGAATCCCCATTTCAGAAATGAGGAAACTGAAGCTCAGAGAAGTTAGGTGACCTTCCCAAGGTCATACAGCAAGCAAATGATCTTCAAGACAGTGTGGGGGAGAAGGGAAGGCAGGAATGATTCTTCCCCAATTTAGAGATGCTGAAGCTTAGGCCAGAGAGGTTGAGTGGCTCCCTTGGACCCACAGCAGATAGGTAATAGCAACAGGTATTAGAATCTAGGGGGCCTGACTCCAGGTGATGATGGGCCATAATGACATCCAAAGGGAAGATGGCAGAATTCAGAACCAAGTTTGGGGACTGGAGGGTAGAGCGGTTAAATGCTGAATCCTGTCTTTCACAAAGAGAAACCTGAAAAGCCCGAGAGGCAGAGAAACCAACTGAGGGTCTGGGATTTCCAGTCAGACTGAAAATTTGGGAACTGAATTCCTCAGGCACCCAGTACAATCCAACTTCCTCTTTTGAAGCGAAAGGTTTTTGGGTTTTTCCTCCAAGCTCTTGAGAGTTCTTAGTATTGGCTGATTTATGGGCCAGCACAATGCAAACCATAAACTTGAGCTCCCTTCCCCCTTGGCCAACTTTGAATGGAACACAAAGCCCTCTCTGACCAGTGGCTTTGGTAAAGTGACTTGGTCCAAGCCCTTGTGCTTTAGGCCAAGATCTTTCCAGTATTTACACCAACACTGGAGAGCCCGACCTATGCAAGTAGCACTGATTTTAAAGAATTTTTTATGGCATTTGTTAAGTGCTTGCTATGTGTCACACACTGTTCTAAGCACTGGGGTAGACACAAGTTAATTAGGTTGGACATGGTCCCTGTCCCACGTGGGACTCACAATCTAGGTAGGAGGGAGAACAGGAGAACCGAGGAACAGGGAATTTAAGTGATTTGACCAAGGTTCACACAGTAAAGAATTGGCAGAACTGGGATTAGAACCCAGGTCCTCTGACTCCCAGGTCCATGCTCTTTCCATTAGGCCACGCAGCTTCTCCATGAATTCATCAATCAGCCCATGGTATGTGGAGTACTAACTCAGGCCCTTGGGAAACTTGCTGGGAAACTGTGGAAGACACAATCCCTTCCCTAAAGTAGCTTTTGGTCCAAAAAGAGGGGGAAGGGAAGGTAGAGAAGAGGGAAGGGAGGAGGAAAGAAAAACAGAAGGTGGGAGGAGAAGAAGGAGGAAGAGAACAAAGAAGAGGAGGAGGGGGAGAAAGAGGAGGCAGAGAGAGAGAAAGGCGAAGCGGAGGAAGAGGAGAAGGAGAAGGAAGAGGAGGAGGCAAAGGAGAAGTAGGACAACAAAGAAGAAGAGGTGGAGAAGAGGTAGGAGAAGGAGAATCAATCATATATATCAAGCACTTATTGTATGCAGAGCACTGTACCAGATGTCTGGAGAAGTACAATATAATAGAATTGGTAGACACATTCCCTGCCCATAGGGAGATTACAGTCTAAAAGAGGCAGAGAAGAAGAAAACAGAAGAAAAAAAAGTAATTTGCAAACATTTCCCCTTCTTCCCATGCCTCACTCTTACAAGTGCTGAACACGTAGTGTGTGTTTCAGAATTCTGAAAAAGTCCCATTTCCTGAAAAATTACAAGTGAAGCACATGTAGTTCTTAAGACCAGGAAGCTGTCCTCTTTAGGTCCCCTGACCCTCAGATACAGACTGGTGGATACATATTGGCTGGCAGAACCTAGAGTCGATCAGTTAATCAATGGTATAGAAGCAGCATGGCTTAGTGGAAAGAGCCCAGGGTTGGGAGTCAGAGGTCATGGGTTCTTAATTCCAATTCTGCTGCTTGTCAGCTGTGTGACTTTGGACAAGTCGCTTAACTTTTCTGTGCCTCAGTTACCTCATCTATAAAATGGGGATTAAGATTGTGAGCCCAAGTGGGACAACTTGATAACCCTGTATCGTTCCCAGTGCTTAGAACAGGGCTTGGCACATAGTAATCGCTTAACAAACACCATCAGCACTTGGGAAAGTACAATATAATAGAGTTGGTAGGTGCAATCCCTGCCCACAAGAAGCTTATGGTCTATGGGGGAGATAGACTTTAAAATAAATTATAGATAGGGAAAATAGTAGAGTATAAGGGTATGTACATAAGTATCGTGGGACTGGGTTGAGTATCAAAGTGCTTTAGGGATATACAGCCAAGTTCTCAGTGGTCACAGAGGGGAGGGCAGGTAGGGGAAATGAGGGCTTAGTCAGGGAGGGCCACTTGGAGAAGATGTGATTTTAGGAGGGTTTTGAAGGTGGGGAGAGTGGCAGGCATTTGGATTTGAAGGGGGAGTGATTCCAGACCAGAGAGTGGATGTGAACAAAGTGTCAGAGGCAGGATAGATGAGATGGAGGTACAGAGAATAGACTGGTACTAGAGGAGTGTTCATTCAAATACATATCATTCAAATACAATTGAATGAATGAGTGGAGTGTGCAGATTGGGTTGTGGAAGGAGATCAGTAAGATAAGATGGGAGGGAGAGAGTTGATTGAGTGCCTAAAAATCAATGGTAAGGAGCCAGACCTTTCCTAATGCCAACTAAAAATAACAGTAATAATAATGACTGTGATATTTGTTAAGCACTTACTATGTGCCAAACCCTGGATTAACTGCAGGATAACCAAATCGAACACTACCCCGTCCCAAACTGGGCTCACAGTCTAACGAGGAGGGGGACCCCTAATATTTAATCCCCATTGTACAGATGAGGGAAATCGAGGCCCAAAGAAATCTGAGTGACTTGCCCAAGCTCACAAACAGGCAAGTGGGAGAGTTGGGATTAGAACCCAGGTCTCCTGACTCCCAGCCTTGTGCCTTATCCACAAGACCATACAGCTTACTGAGATGGGGGTTCCTTCCTAAAGGGTTTTGTCAGGCTTTAGGGGGGCTACACAACTCTCAGAACCAACCTACCCAACAGGGAGAGCAGCTGAAGAAGGGGGCGTCTTGTCAGAAGCAGTGTGGCTCAGTGGAAAGAGCGCAGGCTTGGGAGACAGAAGTCATGGGTTCGAATCCCAGCTCTACCACTTGTCAGCTCTGGTCAAGTCACTTAACTTCTCTGTGCCTCAGTTACCTCATCTGTAAAATGGGGATTAAGATTGTGAGCCCCAAGTGGGACAACCTGATCACCTTGTATCCCCCCAGCGCTTAGAACAGTGCTTTGCACATGCTAAGTGCTTAACAAATACCACCATTATTATTATTATTATTATTATTCTGCCCCACCAGGCCCAGCCGACCCAAAATGGGAGGTTTAGGGGCTCTTGAGATGGTAGAGGGAGGGAGGGAGGGAAGGAAGGAGGAAGAGAAGGAACAAGAGGAGAGACTAGTCATAGGCTCAGTGAGGTAGGAGCATGGGCTGCGGTTTGATACTTCCGTGGCAAGGTACGTGATGTTTCTGGTGACAAGTGAAGTGGCAGGAAATAACACTGTCAGGAAATGAGAGGTCAGAGTGGGCTCCAGCAGCAAGTGGGAGCGAGCCCGCTTCACGGAGCAGAAAACGGTCCCTGGCAACCGTGGGAGGTAGGTCAGTGGGATTCTTTAGAATGGCGGGGAATGGGGTAGAATGGGAGGTGTAATGATTGGTTTGGGGAAGAGTCGGTCCTTCCCAAACATCAAGTAATGTCCCCACTATGAGGAGTCAAATCGGGGAGGGGTGCCTGGGCTGGTGTAGAAAACAGAAAAGCACTGGGTCAGACTTGGAGGAGTCAGTGGGCTCAGTCCCAGGCCGGGCTGACCAACGGTGCTGCTGGGAGCTGTTCACCTAAGGGTCACATGTCCAGTCCAGGGTGGGCGCAGCCCTGGGAAAAGTAGAGGACTGAGAAATTATTGAATTAATTTGCTCCAGTCAACCACCCAACCAGAAGGCGGGAAGTGCAGAGAGCATATTATGGCTGAATGATCCAGTAAGGGTTTTTGAGGGGCAAATCAAAAAGATAACTGCTCACACCTCCTGTTCACCTGAGCTGCAAAGCTAAGGAGTCGAATGGGTGTGATCCTAAGATGGGAACCTGTGGTCTCAGAAGGAGAAAAGGGCAGGACCTGCTGTTCGCAGAAAGTAGAGAACAAGTAGGGAGAAGGAACCTCTCTCTGGAGACCAGATGGGACTTTGCAAGCTCTTCCAAAGCTTTGGGAAAGCTGCCCCCCTGCCCCTAAGAAGAGAGGATAATAATAATCATTGTGGTATTTGTTAAAGCACAGTTGATCAGGTCAGAGACAGTCCCTCCTATATGGGGCTCAGAGTTAAAGTGGGAGGAAACTATGTTACAGATGAGAAAACTTAGGCCCAGAGAAGCTGAGTGACTGGCTGAAGGTCACCCAGCAGACAACTAGTGGAGCCGGGATTAGAATCTACGTCCCCCAACTCCCAGGCCTGTGACATTTCCACTAGTTCATGATGCTCCATCTACCCCCATTTGCAGCTTGGACAAGATTGATAGTCTGTCCTATGGCAGTCAGAAGAAGAAATCTGCAGAAAGCACAAAGGAGTGTTGTTTTTTCGGCAAACTGCTTTTGAACCTCCAAGCAGAAAGACACAGGAAACCATGTGGGCGGGGCTCCAAGGCCTGGAGCCTGGCAGATGGCTACGATGCAAACTCACAACAGGTGCAGGGGACAAACTCAACCCAGCTTTCCTACCCATACTAAGAGGGGACTGTTCAGCTTCAACTAGCAGCAGGGCAAGAGCAAAGCTTCCCCTGTCCCACCTAACTTGAGGGAGGATGCTCTGGAAAGATGGGGGAGCAGGTGCCTGGATTTCTGTTCTGGAGATTAGGTCAATGCCATCAGAATGATTGTAAATGGAGCTGACTGGGCCATGGAGAAGCCCTATCTGGGACAGAGGACAGCTCGAGAAGGAAGGGTCAGGGAAGGATGCCACGTGCCCTCCCTGTTTCCCCTAAAGGGAGCATTGTTCTGGTTTTATCCCAGACCACCAGATTGACCAGTTTCCAACTTGTCTGTCACCATACAGCAGTGGATGTCCAGCCGTCTGTCACCTCAGCTCTTGGGGTCACAAGTCCTGCAGCTCAGAAACCAGGCTGGTGTTTACCAGGACCCAGGAGGGGAGTGCAATGTCTCTGGAGCCAGGGAGAGCAGATGGAGGTCCCCCATTCTCAGTCCTGTGAATTTTGGGAAAGCATCTTTTTGGGGCATCTTTCTACTCACCCAGTATCCTGGATGTCTGTTGCTTCCAGATCGGCCAAAGAGTGTGTGGTATTCTTCATAGTTGTCAGTATTTTCCTTACTTTTACTGGGAGACAATAATAATTAATCATGATAATTGTGGTATTCAAGTGCTCGCTCTGTTCTAAGCGCTGTTCCAAGATAATCCGGTTGTAAAAATGGTCCCAGCTCAAGTTTTCTTGGGTTGGATTCCAACCACTTGGAGCTGGGAGCAGTGGAGGAAGAGTCAACAGGTGATTTCAGGTTTCATATTGCCAATTCTACTCAAAGGGAGGCCAAGCCCTCCAGCTGAGAGCCAATGAATAGTATTGGAGTCTCCCACACCCTCATCTCTTTCTGTATCTCTCTCTCTCTCTCTCTCTCTCTCTCCTCCCAGGGGCAGATGAATGAGGACCAACTCAAGTGCAAATTGAGATCCCTTGAAAACCAGCTGTATACCTGTGCCCAGGTATGGTCTCTGGATGTTGGAGGTCCCTGTCAGGGCAGGGCTTACCAGCTGTAAGCCAGTTACAGCAGTAGCGGGGCTTGGGGCTGTGGCTTATCTCATTTGAGGATGGTTCAATCAAGCCCTTAAAACTCCAGCGCATCTACCAGGGTCCCTCCTTTCTTTACTCCCCTTCAAATGCTGCATAAAGGAAAGGACACTAGCACATTGTGGGTCCTCAAAGCTGATTCAAGAAAAATCTGAAAGGTAAATACAATTCAGATTCCACCTATGTACTAGCAAAGAGACTGCAAAAGAGTTTAGGTGCATAATATAATCTGGGGGCCTGGTATAGTCTGTGGGCCTTTAAAAGCTGCAAGAAAGAACAAAAATATTTCCAGTCTTCCAAGGTTTCATATCAGTTTCCTCCATATCACCCCCAGAGCAGAGACACCAGAATACAATCAATCTATTGAAAACTTACAGCAGGCCGAGCACTGTACTGTTTGGAAGAGTGCAATACAAAAGAGTAGGTGGACAGAATTCCTGTCAACAAGGAGCTTAAAGACTAGAAGGGGAGACAGGTATTCAAATGAATTATGAATGGATTTGTACATTAAGTACAATGCACAAGCATTCTTTACCTCTCGCCCACTCTAAATCGTGACTGGTCCTGGACAAGTGGACAAAGTGATCCAAGGAGAGTTTCTGGAAAGGTTAACAGTCTCTCATCACCAGAGGAGGGACAGGCAAGAAGCCTGGAGACATGAGTTTGAATCCTAAAGGCTCTATTTTCTTCAGCCGCCCCTTACTCATTGCTGCTCAGCTCCTTTCAGCTGAGGGAGTTCTCTCTCCCCATTCCTCCCCTCAACCCAATTTCAGGGTGAGCTCTCCGTGACTCCTTTCCCCTCCTCCTCCCCCAATTTAAAGAAACACTCTGAGGAGAGCGTGACAAAGGTCCTGATGGAAATGGAAGACCAGAAGCAGAATTACGAAAGGAAAGCAAAGGAGTCCCTGCAGAAGTTACTGGAGGAGAAAATGATGGCAGAACGGCAGCTTCAGAGCACAAAGGTGAGGGGTGGCTGCCCCAGGGGCCTCGGTGTGGTGTGTGGGGGGGTGAGGCTTTGAGAGCCCCTTCCCCACTGACTCACCTCCTCCCTCCCCTGGCCCCCTCAGAGGTCCCTGGCTGGTGCAGAGCAGGAATGTGCCCAGTGGAAGGCCCAGTATGAGGTCCTCAAGGAAGAATGGAGTGACTTGGCAGCCAAGCACAGTGAGCTGGAGACCCAGCTGCACATTCTGCAGTGTAAATTGCAGGTACTGAGACTGGCAGGGGAGGAAAACCCAGATCAGGACCTTCCTGGGGCTCCCTCTTCATATCCTCCTTCCTCAGTGGGGGATAATTGCTCTCCCCCACTTCAAAGCCTTATTGAAGACACATCTCCAAGAAGCCTTACCTGACTAAGCCCTCCTCTCCCCTTCTCCCACTCCTTTCTGTCACCCTGCCTTCTCCCTTTATTCATCCTCCCTCCCAACCCCACAGCACAGAGGTATATGTTTGTGTATATCTGAAATTAATTTATTTATTTATCTATATTAATGTTTGTCTCACCCTCCAGACTGTGAGCTAGTTATGGGCAGGGAAAGTGTCTTAGGTGTGAAGCAGGAGGGAGCTCCAGGTGGTAGGGAGGGTGGAACCAGGGGTTGATGGTGCCAAGAGCCCCTGCCCCACAGATGATGGGAGTCTCCCTCCTCTCTTCAGGGTGCTGACAGCCGAGACTTGCAGCTCAATCGGGCTCTGCAACTGCTGGAGACGGAGCATCGGGACCTGCAGGCTCGGCTGGACCTGCTGCAGGAGGACGAGGCTCAGGGCAGTCAGGACGCCCAAGAACTCCAAGGTACGGAGCCAGGTTTCTGGGGATGCCCATCCAGGGGCAGCCCCCTCGAGGTACCCAAGTATACCTGACCACTGGCCTAGTATGCCAAGCACCCGACCAAACGACCCAATGTCACTTAGGACATTTTGTTCGAATCTGCCCAAATCTGGAGCATTTCTGGTACTGAAAAGAACCCAGACATAGAGAGGCATCTGAAGCCAAATTCACGATGGACAGGGGACAGTCCGGCTGAAAACAGGATGAATGGCTACCTTAGGCCTGTCTTTGGCTGGCTAGCCTGCTGGTCCGCAATGTGGAAAGGGAGAATTTGTGGGGAGGGTTTTCACTGAAAACCGGCTCCATCACCTCTCCCTGTGGCTGGGAATGTCTCCTAAGAAATGCTCTGACTGGCCCAGAGGACTTGCTGCCTCACCTTCCACTCATCAGATGTCCCAGCCTGTGGAGCAAACCATATTTACTCTGCACCACCGTTTATTCATTCGATCGTATTTATTGAGTGCTTACTGTGTGGAGAGCACTGTACTAAGCACCATACTTTGAGAGTCCATCTTCTCCAGTAAAAGGCAGGATGCGGCCTACCCATGAGACCCCCCCCACTGTGGGGAATATTCAGAGATCCCCCACACACACAGAGATGAGGTCATATCTGTGAGAGTGAGTCCACTCTGAGTTTCTGGTCCGTCGAGATTGAGGCTGCCAAATCTAAGAGCTCTTTTAAAGGATCCCTCTCCTGCCTGAGCCTCAGGGAAGATAGATTGGGCATCCACACGTACACAACCTGGGGGGGGTCCTGGGATGTTGTCCTGCAGCCCAGACCCAGACTTTTCTCTATAGCTCCTGTGCTCACTGACTGGGTTCTTTGTGTCTGTTGGCATCTGTATGTTTACATTCTCAGGAAAACTACAGAAGTCAGAAGAAGAGAAGCTCAACCTAATAGCCAAGGTCCAGCACTTACAGAGTAAGTTCCCCTCCTTAATAAAGGAGGTAAATAGTCAAGTACAGCGGGTTCAATCAATCAATGACATTTACTGAGCACTCTCTGGGTACAAAGCACTGTATTAAACTGTACTAAGTGCTTGGGAAAGTACAATACAATCTCTGCTCTCCAGAAGTTTACTATCTAGCAGGAGGAGCTTACAACCTAGTTCTAGGCTCTCCCCAACTCCCAAAACTGAGAAGCAGCATGACCTAGTAGATAATTTATTTATTTACTTATATTAATAGCTGTCTCCCCTTCTAGATGTAAGCTTATTGTGGGCAGGGAATGTCTGTTTATTGTTATATTGTACTCTCCCAAGCGCTTAGTACAGTGCTCTCTGCACACAGTAAGTGCTCAATAAATACGATTGAATGAATGACTGAGAGTGGGCATGGGAGTCAGAAGGACCTGAATTCTAATCCTGGCTTTGCTACATGATTTCTGCATGACCTTGAGCAAGTCATTTAACTTCTCTGTGCCTCAGTTACCTCATCTGTAAAATGGGGTTTAAGACTGTGACTGTGTCATATTTGGTTAGCTTGTAATTCAGGCCCAAAGAAGTTAAGTGGCTTGCTCAAGGTCACCCAGCAAACAAGTGGGGGAAAGGGGATTAGAACCCAGGTTCTCTGACTCCTAGGCCCATGCTCTATCCACTAGGCCATGCTGCTTCATATCTATACATAAGTGCTGTGGGACTGAGGGTAGGATTTCATTCATTCACTCAATCGTATTTGAGCGCTTACTGTTTGCAAAGCACTGTACTAAATGCTTGCGAAGTACAAGTTGGCAGCATATAGAGATGGTCCCTACCCAACAATGGGCTCACAGTCTAGAAGTGGGAGACAGACAACAAATCAAGTGGCCAAGGGGTATGGATACAAGTACATAGATGACACAGAAGAGAGAGGGAGTAAGAATAATGCTTTGTGTTTCCCACAGGTGTGGTTCAGAGTCAGTCCATACAGCTGCAAGCCTGGGAGGAATTGATCTGGAAGAAAGGTCAGCAAACCCCATTTGGCAGATTCTAAGGGCTAGCTCTCTCTCAGCCCGCTGGGAGGCAGGTGGTTTGATCAGATGACCTCTCAAGGTCCCCCGCAGTCCAGGGGTGAGCAAGATTCTTGGTTTGTAGGACAGGACTGATGTTTGGTCTTTTCAGTGGCCAGGAGAGATTAGCCTGTAGTGCTTTCAGAAATCCTTTTTGACATGCGTTCCTCCTTCCTGTGAAAAGGGGTTTCTGTTTTTCATGAAAATGTGACTTTGTGATAGTGAACATATTAAATAAATTCATTTTGGACTCAGACTTCAATGTCAATTCTTACTCATTTGACCACTCTAAGCTTCTCTCCCTACTCTCCGCCCCCAGCCCCAGCCAATAGTAGGCAGCTCAAAACTGCTTTGCTCTCTTGGTCTGCAGCCAGAATGAGAGGAATCACTCAATCATTTATTGAGCACTTACTGTGTGCAGTGCACTGTACTAAGTGCTTGGGAGAGTATAATATAACAGAGTTGTTTAGACACGTTCCCTGCCCACAAGGAACTCATGGTGTAGATGGGGAGACAGACATTCAAATAGTACAGTGCTCTGCACAAAGTAAGTGTTCAATAAATACGATTGAATGAAAATAAATTATGACTATGTTTAGATGTGCTATGAGGGTGAACTGCGTGTCAAGTAAGCACTCAATAAACACAATTGAATCAAGTGCTTGAAAGGTAGAGATCCAAGTGAAGGGAGGAGGAATAGGGGAAATGAGGGCTTAGTTGGGGAAGGCTTCTTGGAGGAGATGTGGTTTTAATAAGGCTTAGAAGGTGGGGACAGTGGTGGTCTGTTGGATAAGAGCCAGGTGGGCATTCCAGACCAGAGGCGGAATGTGGGCAAGGAGTTGGCAATGACAGTGGGTGGGTTAGCATTAAAGGAATTCAGTGAGCAGGCTGGGTCAGAGTAGGAAATCAGCAAGGCAAAATAGGAAAAGACAAAGTTCTGCTTGATGAGGCAGATGGCAATCACTGGAGATTCTTGAGGGTGGGGAAAACCTGAACTGAATGGTTTCGGAAAAAAAAAGTTATCCAGGCAATGGAGTGAACTATGGACTGAAGGGGGGAGAGACAGGAGGCAGGTGGAGGTCAGCAAGGAGCGATAGGATAAGTGCTTGCATCAGCATAGTAGCAGTTTGGATGGAGAGGAAGGGGAGGATTTTAGCCATGTTATGAAGGTAGAACTGACAGGATTTGGTGACACTAACTATGTAGGTTGAATGAGAGAGATGAGTGGAGGATAATGCCAAGGTTATGGGACTGTGAGACAAGGAGGATGGTAGTGCTTGCTTCAAGGATGGGAAAGACAAGGTTTGGGTGGGAAAGTGAGAAGTTCTGTTTTAGGCAGGACATCCAAGTAGACATGTCCTGAAGGCAGGAGGGAACACGGGACTGAAGAGAAGGCGAGAGATCAGGGATGGAGAGGTAGATCTGGGAATTATTCACAGGGAGATGGTGGTTGGAGCTGTGAGAATAAATGAGTCCTCCATGGAGAGGGTGTAGATGGAGAAAGAAAGGGGGTCCCAAAACTGATCCTCGAGCTCTCGATACCCAACGAGAGCCCCCTCCCTCTGCCCCCGCCTCTCCTTTCCCCTCTCCCCGCCAGCCTCTGAGCTTACAGCAGGTTGGGATGTTTTTTTAGACGAGGCTCTGTCGGCGAGGACCCTAGTCCCACAGAAGCAGGAGCAGCGACCAGCTGTCCCTTCAGAGGGACCAGGGGAAGAGGCAGATGGGAATCTCAGGGCACAGCTGCAAGAGAGGACCCTGCAACTCACCACCAAGGAAAAGGAGGTGAGGAGGTGATCACATCTGTTAACAAGTCCATCTTCCTAAGGGGTAATCGAAGGATTAAACTGTTTAGACAGAACCTTCATCAATCAATCGATTGTATTTACTGAGTGTCCACTATGTGCTGAGAACTGTACTAAGCGCTTGGGAGAGCACAGTGCAACAGAGTTAACAAACACGTCCCCTGCCCACAGTGACCTTACAATCTAGAGGGGGAGACAGATGTCAATCTTTCACAGCAGCAGGGAGGAGCAGGGTTTCCCTGATCCTGCCCAGACTGGAACAGGCCCCACATTTAAAGCCTTATTCCGGCCAAAGGGGCTTCTTTTTGGTCCCCCGGGCCCTTCTCTCTCCCTAGCACACCCACCCAGGCATGAGTGATTCTTCCAGAGTCTAAGCTGAGCTCAGATGACTTTTAGGGCTTTGGCCCCCAGCCAGGCAGAGTAGCACTGTCAGACCAGATCTTTCTGATCCATTTCTGGTGTACCTGGCAAGGGGGAAAAATCAAACTGGAACCTCTTTTGGAATCCCCCTGATAATTCCCAAATGGATGAAGAGGGGATGGAGCAAGGCAGCGTCCACATGCCTGTCCTCGCTCGCTCTCTCTCCATGTCTCACACATACGGCACATTACATGGAAGCAGAAAGATGGTCAACCCTTTCATGTGAATAGGCAAGAAGGGATCAAGTCTCCCACTGGGCAGGGAGAGATTCATTCAATCGTATTTGAGCACTTACTGTGTGCAGAGCACTGTACTAAGTGCTTAAGATTCCTTCTCCATACCCTTGTTCCCCTCACTTCAAACCTTGATCCTTCCCAGTGACTTGACTCCTGATGCATTGAAGGTCAGGAGAAATGTTTGGTAGCCAAATCTCTCCTCTTGTCCAAGAGTCACTTCAGGGCCCACCGAATGCCCCCTCCCTCCGCCCCTGCTGCCGTGCTACATCTAGCTCTTCCTGATAGGTGAGACTCCTGGTCTGGTCCCTCTTCCACGGCCTCCTTAGCAGTGTGGCTTAGTGGACAGAGCACAGGCCTGGGAGTCAGAAGGACCTGGGTTCCAATTCCAGCTCTGCCACTTGTGTGCTCTGTGACCTCAGGCAAGTCACTTCACGTTTATGTGCCTCAGTTTCCTCAACTGGAAAATGAGGATTAAGACTGGGAGCCCTATGTGGGACACGGACTGTGCCCAATCCAGTGACCATGTATCTACCCCAGCACCTAGTACAGTGCCAGTGCTTACTTAAATACCACAATTATTATTATTGCCATGTTGGACCTTACCTACAGTCCATGCTAGTCTTCATCATCATCAGTATCACCACTGGGATGTGGCTTAGTGGACAGAGCACGGGCTTGGGAGTCAGAGGCTGCGAGTTCTAATCCCGGCCCCGCCACTTGTCAGTTGTGTGACTATGGGCAAGTCAAAGTCACTTAACTTCTCTGTGCCTCAGTTACCTCATCTATAAAATGGGGATTAAGTCTGTGAACCCCATGTGGGACAACCTGATAACCTTGTATCTAACCCAGCACTTAGAACAGTATTTGGCACAGAGTAAGCACTTAACAAATACCATCATTATTATTACTGAGCCCTCAGGGAGGACTGCACCATTCTGGAGCCACAGAGACCACATTAGAGAACAGAAAAGCCCTTACAGACTCACAATCTAAAATGGACGTGAAGACAGACATACACAAAATCCATCACAGTAGAATCACCAAGTGACGAGGACTTGCAGGGGAATGGTATGAACAGTAAAGTCACTATGGGCAGGGAATGTGTCTACCAACTCCTGTGTACTGTACGCTCCCAAGTGCTTAGTACAGTGAGCACTCAATAAATACCACTGATTGACTGACCAATGGATGATTGAAGAGCATGTCCAGGATAGTGCCTGCAAGTCAGAGGGCAGGTGAAATCAATCGGGAGGCACATTGGAAAGGAAAGGGAAAGCTGCCAGACGAGTTGGGGGATTACTCCATATAATAATAATGATAACGGTGGTCCAAGGAGCTGCTTGTGTGCTAGGGATGGTTGGGGCAGGAGGACATTAATACTCTGCTGTCCCCTAGACTGCACGCTCGTTGTGGGCAGGGAATGCATCCACCAACCCTGTTATGTCATTATCCTGTACTCTCCCAAGCGCTCAATACAGTGCTCTGTAGACAGTAAGCGCTCAATAAATATGATCTATTAACTGATTCTCTCTGTCAGTGCGAGGAGCTGCAGGCTGAGCTGGCTGGCCTGAGTGACGAGTACCTGTCCTGCCTCGACAAGCTCAAGCAGTGTCGGGAAGCACTGAACCACTGCCAGAAGCCACCCCCCAGGGCAAGGGTATGAAGTTTCCCTCCTGTCCACTCCAACTCTGTCCACCTTGCAGATGACATGGCCTCTTCCAAATCTCTCTGGGCTAGATTAGCCATTTATTGTAGGGGGTGTACTTTGGAGCTCTTATTCAGTGTAGTGGTCCAGGAGGTTGGGGCCTGATGACATAAGCCCCCTGCCTTGGCACCCTGGATCTGTACCCAGGGGGCAGAACGTCCTGATCCTTTCTCCTGTGGGGCTGGGGGCCGGGGGTTGGAGCCTGATGAGCACAAGCTCCCTGCCACTTACACCTCGGATCCTCACTCCAAACCTGGGCCATTTTCCTGGGGGCTGAGGCCTGTGGGAGGAGCCCTTGGCTGGCTTTGCCATATCTCCCCAAGGTGAAAGACATGGGCTTCCTTATTCATTCAATTGTATTTATTGTCTCTACTGCTGAATTGTACTTTCCAAGAGCTTAGTACAGTGCTGTGCGCACAGTAAGCACTCAATAAATATGGCTGAATGAGTGAATGACCCCCAGCTCTTCCTGTAACTGGCTCCCTATGGCTACCTGGACTCCAAACCTGACTCGGGGCAGGCCTAACCCAGAAGAGGCTTTTTTGGGTGCTGGATTTCAAAACCTCTTCTGGCCAGGGAGAAACTCATCAGAATTCATGTCCCCATCTTTTTAGACAAAAGGTCATCTGCTTCTTCCCCAAAGCCACACACACACATACACCCGTCCACGTGAACCACAAGGCCATCCTCGGTCTGAGCAAAGTACAGGAGGGAGGGAAGTGAAAGGGAGAGGGGCGGCACAGATGTGGAGGCAGAAGAGTTTCTGAAAACAATTCACTAGGCTTCAGTAAAAATCAGAAATAAAATTCTCCTTAGTCCTACTACAAGTCAGCTCCAAAGCTTCACCTCTGGGTTAGTGGCAAGCTGCAGGTTGCTTTACCCCGGGAAAGCTGCCCAAATGTGAGTAGTTGGCAGGGGAAGGGGCCATGCCCACGACAGATAGGAATGATGGAGAAAGGGAAACTAACTCCAGAGACCCTCATCGTCCCGTCATTCATTCAATCGCATTTATTGAGTGCTTACTGTGTGCAGAGTACTGTACTAACTGCTAGGAAAGTACAGTACAGCAAAAAAGAGAGACAATCTTCTCCTTTCCCCTTTCCAGAGGTGTTTTAACTGCTGGGTCCCCGTGCTAGTGGTGATCATGGCTATAGCTCTGGCAGCATTCCTGGCCAACATAGGGAGCCTGATGCTCTGAACCATGCCAAGACAGCAGGACGGAAGAACCGAACTGACACAGGATGGATTCATGTGCGACAGCGGGGAAGGAGTGGGGCTTTTACAGCCTTGATAAATTTTTGATTGGGCCTGACCTTGTTCTGCTACTAAGCCAATAAACCCTTTTCAGAAGTCAATCTCCCTGCATGTCAGCACTTTTGGTTTATTACTGATCAGCTGGAACAGCAGTAATTTTTCCACAGGCTTGGCATTGCAGGAGACTCAGTGGCACAGACAGCTAGGAATTTCAGATTCTATTGGCTGGATATGAACTGGGACCTGCCTGGGTCAAGGCTCCTGCCTGAGGTGAAACACTTTGTCCATTGCAAAATTCTGGTGGTGGCCTGGAGAGATGGCAGCCAGCTCTCTCTCTTCTCCAACCCTCTTGGTGTTCATGCCCAGTACTTCCCCCTCAAACGTCCCCTTCCCCCACGCCCCATGCTCAGGTGAAGGGCAGAAGAGGAGCCAGAGTCAGAGAGCCACGGCTGCCAACGTGACCACTTCGGTGGAAATGCTGAGATTGGCAAAATCGGTCTGGTCCTGGGCCTGGGCCTTCAGGTTTTGCTCCCAGGCATCTAGCCGCTCTTTGAGGATGGGGTACAGACTCTCGGGGACGCTGAAGGAATAGAGCTTGACCCTGGGAAAGTCCCCAATCCGGCAGCAGGAAGCCTGGGCAGTGAACACCCGGAGCGGAGTCAGAGAGAGGCAGCGGTCGTAGCCTTCTTCTGCAGAGAAGACATAGGGGATGGGGTACCCCAGGAGCACCCCAAACATGGTGCACAGGTTCCAGTCTGCGGGGGGGAACTCACTGTGGAAGACAGGCATGGGGGGGACCCTCTCCTGCCCCTTCAGGTGGCTCAGGAGCTCGGTCACGAGCCTCTGGATTTCTCTGAGACGGTCCTGAGGGCAGAGGTCAGGGCAAGCCTGGGAAGCAGACACATCTACAAAGGCCGTGGGGCTGCACCCACCCAACACCCGCTCCAGGTGCCGGCGGGCCCCCTCCAGACTGACGACCAAGATGGACCCTGCGACTTGTAGGATGTGCAGCCCCGGGGGCAGGAAGCCCAGCCCCTGCAGGGACCTGACGTAGTTCTGGATTTGGGTGGCCCCTGCGGCATTGAGATCATACAGCACCGCTGGCTTCAGGTTTACGGACACAGACAGCAGCTCGGCGGCCAAGTGCAGGCAGACTGAGGGAGCCAAGCCTCTCTTCTTCTTGGCGCCCAGGGCCCGCTGGGCCGCGGCCACCAGCATAGAAGGAGCCGGAGCTGCCCGGGAGGCCCGGGAGAGTCTCCTGGGCTCCTGGGATGGCATCTCCAGGCTTTCTCTTGAAGACCTAGGAAATCCAATCAGAATAAAACATTCACTGGGGACCAATGACACAGAGCACGGAGGCCTCTGGGGAACACCTCATTCCTCATTCTACCTGGATGGAACTTGGCCTGATTAAACTGGGGGGTGGGGGAAGGGGACAGCAGTGGCGAGGGGGCATTCCTGACCAGTGAGAGTCTTCACACAGCCCTCCATGTTTATCAGTTTCCTTAATAATATTAATAATAATAAAATATGGTATTCATTAAGCACTTACTATGTGCGAGGCACCATACTAAGCAGGCAGCGTGGTTGAGTGGGAAGAGCCCGTGCTTGGGAGTCAGAGGTCATGGGTTCTAATCCCGCCTCTGCCGCTTGTCAGCTGTGTGACTTTGGGCAAGTCACTTAACTTCTCTGGGCCTCGGTTACCTCATCTGTAAAATGGGAATAAAGACTGTGAGCTCCACGTGGGACAACCCGACCACCTTGTATCCTCCCCAGCGTTTAGAACAGTGCTTGGCACATAGTAAACTTAACAAATGCCATCATTATTATTATTATTAGAAGCAATTTGGGTTGAACACAGTCCCTGTCCCACATAGGCCTCAAAGTCTCAATCCTATTTTACAGATGAGGGAGGTCATGAGGCCCGACACACCATCCCCTCACATTGGCTCCGCCAATGAGAAGCAGCATGGCTCAATGGAAAGAGCCCAGGCTTGGGAGTCCGAAGTCATGGGTTCAAATCCCAACTCTGCCAATTGTCAGCTGTGTGACTTTGGACAAGTCTTAAATTCTCTATGCCTCAGTTACCTCATCTGTCATATGGGGATGAAGACTGTGAGCCCCATGTGGGGCACCCTGATCACCTTTATCCTCCCCAGGGCTCAGAACAGTGCTTTGCACATAGTAAGTGCTTAACAAATGCCATTATTATTATTATTATGCCCCCCGGGCCCCGCCCACCACCCCTCAACTCGGCCCCACCCACACCCCCTCCCATTGGCTCCGCCAATGAGAAGCATTGTGGCTCAATGCAAAGAGCCCAGGATTGGGAGTCAGAGGTCATGGGTTCAAATCCCGACTCCGCCAATTGTCAGCTGGGAGACTTTGGGCAAGTCACTTCTCTGTGCCTCAGTTACCTCATCAAATGGGGATGAAGACTGTGAGCCCCATGTGGGACATCCTGATCACCTTGTAACCTCCCCAGCGCTTAGAACAGTGCTTTGCGCATAGTAAGCGCTGAACAAATGCCATCATCATTATTATTATTATTATTATTATGCCCCAGGCCCTGCCCACCATCCCCTCCCACTGGCTCCACCAATGAGAAGCATTGTGGCTCAATGGAAATAGCCCGGACTTGGGAGACAGAGGTCATGGGTTCAAATCCCGAATCCGCCAAATGTCAGCTGTGTAACTTTGGGCAAGTCACTTAACTTCTCTGGACCTCAGTTACCTCATTTGTCAAATGGGGATTGTGAGCCCCACGTGGAACACCCTGATCACCTTGTAATAATAATAATTATAATGGTATTTGTTAAGCGCTTACTATGTGCAAGGCACTGTTGTAAGCACTGGGGAGGTCGCAAGGTGCTCATGTTGTCCCACAGGGGGCTGCCAGTCTTCATCCCCATTTTACAGATGAGGTAACTGAGGCCCAAAGAAGTGAAGTGACTTGCCCAAAGTCACCCAGCTGACAGTTGCTGGAGGCGGGATTTGAACCCATGACCTCTGACTCCAAAGCCCTGGCTCTTTCCCCTGAGCCACGCTGCTTCTCAGTTCCCTCATCTGTCAAATGGCAATGAAGACTGTGAGCCCCAGGTGGGACAACCTGATCACCTTGTATCCTGCCCCATGCTTAGAGCAGTGCTTTGCACATAGTAAGAGCTTAACAAATGCCATCATTATTGATAGGGACCTCACGCACCATGGAAAGGTTGCAGATACTGTTTGAATGTATGTGGGCCTGCTGCCATATTTGGTATGGGCCTTAGACCCTGCAGCCCACTGGCTGGGTCGGGGAATCAAACCAAACCAGGAGATAGACTCCGCCCAGCTCTGCACAAAATCTGTACCAATCCAGTCCCGGCTGTTTTTAAATCTGTACCAATCACTGTGATCAGCAACAGCAGTATATAAGCTCTTTGCATCGGTGACTCGGGGCCTTTTCCCTTAAGGAAATGAGCCCGCCGGGTGCGTTACCCCCTATTCATGCATTCATTCATTCAATTGTATTTATTGAGTGCTTACTGTGTGCTGAGCACTGTACTAAGCACTTGGGAAGTACAAGTTGGCAACATATAGAGACCCCTACCCAACAGCGGGCTCACAGTCTAGAAGGGGGAGACAGACAACAAAACATATTAACAAAACAAAATAAATAGAATAAATATTTACAAATAAAATAGAGTAATAAATACATATATACATATATAGAGGTGCTGTGGGGAGGGGAAGGAGGTAAGGTGGGGGGGATGGAGAGGAGGGGGAAAGGAAGGAGTGAGAGGTCTGAGGCCTTACCAATAAAAATTTATTAAAACTTTGGGCAGTCACATGCTGTCTAATTCTTTAGTCGCCCGGCGACCTTGGTGGCCATCCGGAACAACCACCGCCACATTGTTGCTCAAAGGAAAGAGCCCGGGCTTTGGAGCCAGAGGTCAGGGGTTCGAATCCTGGATCTGCCACTTGTCAGCTGTGTGACTCTGGGCAAGTCACTTCACTTCTCTGTGCCTCAGTTCCCTCATCTGCAAAATGGGGATGAATAATAATAATAATAATGGCATTTACTAAGCGCTTACTATGTGCAAAGCACTGTAGTAAGCGCTGGGGAGGTTACAAGGTGATCCGGTTGTCCCATGGCGGGGTGGGGGCCTCAGTCTTAATCCCCATTTTACAGATGAAGTAACTGCAGCCCAGAGAAGTGAAGTGACTTCCCCAAAGTCACACAGCTGACAATTGGTGGAGTGGGGATTTGAACCCATGACCTCTGACTCCAAAAGCCAGAGCTCTTTCCACTGCGCCACGCTGCTTGAAGACTGTGAGCCCCACGTGGGACAACCTCATTACCTTGTATCCCCCCCAGCGCTTAGAACAGTGCTTTGCACATAGTAAGCGCTTAATAAATGCCATAAAAATTATTATTATGATTACGTCCCCGTGCCTCGCCCACCGCCCCTCACCTCGGCCCCACGGCTCCGAAGCCCTCCCCTTCCTGCTCCGGGCCTGGCTTGGCGACCAACGAGGGCCGGCAGTGGGCTCAGGGAGGAGCTCGGGGAAGAGCACGGGCAGGGGAGGCCGCTCCCCGCACCCGCTCCCACCGCCCCTAACGGCGCCTCCCGCTCTTTGCGCACACTGACCCGGTCCGGCGCCGAAGCCGCCCGCTCGCCCGCCCGCCCGGAAGGCCCGGGAACCGGGCGGCCCTCGAAGCCGGCCCCGCCCCGCCGGAGCCCGGCCTGCCCTTCCACGCCCCGCCCAGACGCCCTCGCCAAACTCCGCCTCCCAAGTCGCGCTCCGCTCATTCAAGCTCTCATCATATCTCGTCTGGACTACTGCAGCAGCCTTTTCTCTGATCTCCCATCCTCGTGTCTCTCCCCACTTCAATCCATACTTCATGCTGCTGCCCGGATTATCTTTGTCCAGAAACGTTCTGGGCATATTACTCCCCTCCTCAAAAATCTCCAGTGGCTACCAATCAATCTGCGCATCAGGCAGAAACTCCTCACCCTGGGCTTCAAGGCTGTCCATCCCCTCGCCCCCTCCTACCTCACCTCCCTTCTCTCCTTCTACAGCCCACCCCGCACCCTCCGCTCCTCCGCCGCTAATCTCCTCACCGTACCTCGTTCTCGCCTGTCCCGCCATCGACCCCCGGCCCACGTCATCCTCCGGGCCTGGAATGGCCTCCCTCTGCCCATTCACCTAGCTAGCTCTCTTCCTCCCTTCAAGGCCCTACTGAGAGCTCACCTCCTCCAGGAGGCCTTCCCAGACTGAGCCCCTTCCTTCCTCTCCCCCCTGTCCCCCTCTCCATCCCCCCCATTTTACCTCCTTCCCTTCCCCACAGCACCTGTATATATGTATATATGTTTGTACATATTTATTACTCTATATATTTATTTATTTTACTTGTACATATCTATTCTATTTATTTTATTTTGTTAGTATGTTTGGTTTTGTCTCCCCCTTTTAGACTGTGAGCCCACTGTTGGGTAGGGACTGTCTCTATATGTTGCCAATTTGTACTTCCCAAGAGCTTAGTACAGTGCTCTGCACACAGTAAGCGCTCAATAAATACGATGTTGATGATGAAGGACTAGCCCTTGTCGCCAAGCCCCTCAGAAAAGCAGTGTGGCTCTGTTGAAATCAATCAATCAATCAATCGTATTTATTGAGCACTTACTGTGTGCAGAGCACTGTACTAAGCGCTTGGGAAGTACAAGTTTACAACATATAGAGACAGTCCCTACCCAACAGTGGGCTCACAGTCTAAATGGGGGAGACAAAGAATAAAACCAAACATACTAACAAAAGAGCACGGTTCATTCCCCTCCCCATCCCCCCGCCTTACCTCCTTCACTTCATTCATTCAATCGTATTTATTGAGCGCTTACTGTGTGCAGAACACTGTACTAAGCGCTTGGGAAGTACAAGTGGGCAACATATAGAAACGGTCCCTACCCAACAGCGGTCTCACAGTCTAGAAGGGGGACATCCCCCCCCCCGCCTTACCTCCTTCATTCATTCAATCGTATTTATTGAGCACTTACTGTGTGCTGAGCACTGTACTAAGCGCTTGGGAAGTACAAGTGGGCAACATATGGAGACGGTCCCTACCCAACAGCGGGCTCACAGTCTAGAAGGGGGACATCCCCCCCGCCTTACCTCCTTCACTTCATTCATTCAATCGTATTTATTGAGAGCTTACTATGTGCAGAGCACTGTACTAAGCGCTTGGGAAGTACAAAGTGGGCAACATATAGAGACGGTCCCTACCCAACAACGGGCTCACAGTCTAGAAGGGGGAGACAGACAACAGAACAAAACATATTAACAAAATAAAATAAATAAATATGTACAAGTAAAATAAGTAAATAGAGTAATAAATACGTACAAACATATATACGTATATACAGGTGCTGTGGGGAGGAGAAGGAGGTAAGGCGGGGGGGATGGGGAGGGGGAAGAGGGGGAGAGGAAGGAGGGGGCTGAGCCTGGGAAGGCCTATTCCCCTGGGAAGGTTCATTCCCCTCCCCATCCCCCCCGCGCCTTACCTCCTTCACCTTCTCACTGCACCTGTATATATATATATGTTTGTACATATTTATTACTCTATTTATTTTACTTGTACATATTTATTATATTTATTTTATTTTGTTAATATGTTTTGTTTTGTTGTCTGTCTCCCCCTTCTAGACTGTGAGCCCGCTGTTGGGTAGGGACCGTCTCTAGATGTTGCCAACTTGGACTTCCCAAGCGCTTAGTATAGTGCTCTGCACACAGTAAGCACTCAATCAATACGATTACATGAATGAATGAATGAATTCATTCAATCGTATTTATTGAGCGGCTTACTGTGTACAAAGCACTGTACCAAGCTCTTGGGAAGTATAATAATAATAATAATAATAATAATAATAATAATAATAATAGCAATAATAGCATGTATTAAGCGCTTACTATGTGCACAGCACTGTTCTAAGTGCTGGAGAGGTTACAAGGTGATCAGGTTGTCCCACTGGGGGCTCACAGTTTTAATCCCCATTTTACAGATGAGGTAACTGATCTGTAAGTGATTGGTGGAGCCGGGATTTGAACCCGAGCGTTTAAAACAGTGCTTTGCACATAATAAGCGCTTAATAAATGCCATTGTTATTATACTCCTCCCAAGGCCCCGCCCACCTTCCCCCCCTCCCGAGCCCCGCCTCCCCATCCAAGCCCCGCCCATTCCCCCCCTCCCAGCTCTTGTCGCCAAGCCCCTCAGATAAGGCTCGTGGCTCAATGGAAAGAGCCCGGGCTTTGGAGTCAGAGGTCCTGGGTTCTAATCCCGCCTCCGCCGCTTGTCCGCTGTGGGACTTTAGGCAAGTCACTTCACTTCTCTGGGCCTCAGTTCCCTCATCTGTAAAATGGGGATGAAGAGTGTGAGCCACCCGTGGGACAACCTGATCACCTTGTAACCTCCCCAGCGTTTAAAACAGTGCTTTGCACATAGTAAGCGCTTAATAGATGCTATTATTATTATTATTATCCAAGCCCCGCCCACTTCCCAGCGCCTCCTGCCAAACCCCGCCTCCCGACCCAAGCCCCGCCCCCTCAGCGCCTCTCGTTGGGGCCTCGCCCAGCGGCCGGAGGAGCCAGGCCGTGATGGACTTGGGCCCTTATAATCATGGTATTTGTTAAGCGCTTACTAAGTGCCAAGCACTGCTCTAAGCGCCGGGGTAGATACAAGGTGATCACGTTGTCCCACGGGGGTCTCACAGTCTTCATCCCCATTTCACAGATGAGGGAACTGAGGCACAGAGAAGTGAAGTGACTTGCCCAAAGTCACACAGCTGACAATAATAATAATGATGATGGCATTTATTAAGCGCTTACTAGGGGCAAAGCACTGTTCCAAGCGTTGGGGAGGTTACAAGGTGATCAGGTTGTCCCACGGGGGGCTCACAGTCTTCATCCCCACTCTACAGATGAGGGAATTGAGGCCCCGAGAATCAATCAATCAATCAATCGTATTTATTGAGCGCTTACTGTGTGCAGAGCACTGTACTAAGCGCTTGGGAAGTACAAGTTGGCAACATATAGAGACAGTCCCTACCCAACAGTGGGCTCACAGTCTAAAAGGGGGAGACAGAGAACAAAACCAAACATACTAACAAAATAAAATAAATAGAATAGATATGCACAAGTAAAATGAATAAATAAATAGAGTAACAAATATGTACAAACATATATACATATATACAGGTGCTGTGGGGAAGAGAAGGAGGTAAGATGGGTGGATGGAGAGAGGGACAAGGGGGAGAAGAAGGAAGGGGCTCAGTCAGGGAAGGCCTCCTAGAGGAGGTGAGCTCTCAGTAGGTCCTTGAAGGGAGGAAGAGAGCTAGCTTGGCGGATTGGCAGAGGGAGGGCAATCCAGGCCAGGGGGATGACGTGGGCCGGGGGTCGATGGCGGGACAGGCGAGAACGAGGTACGGTGAGGAGATTAGCGGCAGAGGAGCAGAGGATGCGAGGTGGGCTGTAGAAGGAGAGAAGGGAGGTGAGGTAGGAGGGGGCGAGGGGATGGACAGCCTTGAAGCCCAGGGTGAGGAGTTTCTGCCTGATGCGCAGATTGATTGGTAGCCACTGGAGATTTTTGAGGAGGGGAGTAGCATGCCCAGAGCATTTCTGGACAAAGACAATCCGGGCAGCAGCATGAAGTATGGATTGAAGTGGGGAGAGACACGAGGATGGGAGATCAGAGAGAAGGCTGACGCAGTAGTCCAGACAGGATAGGATGAGAGCTTGTACGAGCAGGGTAGTGGTATGGATGGAGAGGAAAAGGCGGATCTTGGCAATGTTGCGGAGCTGAGACCAGCAGGTTTTGGTGACGGCTTGGATTTGAGGGATGAATGAGAGAGTGGAGTCGAGGATGACACCAAGGTTGCGGGCTTGTGAGACGGGAAGGATGGTCGTGCCGTCAACAGAGATGGGAAAGTCATGGAGAGGGCAGGGTTTGGGAGGGAAGACAAGGAGTTCAGTCTTGGAAGTGACTCACCCAAAGTCACAAAGCTGACTAGTGGCGGAACCAGGATTAGAACCCACGACCTCTGACTCCCAAGCCCAGGCTCTTGCCACTGAACCACGCCATTTCCGGTGTGGTGATTCCACGCTCCGTCCTGCATCTTACTAACAGTGACACTTGTCTGCTCTGTGACCTTGGGCCAATCATTTCACTTCTCCGTGCCTCAGTTAGCTCTTCTGTAAAATGGGAATCATGACTGTGAGCCTCAAATGGGATGGGGACTGCATCCAACCTTATTTGCTTGTATCCACCCCAGCGCTTGGTACAGTGCTCGGCACATAGTAAGCACTTAGCAAGTAACATGAGAATTATTATTATTATCACTAATAGTAGTGAAATGCTTTTCTGTGTGCCAAGTGCTGTACTAAGCCCTGGGAAAGAATGCACAAATGGGTTTTAGACACTGCCCCTCTCTCTCAGGGGGCCCCCTTAAAAATAATAATAATAATAATCAATCATTCATTCAATCATTTAATGAGTGTTTACTGTGTACAAAGCACTATACTAAATGCTTGGGAGAGTACAATACAACAACAAACTGACACATTCTGTTTGTGTCACAGTATAGAGGAGGCTCACATTGTTAAATGCTTACTATGTGCCAGGCACTGTACTAAACACTGGGACAGATACGAGCAAATCGAGGTGGTTCACAGTCCCACATGGGCCTCACAGTCTCAATCACTGTTTCACAGATGAGGTAACTGAGACACAAAGAAGTGAAATGACTTGCCCAAAGTCACACAGCAGACAATTGGCAGAGCCAAAATTAGTACTCATGACGTTCTGACTTCCAGTACTTACTGTAATTGCCCTTGCCCTTCCCAGCCACTTTACTCAGCTGGGAGGAGTCCTCTCCTGGAAATGAAACCTCTAAAATGAATCTCCTTTCTTTGACACTGGGGTGCATTTTCCTGCAGAAAGCTAGTGGGGACCAAAGTTCAGTCTTCAGTTGCTCCTCTGCCACCACCCACATCATGTATTGTGCTCATCTCCATGCTCTGTAAATATACAAAGGTCATCGACAAGTCAATCAGTGGTACACATTGAGCCTTTACTGTTTGCAGAGCACTGTAAAACGTCCAGTCCCAGAAACACAAATTTACCTCGGGATGGGTATTTGCTGAGTCAACTCGCCCAATTCACATGCAGTGGGATGGGCTCAACTTTCAGACAGGGAAATAGGTCACTCAATCCAGCAACCTTAGGGTCCTTTACCTCTAGCAATCAATTGTATATATTGAGTGCTTACTGTCTATACAGCACTGTACTAAACACTTGGGAAAGTCAACACAACAAGGCTGGTAGATACATTCCCGTCCACAGTAGCTCACAGTCTAGGCAGGGAGACAAATATTAATCTAAATCAGTAAATAAATTACAGATATGTATATAAGTGCTCAGAGGTGAATAAAGGGAACATAGGGTGACTCAGAAGGAAGTGGTAGAAGAGGAAATCAAGGCTTAGTCAAGAAAGGCCTCTTGGAGGAGATGTGCCTTCAATAAGGCTTTTAAGGTGGGGAGAATAATTGTCTGTCGGATATGAGGAGGGAGGGTGTTCCAGGACAGAGGCAGGATGTGGTTGAGAGGTTGGCGGCTAGGTAGACGAGATGGAGGTACAATGAGTAGGCTGGCATTAGAGGAGCAAAATGTGCCCGCTGGGTTGTAATAAAAGAATAGCAAGGTGAGATAGGAGGTAGCAAGATGATTTGAGTGCTTAAAGCCGGTGGTAAGGAGTTTCTGTTTGATGGAGAGGTGGGTAGGCAACCACTGGAAGTTCTTGAGGAGTGGGGAAACATGGACTGAATGCGTTTTAGAAAAATGAACCAGGCAGCAGAGTGAAGTATGGCCTGGATTACAGAGAGACAGGAGGCAGGGAGATCAGCAAGGAGGCTGATACAGTAATAAAGACTGGATACGTAGATTAAAGTAGTAGCAGTTTGGATGGAGAGGAAAGGATGGATTTTAGTAATGTTGGATTTTAGTGATGTTGAGCCAGCAGGATTTAGTGACAGATTGAATATGTGGGTTGAATGAGAGAGAGAGAGAGAGGAGTCAAGGATAACCTCTAGGGGAGCTGATCTTTTCACTAGTACCAGTCCCTGATTAGGGAGGTGATACTGCAAATTTTGTTGCACCACAGGTCCCTACAGTTAATCAAGACATAGAGAGTAGACTGCCTAGGAATTCATCAGGATTACCCATTCCAAGGGCTGGGATTTTTGTGTGTGTTTGTTCATATCTGTTTCTCCCTGCTTTTGATTTTAATTTTTAAAAATACTCCTATTATCTGAACCTTGTCCATAAATGTCCTGCCCCACCAAGATTGTGAACCCTCTGTGATGCTGAGACCATATTGAAATTCATTTATTTTGTTTTTGCCCCAATACTTGGAACAAGTAAAAGAAGCAGCGTGGCTCAGTGGAAAAGAGCATGGGCTTTGGAGTCAGAGGTCATGGGTTTAAATCCCAGCTCCACCAGTTGTCAGCTGTGTGACTTTGGGCAAGTCACTTAACTTCTCTGTGCCTCAGTTCCCTCATCTGTACAATGGTGATGAAGACTGTGAGCCCCACGTGGGACAACCTCATGACCTTGTATCCCCCCAGCACTTAGAACAGTGCTATGCACATAGTAAGTGCTTAATAAATGCCATTATTATTATTATTATTAACAAATGCTCAACAACAAAATACCATTGCTACTTCTGTAATTCGGAAGTTAGGGACTAGGCTTAGGTACTGGATGTCAAAAGTTCCAATTAACCACTCCAAGAGCGGCCTGGAGAATAAACAGACTAGAATGCTTTTAAAGAGATATATTTTAAAGTTTGAGAAGCAGCATGGCCTAGCGGAAAGAACATGGGTCTGGAAGTCACTGGTATAATCTACCACTTGTCTGCTCTGTGATCTTGGGCAAATCATTTCACTTCTCTGCACCTCAGTTGCCTCATCTATAAAATGGAAATTAATCCTGTGACCCCTATGCAGGACAATAACTGGGTCCAACCCAATTATCTTGAATTGCACCAGCACCTGGAATATAGTAAGTGCTTAACAAATACCATGAAAAAAAATTAGGGGTTGAACTTTTAATCAATCACCACCACTTCAGTTAACAGGCAGTGAAAGAGTAGGGTACGTAAAGAAGGACAAAATCTTAAATTTTCTTGATATCAAAGGAAACCTTCATTAAGAGAATTCCTAATAGTCATTTCTGCTACAGCACAGGAACTGAGTTCCTTTTCAATCAATCACTGGTATTAGTTGAGTGCTTATTCTGTGTAGTGCACTGTATTAAGCACTTGAAACAGTGTAACAGTTACCAGACATGATCCCTCCCCTGAGAGAGCTCACAGTCTAGTGGGAGAGAAAGACATTAAAATGAATTATGGCTAGGAGGAAATAATAGAGTGTAGAGATGAGAACATACGTGGTTTAGGCAAAACATGTGTTTTAGGTGACTTGAAAGTGTTGAATTGGCAATAGGGAAAAATAGTGTGGAGAAAGGAGAGATTAACTGGGGCTGTCCTGCTAGAGATGTGGCTTTGGAAGGCATTAGTCTGTTCTTAAATCAATTAATCAATCAATGGTGTGGACAGCACTGTACTAAATGCTTGAGAGAGTACAATACAACAGTTTCTCAACACATTCCCTGACTAGAACGAACTTAAAAATCGCATCATGGGAAAATCATGGTTAAATGAAAATTAAGAAAATACTCCTGGCTCTGCACTTTGCTGTGGGACCTTGGGCAAGTCATTTAACTTCTCTGTGCCCCAGTTACCTCATCTGTAAAATGAGGATTAAGACTGAGACCTGTGTGGGACATGGACTGTGTCTGACCTGATTAGCTTTTATCTACCCCAGTGCTAATACAATGCCTGGCACTTAGGAAGCACTTAACGAATACTGTAAAAAAAAAAAAAAAAACCCCAAAAAAACAAAACAATGGATTCGGAGAGTAGATAGCTCAAAAATACCACCATGATGAATATTTTTCAATATAAACTCCTATATTATTAAGTCTACCACTTGAAGACTGTTTTAAACCCTTGCCACTGGTTATTTCACTTTATTCACTAGCATAATGTTGCAAAAATTAAAAGAAATACAAAGGACTATACAGCACAGTAACAATAATAATAATAATGGCATTTGTTAAGCGCTTACTATGGGCAAAGCACTGTTCTAAGCCCTGGGAGGGGGGATACAAGGTGATCACATTGTCCCACATGGGGTTCACAGTCTTAATCCCCATTTTACAGATAAGGTAACTGAGGCTCAGAGAAGTTAAGTAACTTGCCCATGGTCACAAAGCAGACATGGGGGAGTCGGGACTAGAACCTATGACCTCTGACTCCCAAACCTGTGCTCCTTCCACAGTACGAGAACTTGTCCAGCACTGAGCAAGGGCCAAACGATATGCTAAAATTCGGTTTATTGAAATTCTAAGTTTTCACTTTCACATGGCTAAAAGCCATCCTTTCCTCCCCATCTAAACTGCTACTATAGTAATCCAAGCATCCTATCCCACCTTGATTACTGTATCAGCTTCCTTGCTGACCTCCCTGCCTCCTGTCTCTCCCTACTCCAGTATAAACTTCACTCTGCTGCTCCGATCACTTTTCTACAAAAACGTTCAGCCCATGTTTCTCCATTCCTCAAGAACCTCCAGTGGTTGCCCATCCAACTCCTTATCATTGGCTTTAAAGTCCTCAATCAACTAGTCCCCTCCTACCTCACCTCACTGCTCCCCTACTACAACCCAGCCCAGACACTTCACACCGCTAATGCCAACCTCGATTGTACCTCGATCTCACCATCTCACCATCAACCTTTCACCCACATCCTGCCTCTGGTCTTGAACACCTTCATTCATTCATTCTTTCAATCATATTTATTGAGCACTTACTGTGTGCAGAGCACTGTACTAAGCGCTTGGGAAGTACAAGTTGGCAAAATATAGAGATGGTCCCTACCCAACAGTGGGCTCACAGACTAGAGCACCTTCTCTTTTCATATCCAACAGACTCTCTCCACCTTCAAAGCTTTATTAAAGGCACATCTCCTCCAAGAGGCCTACCCTGACTAATCCCTCATTTCCTTTTTAATAATAATAATAATGATAATGATGGTATTTGTTAAGCACTTACTATGTGCAAAGCACTGTTCTAAGCACTGGGGGGATACAAGATGATCAGGTTGTCCCACATAGGGCTCACAATCTTAATCCCCATTTTACAGATGAGGTAACTGAGGCACAGAGAAGTGACTTGCCCAAAGTCACACAGCTGACAAGTGGCGGAGTTGGGATTAGAACCCATGACCTCTGACTCCCAAGCCTGGGCTCTTTCCACTGAGCCACACTGCTTCTTTTTTCCCACCCCCTTCTGCATTACCCAGCCTCACAGCACCTATGTATGTAACCATCATTTATAGTAATGTCTTCCCCCCCTAAGACTGTAAGCTCATTGTGGGCAAAGTGTCAGTTTATTGTTATATTGTACTCTCTCAAGAGCTTATTACAGTGCTCTGCACACAGTAAGCACTCAATAAGTGATTGAATGAATTAGTTGCAATTGATTGATAGTATTTATGAAGTGCTCACAATCTGCAAAGCACTGGACTAAATACTGGGAAAGAAATAAATGGGTGAGGTATCAGGCCCACAAGAGGCTTTATAACCTAAGACTAAATGGAGATTAGCAAAACATCTTCAGTCTCAGCTACTCTCCCTCTCAGCAACCCCTGACAATCTCTCCTTTCTTCCCCTTTCACGGGCCATTATCTTTTAAACTCAAATTCCCTTTTGAGATGTTTCTATTGTACTCTCCCAAATGCTTAATATGGCATGCTGCACCTATTAAAGTGTCTCCCCCTAGACTGTAAGGTCGTTCTGGGCAGGGCAAATGTCTGCCTAATCTGTTGTAGTGTACTCTCCCAAATGGTTAGTACAGTGCTCTACACACAGTAAGCAGTTAAATGCCATTGATTGATGGCATGGTTTGAATCCAATCATGGCTTACATCTGGGTTTATCACCCAGGTTTCTCTTAAGATCATTGGCTGGAGTTACCTATAATCAGTGTATTTGTTGAGTGTTTATTATGTGCACTTAGCTCCACTAAACTTCTCATCCCAATCTTATAACTTAAAAAAAATTACAACTAAGCACCCTTTATGACAATTTTTCAATCTTCCCTCCAGCCACTCAAATCTTCACGTTCCTACGTACCAGACAGTAATACCTCTACTCCCTCCCTCTTAGATCACAAGCCGCTGTGTCCCATCGGATTAGCTTGCATCCTCCTCCTCGCTGAGCTGGGAGTTTAATAAATTCCATCGTTATTTCTGGGACAATTATTCATTCACATCACACCCCCTGCTCGGTCTCAGATGAAAGAGCAGAGGGGTGTGCTTCCACTTAGGATTCCACTTGGGAAAACCCAGCCCCTTCCTCACAGGGTAGGGCACTGGGTTTCCAGACTCCGGTCTGAGCCCCACCATACAGGTATGACAGGAATGATGAGGTAAACGCCTGGGAACTGGCTCTCCCTCAGGCATCTAAGCCCCCTCCTGCTGCCCTCTGAAGGCCCAGTTCGGTCTTCTTGTGGGGACATTTTCAGACTTCAGCACCAACTCCTATTTAGATACTGGACCACATTCCTCACATCCCAGCCCTCTTCCCCCCACCCCGTGCTCTGCCAGCAGCTACAAGATCAGCTTGCTTACTGGCAGAACAGGTCAAACAGAGCTGACTCTGGACAACCAATGCTGTAGGCAACTTTAATAAACGCAAGACAGGCATGTTTGGTAATCCACGGCCAATACAAGGAAGGTGGAAAGGATCCTGTTCTGGAATGTTTATTTTTTATTTTTTTTAATTTTAACACGAGGTTTGAGCTTTTTAGACATATATCTATTGCAGGTCTTTTTTTCCAAAAGTTAAAAACAAGAAAGTTAGAAAAGTATGATCTTTTGTATAAATTAAAATCATTTTTTTAAAAAGTTGGAAAGCAAACTATTAACATTGTTTTAGAGCAGGAAGGGGGTCATCAGATCAAGCCAGACAACAAAATCTGAATATAATACAAATATTTGTATGTACAATATATAAAAAGCAGAGCAACAGTCTCCGTCACTGGGCTGGCAGGGCTGGAGTCAGGTGCATGCCGGGAGGAGGGTGCATGGGAGGCCAGCTCTCCTGGGTCTGGAGGAGGCGAAACAACTGCTTCAGGTGGGCAACGATGTTGTCTTTGATGTCGGGGGTGGAGATCTGCAGGCGGACGCTGCCACTGTCGAAGGAGCGGGTGAAGTCTCCGGAAAACATCTCATAAATCATCCGGGCAACCACTGGGATGACCTGTGGAGAACATAGGAGAAGTCAACTTTAGAGGATGCAGCAGGCGGTGCTTGGAGTAATCATAATGAAAAAAAAAAAGAAAAAAGAGAGGGGGAGGAGAGGATCCCGGAATTTTCCTCTCAATTGCAATATTTGTTAAATGCTTAGCATGTGCTACGCACTGTACTAAGAGTTGAAGCAGCGTGGTTCAGTGGAAACAGCACAGGGTTGGGAGGCAGAGGTCGTGGGTTCTAATCCTGGCTCTGCCACTTGTCTGCTGTGTAACCTTGGGCAAGTTACTTAACTTCTCTGTGCCTCAGTTACCTCATCTGTAAAATGGGGATTAAGATTGTGAGCCCCACATGGGACAATCTGATCACCTTATATCCTCCCCAGCACTTAGAACAGTGCTTTGTACATAGCAAGCGCTTAAATACCACAATTATTATTATTATTATTATTCTCCATGCCTCAGTTACCTCATCTGTAAAATGGGGATTAAGACGGTGAGCCCCACTTGGGACAACCTGATTACTTTGCATCTCCCAAAGTGTTTAGAACAGTGCTTGGCACATAGACGTCTCTATAAATCGCCTATTTGTACTTCCCAAGCGCTTAGCATAGTGCTCTGCACACAGTAAGAGCTCAATAAATACGATTGAATGAATGAAGACGAGGGACTGAAGCACAGAGAAGTGAAGTGACTTGTCCAAGGTCACACAGCAGACAAGTGGTGGAGTCAGAATTAGAACCCAGGTCCTTCTTAATCCCAGGCCTGTGCTCTATCTGCTAGGCCACACTTCTAAATATCTCTCAAAGGTATCCCCTCCTAAAGAAGAGGACGAGGTTTGCCCATTCCCTCCCTATGGCCTGAAACTCTTAAGCACTTACTATGTGTCCAACACTGTTCTAAACACTGGGATATATTCAAGTCAATCAAGCCAGACATAGTCTCTGTCCCTTCCTATGTGATGAGGCTCACATCCTAAGTAGGTGGGATACAAACCCTGTCCTCTCCCTAACTCTCCCATCACTGTAGACAGCACCACCATCCTTCCTGCCTCACAAGCCCATAACCGTGGTGTTATCCTTGACTCCTCTCTCCCATTCAACCCACATATTCAATCCATCACTAAATCCTGTCGGTCCACCTTCACAGGCATTTCTGCTCGATGTGGAGAGAATGGGCAACTACTAGAGGTTTTTATGGAGTTGGGAGATATGAGCCGATCAAAATTACAGAATAATGATCCAGGCAGGATGGACTAGAAAGGAGAGAAACCAGATTTAGACAAAACCACTAAAGCATGCTTAAGTCCTGAATATAATACATAATAATAATAATGGCATTTGTTAAGCACTTACTATGTGCTAGAGAAGCAGTGTGGCTCAGTGGAAAAGAGCCCGGGCTTTGGAGTCATAGGTCATGGGTTCAAATCCCAGCTCTGCCAATTGTCAGCTGTGTGACTTTGGGCAAGTCACTTAACTTCTCTGTGCCTCAGTTCCCTCATCTGTAAAATGGGGATGAAGACTGTGAGCCCCCAGTGGAACAAGATCACCTTGTAACCTCCCCAGTGCTTAGAACAGTGCTTTGCATATAGTAAGCGTTTAATAAATGCCATTTAAAAAAAACCCAAAAAAACCCATTGTTCTAAGCGCTGAGGTGGGGGTACAAGGTGATAAGGTTGTTCCACATGGGACTCAGTCTTAATCCCCATTTTACAGATGAGGTAACTGAGGCCCAGAGAAGTAAGTTACTTGCCCAAAGTCACACAGCTGACAAGCAGCAGAGCCGGGATTAGAACCCACGACCTCTGACTCCCAAGCCTGTGCTCTTTCTACTGAGCCACGCTGCTTCTTGTCATTGACATTACATGTCAATCCATCAATGGTATCTATTGAGTGTTTACTGTGTGCTGAGCACTAAGTGCTTGAGGGAGGACAATACAACAGCATTGGTAGCCACCTTCCCTGCCCACAGTGAGTTTATGGTCTAAACAAGACATAGGTAACATTTGGTAATCCTCCCATTAGCCAGAAACTCCCTCCCCTCCATATACGCCAGACCATAACTCTCCCCACCTTCCCCACATTATTAAGGTCATATCTCTTCCAAGAGGCCTTCCCCGATTAAGTCTTCTTTTCCCCGGCTCCCTCTCCCTTCCATGTCATCTATGCACTTGGATAATAATAATAATGATATTTGTTAAGCACTTTCTATGTGCGAAGCACTGTTCTAAGCGCTGGATGGGATACAAGGGTAACAGGTTGTCCCACATGGGGCTCACAGTCTTATTCCCAATTTTCCAGATGAGGTAACTGAGGCACAGAGATGTTAAGTGACTTGCCCAAAGTCACACAGCTGACAAGTGGCGGAGCCAGGATTAGAACCCATTACCTCTGACTCCCAAGCCCCTGTTCTTTCCATTGAGCCAAGCTGCTTCTGTAAGGATCTGTAACCTTTTGGACATTTGATATTCACCTCAACCTCACAGCACTTATGTATACATCTTTCAATTATATATTATAAATTATTTATATTAATGTCTGTCTCCCCCTCTAGACTATAAGCTTTTTGTGGGGAGTGAACACGCCTGCTAACGCTATTGCATGTACACTCCCAAGTGCTTAGTACAGGGCTCTGTACATAGTAAGCGCTCAAAAAATGCCATTGATTGTTTAATAAATGTATGAGGATGTGATCATAGTGGATCCAATAAAACATGGCACAGGTGTGGAAAGACACTGAATTCAAAGAGGGAGGTCTTGCTTTGGAAAAATCTGGTACTGCTGCAAAGAAATGCTATTACTTGGCAAGTTATAATGTAAGGAGCACAAAATTCCCCCCAAAGTAGCAGCATGTACCATCAATAACATATGACAGCTGCATTCAAGGAATCTGCAGAGGACAAGAGAAATGACAACTTCAGATTTATAAATTTGGACATGATAGAAAATATATCAAATGGAAATAGTCGAGAATTGACAGGCTGCAGAGGCATTTGGGCTAGATACTGGTACTCAATTATGCTGCAACAGCTGCATAACAGGTTAAAATTTAAACGAGAATTATGTGTTCGAAGGTAATGTTCACACCATAAACAGGAAATAATTCTATTTAAACATAAGAATTAAACTATTTAGTATTGACGAGTGGGGCACGTGGATTGATGAAAATAATTGCTCTCTTACCACAGGAGGGAGGGAAAAAATGATAAAAAGATGGACGTTTAGTGAGATTTGATGTCTGTTTCCCCCTCTAAACTGTTAGCACATTGTGGGCAGGGAATGTGCCTGCTAACTCTCTTGTATTGTATTCTCCCAAGCACTTAGTACAGTGCTCTGAACATAGTAAGCACTCAATAAACACCACTGATTGACTGATTTGAACCATAGGAAGCTTATAAAATTAAGCTGAGAAAGATTACATTCCAGGACCTTTCATTTTAAGGGAAAAATTTAAATGGACCTTAATACACACTGAAGCAGCATGGCCTAGTGGAAAAAGCAGGGACCTGGGTCCCCATACCAGCTCTGCTAGGTGTCTGTTGTGTGACCATGGGTAAGACATTTCTCTGTGCCTCAGTTACCTCATCTGTAGAATGGGGAGTAAATCTTACTCACTCTTACTTGGATGTGAGTGCCACGAGGGTCACGGACTGTGACCAACCTCATTAACTTGTATCTACCCCAGCACTTAGAACAGTGCTTGGCCCAGAGTAAGTGCTTTAACATGTACCATAACAATAATTATCATATAATAATAATGATTATGGTATTTGTTAAGTGCTTACAAGCCTTGTTTTAAGCACTGGATGCAAGTAATAACAGAGAAAGTAGACAGACCTAGAGAAGCGACACATTCCTCAGTGACAGTAGGGAAAAAGGTGGCTCACGTTCATTTGTTCGGTGGCCCAATCTATTAACACTAGCAGAGACATCCTGTATGTCCGTGTCCCTACTCCTCTGTCCTTATGGAAATCAATCACACTTATTGAGCACTTACTGTGTGCAGAGCACTGTATTAAGCGCTTGGGAGAGTACAGTGCAACAATATAACAGACACGTTCCCTGCCCACAGTGAACTTACAAGTCTGATTTTGTATCGTTCCTTTCAAAGCCAGTCATTCATTCATTCAATCATATTTATTGAGCGCTTACTGTGTGCAGAGCACAGTCCCTCAGCCCAAAGCCACCTCTGCTGCTCTTCTTCTTCCAGCGCCCCTGCTCTTTCCTCCTTTTCACTCCCCTTGGTTCTAGTTTCTACACAGGCCTGGTAGCCACCCCCAAATCAAAGCATGCATCAATCCAAAGAAATTTTTTACTTCCTTTATATAATAATAATAATTGTGTATTTGTTAGGTGCTTATTATGTGTCAGGCACTCTACTAAGCGCTGGGGTAGATACGAAGTACTAATAATTATTATTACTATGGTATTTGTTAAACGATTACTATGTGCCAAGCACTGTTCTAAGTGCTGGGGTAGATACAAGGCAATCAGGTTTTCCCACGTGAGACTCACAGTCTTAATCCCCATTTTACAGATGAGGTAACTGAGGCACAGAGCAGTTAAGTAATTAGGTTGGATACAGTCCCTGTCCCACATAGGGCTCATAGTCTTAATCCCCAGTTTCCAGATGAGGGAACTGAGGCACAGAGAAGTTAAGTGACTTGTCCAAGGTCACACAGGAGACAAGCGGCAGAGCTGGGATTAGAACCCAGGTTCTTCTGACTCTCAGGCCCATGCTCTATCCACTAAGCCATGCTGCTTCACATATTATATACTGTGAGGGCATTTTTTTCATTCTTAGAAGGGAAAGAAGTCTTGGTGAAATGGCAGAGGACAAGTCCTTTTCAACTCTGGGCACCTTTCCAGGGGCTAACAGTAAGGTTTAGCAGATACAGCACGGGCCTGGGAGTCAGAAGGTCATGGGTTCTAATCCTGGTTCTGCCACTTGTCTGCTGTGTGACCTTCGGCACATCATTTCACTTCTCCGTGCCTCATTTACCTCATCTGTAAAATGAGGATGAAGACTGTGAGCAGCATATGGGACACGGTCTGTGTCCAACCTGATTAACTTGTATCGACCCCAGCACTTAGAACAGTGCTTGGCACATAGTAAGTACTTAACAAGGGCCATTATTATTACTGGAACAATCTAGCAAACCAGTGTGTGTAATCTGTATATCACTTGGATGGTAATGTTTTATAAAGCATGACCTGGGCTGTGTTCCAAAGTACAATACAAGATACTACCTACTGATTTATTTATATTGATGCCTATTTACTTGTATTGGTGTCTGTCTGCCCACCCTCTAGACTGCAAGCTCACTGTGGGTAGGGATTGTCCCTCTTTACTGCTGTATTGTACTTTCCAAGTGCTTAGTTTAATGCTCTGCACACAGTAAGCACTCAGTAAATTCAACTGAATGAATGAATGTCCAACTGATTTGGGTTGCATCCCTTACAGCAGCATGGGGAAGCAGCATGGCATAGTGGATAAAAAGCACAGGGCTGAGAGTCAGAAGGTCATGGGTTCTAATCCCAGCTCCGCCACCTGTCTGGTGTGTGGCCTTGGGCAATTCACTTCACTTCTCTGTGCCTCAGTTATCTCATATGTAAAATGGGGATTGAGACTGTGAGCCCTATGTGGGACAGGGACTGTATCCAACCCAGCACTTAGTATAGTGCCTGACACATATTAAGTGTATAACAAATACCACAATTATTATCATAATTATTATTAAACATAGGGGACACACAAACATGGATTGAAATATGCAAAGCACGAATGAAACAGAAGTTTATGTAAATTTAGATCAGAGGAAAGTTTATAAGGAAAAATGTGTCCGCAAATGGTGTAGAAATAGGTCACTTCACATTACAGTGATTACAATCATGACTTTCAAAAGACAAGAGGTTTCAGAAGGCACAGAGCAGGCTTAATTGGAAAGTACATTCAAGTATGTAAGAAATGAGACATTTAAAATTTTAAGAAAAGTGTTCACCTACAGGAGGAATATAGTCAAGAGGCTGACAGGTTAGAATCATAGATTAAGAGACAGCAAACATGAAGGTATTTTGATTAGCAGCGTGGCTCAGTGGAAAGAGCACGGGCTTGGGAGTCAGAGGACATGGGTTTGAATCCCAGCTCCACCACTTGTCAGCTGTGTGACCTTGGGCAAGCCACAACTTCTCTGTGCCTCAGTTACCTCATCTGTAAAATGGGGATTAAGACTGTGAGCCCCACGTGGGACAACCTGATCACCTTGTATCCCTCCAGCGCTTAGAACAGTGCTTTGCACATAGTAAGCGCTTAACAAATACCATCATCATCATTATTATTATTATTGGTGTCTGTCACCCCACCCTCTAGACTCAGACTTCAGAGCCTCAAGAGATGCTTCAGAAGTAAAGCTAGAAAGAATATAGATGAAGAAATATTGATCACAGTACAAACTAGTCATATCACAGGTAGTTCTATGACAATGACAAACAAGATGGGCAACTAGAAAGAGGGTTTAGCACTTTCCTTCACATGCAAAAAAATGTGTCTTTTTGAATGGAAGATCATTCCTTGAAAAAACTTCATAAACCATAAAAAAAATCACTAAAAAATTTGTGACAGCACCACAAAGGGGCCATTTTTCAAACAAATTATATAAGAAATGAAGGGAGATCATTGACTACTGCAGATATGATCTACTACATAAAACACAAGCTATGTATTCTTAGATCTAAAGTGTACATAAGTCAACGCATTGAAAACCAAATTGGGAGAGTAGAAAAAAAAACAGAAAATTTTTCAGAGACTACAGGGGAAAGTGGTGAATGAAAAAAAATCAGCTCGGATGTGAAATTATGTTACCGTACTGGGATTTAATCATAATTTAAACTAATAGTTGTGACATTTTTCAGCATACCAGAAAGTAGTGTCTAATTATAGGATAACAAGAACATGAGTTGCAAACATATGTGGGTTCCTTGTATGTAGGAAACTAGTTGAAAAGCAATTGATGTTATGTGTTTTGTGGTGAAGCAAAACAAAAAATTATGAAATATGTCAAAAATACCAAATAAAAGACCACCAATGTTAGATGGTTGATAAGAAATACTGAGGTAACAAAGTGCAGCAATTAGAACTTGTGATTTAGTTGTCAATTACTAAATTTAGTTTAGTAAATTTAGTTGTCAGTTACTATCCAAACTTTCCAGAAATTGATGTACTGAATTGCACTGTACCATCAAATTACATCTATTTTTGCTAGGTTTGCAATGTTTAAGACAAGTGGGACACAATTTGGTGGCACAGAATTGAACAAATTTTCTTTGGAATATGATTTCTTTCATGCCACATCTAATTCAATCTACCCTCAATGAAATGGATCAAATCATTTTATATGCAAAAACAAAAAATTCAGGAAAGGGTTTTGAACAGGCATTATTCAACTTCCATGCCAATCTTTTGGCAAAAGGAAAGGTCACTAATTGAGTTATACTTCAGGAAAAAGGTCAGAAGAAGTCCACAGAGTATGGAAAATGAAACCAGGGACGGAGAAGCTACTGGATAGAGACTGAAGGACAAGAAAATGAAAATAAATGACAGTATTAAATTAAACAACCATGAAAAAAGTCAGGTTAAGAGGGAAGTATCAGAAGGATAAGGGTGTTTATATGCAGGAAGTGGCACCAAAGTCAAATGAGGTTAAAAATGGAGGAGGAAATGAGCTACAGGAAAAACAGGGAAAAAAATTAAAATTACCACCAGCTGATAAAAGAATACAATGGAGACATGGACAACAAGATTTGGGAAAAACTGGAGTCAAGGAAGGTGAGGAAGTACAATGTATCCAATAACAGAGCATTGGTGGGATCATGAGATATGACAAAAACAAGGAGAAGATGGGAAAAGAACAAGATATTTTTGGATCGACTCAAAAGAGAAGACAACCTGAAACATGAAGACTAAAGTATTTAAGTTACTTGTTCATTTTAGAATATTGAATATAATTGTTTCTGTTTGTTATGAAAAGTGGGAGATGTTAAGTGTCCTTTAAGCAGGAAAATTCTGGTAAGGGACAGAAAGTGCAAAGGGAGAATAGGAAAGTGGACACCTTATACATATGAGTTTGAAGCTTATCCAGAACAAGTTATTTGCAGTTTAATAAAACTGACAAAGAAAGTTTCCATGAGCAGCATGGCCTAGTGGAAAAAGCATGGGCCCATAAGTCAGGATAGCTGGGTGACCTTGGGCAAGTCACTGAACTTTGCTGGGTCTGTTTCCTCTTCTGTAAATAAAATGGGGATTCAATACCTGTACTCCCTCCTACTTAGACCTTGAGTCCCATCTGGAACTGAGTCCTGGAGGCCTCCTCCAGGAGGCCTTCCCAGACTGAGCCCCTTCCTTCCTCTCCCCCTCGTCCCCCTCTCCATCCCCCCCATCTTACCTCCTTCCCTTCCCCACAGCACCTGTATATATGTATATATGTTTGTACATATTTATTACTCTATTTATTTTACTTGTACATATCGATTCTATTTATTTTATTTTGTTAGTATGTTTGGTTTTGTTCTCTGTCTCCCCCTTTTAGACAGTGAGCCCAATGTTGGGTAGGGACTGTCTCTATATGTTGCCAATTTGTACTTCCCAAGCGCTTGGTACAGTGCTCTGCACATAGTAAGCGCTCAATAAATACGATTGATGATGATGATGATGATCTGGAACAGGAATTGTGTTCCTTCTGATTGCAGCATATCTACCCCAACACCTAGTACAATGCTTGGCATATAGTAAGCACTTAAATACCACACTCATTATTATTAGTGGTCTTACCTTCCAGGAGATCTGATCCTGGAGAAAGAACAAAAGGAAGACCTTCACTTGTCCAAGACAACTGAGGTCTCCACAATACCCACCCCAAGATAAATCAGTCTAACGGTGAAGTTAGAACCAGTTCCCTTAACCAACACACTCAATTGCAGGAGGACCCAGATGACAGCGAGAGCATTCTATTCTTCAAGGCAGAAATTTGTTTGCTGTGTGATCTTAGGCAAGTCACTTCACTTTTTAGTTACCTTGACTGTAAAATGGGGATTGAGACTGGGAACCCCATGTGGGACAGGAACTGTGTCCAAATTTGCTTGTATCCACCCCAGTGCTTACTACAGTGCCCTACACACAATAAGCACTTAAATACCACAATTATTATTATTATAGTTCTGAGTCCAGGCTACACACTGCTTGCTGGAAGTGATTCTGAGATGGGGTCCTTTGCAGCATCTTCCTGTCCTCTCAACCAATGCAGGAGGAAGTGAAAGGTCAAAGTGTCACCCTGGATGAGGTCAGCCAAGCTCAGTTTTAATGAGCCTGTGTGGGTGACCCAGAGCTTCAGGCTAAACTAGCCCAATCACATGTTTGAGGACCTTCTGAAATTTACGTCTCCTGTCTTCTCAGCCAGATTGAGTCATTTTCCAGTTGGTGTGGACAACACCTCTGGATGGGGGGAAACTAGCCCATATTCCCAGAGCATGCCATTTAGCTCCCTCTCCACCTGGGCCTGGGGAAGTAGCCAAGACACTTAGGAAGGGGAAGAAACAAAAGCATAAGAAGGGGCCCGGGTGACAGCAAAACCACAGCGTCTCCTTACCTGTACCACAATCAGTTTTCTCTCCCTTGGCTTCCCATCAGGCCATTCTTCTCCAAAACAGAAATATATTTCAAAGGGTGGCTGCTTTTCTATCTGCCCTTTCTGGTGGGCAATGAGCTCTAGAGAGAGGGGTTGGAGAAAGAACAAGCATTGCAGAAAATTTAGTGCTTGGTTGTGAATCTTATGCCCCATAGCAGGTAAAGTTCCCACAGTGCCCAGGGAGGGGAGCCCCCTTTACTACTCGATTAATCAATAGTATATATTGAGCATTTACTGGCTGCAGGGCACTGTACTAAGCACTTGGAAGAGTACAATCCAAGAGAGTTGGTAGACACATTCCCTGCCCACAATGAGCTTACAGTCTATAGCTTAGAGCTCCATTTAATTCAGTTGAGGGTAGTAGTAGCAGCAACAAGAGCCTTTATTGAGCACCCACTTGGTGCTTGTGAAGTACAGAATAATGAAGCGATGCACTCCATACCCACCGGAATCTTACCCTTTATTCGGGAAGTAAATATAAAAATATTTACCATTACATTGGTCAAAATCGAGTGGACATATACACATGAGTGTCAAGAAAGGTAGTCCATAAGTGCCACAGTTAGTAGGCTGAAAGGATGATAAGTTCAAGATGATGGGAAATTATTCATGGGAAGCTTGTTGGAGGAAATGGGATTTGGATGTAGGAAGAGTTGTGATTTGTCTCCCTCTCTAGACTGTAAACTCATTGAGGGCAGGGAATGTGTCTCTATTGTTGTACTGTACTCTCTCAAGAACTTAGTACAGTGCTCTGCACACAGTAAGCACTCAATAAATACGACTGACTGACTAACGGAACAATGGTGGGGAGGGAGGAGTTCCAAGCTGGGACAGGAGTTTGAGTGAGGGAACAGAGGCAGGAGAGTTGAGAGCGAGGTTGAGCTAGAAGGTTGGATTGGGAGTTAGAAGGCCGAGTAGTCACACCCAAAGCCCATCATTAGCATCGACTCTTCGAATCAGCCTTGGAAACACCCACACTCCTCTGCTCCTCATGGGATGGTGGCAGTTTATTCTGGTTGGCTGCAGGTTTCACTCGTAGCTGCTGAGTTAGCACCAGGGGTAAGGTGGGCCATTTTTGGCTTCTACTTGCAACAGCTGAATAAAATGACTGAAAGTTTTATTCCAGCACTCTGGGAAACACTTCTTCAACCCCTCTGGCTGAATGAGACGACAGTTCCGGAGGTACCCTGCCCCCTCCCTGTCAGGTCACTTTTTGAGTTGTATTACTGAAACCGACTTTAAGATGAGTCCTGCCAAGAGCTCCAATAAAGGACCCCAGTACGACTTAATGCTTCTAAGGAGGAAGGGTCACCCCTCTTCTGAGCCACGGGGCACCGAGAAGGGGGCAGGAAGGCAGCACTTTCCCCAAGCCCATGGCTGGCAGGGTGAGGACCAGAACCCAGGGATCCTGTCTCCCGAAACTCAGGTCATTCCTCCATCTTAGAGCATTGAGCTTCCAGGACCCCAATCCATGCCCTGTGGGTGCTCAGTTCTGCCCACAGCCTGGTCTAGTCTGTACTCCTGCTGCTCACCTAAGTTAGAAAAAGTTCCTTGCACCTTCCACAGTTCTCATCTTTCTTCTCCAGCCTCTCCCTACACCACCAACTCCCCCAAGCCCCCTTCCAGGAATGAGTTCTCCAAAGCCCTGTTCAATCTACCCCAAGAAGCAACATGGCCCAGTGGAAAGAGCACAGGCCTGAGAGTCTGAGGATGTGGGTTCTAATCCCAGCTCTGCCACTTGTCTGCTGTGTAAACTTGGGTGAGTTGCTTCACTTCACTGTGTCTCAGTTACCTCATCTGTAAAATGGGGATTAAGCCTGTGAGCCCCAGATGGGACAGGGACTCTGTCCAACCTGATTACCTTTTCTCTACCCAAGTGTTTAAAACAATAGTAATAATAATAATGGCATTTATTAAGTGCTTACTATGTGCAAAGCACTGTTCTAAGCGCTGGGGAGGTTACAAGATGATCGGGTTGTCCCACAGGGGGCTCACAGTCTTAATCCCCATTTTACAGATGAAGTAGCAGACACAGAGAAGTTAAGTGATTTGCCCAAAGTCGCACAGCTGACAATTGGCGGAGCCGGGATTTTAACCCATGACCTCTGACTCCAAAGCCCGTGCTCTTTGCACTGAGCCACGCTGCTTCCCCTACTTGGGACACAGTAGGGGCCTAACAAATACCACCACAATGACCACTTTTCTTCAGCAACAGAGCCACAAAGGTGCTCCTGAGCAGTAGAGCAAGAACTCCAGTGGGACTCACCACTGAGGAATGTCTCCAGGCAGAAGAGCTTCACCTTCTTCTGCCTCTCAATGAGATTGGGGGCCGCCGGCGAGGGGGCACACGGTCCAGACCAGTACACCTTGCACTGGCACAGTCTGATGGCGTAGATGGCATGGCCACTGACCTCCAGGATCAACCCACGGTCCATGACGTCCAGCAGCCTGCTGGTGAACAGCTTCTGCTTCTCGTTGGTGATCTGCTCCGGGCCTGGGAACTTCACCTGCTCCAGGCTGACCGGTCCGAAGAGCTCCTCCTGATCTGGCATGGGCCCCAGATCGCCGTAAAAGAGCCGACAGCCCTGGGGGTTGCTCACCGTCTGGGTCGGCCCCATCTCCTTCCCTCGGTACTCAAACTTGATTTCCAGATCGGTCACTGTGGGGGGGAAAAGGGAAATGGTTCAGGTCAGATTTCCCCACTCCTCTCTGAATAGATGCGGGGGAAGATCACTGACCGTTGGAAAGAGCCAGGTTTGGGAGTCAGAGGACCTGGGTTCTAATCCCCAGAGGTGACTTTCCAGTCTCCTCAACTGGAAAATGGGGATTCAGTACCTGTTCTCCCTCCTACTAAGATCATGGGTGCCATGTGGGACAGGGACTGTGTCTGACCTTATTGACTTGTATCTATCCCAGTGCTCAGAACAGTGCTTGACACATAACAAGCACTTAGGTACAGAAATAATACAAATGATGATGATGATAATAATAATCATAATAATTCAAACGACAAACTGCCAGAGGTCACCTAGTCCATCCCCCTGCCTCCAAGAAGGCTTATGCTAAACCAGATAGGTCTTAGCTCCAGGAGAGAAGATATTGCCTCACACATCCAATGTCAGGTGTAGACACTAATGCCAACACCAGTGTCGCATGCAGACACTCCAGCCCAAATCTCTCGCTCTGACTGCTCCAGATACAATGTAAATCCATGTCCCTGGCTCCCTCTCTCACAGACCTGGTCTCCATTCTCCTTATACATAAACCCCAGAGAAGAGCAACAAAAATGACCAAAGGGGTGGAAAATAGGTTCTAAGAGGCAAAGTTGAATTGGGCTGATTCAGCCTGGAGAAAAGAAGACAGAGATGAGTTTTAAAGCTTGAGAAGGGCTTTTTGGGTCATGGGGACGGAGAGGAGATGCTGGCCAACTGATCTTCATGTCCACTAGCAACCAAACCAGAGGAGGCTATGGTGAAAGCAGGATAGGCTTTGGTTGGACATAAGGAAAAACTCCCCTCCCCATCCAATATGGCGATATTTAAATAAAACACCAAGAGAGATTTTGAAGTCTCTGTCTTTGGGGAGATTTTGAAGTAAGAAGTAGATACCACTACTTTTGGATGGCTTAAATATTCATCTGGGTGGAAGCAGGGGAATGGAGCACATGCTCTCTTGATGTTCTTTCCCCCCACTTCCAAATGACTGGCTCCAGAGTCTGTCCATTGACTCCTCCTGCCTGGAGGCATGGATGGCTCTCGGATCCATTGGATTATCACCCTGTCTGGAATCTGGGGGCTACAGAAAGCGAGCTACGGGGGATAAGCCAGAATGCAGCCGGTCAGTTATGCGGCAGACTGCTGGGCACGTTCCCTGGGTGGTCTTGGAAGCAAAGTCAGCGATACCTCCCTTCTGTATCTACCATGCAACCCAAGATACCCTTAGTAAGAAAAGCAAGGCTACTTTAAGTCTCATGTGGACTTCTTTCATTCGCCCTGTGCAGACATGTCACTGTATGGACTATTAAGTAGTAGTAATAGAGCTACTTTTGATTCGCTGCTGGCAGTGAGATAATACAACACTCACTCGTGCCTTCTAAGAGAGAATAGGAGGGTATGAGCAGTGCGGGGTGAGCATTGCCCAGATATCATGCATGCTATTCATCAGCAGTGCTGTTTCTCCCTCTTGTTGAAAAAGTGAGAGCTCAGACCAGGGCAGCCTACATTTCACAGGACCTTAATAGAGGGTTGAGAATAAGAGAGATGTAACCTCACCTCCAGATCCTTTGGTATTTCCCAGAGCCCTGGCCCTAGTGGACAAAGCACGGGCCTGGGGGTCAGAAGGACCTAGGTTCTAATCCCAGCTCTGCCACTTGTCTGCTGTGTTACCTTGGGCAAATTATTTCACTTCTCTGGGCCTCAGTTACCTCATCTGAAAATGGGGATTAAGACTGAGCCCCATGTTGGACAGTGTCCAACTTGATTAGCTTGCATCTACCCCAGAGTTTAGAAGAGTGCTTGACACATAGTAAGTGCCCAACACATACCATCATCATTATTAATTACTATTATTCCAAGCTCCATTGCATAAACTCCCATGACTCCTGGGAGACTGAACTTCCTGAAGAACTCACCTTGGGAAGCCCAACTCCCTGCATCTCTGAGCATTCCACAGCCAAAGAACTACAAGAAAGACCTTTCACACCACTAGATCAAATTTGGCAAAGCAAAATATCTTCTTGGTCAACCCCTCTCCTCCCTCTCTCTTTCTGTTAAGTGCTTACTATGTGTCAAGCACTGTTCTAAGCGCTAGAGTAAATAGAAGTTTATCAGGTTGGACACAGCCCTTGTTCCACATGGGGCTCACAGTCTCTCTCAAAACACCCAACCTCCCACAAACTGGAGGAACATTTTCTAGATGGTCAGACCTGTTCTGAACAGCACACTGCCAAAATGCACTCTTCTGAGTCAATCAATCGATAGCATTTATTGAACGCTTACTGTGTGCAGAACCCTGTACTAAGCACTTGAGAGAATATTACAAAGGAGTTGGTAGACATGTTCCGTGCTCACAAATAAGCTTATAGTCTAGAGGGTCTCCAGCCAGACCTCTTCTGGCACTAAGACCCAGTTTTGGGGGACCTTCTCCCACTCCTACAACCCAGAGCTTTCGTTCATTCATTCAGTCGTATTTATTGAGCATATATTGTGTACAAAGTTCTGTACTAAGCACTTGGGAGAGTGCACTATAACAGTAAACAGACACATTCCCTGCCCACAACAAGCATAGAGGAGGAAATAGTTTTGTATAGGAAGCTTGCTTGCCCCTCTCCCAAAACATTCCCCAGAGAGTTACAGTGCCCTGGTTTGGGCCAGACATTTCCCTCTGGACCCCCTCCCACCCCAACCCGCATCTCCCTGGCTCTACCACCACATAGCCTCCCTCTGAGATGCATATCTGCACCCTGGCCCCCCAGGCAGGGCAGAAGACAAGCCCAGGCCTCCCGACCTGCCACAGCAGTGAGTAACCCAGAGCTGCAGCCAACCGGAAGAGTGACATCTCCAACAAAGGCAAGCTGATGTCCTTCGAGGCCTCTCAACCCCCGAGAGCTCGCAAGGGTGCGGACAGAGCCCCACTGATCCGCCAGCCACCCAGAAGCCACGGCTTGGGCTCCAAGCCAGCCAGGTCAGGGAACCACAGGCTGGGGAACGAGGAGGACGGCCAGTGGGGAGGTCTGGAGACAACTTACTCGGGAGCGAGCTGATCCACAGCTCTGGGGAGCTGAAGAAGTCGTGCTGAAGTGGAGCCGGGGGCACCTCCATCTCTGAGGGTTCGGTTTTGGGCCACACAGCTTCGGGGCTGCAGTTCCCCACACTCGCCGGCCCCATGGGGGAGCCTAGAACACAGAGGGATGGGTGAGAGGACACAGGGCGTGAGAAGGCTACCTCATCAGCTCAACACTTGACGAACATCTGGGCCTTGCCATAGGACAGGAAATCAACTCTGCCCATGTGCCTGGGGCCTACGGAATCTAGGAGTGCCCTTCTACCCACCTGTCCTCGTCCCTCGGTGAGGGATTTCAATGGAAGTGTTGAGGAAATTACAGGGTGGGATGGAGAGAGTTTGCCACAGGCAAATGCTGATAATCTGGGAATGGGAAGAAATGGAGAATGTGAGAAGCAGTGGGGCCTAGTAGAAAGAGCATGGGCCTGGGAATCAGAAAACCTGAATCTAACCCCAGCTCCGCCACTTGCCTGCTATATGACCCTGGACAAGCCACTCGACATCTCTAGGAGAAGCAGTGTGGCTTAGTGGAAAGAGCATGGTCTTGGGAGTCAGAGATCATGGGTTCTAATCTCAACTCTGCCATCTGTCAGCTGTATGACTTTGAGCAAGTCACTTATCTTCTCTGTGCCTGTTCCCTCATCTGTAAAATGGGAATTAAGACTGTGAGCCCCACATAGGACAACCTGATTACCTTGTATCTCCCCAGTGCTTAGAACAGTGCTAGGCACATAGTAAGTGCTTAACAAATACCACCACCACCATCATCATCACCTCTGGGCCTCAGTTTCCTCATTTGTAAAATAGAGACTAAACACCTGTGCTCCCATCCCCTTCCATATTGAGCCCCATCTGATCTACTTATCGTACATCTGCCCCGAGGCTAGGACAGTGCCTGATTCATAGCAGGCACTTAATACCATAATTATTTTTATTACTATTATTAGGACAAGGTGATAAGGGTGGCTGGAGGAGAGGGGAGTTGATTGTGAAGCCAAAGTTGCTTTTGCAAAGACTTAAAATGAGCACTATTCACAGGCCAAACTAGAGCAGAGCCCAATTCTTCGGGGAGCTAGAAGGGACAGTCGGGTTAAAAAGCATCATCTCTTTAATTCTGGTTCAGGACACATTCCAACCGGCTTTCAGCTTCATTTGACCCAGCAAGAAAGCAAATAGCCATGGCAACCAGATTTCTGGCCTCACAGGCACAACACCCGTTCTGAAGCCCCACACCTCTCCAGCCAAAATCTGGCCACTTGTCAGTCAGGCTCAGAAACTGATGGTATTAATTGGGCACTGTGCACAGAGCACTGTACTAAGTGGTTGGGAGAGTACAGAGTTGGCAGGCATGTGCCCCTCCCACAACAAGCTTACGGTCTAGAACTCACTGCTCATGCATCCCTATTACAGTTGAAAAATTGAGCACCGGGGAGTTCCCTCAGGGAGATGACTACAAGGATAGGTCCTTGGTTTCATTTATTTTCATTCATTCATTCATTCATTCAATCGTATTTATTGAGCGCTTACTGTGTGTAGAGCACTGTACTAAGCACTTGGGAAGTACAAGTTGGCAACACATAGAGATGGTCCCTATCCAACAGTGGGCTCATGACACACAGTTCAAGAGACCACCCATAATGCCGAGGGGTGAACTTTTCTTACCTACTGCACTTACTGGGAACTTAAAAAAAAAAGGGCGGGGCGGGGGGGAGGAAACAGGACAATTTCTCTTGTTTTTAAAGCCAGTATGGCCTACTGGAAAGATTCCAGGCCTGGGAGTCAGAGGCCCTGGGTTTTAATTCCAGTTCTGCCACTTGTCTACTGAGAGACTTTGGCCATGTCACTTGAATAATAATAATAATGGTATTTGTTAAGCGCTTACTAAGGCACTGTACTAAACAGGGGTAGATATCAGGTAATCAGGTTGGGCACAGTCCGTCTCCCTCTTGGGGCTCACAGTCTCAATCCCCATTTTACATATGAGTTAACTAAGGCAAAGAGAAGTGAAGTGACTTGCCCAAGGTAACACAGCAGACAAGTGGCAGAGCCAGGATTAGAACCTATGAGAACAGAGAACCCATGAGGCACAGAGAATTTAACTTCTCTGGTCAGTTACCTTATCTGTAAAATGGGGATTAAATCTTACTCCCTCCTACACTGTGAGCCTTACGTGGGACAGGAACTGCATCCAATCTGATTACCTTACATCTACTCCAGTGCTTGGCACAGAGTAACTGGTTAACAAGTACAAAAAAAAGAAAAAAGAAAAAAGTTCAGTTGCCTTTTCAGAGCTGGTAAGGCCCCACATTAGATGTTAACTCTGTAGGACACTTTGCTTAGTTAGGTTTTCTTTCCAGGGCCCTCGGGTATCCACGCAACCCATGGGAGCACATGACAGTGCCACTCAGGGCTGAGAGGAAAATAGTGGGAAAAACCTGCTAAGCCGGAACCTAGATAAAAAGAGAACCATTTTGCCAGACTTATTTCAGCCATATCCATCGCCAGCACACAGACTGAAGAGGGATGTTTGGGCCCCTGAAGTCAAGGAGCAATGGATGTGAAATGCAGCACCACGGCCCTGAGATCACAGAATGTCCTTCCAGCCAATGGTCAATGACATTTCTTAAGCACTTACACTGTGTAGAGCACTGTACTAAGCACTTGAGCGAATATAACAGAGTGGGTAAACCTGTTCTCATCATCTCAGAACACAAGGCTGAGGCCAAAACACACTAGGACTATTAAAATAATCAAGAGTCCAGGATATACAGTAGCTAAAAAAATTCCTGAGACCAAGTCACAAGTAGTTGTGATAATAATAGTGGAATTTGTTAAGCGTATACTTATGTGGCAGGCACTGTATTAAGCACTGGGGTGGACACAAGCAAATCGGGTAGGACATAGTCCCTGTCCCATCTGGGGCTCACAGTCTCAATCCCCATTTCAATAATAATAATAACAACAACAATAATAATAATAATAATAATAATAATAATAATGGCATTTGTTAAGCGCTTACTATGTGCAAAGCACTGTTCTAAGCACTGGGGAGGATACAAGGTGATGAGGTTGTCCCACGTGGGGCTCACAGTCTTAATCCCCATTTTACAGATGAAGTAACTGAGGCCCAGAGAATTTAAGTGATTTGCCCAAAGTCACATAGCTGACAATTGGTGGACCCGGGATTTGAACCCATGACCTCTGACTCCCAAGCCCGTGCTCTTTCCGCTGAGCCACGCTGCTTCTCTATGAGGTAACTAACTGAGGTACAAAGAAGTGAAGTGACTTGCCCAAGTTCACATAGCAAACAAGTGGCAGGGCTGGAATTAGAACTCATGACCTTCTGATTCCCAGGCCTGTACTCTATCCACTACACCATGCTGCTTCTCTTAAAAGAAAGGGAAACTGTCCCCTCCTCCAGCCCATCCCCACTTTTGTTTTTGAAGTTCCCAGTAAATGCAGTAGTAGAAATAATAGGCAGTGAGATGGAGGCTGCGGCGTGTACAGGGTTCTGGTCCTGGGGAAGCAACATGGCCTAGTGGATAGAGCAAAGGCTAGGGAGTCAGGTCATGGGTTCTAATCCTGACTCCGCCGCTTATCAGCTGTGTGACCTCGGGCAAATCACTTCACTTCTCTGCATCTCAGTTCCCTCATCTCTAAAATAGGGATTTAGACTGTGAGCTCTATGTGGGACAGGAACTGTGCCCAACCCAAATATCTTGTACCTACCCCAGTGCTTAGAACAGTGCCTGGCACATAGTAAGAGCTTAATACCATCATTATTATTGTTCTTATTATTATTACCCCCAGTGTCACTTTCCCAGAGCCAGGGTTTGGCCGTTCCCAGCCTCCGCCCCCGTTCAAACTTTCTCCACTCACCGTTGATGTTCAGAAAGGGAAAAGTGTCCTGAATTGGGACGTGGGGCTGGGACTGCTCCAGTTCCTCATCCTCCTCATCATCCAATTCATTGTCCTTCTCGTCCCAGGGAGCTGAGCCTGTGGAACCTGCCAGGGGGGAAACAGACAGACACACCCGCAAAATGAGCCCTTCAGACCAAATTCTTTCCTCAGCAGCCAAATCATTTCCCCTCCAGTAAGTAAGTTCATCCTACAGCTCTCCAAGTACTGGCTTGTTCTTCCAATAACCCCACTCCCTGTGCCCATCCTGACTATTTTCCCCCTCAGGAGCTTTCCTTCTCCTCTAGCCCCACATCCAGGGATTCTCCCTATCCCTCTGCATTAATCAATCAATGGTATTTATTGAGCGTTCACTATGTGCAGAGCCCTGTACTAAGCACTTGGGGGAGTAGGATACAACAGAATTAGAAGAAACATTCCCTGCCCATAGCAGGCCTAAGCACTGGGATCTGTATCCTTTAAGCACCTGATAGTCACCCATAATAATAATAACAATAATGGTATTTGTTAATAATGGCATTTAATAATAATGGCATTTATTAAGCACTTACTATGTTCAAAGCTCTGTTCTAAGCACTGGGGAGGTTACAAGGTAATCAGGTTGTCCCATGTGGGGCTCACAGTCTTAATCCCCATTTTACAGATGAGGTAACTGAGGCCCAGAGAAGTAAAGTGACTTGCCCAAAGTCACACAGCTGACAAGTGGCGGAGCCGGGATTTGAACCCACGATCTCTGACTCCTAAGCCCGGGCTCTTTCCACTGAGCCATGCTGCTTCTCATTAAGTGCCTACTATGTGCCAAGCACTGTTCTAAGCGCTGAGGCAGATGCACGGTAATCAGGTTGTCCCATTTGGTCAGTCTTTAATCCCCATTTTACGGACGAGGTAACAGGCACAGAGAAGTTAAATGACTAGTCCAAAGTCACACAGCTGACAAGTGGCAGAGCCGAGATTAGAACTCATGACCTCTGACTCCCAAGCCCATGCTTGTTCAACTAAGCCAAGTATTTATTGAGCGCTTACTGCATGCAGAGCATTGTATTAAGCGCTTGGGAGAGTACAATATAACAATAAACAGACATTCCCTGCCCACAGTGGCCCCACAGTACTTTGGTACATATCCATAATTTACTTTAATGTCCATGTCCCCCTCTAAACTGTAAACATCTTGTGAGCAAGGAATGTGCTACCCACTCAGTTGTACTCTCCCAAGGGCTTCGTACAGTGCTCGGCATGCAGTTAGCACTCGGTAAATACTACGGATTGATTCTTCATCCACTCAGAATGCCTTCACACTCCCTCAAATAGCTCCCAATTCTTGCTCCTTTCCTCTCAGAATGGCCCTTTTAAATATCAAAAGTGTCATTTGAGGATCAGGCCGATAGACCATCCAGCTTGAGTCCAACGGGAGCAAGCAGTTGCTCAGGGGAACCATATGATGGCTTTTAAATTCACTCATTCAATTGTATTTATTGAGCCCTTACTGTGTGCAGAGCACTGTATTCAACACTTGGAAGAGTAAAAATACTGATTGTCGGTCTCCCCCTCTAGACTGAAAGCTCGTTTTGGGCAGGGAATGTGGCTGTTGATTGTTATACCGTACTCTCCCAAGTGCAGTATGCAGTAAGCGCTCAATAACTACAAATGAATGAATGAATAAGGGAGGCATTCTCATGGCTAGGGAGATGGGGCCCACTAGACAGCCCAAACTTTCTCTCTAGGATATATGTAATTGTCTTTCCTACTCGAAGAGGATGCCAGTGATGGTGAGAGTCCCTCATGGTGCCTGTAGAGCTGGAAAGGCCAATGCAGGACCCACAGTATACACCCATAAAAGTCACGTTATCACGTGAGCCCCAGGGGGAGACGGACTGTGTCCGACCTGAGTATTTTGGTTCTACTCCAGTGCTCAGTATAGTGCCTTGTGACACCAAGGCTGTTTTTGCTTTTGCCTCTTTTAACCCCATCACAAAGCAGAGTGGCTTAATGGAAAGAGCACGGGCTTGGGAGTCAGAGGTCATGGGTTCTAATCCCTGCTCTGCCACTTGTCAGCTGTGTGACCTTGGGCATGTCACAACTTCTCTGTACCTCAGTTACCTCATCTGTAAAATGGGGATGAAGACTGTGAGCCCCACGTGGGGCAACCTGATAACCTTGTATCTACCCCAGCACTTAGAACAGTGTATGGCACATAGTAAGAGCTTAAATACCAACATCATCATTATTATTATTATTATTTACCCAAACTCCTCTGGAACCAGATGACATTATCAGCATCAGACAAGAGCTAAGGGGACAATACCCCCAAGTTCCCAGCTCCTCTAAACTGTAAGCTTATTACGGGCAGGGAATGTATTCTGTTATATTCATGCATTCAATCATACTTATTGAGTGTTTACTGTGTGCGGAGCACTGTACTAAGCGCTTGGGAAGTACAACTTGGCAACATATAGAGACGGTCCCTACCCAACAGTGGGCTCACAGTCTAGAAGGGGGAGACAGAGAACAAAACAAAACATATTAACAAAATAAAATAAATAGAATAAATATGTACAAATAAAATAGAGTAATAAAAACGTACAAACATATATACATATATACAGGTGCTGTGGGGAGGGGAAGGAGGTAAGGGGGGGGGAGCATATTGCACTCTCCCAAGTGCTTAGTACAGTGCTCTGTACAGTTAATGCTCAATAATACAATAGATTCCCTACTAAGACGCCCCACTGTCCGTGTGTGAGCTTAGCATTCCAAAAATATCTTTCTCCCTGACCTTGAACAGCTTTGAATAGAGAAAGGGGCTGCTCATTGGAGGTCCCATTTCCAAACTCCGGGCATTAGAAGTAGCATGGCCTCTTGGAAATACCACAGGCCTGGGAGTCAGGGGACTCAAGCTCTAAACCCAGCTCCATCATTCATCTGCTGTGTGACCTTGGGTAAGTCACTTCACTTACCAGTATTTCAGTTTCCTTGGCTGTAAAATGGGGATTCATTATACCACTTTTCAATCAATCAATCAATCGTATTTATTGAGCGCTTACTATGTGCAGAGCACTGTAGTAAGCGCTTGGGAAGTACAGATTGGCAACACATAGAGACAGTCCCTACCCAACAGTGGGCTCACAGTCTAAAAGGGGGAGACAGAGAACAGAACCAAACATACCAACAAAATAAAATAAATAGGATAGAAATGTACAAGTAACAAGAGCCCTGAGTAGGGCAGGGACTGTGGCCAATCTGATTTTCTTGTCTTTATCCCAGCGCTTAGTACAGTGCCTGGCACACAATAAGCTCGCTATGGGCAGGGAACATGTCCACCAATTCTGTTCTCTCAAGCGCTTAGTACAGTGCTCTGCACATAGTAAGTACTCAATAAGGACGACTGATTGATTGATAAAACAAATACCACAATTATTATTACTGCTATTTCTGGGGTTTCTGAGGTACTCCCCCAAGGAGCCCCCCTCTAGCAAGAAGTAGAAGGAATTTTAAGGATGCTGAGTCTTCCTTAAGGCTGAGAGGCCTATGGCCTAAGTGCCTCTAAGAAGAGCCCTGGGCCGCCCCTCCTCCAGCCCCTACAAGGCCTTACCTGGGTTGATGATGGCCCCCTGGGGTTGGGGGATGTCACAGACTTCATAGATCTTCACGGGGTTCATGGGCACCTCCTTGGTACCATCATACATCAGATTGAACTCCCGGCTCTTGTTGAGGGCACACCGGAGCTGTGCCTTCCACTTGGCTGGGTCTGGGTCATCCACGCCCTCCTGGTATTTCCCCGTCTCCACGGCCCAGGCCTGAAGGGACAAAAGGCAGCCCAACCGATGGTCAGTGGGACCCAGCAAACTGCATTCCCCTCCCCTCCTGTCCATCCACATTGTGGCAAACAGGCTTGCGGAGAAAGTGGGCGAGGCTCAAAAATTAGGCTTCAGGCAAAGGATGCAGTTAGTAAAAGTGTGAAATATCAACATGGCCTAGAGTGAAAACCACATTGGAGAAGGAGGAAGCTCTCTTCTAACTTATGGCTCCGTGTGTATCTTTCCATTTAAACACGACCTTGTTTGGGGATTGGGAGAGAATTTTGATAGATTCAATGTATGAAGGTATCACCATTCAAAATGCTAAAGCTGATCCCAACTCTGGGGGAGGGGAAGAAAGAGGAGCAAGGAGAGAATGAGGGAAAGTCTGGGGACTTGAAAGGGTGGCAGATTCAAGCTCCTGCTTCCTTGCTGCAGCCTCTCCTCCTAAAGATAATAATGGTGATATTTGGTAAGCGCTATGTGCCAAGCACTGTACTAAGTACTAGGGTAGGGAAAGATAATCAGATCAAACAACATGCCTGTCCCACAGAGCTCCTAGTCTAAATGGGAGGGAGAACAGGTATCAAATCCCCATTTTACAGATGAAGAAACTGAGGACCACAGAAATGTCTTGTCCAGGATCACACAGGTGGTAAACGGTGGATCCGTGATTATTCATTCATTCAACCGTGTTTATTGAACACTTACTATGTAAGTGTACTAAGCGCTTGGGAGAGTATTAACAACAGACACATTCCTGCCCAAAATGAGCTCACAGTCTAGACGGGGAGACAGACATTAATATCAATAAATTACAGATTAGCACCAAGGTCCTCTGATGCCCAGGTTCATCGTCTTGAAAAACCATAGTCCTTATCTCCCTTTCCCTCAAAAAACCTCCAATGGCTGCCCAACCACTATCACATCTAACAAACCCCTCATCATCTACTTTAAGGCTCTCAATCAGCTCCCTCCTTCCTTCCTTACCTCACGGATCTACTACAACCCATCCAAGCATTCCGCTCCTCTAATGCTAACCTACACTCTGAACCTCAATCTCCTCCATCCCATAGCCAACCCTTTGCCCCTGTCTTCCTCTGGGCCTGGAACTCCCTCCCCCTTTCAAACTCCCCCTTCCCAGCCCCACAGCACTTAACAATAATAATAATTATGGTATTTGTTAAGCGCTTACTATGTGCAAACCACTGTACTAAGCACTGGGGAGGTTACAAGGTGATCAGGTTGTCCCACGGGGAGCTCAGTCTTAATCCCCATTTTACAGATGAGGTCACTGAGGCACAGAGAAGTTAAGTGACTTGCCCAAAGTCACACAGCTGACAGTTGGAGCCGGGATTTGAACCCATGACCTCTGACTCCAAAGCCCATGCTCTTTCCACTGAGCCACGCTGCTTCTCTCACTTATGTGTATATCTGTAATTTTATTTATTTGTATTAATGTCTGTCTCCCCTCCTATAGACTGTGAGCTCATAGTAGGCAAGGAATGTCACTGTTAATTGTTGTATTGTACTTTCCCAAGACCTTAGTACAGTGCTCTGCGCACAGCAAGTGCTTAATAAATATGACTAAATCAATGAATTGAATGAATACTCAGTCTACCACTCTCCCCCTACAAAAAAAGAAGAAAATCTCCTAAGAGGACTTCCCTCACCAAATTTTCATTTCCCCATCCATCCTCCCTTCTGTGCTGCCTATGCTGTTGGCCATGAACCCCATAAGCACTTTTATACCCCAGCACCACAGCACTTACGTTCATACCTTTATAATCTATTTTCCCTAGTTGTAATTTATTTTAATGTCCATAACCCCGTGTAGACTGTAAGCTCCTTGTGAGCAGGAACCACGTCTACTGACTCTACTATATTGTACTCTCCCAAGCACTTACTACAGTGCTTGGCACACAATAAGTGCTCAATAATAATGATGCTATTTGTTAAGCGCTTACAATGTGTCGAGCACTGTCCTAAGCTCCGGGGAAGATACAAGCTAATCAGATTCATTTATTCACTCATTCAATCATATTTATTTAGTGCTTACTGTGTACAGAGCACTGTAGTGAGGACTTGGGCGAGTACAAGTCCCTGCTCCACATGGGGCTCACAGTATCAATCCCCAGATGAGGTAACAGGCACAGAGAAGTTAAGTGACTTGCCCAAGGTCACACAGTAGACAAGTGGCAGAGCTGGGATTAGAACCCAGGTCCTCCTGATTCTCACTAAGCTCCATCAATTAGGCCATGCTGATCTCCATGGGAGTCTGCTTCCACAAACCAGCACATTATTTAACATGGCACAGTCACCCCCGGCTCCAAACGACTTTGTTCATCACTCTCTTGCCCCCCAAGAGTGCCTCACCCTGTGAACTTTCCCCTGTAAAGACTCAGCCTGCTACTGACACTTTGCAATTGGAGCTCTGGACCTCCAGCCCTCTACCACTCTCTCCTTCAGTCTCCCCAACAACTGAGTCTGCCCCCCAATTCATTCATTCGTTCCATCGCATTTACTGAGTGCTTACTGTGTGCAGGGCACTGTACTAAGCACTTGGAGAGTATCCACACCTCCACCAGGTGACACAGTGGTGATGAGGAAGGTGGACACCAGGTGGACACCCCACGACCAACCCACGACCCCAGTATCCCCAGCCCACAACCCCACTCCAGGTTCCAACTTCTCCATTTGGAATAAGGAAGAAATCTTCACTGTCCAAAAAACAACTGTGTGATAGTCCAGGAGGGGGTGAGGATGAGCCAGGCGTCCTAGCATATAAAAATGAATCCTAGACCCAATCACTATTTTGGAAATGTCCAATTCTAATCTACAAAGTTAGATTTGCACTCCTGGCCCTCCAAAGTCTTCTGGACATCCTGGTGACCACCCCATTACTCACTGCCACCACACCTAGCACAGATGCAGGAGGTCTGTCCTGCTCCTACAATTCTCCATAAAAGGAGTGGCCACAACACATCTCTTTCTGTCTGTCTCTGTCTGCATGGTGTAGTGGATAAAGCATGGGCCTGGGAGTCAGAAGGTCATGGGTACTAATCCCTGCTCTGCCACTTGTCTGCTGCGTGGCCTCTGGCCAGTCACTTCACTTCTCTGTGCCTCAGTTACCTCATCTGTAAAACAGGAATTAGGACTGTGAGTCCCTTGCAGGACAGTGACTGTGTCCAACATGATTTGCTTGTATCCACCCCAGAACTTAGTACAATGTCTGGCACATAGTAAGCACTTAGATACCACAATTATTATCATCTCTCTCATTCATTTATTCAATCATATTTATTGAGCTCACTCTCTCTCTCATTCACCATGGTTCCAACCAGCATTCCAATGAAATCCCTGCCCCAGCCTGAACCTGGGAAGTCAAAGCTACAGCAGTGAACAAGCTGCGAAGGGGCAGGGCCTCTCAGCAGTCACCGTAACTCAGAGGTCAATCTGCATGTCATTTTTCATGCGGTTCTTCATACACATCTCACTTCACATCTCCCCGATGGGAAATTCCTCCCTGGCCCGAGTCCCCAGCTCCACATCCCATCTGATGTCCGGCTGAGGGAGGCCTCATGATCGGCCATGGACCATTCTCTCGAGTGCCTGGCCCCTCCCTCCAGGGGGGCTTGGTGGTGAGGGGAAAAAGGAGGGGGAGGCAGAGATGAGCCGGCTTTTAGAAGACCTCACAAACTGCCCTCGACCCACACCTACAGAGCTGTGGAGTGGAGATAACCAACCCTGGTCGGTGGGCTCAGGAAATCATCAGAATTACACCCCAACTTTAAGGGTTTATTCTATGCTTCAGAGAAGTCTTACCCTTCGAGGCAGGGAGAAGACAGCTCCAAGCCTGCCTCCTCCAATTAGCCCCACCCATTCCACTCTCCACCTGCCACCTCATTTCTGGCCCACGCCTCCCACTCAGCGCATTCCTGTACACCTGTGGATTATTTGCCATCTGCCTTCTTATCTCCGCCCTGAGTAGGAGAGCTGATCCCGAGCAGGGAGGAAAGATTAGGCCCTGTAACCTGACTGAACACCACTGGAGCCTCAGGACCTGACAGCCAGTGCAGTCTTCCCCATGTCCCACCCTCTGGGGTGAGGAAGTGCAGTTGCAGCCCACCCAGAAATGGCCGCAGCGTGAGGATGGCTGTGATTGGCCAACAAGGGACGGTCGGGGTGATGAAAAACCCAAACTCCTTCCCTTTATCAGCCTCGAGCTGCTGCTCTTAGGGCTGTTGCTTTGGGCAAACTTATCCTATCTCTTTCTTCTTTGTGCACAGTTGTAGGTCTCCCCGGTCCTGGTTCCCTCTGGCTGGGGACCTGGTTTGAGTTATCACAGAGAGACAGCGTGGCCTAATGGATAGAGCACAGGCCTGGGAGTCAGGAGGACCTGATTTCCTATCCAATTTCTGCCACTTCTCTGCTGGGTGACCTTGGGCAAGCCATTTCACTTCTCTGGGCCTCAGTTACCTCACCTTTAAAATGGGGAGTAAGACTGTGAGCTTTTTATGGGGCAGGGACTATATCCAACCTGATTTGTTTGTATCCACCCCAGTGCTTAGTACAGTCTAGTAAGCTCTTAAATACCACAATTATTATCCTCATACCTCTCCAACACTTAGGGCAGTGTTATAGCCACATTATGTGAATTAGTGCATCCTGCAGGTGCTCAATCAGCACTAGTTGCTGACTCTTTGGTCATGGGGGAAGGGGAATCAAACACAGCATGCACTCACTATGTGCCAAGCACTGGGGGAGAGAAAAGATGATCAGCTCAGGAATCATGATCTAAGAGGAAGGGCTATCAGATATTTTATCTCCATTTTACAGATGAGGCAACAGGCCCAGAAAAGTGAAGTGCGTGGCCCAAAGACTCACAGCATGCAAGTGGAAGAGCCAGGGTTTGAACCCAGGTTTCCTGATGCCCAAACCCAATCTCTTTCACTTGCCCAAGCTGACCTGGATGTATACAGAGGAACAGTCACAAATCCCATGAAAGGAGTTCAGTTTACCCAGAAATTGAGGGTGATTTCTCCCCTTTCCAAAACACTGCTTGGGCCTTTTTCAAAAGGACTTTGGAACTGAGAGTCAGGAGATCTGGACTCTAATCCCAGCTATACAATCGATCATATTTGAGTATTTACTGTGTAGAACCCTGCACTAAGCATATGGGAGACTATGACAGAGTTGGTAGGAATGTACCTTGCCCACCAGAGGCTTACAGTCAGGAGGGGGAGACAGATATTAAAATAAATTATGGATATGTATGCAAGTGCTGTGGGGCTGGGGTGAATAAAGTGTACACATCCAAGTACATAAAAGGGAGAGGGAGTAGGGGAAATGAGGGCAAAGTCGAAGAAGGCCTCTTGGAGGAGGTGTGATTTTAATAAGGCTTTGACAGGATATTGAGAAAGTCACTTTACCTCTCTAGGGAATATCATCATCTCCTCTAGTCTGAAAGTAACTTATGGGCAGGGAATGTGTCTACCTACTCTTTTGTATCATCCTCTCCAATCAATCAATCAATCGTATTTATTAAAAGCTTACTGTGTGCAGAGCACTGTACTAAGCGCTTGGGAAGTACAAGTTGGCAACATATAGAGACGGTCCCTACCCAACAGTGGGCTCACAGTCTAGAAGGGGGAGACAGAGAACAAAACAAAACATATTAACAAAATAAAATACAATACATATGTACAAGTAAAATAGAGTAATAAATATGTACAAACATATATACAGGTGCTGTGGGGAAGGGAAGGAGGTAAGGCTGGGGGGATGGAGAGGGGGAGGAGGGGGAGAGGAAGGAGGGGGCTCAGTCTGGGAAGGCCTCCTCGAGGAGATGAGCTCTCAGTAGGGCCTTGAAGGGAGGAAGAGAGTTAGCTTGGCAGATGGGCAGAGGGAGGGCATTCCAGGCCAGGGGGGATGATGTGGGCCGGGGGTCGACGGCGGGACAGGCGAGAACGAGGCATGGTGAGGAGATTAGCGGCAGAGGAGCGGAGGGTGCGGGCTGGGCTGTAGAAGGAGAGAAGGGAGGTGAGGTAGGAGGGGACGAGGTGATGGAGAGCCTTGAAGCCGAGGGTGAGGAGTTTCTGCCTGATGCGTAGGTTGACTGGTAGCCACTGGAGATCTTTGAGGAGGTAACATGTCCAGAGCATTTCTGGACAAAGACAATCCGGGCAGCAGCGTGAAGTATGGATTGAAGTGGGGAGAGACAAGAGGATGGGAGATCAGAGAGGAGGCTGATACAGTAGTCCAGAAGGGATAGGATGAAAGCTTGAACAAGCAGGGTAGCGGTTTGGATGGAGGGGAAGGGGTGGATCTTGGCAATGTTGCGGAGCTGAGACCGGCTGGTTTTGGTGACGGCTTGGATGTGAGGGGTGAACGAGAGAGCAGAGTCGAGGGTGACACAATGTTATTGACTGAGCACTTACTGTGTGCAGAGCACTGTACTAAGCACTTGGGAGAGTATATTACAACAGAGTTGGCAGACACATTCCCTGCCCAAAGTGAGCTTACAGTCTAGAGGGGGGACTGCTTAGTACAATGCTCCGAACACAGGTAGCATTCAATAAGTACCACTGATTAATTGCTCGCCCTACTCACAACTTGACAGCCCCGTGTGGGAACAGGGGCTGAGGCAGTTAGTGCTTAGCACATGGGCAATAAATACCCCAACTAATAGTAACGGATACATCATTTTTGACAGGAGACACACACAACCCAATGGCAAAAAAGTCACACCTGCCAGTGATGGACAGCAAAGCTCAACAAATGCCTGTAGAGACCCAGAAGGGAATTACTGGCCTTGTGTAAACTGGACCCAAAGGCACAAAGCAGGGAGGTTTCAAGTTCAGGTTTTTGCTTGTTTTAGATTATAAGTTTTGTTTGTTTTGGACTATAAATTGCAAGTTTTGTTTATTTTAGCAGCATGGTGTAGCGGATACAGCATGGGCCTGGGAGTCAGAAGGATCTTGGTTCTAACCCTGGCTCCGCCACGTGTCTGCTGTGTGACCTCAGGCAAACCATGTAACTTCTCCGTGCCTCAGTTACCTCATCTGTAAAATGGAGATTAAGATTGTGAGCCCCATGTGGGACAGGACTGTGTCCAATCTGAGTTGCTTGTATCTACACCAGGGTTTAGAACAGTGCTTGGCACGTAGTAACTGCTTAACAAATATCACAATGAGAAGCAGCATGGTATAGTGGATCGAGCACAGGCCTGGGAGTCAGAAGGTCATGGGTTCTAATCCCAGTTCCACCACTTGTCTGCTGAGAGACCTTGGGCAAGTCACTTCACTTCTCGGTGCCTCAGTTACCTCATCTGTAAAATGGGGATTGAGACTGTGAGCCTCACACGGGACACGGACTGTGTCCGACCCAATTTGCTTGTATCCACCTCACTGTGTAGAATGGTGCCTGGTACATAGTAAGCACTTAAATATCACAATTATTATTACTATTAAGTTCTTTGTAGGAATGGATTTTATTTACCACCGGTACAAGTTTTCCCAAGCACTCAGTACAATGCCCTGCCCATGGTAAGTGCTCAATCAATAGCATCAATTGACCGTTTTTACCTTGAAGATGGTGTTCTCCTCCTCGTGCTGTGGGCTGTGCCGTGTGGCGTGTTTCCAGGGGATCTGGAAGCGCTTTGATTCCCTGTGCAGCCAGATGAGGCCAGGATACATCCCACTGTCCACCTGGGCCACCAGCCAGGGCTTCAGCCGGACTCTACGTGGGTGGAGAGCCATGACCTTTCAACGGGAAGGGACGGGAGAGGGAGGGGGAGAAACACAAACAGGAGAATTAGTATATGATCACCCCAGATCTACCTGATCCCTGCCCTTCCCCACCAGAGGGAGGTCTGCATTTCACCGGGATTCAAACAACAGAAACCAAATACGGGAATAAACTGAGCCCTGGAAAGACGGGGAGGGAGAGAAGGGGGGTGGTGGGAAATGGTTAAAAGATTCCTTTAAGCCTCATGCTAATGTCACTTAGGCTTCGTGCTGGAGGCAAATCAGACTTCTCCAGTGAGAGGAATCATATTTCAGCTTCTATTTAAATCCTGCCATCAAAAATAAAAAGCATTCTCCTGGTCCAGGGATGATGTCACCCAGTTGAAACTGAGTAGGACCAGTGCAGCATGTGGGCTTGGCAATGGGAAACGTGACCAATAATTTTATTATAAAACGGTGAGGGGCAAATAAAGATTATGGCCAACAGAACAGGGAAGTTTACCTGGCCCTTAGCAAGAACTAAAAGAGACTAGGATAGTTTTTTTGGAAGTGAGATGCGGGTTTGTGGAAATAAGGTGGGATATGTGGACCAAGCTTCTCACTTACACCGAGCAGCGTTGGCGAACGTGGCCTGGCCCAGGAACCAGCAGGTAGCCCCTGCCCCAAATTCCGCTTCTGCCGCTCCTGGCCTCCCTTGAGCTCTGTGCCAACAGATGAGAGAACTCAGCAACTCTAGAACGACCCTGGCTCCGCTGGGGAAACTTTGGTCCACCCCTGAGAGAACCCATTTCTCCCTCGTCCTGCGCCCTGAATAGGGGCCACGGGTGGGCGGGGTGCAGGACGAGGGAGAAACTTCACTCCTCTGCCCGGATCATTTTTAATAATAGTAATAATAATAATGGCATTTGTTAAGCACTTACTATGTGCGAAGCACTGTTTTAAGCACTGGGGTAGATACAAGGTAATCAGACTGTCCGAAGTGAGGCTCACAGTCTTCATCCCCATTTTACTGATGAGGGAACTGAGGCCCAGAGAAGTGAAGTGACTTGCCCAAAGTCACACAGCAGACACGTGGGGGAGTCAGGATTAGAACCCAGACTTCTGACTCCCAAGCCCAGGCTCTTTCCACTGAGCCATGTTGCTACAAAACACTTTTAGGCCATGTTTCCCCACTCCTCAAGAAACTCCAGTGGTTGCCCATCACCTCCACATCAAACAGAAACTCCTCACCATTGGCTTTAAAACATTCAATCACCTTATCCCCTTACCGCACCTCGCTACTCTCCTACTATAACCCAGCCCGCAAGCTTCGCTCCTGTAATGCCAACCTTCTCACTGTACTTCAATCTCATCTATACCGTCGCAGACCTTTCGCCCACGTTCTGGAACACCCTCCCTCCTCATATCTGACAGACAATTACCTTCCCCCACCTTAAATCCTCCTCCCTTCTCCTCCCAGAGGTCTTCCTCATCTAAACCCTCCTTTCCTCTTCTCCCACTCCCTTCTGCATCACCCTGACTTGTTCTCTTATTCATCCTTCTTCCCAGCCCCATAGCGTTAATTTTATTTATTTATATTAATGTCTGTCTCTCCCTCTGGACTTTAAACTCATCGTGGGCAGGGAATGTGCCCGTTTGTGATACTGTACTCTCGCAAGCACTTAGTATAGTGCTCTGCACACAGTAAGCACTCAATACAAATGACTGACTGCCACAGAGTAAAATTCTAGATCCACGTGGAAATGTGAGGAATCAGACACTTGGCTGTGTTCAGCTCTAGGCCCGCAATCAAGACCACGAGCAATACCGGCCCCTCAGCATCTCAAACACAAAGCAACTAGGAAAACAGCTTGGCCTAGTGGATAGAGCACGGGCCTGGGAGTCAGAAGGAACTGGGTACCAGTACCAGCTCCACTGCTTGTCTGCTGTACAACTTTGGGCAACCTTCACTTTTCTATGCCTCAGTCACTTCACCTATAAAATGGGGATTAAGACTGTGAGCCCCACAGGGGCAAGAACTGTGGCCAACCTGATAAGCTTGTATTTACTCCAGAACTTAGAACAGGGCCTGGCACATTGTTAGAGCTTAATATAAAAAAAAAATTAAAACCTCTCCCCTCCATATGATCTACAAAGTTACCCATCACTCCTGGAGGGATTAATTGATCCATCATATTTGAGCGCTTACTGTGTGCAGAGCACTGCACTAAGCGTTTGGGAGAGTACAATGTAACAAAACTGGAATACATGCTCCCTGCCCACAACAGGCTTACAGTCTGGAGGGAGAGACAGATTAATATAAATAAGGGAAAAAGAAACAAGCCCACACCATTATCAAATCAATCAATGGTATTTATTGAGTGCTTACTGTGTGCAGAGTACTATATTAAGCCCTTCCCAGAGGACAATTATCCCAGCCAGGTAATAATGGTATTTGTTAAGCGCTTATTATGTGCAAAGCACTGTTAGGGAATCTTGCTGATAGCACAAAGTCTGCAATTGATTTCTCCAAAAAATGCACTGGCATGGCAGGTTGGGCCAGCACCACCAGAGTCAACAACAAAAAGCAAAGGTGAGAACAGGTTGGGAGCCAGGAGTGACAATAGCCTGCACTGGAGAAGAGCTATTTTGGGGCGGAGAAATGGTAACTTGCCTCGTGTCCCCCTGCTTGTGCCACTTCAGACTCTCTGCCCTGATCACAGCAAGGCAAGCTCAGACCAGACAATCAGAGCAGCTCGAGGAAGGGGTGAAGGAGGAGGAAAGAGGAGGAGGTGGTGGTATCACACACCCAGAAAGATCCCCAGCTGAATCATGATGAGAAACTCAACCAGGGAGTGAGTCTCCATTTTCCCACTTGGAGGAACTCAGAGGCAGGAAGGGCAAGGAAAGAGAGAGGCCCAGCCAACTTCCCAAAACAGTTAAGGAACTTGGAGCCTCCGGGTGAATTGGCGTTTACATCATCATCATAGCCTCCTTGGGGAGCATTTAAGATGAAAGAAATCCCCTCACACTCTCCTCAGGTTTCCGACTTGCCTGTGGAGGCTGAGGAGAAACAGCTACATGCTCTTCCCTGTCCTATCCGCCTGCCTGCCCTCCATCAAAGGTGAGCATTAGGCCCTCCATGCACAATGCTGATAGAGCATGCTCCTCAAACCTGAGGCCCAAGCAGCCTTGGTCCAAGTAGAGAGAGATTCCAGACACAACTGGATCAATCCTCAAGTAAACCATCTGACCCAGTTACTGGGAGACCGAGTGACCATCCTGAGGCCAAACTCTAGACTTCAGAGACGGTGCATTGACAGCCAAAATATCCTTTGCATTTCTCATCCCTTCCCCTGGGGGGCTTTTGATTAGTGGAGGAAGCTGAAAATTGCTCTTGCAGAAGAGCTGATTCTCCAGCCCCCACAGCCGTTGAGAACAAATATCCCACAAACTTTGAAACACTTTGTCCCATGCGCTGCTGTAATAATAATAATAGCATTTAACCACGGTAGAAGTTGCGTGGCTTAGTAGAAAGAGCACGGGCTTGGGAGTCAGAGGACATGGATTCTGAACCCGGCTCCGCCACTTGTCTGCTGTGTGAATTTGGGCAAGTCACTTCACTCCTCTGTGCCTCAGTTACCTCATCTGTAAAATGGGGATTAAGATTTTGGGCCCCACATGAGATGACCTGATTACTTTGTATCAAGTGTTTAGAACAGTGCTTTGCACATAGTAAGCACTTAAACAAATACGATCATCATCAATCACTGTGCTAATTGCTGGGGTAGATACAATAGAAGCGACTTGGATACTGTCACATCCCACACAGGCCTCCCTGACTGCTTTCTCAGCTCAGGTCTTCCTGGCCTGCCGGACAGAGTGGACATGTTCAAACTACTTCCTGCTTTATCTGCCGCTTTCCTCTCTGCTATTTACAAGAAGTATCATGGCTAGGTGAATACAGCATAAGCCTGGGAGTCAGAAGGACCTGGGTTCTAATCCCAGCTCTGCCAAATGTCTGCTGTGTGACCTTGGGCAAGTCATTTAACTTCTCTGGGCTTCAGTTACCTCACCAGTAAAATGGGGTTTAAGACTATGAGCCCCATGTAGGACAGGGGCAGTGTCCAACCTAATTAACTTGTATCTACCTCAGCTCGACCTAAATTAGCATATTTTGGACACATAATCAGGAGGACTAATTCTCTGGAGAAGACATTAATGCTAGGAAAAGTCCAGGGAAAACGTGGAAGAGGCAGACGAGCAGCTAAATGGATAGAGACCATAACAACGATAACAGAAGAACCAACAGAAGGGTTGCGGATTATGGCAGAAGACAGGACGGTCTGGAGAAAGTATATCCATGGAGTTTCTATGAATCGGAAACGACTCGACGGCACTTAATAAAAATAATAATAACCTCAGGGCTTAGAACAGTGCTTGGTACATAGTAAGCGCTGAAAAACTAGCATCATTATTTTTAGTAGTACAAGTAATTTGTCGTTTGCAACCCCCATTAGCCTGCAAGCTCCTTAAGGGCAAAGAACTGATGCCTTCTTTCAGTTGCCTTCCCCTGAGCCCTTAGGGCAGTGCTTAGCAGTCAGTAGGTAGTCACTAACTATCCTTGATTGATTTTAATCTCCAGAGTGGTCCTGGGGCAACACCCAACCAGTACCCATGGCCAGCCCGGCAATGATCTTTGAGAACAGCTAACCCAAAATGGGTAGGAAATCAGAATCAGTTGCCAAACCTTGTAATAGGGAAATTGGAGTTTAACCTGGCCACAGGAAATGGGGGGGGGGGGGGGGGGGGGGCGGGGGAGAGAAACTGGACAGACTGTGAGCCCTGTGAGGGTCAGGGACTGTGTCTGACCTGATTATCTTGCATCTTTTCCAGTGCTAAAGACAATCCTCTAGACTGTAAACTTGTATGTGGGTGGGGAACGTATCTGCTAATTCTGTTATGTTGTCCTCTCCCAAGAGCTTAGTACAGTGCTCTGTGCATAGTAAGCACTCAATCAATACCACTGATTGATAATAGTGTTTGACACACAATAAGCACTTAAATACCACAATTATTATTATTAACTAGAGGCAGGAGAGAGCAGCACAGTGCACTCTGGGGAGAGTACAACGAGCTACCCACAAAATCAGTGATTACAATCTAGAGCCCACCTCCTACCAAGAGGAAGATGCCACACACTCAGCCATGACGGACCCCGTCTCCTGTTGCCATAGTATAGAACCCTGTTGGGACAACTGCCAACCCCGGGTACAGTAAGTATCTCCCTACCACCAGATCAAAGCTCCTGCGAGTGGGAGGACTTTCTGTTTCTGCCTGTCAGTCTCCAGGAATCTGGGAAGGGGAGATTTCCCAATGATCTGCAGCTCTGGGAGCCCAGAACCCAGGAAAGAAAGTTTTCCTGAGAGAAGCAGCCCAAGGGCATAGACCCTGGGGCAAGTCCCGTCAAGCCAAAAGGCTGGAACTGCCTTCTTCCCCGACCCTTGTTATTATTTCTTCCCCTTGGGACATTCAGTCCTTTCAAGACCACAACAGCAACCTCAGGAGAGTGCCTAAGAAACTGGCAACTTTCGGGGGGCTTTTGGGTCTGTAAGGCAAGAGTACCCACAGAAAGATACCAGACAAAAGATTACTTCCTGGAATCTAATTCTCTATTCATTGCTCAACCCAGGCCAGTTTGGCACCAAAGACCCCCCCTGCTGCTCTCCACTGTACCGGAGGTCCCTCCCAAGTACCAGATATCACCTGTAAAATGGGATTAGGACTGTGAGCCCCAAGTGGGAAAACCCGATTACCTTGTATCGACCCCAGTGCTTAGAACAGTGCTTGGCACATGGTAAGCGCTTAACCAATACCATCATTATTAGATACCCACACGACACCAAGGGCACTTCCCACCTCCTCCAACTCTGTTGGACACCCAGTCCCTCCCAAGATGGCAGGACTGGCACTCCCATCCCATCCCGATCAGAATCTCTTCCCTCACCTTCCCTGGGTTGGGCTAGACCAGGCCCCACCCACCCTCCTCACCCTTAACTTCTAACAGGCAGGATCCCCACTGACAAGCTGGAGAACTGCTGCCCGGGGAATTCAGGCACCAGGGTGGCTGGCGTTTTGTTTTGATTTTTCAGTCCTGAATTATCAGATTATCGCCCCAATTCCCCAGATCCACAGCCCAAAACAGGATGGTAAAAGGAGCATGGCAGTGCTGGCTGTGGAAAAGAGTGAAGTGGTGGTGGGGGGAAATGTTTCTCCTAACTCTGTTACATAGTACTCTCCCAAGTGCTTAGACGCAGCGTAGCTTAGTGGAAAGAGCACGGGCTTGGGAGTCAGAGGACGTGGGCTCTAATCCCGCCTCCACCATATGTCTGCTTTGTGACCTTGGGCAAGCCGCTTCACTTCTCTGTGCCTCAGTTCCCTCATCTGCAAAATGGGGATTAAGACTGAGCCCTACGTGGGACAACCTGATTACCTTGTATCTATTTGTTGCCAAATTGTACTTTCCAAGAGCTTAGTACAGTGCTCTGCACAAAGGAAGCGCTCAATAAATACGAATGAATGAATGCTTAGAGCAGTGCCTGGCACACAGTAAGCGCTTAACAAATACCATCATCATTATTATCATTACTATTTTTACAGTGCTGTGGATGCAGTAATTCCTCAAAAAATTCTATTGATTGATTTATTTTAGAGTTGGAGTTTTAACAGCCAAGCAGACCCTGCCTCCCCACCCAGGTGCTGTGTAATGGGCAGGAGGTCCCAGGTCCTGGTACCCGCGTGGCTCAGTGGAAAGACCCCGGGGTTGGGAGTCAGAGGACGTGGGTTCTAATCCCAGCACCGCCACTTGTCAGTTGAGTGACTTTGGACAAGTCACTGAACTTCTCTGTGCCTCAGTGACCTCATCTGTAAAATGGGGATTACGACTGTGAGCCCCCACGTGGGACAACCTAATTACCTTGCATCTACCCCAGCGCTCAGACCAGCGCTTTGCACATAGTAAGCGCTTAAATGCCATCATTATCGGAAAGGGCGTGGCTTAGTGGCAAGAGCACGGGTTTGGGAGTCAGAGGTTGTGGGTTCTAATCCTGCCACTTATCAGCTGTGTGACTTTGGGCAAATCGCTTAACTTCTCTGTGCCTCAGTGACCTCGTCTGTAAAATGGGGATGAAGACTGTGGGCCCCACGTGGGACAATCTGATAACCTTGTATCTACCCCAGCGCTTAGAACAGTGCTTGGCCCTTCTAGACTGTGAGCCCGTTGTTGTGTAGGGACCGTTTCTACCTGTTGCCGACTTGTACTCCCCAAGCTTAGTACAGTGCTCTGCACGCAGTAAACGCTCAATAAGTACGATTGAATGGATGAACAAAAACCATAATTGTTATTATTATTATTACCCTCCTCCCTCTCCCCGACCCCGCAGGCTGGGAGGGCCTAGCCCTGCCGGCCCGGCCCTTCCCTCCCAAGCGGTTAATTTGGCTTTGGGGGCTTGCCAGCTCGTCCCAGGCTGCGCCCTCCAAACGTGAGCCGAGAAGCGGCCCACCGATGGCCACCTGCCGAGGCCCCCCGGGAGCCCGCCGCGCCCGGAGCTGGCAGCCCGGCTCCCTGGACTACCCTGGCTAGGAGAGGGGAAGCCCAGGTGAGCGCCCCAACCTCCACCGCGGCCCCGGGGATAAACCTCCACTCCGCAGGCCGCTCCCGGGCTCCGACTCACCCTCCTCCTCCTCCTCCTCCGCCGCCGCCGCCCGGAGAAATTCCCGCAATGGCTCCGCTGCCCCTCCCGCACTAGCCCTTACCTGCCCGGCCCAGGTGCTCGGCGCTGACGTCACAGCCACCGCCCCAGAGCACCCCCCTCCGCCCCCGGGACTCTCTGATTGGCTGCGCTGCCGCCCCGATGGAGGCCCGCCCTCCGCTCATCTCGCTCTGATTGGCTGCGCCGCCTTCCCTTAGCCACGCCCCCCACACCTTCCGCGCCCGCCCTCCGCTCAACCCTCTCTGATTGGGTGCACTGCCTTCCCTTAGCCACGCCCCCCACACCTTCCACGCCCGCCCACCCCTCAGTCCGCTCTGATTGGCTGCGCCTCCGCCCCTTAACCATGCCCCCCCACACTCTCCATGCCCGCCCTCCGCTCAGCCCGCTCTGATTGGCTGCGCCGCCGCCCTTAGCCACGCCCCTCACACCTTCCTCTCCCGCCCTCCGCTCAGCCCACTCTGATTGGCAACTTGTTGCCAACTTGTACTTCCCAAGCGTTTAGTACAGTGCTCTGCACAGAATAAGCGTTCAGTAAATACGATTGAATCAATTGGCTGCGTCACCCGGAATCCGATACTCTGAGTTCGGCAGCTACCTGCTCACCCTGCCCCAACCACCATTCATTCATTCAATCGTATTTATTGAGCGCTTTCTGTGTGCAGAGCACTGTACTAAGCGCTTGGGAAGTACAAATTGGAAACATAGGGACGGTCCCTACCCAACAATAGTCTCACAATCTAGAAGGGGTAGACAGACAAAAAAAACCAAAACACCACCACCCCCACCCCGAGGGCAAGTCTGGCGACCAGACTAAGAGCCTGGCCCGGCCTCTTCAGCCGCTGAGCGGCTGGTGGTGGTCTGGGCACTGTGAAGGGTCTCTCAGGCCAACATCTGGGTCACTTGCCTGGCAACTCGTCTCCACCTCACCTGTACCCCCTCAAGGGGATTGGGGAAAATTTAGGAAATAATAATCATTATTATGGTATTTGTTAAGCGCCTACTATGTGCAAAGTACTAGGCCCTGGGATGGATACAAGCTAATCGGGTTGGACACAGACCCTGTCCCACGTGGGGCTCACAGTCTCAATCCCCATTTTACAGATGAGGTAATTGAGGCCCAGGGAATGAGCCCATTGTTGGGTAGGAACCGTCTCTATATGTTGCCGATTTGTATTTCCCAAGGGCTTAGTACAGTGCTCTGCACACAGTAACTGCTCAATAAATACGATTGAATGAATGAATGAAGTGACTTGCCCAAGATCACAGAACATACAAGTGGCAGAGCTGGAATTAGAACCCATGACCTTCCTACTCCCAGGCCCTTGCTTTATCCATTATGCCATGTAGGCATGGATGGAGAACTGTGCTTTGGGAGTTGCTCTCTGCTCCCTTTGGCCCAGGGATAAAAGAAAACCGTGACTGGGTGTATGGTCACGCTGCTTTCCCCTGCCCTGGGCTGCTTTGGCAGAGATAGGCAAGAGCCACCTCAACAATGTGAATATCATAGTGGGTTGTTGCGGCAAAGGCCATCTGGGAAATGAGGATTCAGGAGGCTCGATTCTCCTTGCAAGACTCCCCGGGTGAAGTGGGGCTGAAGGGAGGGGGCGCAGCCTGGGGCATGAAGAGCCCGTGTTTCCTAGAAGGATTGATCTCAAAGGCTTCTTCTCACCTCAACTTCCAGGAGTAATCAGGAAACCCACTGGCAGGAAAGAGACAAAAACCATCTGCCTGTTCTGCTACCAAGGTTAGGACTGGCCAGAGGACAGGAGTATCAATGCCTGGGGGCTTTGAACAATTTCTGGGGTGGGGAGGGTGGGGTCTTTGCAGCCCAGAAATTCATTCATTCATTCAATCGTATTTATTGAGCACTTACTGTGTGCAGAGCACTGTACTAAGCGCTTGGGAAGTACAAGTTGGCAACATATAGAGACAGTTCCTACCCAACACGGGCTCACAGTCTAGAAGGGGGAGACAGACAACACAACAAAACATGTGGACAGGTGTAAAGTCATCAGAAATCCCTCTGTGGGGTGTCTCTGTCCCTCCTTGATGGGGAGAAGTGGGAGTGTCTCCAAACCCCAGGGCTTTTTAATGGATGTACTTGGCTATTTACTCTTTAAGCACTTTGATACTCACCCCAGCCCCACAGTACTTCCGTAAATGTTCTTATACTCTACTATTTCCCCCGTCCCTTATCTATGTTAATGTCTGCCTCCCCCTAGAAACCCTCCTTGTGGGCAGGGTTTGTTTCTACCAAGTCAGTTGTATTGTACTTTCCCAAAAACTTAGTACAGTGCTCTGCACACAGTAAGCACTCAATAAATATGATTGCTTGATTGATTGATTAGATGGAGGAGTTTCTTGGCACCCATCCAGCTCCATTCCAATCCCCTCATTTGGAATAAAAGCTCCCAGATTGGCCCACTATGTCAGGAGGGCAGGGAGAGGGTCTCTATCCGTCTAGCACATTGTGGGATCGATCGATGTCATTTATTGAGCACTTCCTGTGTGCCGAGCACTGTGTTAAGTGCTTGAAAGAGCATAGTACAATAGAGTTGGTATACATGATCCCTGCCCACCACAGTCTTACAATCCAGAGGATTATGGAAAGAGAGAAAGGAAGTGATTTGACAAGAGGAATGGGGGAGGCATCCCAGTTTGGGGGAATGCCATGAGCAATGACCAGGAGAATCTTGGGAAGAGAATGCTAAGCAGGTTTGCTTAGCTCGAAGGATGTCTTGGAGCAAGGGCAAAATGAGAGGTTGTCACCTGTCGCCCAGATGAGTAATCAGGAGAGAGAGAGAGAGAGAGAGAGAGAGAGAGAGAGAGAGAGAGAGAGAGAGAGAGAGAGAGAGAGAGAGAGAGAGAGAGAGAGAGAGAGAGAGAGAGAGAGAGAGAGAGAGAGAGAGAGAGAGAGAGAGAGAGACTGGGGACAAAAAGCCTGAGTTTTATATACAATTTTCCACGAGGCAATCTGAATTATTTAATTGTTTAGGTGCAATGGATTGAACTTCCCTTTCAGGAGGGATGTAATCAATGAGTAATATTAGAGCTTCCCTAACCGGAGGAACACAAGTATACATTACTTGTGTGTGGCAGAACCCCCAGGTCCCACCCAGGCCGAATTCCCTTACAGTTTGTTTGCATTCATAGGCACTTCCCGCTCGGGAGGAATCCACTTGAGTTGCACACCCATGGGGGAAGCCCCTAGCTCCCACCCACGAGTATTTTCCTTTTGGGAGGAATCCATTCATTTTTTCCATACCCATAGTGGAGTACCTGGCTTCCAGCCCCACAAGTGTCCAGCGGGAGGGGACATTCCCCCATCCCACGGCTCCTCACTTGGTGCAGACAGAGCAGGCTTCTCACGCTCCGGATAGAGGGGCCCTGCAGCCATCTGCTGCAAGTCCCGATCCTCTGCCCAGAGGGCCAGAAGCTGCAGGTGCTTCTAGGCCATTCCAGCTTCCGGCCTCAGTTTATCCAATCTCTGCCCTCCCCACTCCTCCATACCTAATTTGATTGGCACGGGGGTGAGGGACACCTTCTATATTCATCGTCATCATCATCAATCGTATTTATTGAGCGCTTACTGTGTGCAGAGCACTGTACTAAGCGCTTGGGAAGTACAAGTTGGCAACATATAGAAACAGTCCCTACCCACTCTCCCGGCTTGGGCTGTCAATCTAGCAGTTTTGATTGTGGTGGCGGTATCTCACCCTCACTTCCGAGTTCCACCTGCTGGCTCAGGCGGCCACGAGATAGCATGTGACCTTGAGGTGGCTGGTGCCCAGGGTCACCTTGGGACAGAGGTGTGGGCAAGTTAGATGGGGGGAGCAGGACAGTGTATAGAGGGCTTCAAGCCTAAATCACTTCAGGAGCTTTTGGCTTGATGAGAGCAGCCAATGGAAGCCGCTCTAGGAGAGACTGTAACCGTGAAAAGGCCAACACACGTCGGATAAGGTGGTGCCCATATCAGGTGCCCGAGCGTTACCCAGGGGCTTGCCGGGCCAGTCTCCTCCTTAAATATGGCCCGTGGCCACCCTCTTCTGTCAGTGCAGGATGAGGGCCTGACCCGCTCCCGGCTTTTTATTGCTGGTGAGCTCAGCGGCCAGACATCTCCCTGCATCCCGCCTAAGGGAAGGCTCCTGAGACCCAGCAAACATGGAGGCTGGAAGGTAGACAGGACCTTGATGGGCTGGGGAGAAGTGTTGGGAAATGGAACATGGGGGAAGAAAAAAGTGGAGTGGGTTTATTCTCAGCCTTCGTGACTCTGGGGTTCACTGTGGGCTACTGTGGGCTTCTTTTGCATCGGGAAAGATTAATGTTGGACGTGAGAAAAAACTTTCTATCCCACAGCAATGGAGGTTTTGACGTTTTTCCTGAAGATCTTTTAGGAAAGGAGAGATGATCAGGCCCGAGCTGGGGCCCGGGGGTGACCCTGCTTGGAGAAAGAGAGGGGTGGGCAAGATAGCCTTGGCTGGGCCCTGCCAGGTCCTAGATATTTTCCTTTTTTTGTTGCTGTCTCTTAATGGTATTTGTTAGGTACATACTATGTGCCAGGCACTTTCCTAAGCACTGAGGTAGTTACAAAGTTCAGGTCCCATTCGGGGCTCACAATCTTAATCCCCATTTTACAGATGAGGTAACTGAGGCACAGTGAAATGACTTGCCCAAGATCAAACAGCAGACAAGCGTCAGAGTAAGGATTAGAACCCACATCCTTCTGACTCCCAGGCCTGTGTGCCATTGATTCGGCCACACTGCTCCTTCTTACCTCCTTTTCTCCACAGGTGAGGCACGGTTGACTCACCTGTCAGTCTGAGTTTCAGCAGCCAAGGACATTTGCTGCACCAGGTCACTGATTCATCAAGGTAGGAAATCCCCTCCCCCCTCCCTCCAACCTCCTCTGTCCAAAAACTTCTCCCACTCCTGGGAGGGGACAGGGGAGTGGGAGCACGGAAAGAGATGATTCCTCATTCCAACCAACTGGGCTTTAATTCCTCCAATGCCAAGCGGGTTGTCACTGTGGCTCCCAGCCCACACTGACTGCAGATGCCTTGGGGTCCTGGGGCTCTAGTGCTCTTGTTTATGTCTCACCACACCCTTCCCTGTTGGCAAGTGCCAGCTTGATGTGGGTCTGTGACTGGTGCGACAAGAAGGCGAAGCGATAACCCCTGGGGCTTCCCTCGTTCCTCCCGGCTCAAACGCTCCTTCCCAAAACTCCCATTCCTTAGTATCCCAGAGTTTTACTCAATCATCACAGGATCACAGAGACTTTCAGCTGAGCAAGCAGCAGGATTTTCCATTTCTAAGTAAAAACATCAGACAAGGGTTCCCCCAAGAAATATGGGTCCTGACATGAATCATTCCCCATATTAATGTCTGTCTCCCCCTCTAGACTGTAAGCCTGTTGTGAGCTGGGAACTTTCCTGCCAACTCTGTTGTATTGTACACTCCCAAGTGCTTAGTACAGTGCTCTGCACCCAGTAATAATGATTTCATTCATTCAATCGTATTTATTGAGCACTTACTGTGTGCAGAGTACTGTACTAAGCACTTGGGAAGTACAAGTTGGCAACATACAGAGATGGTCCCTACCCAACAATGGGCTCACAGACTAGAAGATGGTATTTGTTAAGCGCTTACCTTGTGCCGGGCACTGTTCTAAACACTGGGGTAAATGCAAGATAATTGGGTTGGATGCAATCCCTGTCCCACATAGGGATCACAGTCTTAATCCCCATTTTACAGAGGAGAGAACCAAGGTTCAGAGAAGTGAAGTGATTTGCCCAAGGTCACACAGCAGACAAGTGGAGGAGGCAGGATTAGAACCCATGACCTTTAGACTCCCAGACCCGTGCTCTATCTACTAGGCAATACTGCTTCTCTAAGCACTCAACTATTGATTGATTCAGAATATTCTCGCCCCACTTCCCTTCTTCAATACTCTAAAAAATTCACCCCCTCAACAAAGACTTTTGTTTTATTATTCATGCTTCCTGTGTATTATTAATGATGGGAATTTGTATCTGATCTGCCTCCCTCAAGATGCCTTGTACCTCCCCACAACATCCAGAATAGAGTGACTGATGGATTCACTGTAACCTGTAACCCAAATGAAGGGATTCAGATTCCCCAAATCACAGTGGGCAAATTCACCACAAGAGGCAGGTCCCGAGTCTGCACCACAAAGAAACGCCACTGGCGTTTATTCCTATTGCTTGGAGATGAGGAATCTTGCCCCTGCTTCCATTCCACATTCAGTGCGATGATCTGAGGAGGTCTCTTACTTGGTCCACATACACAAAACCCAGCGAGGAATTTCAGAAGCCCAGAAGGGAGTTCTTGCTGCAGGGTAGACTCAGCATGAATCCACCTCACTCAAACTGCATGGGAGATAGCATGGCCTAGTGGATAAAGCACAGGCCTGAGAGTCAGAGGACCTAGGTTCTAATCCCAGCTCTGCCATTTGCCTGTTGGGTGACCTTGGGCAAGCCACTTCACTTCTCGGTGTCTCAGTTTCCTCGACTGCAAAATAGGGATTCAATACCTGTTCTCCCTTCTATTTAGGCTGTGAGCCCCATCATCATTCAAGGCATTTATGCCTTGTGTGCAGAGCACTGCTTAGTACAATACTACTCCTCCAGCTCCTCCTCCTCCCCCCCATTCCCCCCGTCCTACCTCCTTCCTCTCCCCACAACACTTGCATATATTTGGACAGATTTATTACTCTATTTTACTTGTACATATTTACTGTTCTATTTATTTTGTTAATGATGTGCATATAGCTATAATTCTATTTGTTCTGACAATTTTGACACCTGTCTACATGTTTTGTTTTATTTGTCTCCCCTTTCTAGACCGTGAGCCCATTGTTGGGTAGGGACCGTCTCTATATGTTGCTGACTTGTACTTCCCAAGTGCTTAGTAATAATAATAATAATAATAATAATAATGACAGTATTTATTAAGCGCTTACTATGTGCAAAGCACTGTTCTAAGCTCTGGGGAGGTTAACAAGGTGATCAGGTTGTTCCGTGGTTGGCTCACAGTCTTCATCCCCATTTTACAGATGAGATAACTGAGGCCCAGAGAAGTTAAGTGACTTGCCCAAAGTCACACAGCTAAGTGGTGGAGCCGGGATTTGAACCCATGACCTCTGACTCCAAAGCCCGGGCTCTTTCCACTGAGCCACTAGTACAGTCTCTGCACACAGTAAGCGCTCAATAAATATAATTGAATGAATGAATACAACAGAGTCAGTGGACACATTCCCAGCCCACAACAATCTTACAATCTAGAGAACCCCCAGTGTGGGACAGAGACTGTTTCCTACCTGATTAAAATGTATCTACTGCAGTGCTAAGAACAAACTGTACTTGATACAGAGAAAGTGCTTAACAAATACCATTAAAAAAGGAAATAAAAAACTGTCCATATTCCTGGGCCTGAGTCTATGAGCAATACTTGGGATCAGGGCCTTTATGCTGTTGTTAGTGCCTGTTGAATAATCACTAGTCTGAGGCTTGATGGAGCTGTAAATGTCTTCCCAGGAATGAGATAGGTGGTATTAATGAGGCCCTTTAAGAACCTCAGCTTTGGAAAACAGATCAATCCTCCCCCGCTCCTTTTTTTTTCCTCACTCCCTCCTTCAATTTTATTCTATTCTCTCTGTCACCACTCAGTAGCCCTATGGTTAGGTTCTTCCTAGGAAAGGAGACTACCGAGATTACTAAACCGAAAGCGGGTTTTTCCAAAACATCATTTTGGGCACATCTCCCCACTCCTCAAAAATCTCCAGGAGTTTCCCATTCCTCTCCACCCCAAGCAGAAACTCATGTCTCTTAATTCTACTGTACCCTCCCAAGAGCTTAGTACAGTGCTCTTGAAAGAGTTGGGACTCAGTAGACACTATTCATGGAGAGAAAAGAGTACTCCAAGTCTTTGTTTAGCAAGTCAACTTGCTTGGGTAAGCAGGGTTTGAAAGATGCGAAGACAATCAACTGAATTTATTAAGCACCTAATGTCCAATTATCCAGATAATTGGGGCTAATATATAAAAGATAGCCCAACTACCTAGCTATTTGAAGCCGTAGATGCTCCTGAAATATCTGGATAATTAAGGGCTAAGTGTGTTGTAGGGGTTTGAATTTGCTAATTTGCTGCTTCTCCTGGATTACTTTGAGGAGAAGCACCTTGGTCTAGTGGAAAGAGCACAGGCCCGAGAGTCAGAGAACCTGGGTTCTAATCCTGGAGCCAACACTTGTCGAATGTGTGACCTTGGGCAAGTCATTTAACTTATCTGTGCCTCTGTTATTTCAGCTGTAGAAGGGGGATGAAGACTGTGAGCACCATGTGGGACATGGACTGTGTCCCATGTGATTACCTTGCATCAATCAATAATATTTATCTATCTACCCCAGTGTCTGGCACATAGTGAACACTTAACGAATGCCATTAAAAAAAATTGCTAGCCTGCATCTGGAAACTGGGTTCAGAGATCTCTGTTCCAGATTACAAAAGAAGAGGGCAGAGATCCTTCTCTCTTGGATCAAGCCATTTGGTCTAATGGGAGAGGCAAGATAGAGTCATTGGAACAGGTAGAAATAAAGATATACATGGGGTAGAGAATAGGAGGAAGTAAAAACAGTTGTAAGAGCTCCCAAATAAATGGCTGAGGTCAGGAGGAGGTTAATCTAGGAAGGCTTCCTGGAGGGACTATACCAAAGATTGCCTTCCAAAACTTCATTTCAACGGATTCCTAGAGATGTGGCTCAAGGTTGGTTTCCCTAGACGTCCTCAGATCCTTGTGTACAGGGAACATGACTATCAACTTTATTGTATTGGCCCCTCCCAGGCCTTTAGTACAGTATTTATTGTGTGCTCACTGTATGCAGAGCACTGTACTAAGCACTTAGGAGAGTACAATATAACAGAATTGGTAGACATGTTCCCTGCCCACAGTGAGCTTGCAGCCCAGAGGGGAAGAGAGACATTAATCTAAATAAATGAATTACAGGTATGTACTTAAGAGCTGTGGGCCTTAGAGAGGGTTGAATAAAAATTGTGCAAAACCAAGTGCTTGGATGACCCAGCATACCCTTGCTTGATAGGGAACTCCATCCTCCACATGCCAGAAGCTGGAAATGGCCATACAGATTTAGAAGAAACAGGGAAAGGAGAACTGAGTAGATCCCCAGAGAAGTAGTGTGGCTCAGTGGAAAGAGCACAGGCTTTGGAGTCAGAGGTCATGGGTTCAAATCTCTACTCCGCCAATTGTCAGCTGTGTGACTTTGGGCAAGTCACTTAACTTCTCTGGGCCTCAGTGACCTCATCTGGAAAATGGGAATTAAGGCTGTGAGCCCCCCGTGAGACAACCTGATCACCCTGTAACCTCCCCAGCACTTAGAACAGTGCTTTGCACATAGTAAGTGCTTAATAAATGCCATTATTATTATTATTATTATTATTATTATTATTATTATTATTATTATCCCAAAGCACCCCTAGTCCCTCTGGACTCTCGCAGCCTCATCTTTTCCCACCCCTGATTCCCCTTTCCTTGGGAGACTTTAGCCACTTAAGCTGCTATTTGCCTAGCCCAGAATTTGGAAACAGGAAGACCTTTGCATTACAGTGGCACTTGTCTGATGCTGGGTTCCCAGGCATCAAAAAGTCCCTTCTCGGGGGCAGTGACAGCATCAAAAGCGAGGCAGGAGGTGGCGTGAGGGACACTGCCTGCAGTGTGGGTTTAGCTGTTTCCTAAACATCCCAAGAAGAGCTGCCAGACAGTTGCTGGATAAACAGAAATGAAAGTAGAGGGCCTGCCTGGAAGCTGTCTGGTATTAAGCAAACAATTAAAGCATGTGTGAGAGTGTGTGTGTGTGCACACTGGCACATACACTGAAGACTGCCTTGCGGGTGTGAGGAAGTTGACCAAGGACCCGGAGTGAATCCCTGTTCTCCCAGCTGAGCTGAGAAAGTTCTGGAAGTGGAGTGGCTGGGCCAGAGAGGAAGGGGCAGAGCTGAGTCGCTGCCTTGCATATAAAGAAACAGCATGGCTCAGTGGAAAGAGCACGGGCATTGGAGTCAGATGTCATGGGTTCAAATCCCGGCTCTGCCAATTGTCAGCTGTTTGACTTTGGGCAAGTCACTTAACTTCTCTGTGCCTCAGTTACCTCATCTGTAAAATGGGGATTAAGATTGTGAGTCCCATGTGGGGCAACCTGATCACCTTGTATCCCCCCAGCGCTTAGAACAGTGCTTTGCACATAGTAAGCGCTTAACAAATACCATCATCATTATTATTATTATTGCACCAGTGTCAGAAGACTTCAAGAGTTTCAGCCTTCAGTTCCTACTCTGTAGAATACTCTGACAAGTACCGGCTCGCCTTCCCGCCTGCTGGGTTAACTGTCTGAGTTACTCAGGTCTCGACTAGACCTGGAACAGTCTCCACAACCCAGATTCCATTGCCAAGGCAGGAAGCTAGTATCGATTCAGCGTCACAGCACTGCTCTGCGGTTCTCTCTGGAGTGAGGCTAGAGGAACCAGGTCTCCTTTGGCCCTGGGGAAAGGAGAGTGTGGGAACTGGTGGAGAGAGAGAAGAAGAAGCCGGGGCGGAAAGGAGAAAATGGATGAGAGGAAGGAAGCAGAGCTCAGAGAGGAAACAAGTCAGGGAGGAAACAAAGATCAGAAAGAGGAAATGAAGACTGAACGGAGGAAGTGGAAATGAATGGAAATGAATCTCTGAGAAGTCCTGGGAAACCCAAGGTGAGGCCAGTGAGGAAGTTTTGACCCAAGCTCTGCAATCTGACTCCTCCCTTGGTTCCTGCTGCAGAGAGCTTGAGGAGCCCAGCTACGGTTCCCAGCTTGGAGCCCGGGAAAGGCTGAGCCTGGGTGGGCTGGGCCGCTGGTAACAGATGGAACGTGCTCCTACTTGCCGATGGGAGGGAAGGAGGAGGAGAGTTGAGCTGGGACTGAAGGAAGAGTCACCCACTTGGCATCTGCACTCTTGGGAGTTTTGCCTTTGCCGACTGGGCCGGGGCAAGGCCTAGGGGACCTCCCGCCAAGGAGAGGCATGCCCCTCAAACATCTCAGCCTAACCTCTAACAGCCTCCAAGTGTACGCCAGGCTGACACCAGGTGCTTCCGCCTTTCCCCTCCCTAACTCCCACTCAGGGCCTCCTAGAAGTTAGGAGTGGGTCGCCTTACATACCCAGTTACTCATGCGCCCTAAGGCATCATACGAAAGCAGTAGGGCCTAGTGGAAAGAGCCTGAGAATCAGAGGATCTGGGTTCTAATTTGCTAGGTGGATTCTAATATTGCCTACTGTGTGACCTTTACCAATCACTTCACTTTTCTTTGCCTCAGTTGCCTCAACTGTAAAATAGAGATTTAATACCCGTTCTTCCTATTTAGACTGTGAGCCTCAGGTAAGGCAGGGTCTCCATCTGGTCTGCATATAGTATATAATAATAATAATAATAATAATAATAATGGTACTTGTAAAGCGCTTACTATGGGCCAAGCACTGTTCTAAGCACTGGTGTAGTTACAAGTTAATCAGGTTGGACACAGGTTGTCTCATATTGGGCTCACAGTCTTAATCCCCATTTTACAGATGAGGTAACTGAGGTCCAGAGAAGTTAAGTGACTTACCCAAGGTCACATAATAAACAGCGTGGCTCAGTGGAAAGAACACGGGCTTGGGACTCAGAGGTCATGGGTTCAAATTCCGGCTCCACCGCTTGTCAGCTGTTTGACTTTGGGCAAGTCACTTAACTTCTCTGTGCCTCAGTTACCTCATCTGTAAAATGGGGATTAAGATTGTGAGCCCCACATGGAACAACCTGATCACCTTGTATCTTCCCCAGCACATAGAACAGTGCTTTGCATGTAGTAAGCGCTTAATAAATACCAAAATTATTATTATCATTATGTGACAGAGCCAGGATTAGAAGCCAGGTCCTTCTGACTCCCAGTCCTGAGCTCTATCCACTAAACCACACTGCCTCTCTCTCCCTTGTCACCTCACACTGCTCATGTCTTCCCCACCCCCTCCAACTCCTCCCACCCCGGTATCTACCCCAGGGCTTAGTACAATGCTTGCCACATAGTAAGTGCTTAACAATACCACAGTTATTATCATATCCACTTTCCTTCTTCCTTCTATCTGTAATTATTTTAGTGTCTATGTCCCCCACTAGATTGTAAGCTCCTTGAGGGCAGAGATCATGTCTGCTAACTATTGTATTCTTCCATGTGCTTGGTACAGTGCTCTGACCTCAGTAGGTGCTCAATAAATACCACTGTTTGATTGAATGATTCCCTATTTCCAAAATGGGGGAACAGCCCAGGGGGACTGGCCCAAGCACAAACAGCAAGTCACCCTCAAGAGTGCCACCAGAATAAAGTCATCAGGTGATCCGCATTAGAGAAGGTGAGCCTGAATTTGTGGTTGGCATTCCTCCACCTGTAATGTGGCCAGTGGGACCACTGAAAGTCCAGCTTTGGGCCGGGAAGGTGCAGAGGTGGTGGCAACAGAGAGGCCCCTGGCAAGGGGCCAGCAGCTCAGACCAGGTAAGGGAGAAGCTGCAGACCTTGAGCCACATAATAATAATAATAATAATAATGGCATTTGTTAAGTGATTACTATGTGTAAAGCACTGTTCTAAGTGCTGGGGAGGTTACAAAGTGATGTTGTCCTACAGGGGGCTCACAGTCTTAATCCCCATTTTACAGATGAGGTAACTGAGGCACGGAGAAGTTAAGTGACTTGCCCAAAGTCACACAGCTGACAATTGGCGGAGCTGGGATTTGAACCCCTGACCTCTGACTCCAAAGCCCATGCTCTTTCCACTGAGCCATGCTGGCCGCTGCTTTTGACATCTCCTCTGCCATAGGCGCCACCCCCAGGAGCAGCCGATGCATGGCTCAGTCAGAAATGAGCTAGATGCCAAAGCAAAGGCAGCAGTTATTGTATGGTGAGGAGTGCAGCTTCACCATATCTTTCCCAGACTAGTCACTGCTCTGAGCTCCTGGCTGTGTCAATTGCTCACAGCCATACTCCCTGTCATTGCCACCACCACCATTGAGGATAATGGTAGAAGGGATAGTGGTTTTGAGGCATCTACTGGATGGAATGCACCATTAAAATAATAATAATAATAATACTAATGGCATTTATTAAGCACTTACTATGTGCAAAGCACTGCTCTAAGCACTGGGGAGGTTACAAGGTGATCAGGTTGTCCCATGGAGGGCTCACAGTCTTCATCCCCATTTTACAGATGAGGTAACTGAGGCACAGAGAAGTTAAGTGACTTGCCCAAAGTCACACAGCTGACAATTGGCGGAGCCAGGGTTTGAACCCATGACCTCTGACTCCAAAGCCCATGCTCTTTCCACTGAGTCACGCTGCTTCTCTAATGTCACCTAGGTGAGTATGAAATGCTTGAGTCCTGGTATGTGCCCACTTGAGTAGCATGGCTCAGTGGAAAGAGCACAGACACTAGAGTCAGAGGACATGGGTTTTAATTCTGGCTCTGCCACTTGCCTGCTGCATGACTGTGGGCTAATCACTTAACTTCTTTGATGCTTCAGTTTCCTCATCCATAAAATGGGGATTCAATACCTAGTCTTCCTTTTACTTAGACCAGGTGCCCCATGTGGGACAGGGACCATGTCTGACCTGATTAACTTGTATCTACTCCAGTGCTTAGAAAAGTGCTTGACACATAATAACCACTTAATGAATACCATCGTTATTCTTATTGTGAAAGAGGAGGGAGACTGTAGGCTCTAAGTGGTCAGGGCATGTGTCTGTTTGTTGTTATATGGTAATCAATCAATCAATCAATCATATTTATTAAGCGCTTACTGTGTGCAGAGCACTGTACTAAGCACTTGGGAAGTACAAGTTGGCAACATAAAGAGACAGTCCCTACCCAACAGTGGGCTCACAGTCTAAAAAGGGGGAGACAGAGAACAAAACCAAAACATACTAACAAAATAAAATAAATAGAATAGATATGTACAAGTAAAATAAATAAATAGAGTAATAAATATGTACAAACATATATACATATATACAGGTGCTGTGGGGAAGGGAAGGAGGTAAGATGGAGTGATGGAGAGGGGGACTAGGGGGAGAGGAAGGAAGGGGCTCAGTCTGGGAAGGCCTCCTGGAGGAGGTGAGCTCTCAGTAAGGCCTTGAAGGGAGGAAGAGAGCTAGCTTGGCAGATGGGCAGAGGGAGGGCATTCCAGGCCCGGGGGATGACGTGGGCCGGGGGTCGATGGCGGGACAGGCGAGAAAGAGGTATGGTGAGGAGATTAGCGGCAGAGGAGCGGAGGGTGCGGGGTGGGCTGTAGACGGAGAGAAGGGAGGTGAGGTAGGAGGGGGCGAGGTGATGGACAGCCTTGAAGTTCAGGGTGAGGAGTTTCTTCCTGATGTGCAGATTGATTGGTAGCCACTGGAGAATTTTGAGGAGGGGAGTAACATGCCCAGAGCGTTTCTGGACAAAGACAATCCGGGCAGCAGCATGAAGTATGGATTGAAGTGGGGAGAGGCACGAGGATGGGAGATCAGAGAGAAGGCTGATGCAGTAGTCCAGACGGAATAGGATGAGAGCTTGAACGAGCAGGGTAGTGGTATGGATGGAGAGGAAAGGGCAGATCTTGGCAATGTTGCGGAGCTGAGACCGGCAGGTTTTGGTGACGACTTGGATGTGAGGGGAGAATGAGAAAGCGGAGTCGAGGATGACACCAAGGTTGCAGACTTGTGAGACGGGAAGGATGGTAGTGCCGTCAACAGAGATGGGAAAGTCAGGGAGAGGGCAGGGTTTGGGAGAGAAGACAAGGAGTTCAGTCTTGGACATGTTGAGTTTTAGGTGGCAGGCAGACATCCAGATGGAGATATCCTGAAGGCAGGAGGAGATGCGAGCCTGGGGAGAGGGGGAGAGAGCAGGGGCAGAGATGTAGATCTGGGTGTCATCAGCGTAGAGATGATAGTTGAAGCCGTGGGAGCGAATGAGGTCACCAAGGGAGTGCATGTAGATCGAGAACAGAAGGGGACCAAGCACTGAACCTTGGGGAACCCCCACAGTAAGGGGATGTGAGGGCGAGGAGGAGCCTGCAAAAGAGACTGAGAATGAACGACCGGAGAGATAAGAGGAGAACCAGGAGAGGACGGAGTCTGTGAAGCCAAGGTCAGATAGCGTGTTGAGGAGAAGGGGGTGGTCCACAGTGTTGAAGGCAGCTGAGGGGTCGAGGAGGATTAGGACAGAGTATGTGCCGTTGGATTTGGCAAGCAGGAGGTCATTGGTGACCTTTGGGAGGGCAGTTTCCGTGGAATGTAGGGGACGGAAGCCAGACTGGATGGTACTCTCCCAAGCACTTAGTACAGTGCTTTGCACACAGTAAGCTCTCAATAAATACAATCGAATGAATGAATGAATGAGTTCCAAGCAAGAGGCCAGATGTGGGCAAGGCATCAGCAGCAAGATAGATAAGATCAAGGTAAGGTGGGTAGGTTGGCATTAGAGAAGCGAAGCATGCACGCTGGGTGGTAGTAGAAAATCAGCAAGGCAAAATGGGAGGGCTTGAAGTGATGGAGTGTTTTAAAGCCAATGCCAAGGAGTTTCTGCTTGATGTGGAGGGGGTGGGCAACCACTGGAAGCTCTTGAGGAGTGAGGAGGCATGGAGTGAACTCTTTTTAAGAAAATGATCTGGGCAGCAAAGTGAAGTGGGGAGACTTGAGTCAGGAGAAACAGGAGGCAGGGAGGTCAGGAAGAAGATCGATGCAGTAGTCAAGATGGGATAAGAGTACACTCCCAAGTGCTTAGTATAATGCTTTGCACACAGTAAACACTCAATAAATATGAATGAATAAGTGCTTGGATCAACATAGTAGCATTTGAATTGAGAGGAAAGGGCAGATTTTAGTGATGTTGTGAAGATAGAATTGTGACAGGATTTGGTGACAGATTGAATATGCAAGTTGAATAAGAGATGAATCCAGGATAATATTAAGGTCACGGGCTTGTGAGACAGGATGGAGGATCTAAAGGGCTGGGAAAGTTGCAGGAAAGACAGGGATTGGATGGTAAGATGTTGAGTTCTGTTTTGGACACGTTGAGTTTGAGGTGTTTGTGGGACATCCATGTAGAGATGTCCTGAAGGCAGGAGGAAATAGACTGCAGAGATTGATTGACAGAAATTAAGTCTGGAGTTGTAAATTTGAGAATCTTGTGCAACGAGATGGGAGTGAATGAGTTCTCCAAGGGAGTAGATGTAGATGAAGAATAGAAGGGGTCCCAGAACTGAGCCTAGGGGGACTCCCACAGTTAGGGGGTGGGGAGCAGAGGAGGACCCAACAAAAGAGTCTGAAAATAAGTGGCTGGGGGATAGGAGGAGAACCAGAAGAGGACAGTGTAAGTGAAGTCAAGGTTAAACAATGTTTCTGGGAGAAGGGGGTGGCCCACAGTGTTGAAGGCAGCTGATAGGATGAGGAGGATTAGGATGGAGTAGAGGCTGTTGGATTTGGCAAGAAGAAGATCATCGGTGACCTCTAAGAGGACAGTTTCTGCGGAGTGAAGGGAGTGGGAGCCAGATTGGAGAGGGTCCAAGGAGAGAATTGGAGGAGATGAAGTGGAGGCAGTGGGTATAGACAGGTGACTCAAGGAGTTTGGAGAGGGATGGTCAGAGGGAGCCATGGGGTCGAGGGAGGGTTTTTTTTAGAAGAGGGGATAATAATATATATTGTTTTCTTCACTCTCTCTTTCAGAATCTGGGTCTTCGGTTCACTCTGCTCTCTCTGCCCTTTTTTCCCTCTCCCTTTTCAACATTTTTGGGCTCCACCTCAAGTGGCCCTCTGTAAAATATGGTCATTTTAGAGTAAAATTCAGAAACCTTGCCATAAACCCAAAGGTCTCACCACGTGCTTAGTAGAAAGAACACGGGCTTGGGAGTCAGAGGTCATGGGTTCTAATCCCAGCTCCGCCACTTGTCAGCTCTGTGACTTTGAGCAAGTCACAACTTCTCTGTGCCTCAGTGACCTTATCTGTAAAACGGGGATTAAGACTGGGAGCCACACATGGGACAACCTGATTACCTTGTATCTACCCCAGTGCTTAGAACAGTGCGTGGCACATAGTAAGTGCTTAACAAATTCCATCATTATTATTATGTGACTTAAGTACTATTTGGCTGAAACAAATAGCAGAAAAGCATATAGGTCTTCTCCCCAAGCACAGGAAAAGGAACCAGCATACCCTCCTGGGCAGCCCCCTGGGCATACCCACCCTCACAGCTGGACCGCCTCTGCTTTCAGTTCTTGAAACATGGAGACTTTCGTGTCGAAAGTTAATATCCTGGTTTCTAGCGAGTTGCTTTGAAGATGAAAAGCGTTGGAACTGAGGGCTGGTGTTATCATTAGCATGATCAAAGGTAATTTTACACTCAGGCCTGTGGAAAATGGGGAGCAAGGCTTTCTTCAAGGGGGCTCTGACCTCTGACCAAGCCAACCTTGTCCAGGTGCTCCCAGTCTCCTGGTTCTGGGCTGTCAGTATACTCTAGAGAAGCAGCATGGCCTAATGAAAAGAGTACAGGCCTGGGAGCCAAAGGACTTGGATTCTAATCCTGACTGCCACTGGCCTGCTGTGTGACCTTGGGCAAGTCTTTTTACTTTTCTGTGCCTCAGTTTCCTTATCTGTAAAATGGAGAGTCAATATCTAATCTCCCTCTCCTTTAGTCTGTGAGCTCCAAGATATTGTCTTGTATCTACCCCAATGCTTAGTACAGTGCTTGGCACATAGAAAACACTTAACAAATGTCATAGGGAAGCAGCATGGTGTAGTGGATAGAGCACGGCCTGGGAGTCAGGAGGTTATGGGTTCTAGTCCCAACTCTGCCACTTGTCTGCCACGTGACCTTAGGGAAGTCACTTCACTTCTCTGTGCCTCAGTTCCCTCATCTGTAAAATGGGGAATAAGACTGTGAGCCCTTTGCAGGATAGGAACTGTGTCCAACCCGGTTTGTTTGTATTGACCCCAGCTCTTAGTACAATGCCTGGCACATAGTAAGCATCTAACAAATACCATCATTATTATTGAAGCAGCATGGCTTAGTGGAAAGAGCGTGGGCTTGGGAGTCAGAGGTCGTGGGTTCTAATCCCACCTCTGCCACTTGTCAGCTGTGTGACTTTGGGCAAGTCACTTAACTTCTCTGTGCCTCAGTTACCTCATCTGTAAAATGGGGATTGACAGGGAGCCCCACAAGAGACAACTTGATTACCTTGTATCTACCCCAGCACTTAGAACAGTGCTTTGCACATAGTAAGTGCTTAACAAGTATCTTCATTATTATTATTATTATTATTATTGTTATTATTATTATCATCATCAACATGATATTGAACGGGAAACTTCAGAAAAATGCAGTTATCTTGCCCTCTTGGTGTGGTGAACACAGCAGGATGGGCATTACATATGCAATTATGGAAAAACTGGCCTTTTCCCACCCCATCATGGTCATTGTTGACCGTCATTCCCTCTGTCATAAAACCTGGTGGCTTTTCCAGCTGACTGGGTCTCCTAAAAAGAAAGTCCATAGGATTCTTTGGGCCTCTCCCCAGTGATTTCTAGTTTTATCAAAAGACCAGTGGATTGCCAGGTGGTCAGAACCATGTGATATTCCAGGGCAAATCCTCCGGATCCTGTTCTATTGGTGTGGCTTTTTATAAAGCAAACAAGGTCAGATCTCATCTCCAGGCAGGTATACGCTACAGGTACATATTGGCTAAACTACATTTGATTGGATTACGGGCATCCCTGGGCGCCCTTCTCTGAGGCGCCCTTCTCTGATCATACCCCACCCAGTTCAAGGGGTTGATTTATAGTACGCTCCTGATTAGTGCCTGCAGGAAGTGTCTGAATGGTTTGGAATATCTGGCAATCATCTAACGCAATCCGAAGCAGATGGGGGCCCTGGACATTTTACAGTTTACATTTCCTGAAGATAACCCAATTTGCTTATATCCACCCCAGTGTTTAGTACAGTGCCTGGCACAAATCCCCCCACTGTTTCCAGGTAATAGTGAGATTATACTGGGACAAACAGAGAAAAGATGGAAAGAATGTTTCTGAAAAATCAGAATCAGGATCCTTCCCCTTCCCCACTGCTCCACTACACTCATATCTTCCCAGCTGGGTGCTGAAAGCTGCCACCACCACGGTGCCCACATAAGCTTCACAATCCTCCTCCACAAACCATGCCACAGCCACCTTAAACAGAAAGGAAGAGGATGACCAAGACCAAAAGACCATCTCCACCCTAGGTCACCCTGGGAGGTGGAGGAGAGGTGTCTACCTCCACTTTCCCCAGAAGGGGACAGAGAGGACAGAGAGGAGGCAGAGGAGGGAACACTGAGCCATTGTGGGACTTACCAGAAAGTCCCATACTCCCTCTTCCCTGACTCTGCCCCCTTGTCACTGGACTGGCTACTAATAAATATTTACACAATAGATGAGGCGTTGAGATACTATGACGTCTTATCCACTCATCTTAGAGGACTTCACCAAATAACAGGATAGTTGTTCAAAATGACATTAATCTTTTGGGGCACCTGATTATTTATGTCAGTGATGGCAGCAGTTATTAAGCACCTACTGTGAGCAGAGCGCCAAACTAGGTGCTTGGTGATCCTACAAAAGAAGTAAAAGATGAGCTCAAACAAATCAGTAGTATTGGAGCATGATGTAGTGGATAGAGCATGGGCCTGGGAATCAGAAGGTCATGGCTTCTAATCTCTGCTCCACCACTTGTCTGCTGTGTGGCCTTGGACAAGTCACTTCACTTCTCTGTGCCTCAGCTACCTCATCTGCAAGATGGGGATTGAGACTCTGAGCTCCACATGAGATGGGGACAGTGTCCAACCCAATTTGCTTATATCCACCCCAGTGCTTAGTACAGTGCCTGGCACATAGGAAGCACTGAACAAATACTATTATTGTTATTCTTATTTACTGAACACTTACTTTGCGCAGAACACTGTCTAAGTGCTTGGGATGGTACAGTACAAGAGTTTTACAATCTAGCAGGTGAGAAAGACACTAAAATAAATTTCAGGTAAGGTAAACAACTGAGTAAAAGGATATGTACACAAGTGCGGCAAGGGAGGGATGAATACCTAAGTGCTCAGTGGGTGGGACTAAGTGAACAGGTGAGGCAGTATGGAGGAAAAATAGGGTGGAAGGATGAGAGCTTAGTCAGGAAGTCTTCCTGAAAGAGATATGATTTGAAGAGTAAGCTACTTGTGGACAGGGAACGTGCCTATCAACTATGTTGTAGTGTACTTAGCACTTGAGCGTGGGCTTTGGAGTCAGAGGTCGTGGGTTCAAATCCCTACTCCTCCAATTGTCAGCTGTGTGACTTTGGGCAAGTCACTTAACTTCTCTGGGCCTCAGTTACCTCATCTGAAAAATGGGGATTAAGACTGTGAGCCCCCCGTGGGACAACCTGATCACCTTGTAACCTCCCCAGTGCTTAGAACAGTGCTTTGCACACAGTAAGTGCTTAATAAATGCCATTAGTAGTAGTAGTAGTAGTAGTAGTAGTAGTAGAACAGCGCTCTGCATACAGTAATAATAAATAATGATAATAATGTTGGTATTTGTTAAGTGCTTACTATGTGCCAAGCACTGTTCGAAGCACGGGGGTGGGGGGGAAACAAGGTAATCAAGGTTGTCCCACGTGGGGCTCACTGTCTTAATCCCCATTTTACAGTTGAGGGAACTGAGGCACAGAGAAGTTAAGTGACCTGCCCAAAGTCACACAGCTGACAAGTGGTGGAGCCAGGATTCAAACCCATGACCCCTGACTCTCAAGGCCGGGATCTTTCCACTGAGCCACACTGCTTCTCTGTATTCAATAAACATAATTGACTGATTTATTGATGGTAGAGCTTTGAAGGTGGCCTTCAAGGAGTTTGCAACCTAATGGGGGGAGAGTGACATAAACCAGCACTATACCCTAGATAAGAGGGGTTATGGGATATGGCAAATAAAACAGGAGAAGCACCTTAGTGCCTTAGTGCCATCCGCAGGGAGAAGGGTCAGTGAATCTAGAGAGACGGGACCTCAGAGATGGGTTGCAAGAGCTGCAGAGTGGGAGAAAGAGAAGACTTGGAAAATCCACGGAAGGGGAAAGTACACAGAGAATCAATTTGTAGATGATGTCAGAGAATCATGGTAATTGGAGGTGGTGGGATTTTTTCTGTCACAGCTCTGGGGCTGGGCTAAAAAGAGGTAGCATCGGTCTGGTTTTCCAGACCGATTCCTGGCTTCGGGTGCCAGGCATGTGCATGCTTGCGGGTTCCCAAAGTCAGATTCCAGGAGGCAGCAGAGGTGCCACTGGGAGGTGCCAGGCAGCATCCATAATGCTGGAGGCAGTTTTACCCCATGACTGTAACTGAGCTCACATGTCAAGAAGGAGGGTCTCAAAATAGGTCATGACTTTTAATCCCAGCTCTGCACTTGTCTGCTGTGTGACCTTGGGCAAGTCACTTCACTTCTCGGGGCCTCAGGTACCTCATCTGTCAAATGGGGATTGAGACTGTGAGCCCCACGTGGGACAGGGACTATATCCAACCCAATTTGCTTGTAACCACCCCAGTGCTTAGTACAGTGCCTGACACATGGTAAGAACTTAACAAATGCCACAATAATAATAATTATTGTTATTACTAATAAAATATTAGCTGAAAAATTGCATTTCAAGCTAATTCCATAGTTGTTTCTATAAAGGAGATGTTCCAGGCTATTGGACCTCTGGGTCTATCAAATTAAAGAATCTTTGAGAGCCCTGAGAGGTCATTTCATGCATTCCCCCAGCTTCCAAGCCGGACTGTCCCTAGCTTTTCAATCAGTGGTATTTATTGAGGGCTTACTGTATGCAGAGCACTGTACTAAGCGATTGGGAGAGTACAATGCAATAAAGTCAGTAGACACCTTCCCTGCCTAAAATGAGTTTACAGTCTAGAGGAACTTAAATTGGGTAAGTTTAGGATCCCACAGAGATTCTATCTTCTATTTCTGTGACCAATTACTAACACCCCTCACAGTCATATTTTCTTGATTATGCCTAGCTTTAATCCCTGCTGCTGCAGCTCTTTTCCTCTTGGTTTATTAGGACAGTATGGGAGTGGATGACATTGTCTGAGTAGGGGACACTGAGATCTGATCTAGTGGAGACTAAGATTGTCAATCAATTGATTCTTCTTTATGAAAGAAGTCAGTGTTCCTGAAATCCTCTGATTTTTGCTGAGATAAATCACTGAGCAATGTAGTAATCCTGAATTCTTTGAGATACATGTTGGTGTCACAAGAATCTGTCTAAAATATGAGCACTGGGAGAAGCAGTGTGGTTTAGTGGCAAGAGCACGGGCTTGGGAGTCAGAGGTCATGGGTTCTAATCCTGGAGCTGCCACTTATCAACTGTGTGACTTTGGGCAAGTCACTTAACTTCTCTGTGCCTCAGTTACCTCATCTGCAAAATGGAGATAAAGAGCCATTAAGCCCCACATGGGACAACCTGATTACCTTGTATCTACCCCAGCGCTTAGAACAGTTCTTGGCATGTAGTAAGCGCTTAATAAATACCATTATTATTATTATTATCATTATTATTATTAATACAGTGCCTGGCACATAATATCTACCCCAGTGCTTAGAACAGTGCTTGACACATAGTAAGCGCTTAAAAAATGTCATAATTATTGTTATTCAGATCAGGGAGGTTGTGAAAGGGTTGCACTCAGTGACTGTGCCCAGGGTCATGAGGTATGTGAGGAGTCGTTCCTTCAAGAAATCTGTTTAGCTACTTTCTTTTGCATCATTTTCTTGAATTGTGGATTTTATCAATTCATTCACTATTATTGGTCTGTGTGCCTATCCATCCCATTTAGATTCTGCACCCTGTGTGAGATAGGCAACGATCTAATCTCTTTCCCTCTAATTGCCTCAGGTCTCACGTGCCATCAGCACTTAATAAATACCATTACCACATCAGTGATCTTGGGGTACACCACCTGAAAGCATTCCTCAGGGATAAAATGACCATCAGGTTGGGGAAAGTCTTAGCCATTAGCAGGCAATAATAATAATAATAGTATTTGTTAAGCACTGAGTATGTGCCAGGCACCGTACTAAGCACTGGGGTGGATACAAGCAAATCGGGTTGGACACAGTCCCTGTTCCATGTGTGTGTCCCAAGGTGACCCTGGGGTACTGGCCATCTCAAGGTCAAATGCTATCTCATGACCACCTGAGCCAGCAGGCAGAACCCAAAAGTGAGGGTGGGATACCGCCCCCACAACCCAAACTGCTAGATTGACAGCCCAAGCCAGGAATAGAGAAGGTCCCTCGCCCCTGTGCCAATCAAATTAGGTATGGAGGAGGGGGGAGGGCAGAGATTGGATAAACTGAGGCCGGAAACTGGAGTGGCCTAGGAGCACAGGTGATAAAAACCTGTTGCCTCTGATCTTCGGGGGCAGAACACTAAGACACATAGCGGCCCACGTGCCTTTCTCTGCCCAGAAGGCCAGACTCCTGCTCTGCCACCCGAACCAATACACTGAGGCAAGGGCCGTGGGATGGGTGAGTGTCTTGTGGGTGGGACCCAGGTGACCCACTGTGGGTGGGGATCATAAGTGGATTCCTCCCATGTAGGGAGAGCACATGGTGAGAGCTAGCTGCCCACCACGTGCGCGGGTAATGGAATGGTTTCGTCCTGTGTGGGAAAGTAAGTGGATTCTTCCCGAGTGGGAAGTGCGTGAGATTAATGTATGATTGTTTTCCTCCCGTTAGGGAAGCTCAAACATTGCTAATTGATTACATTCCTCATGAAAGGGAAGCTCAATCCATTGCGCCTAAACAACTAAATAATTCAATTCGCCTTGCGGAATAAATTTTGTATAAAACTCAAGCTTTCCGTCCCTGCCCCCCACCCCCCCCGCATTGATTACTGAACGAATCCATCCCTGGACGACGGATGACAGTGGGGCTCACAATTTTCATCCCCATTTTACAGATGAGCTAATTGAGGGGCCAGAGAAGTGAAGTGACTTGCCCAAGGTCACACAGCAGATAAGTGGCAGAGCTGGGATTAGAACCCATGACCTTTCAACTCCCAGACCCGGGCTCTATCCACTACACAGTGCTGCTTCTCACTTCTCCTTGGCCCCGGGGCAGAAATCTTTGGGTATTTTTGGATAATAATAATAATAATAATAACAACAATAATACTATGCATCAAATGCTTACTTTGTGCCAAGCACTGTGCTAAGTGCTGGAGTAGATCAAAGATAATAGCCCCACAGGGCTCACAATCTAAGGGAGGGGAAGAACAGGTATTTTATCCTCATATTCCAGATGATGAAACTGAGTTGCGAAGAAGCTAAGTGACTTGCCCAACGTCCCAAGAGGAAAGCAGCAGAGCTGGGATTAGAACTCAGGTCTCCTGAGCTTTTTCTAATAGACCACATTGCCTCTCAGGAGGCTGAGGAGTAGAGGAATTATACCCTGGGACGTCACTCAAAGTGACAGCAGAATGCCACCCATGGTGGCTGCTCCAAGCCTTGAAACACTGGTTTCCACTTCCACCCAAATTCTGTCCTCCCCTTGACTCTTCCATCAGTGTAGATGGTACCACCATCCTTCCTGTCTGACAGGCCCCTAACCTTGATGTTATCCTTGACTCCTCTCTCTCATTAAACCCACATATTCAATCTATCACCAAGTTCTGTTGGTTCAACCTCCACGACATTCGTAAAACCCGCCCTCTCCTCTCCATTCAGACTGCTACCACATTAATCCAGGCACTTATCCTAACCCACCTTGATTACTGTATCAGCCTCCTCTCTCTCCTCAGTCCACTCCATGCTTCACTTGGCTGCCCAGATCACTTTTCTACAAAAGCATTCATTCCCTGTTTCCCCACTCCTCCAGACCTTCCAGGTGGTTGCCCTTCCACCTCCGCATCAAACAGAAGCTCCTTACTTTCAGATTTAAAGCCCTCAGTCACCTTGGCCCCTCCCAACCCACCTTGCTATTCTGCTACTACAACCCAGCCCACAAACCTTACTCCTCTAAGGTCAACATACGCACTGTACCTCTATCTCATCTATCGCTCCTCTGACCTCTAGCCCACATCCAGCCTCTGGCTTGGAACACCCTCCCTCTTCAGATCTGACAGACAATTACTTTCCCCACCTTCAAAGCCTTTCTGAAGGCACACCTCCTCCTAAAGGTCTTCCCTATCCAAGTCCTCATTTCCTCTTCCCTTCTGAGTCACCCTGACTTGCTCTTCACCTCTCCACCCCCACACCACTTATGTAATAATAATAATTGTGGTATTTGTTAGATGCTTGCTGTGTACTAAGCACTGGGGTGGATGTAAGCAAATCAGGTTGGATGCAATAGATAGCCATAACACTCATTCATATTAGTGCCTGTCTTCCCCTCTATTCATTCATTCATTCAATCGTATTTATTGAGCGCTTACTGTGTGCAGAGCACTGTACTAAGCGCTTGGGAAATATAAGTTGGCAACATATAGAGACGGTCCCTACCCAACAATGGGCTCACAGTCTAGAAGGGGGAGACAGACAACAAAACAAAACATATTAACAAAATAAAATAAATAGAATAGTAAATAAGTACAAGTAAAATAGATTAATAAATACGTACAAACATATATACAGGTGCTGTGGGGAGGGGAAGGAGGTAAGGCGGGGGGATGGGGAGGGGGAGGAAGGGCAGAGGAAGGAGGGGGCTCAGTCTGGGAAGGCCTCCTGGAGGAGGTGAGCTCTCAGTAGGGCTTTGAAGGGAGGAAGAGAGCTAGCTTGGCGGATGTACGGAGGGAGGGCATTCCAGGCCAAGGGGAGGACATGGGCCAGGGGTCGACGGTGGGACAGGCAAGAATGAGGCACAGTGAGGAGGTTAGCGGCAGAGGAGTGGAGGGTGTGGGCTGGGCTGTAGAAGGAAAGAAGGGAGGTGAGGTAGGAGAGGGCGAGGTGATGGAGAGCCTTGAAGCCAAGAGTGAGGAGATTTTGCCTGATGCATAGGTTGATTGGTAGCCACTGGAGATTTTTGAGAAGGGGAGTAACATGCACAGAGCATTTCTGCACAGAGATGATCCGGGCAGTAGTGTGAAGTATAGATTGAAGTGGGGAGAGACACGAGGATGGGAGATCAGAGAGGAGGCTGATGCAGCAATCCAGTCGGGATAGGATAAGGGATTGAACCAGCAGGGTAGCAGTTTGGTTAGAGAGGAAAGGGCAGATCTTGGAGATGTTGCGGAGGTGAGGCCAGCAGGTTTTGGTGACAGATCGGATGTAAGGGGTGAACAAGAGAGCGGAGTCGAGGATAACACCAAGGATGCGGGCTTGTGAGACAGGAAGGATGGTAGTGCTGTCAACAGTGGTGGGAAAGACAGGGAGAGGGCAGGGTTTGGGAGGGAAGATAAGGAGTTCAGTCTTGGACATACTGAGTTTTAGATGGCGGGCAGACATTCAGATGGAGATGTCTTGAAGGCAGGAGGAGACACAAGCCTGAAGGGAAGGAGAGAGAGAAGGGGCAGAGATGTAGATTTGGGTGTCATCAGTGTAGACATGATAGTTGAAGCCGTGGGAGCGAATGAGTTCACCAAGGGAGTGAGTCTAGACTGTAAGCTCGTTGTGGGCAGGGAATGTGTCTGCTAAATTGTTGTGTTGCACTCTCCCAACCGTTTAGTCCAGGGCATTGCACACAGTAAGTGCTCAATAAGTACAGTTGATTGATTGATTTAAGGACAGATCTGAGCTGCTAAGAGGCCAGCTTCTGGATCTGGGTGTTGCGGGTTTCAGAGGGGGCAAGGGCTCCCACTTATCTCTCCCCCTTTTCAGCAGCTACTGGGGTGGAGAGAGGGACTCTGTCAATATTGACACCCCCACATTGAAGATCAACCAAAGGTCGTCAACCAAAGGTCATGGTTCCTGGCGTAAGGTAGAAACAAGGTGGCATAGTATAGAGAGAACAGGCCTGGGAGTCAAATGACCTGGGTTCTAATCCCAGCTCCACCATTTGTCTGCTGTGTGATCTTGGGCAAGTCACTTCACTTCTCAGTGCCTCAATTACCTCATCTGTGAGATGGGAATTAAGACTGTGTCCAACCTGATGATCTTGTATCTATCCCCGTGCTTAGGACAGTGCCTGGCATATAGTAAGTGCTTAACAAATACCACAATTATTATCATTAATTAATTGTTAGCGAAGAAGCCGCAGCCATGGTCCCTGAGGTCACAGGTGCAGGAAACCGAGGGACAGAGTCCTTTTAAATCAAACCTTCATTCATTCAGTCATATTTATTGAGTGTTTACTTTGTGCAGAGCACTGTACTAAGCATTTGGGAGAGTACAAGCATTTGGAGAAGCAGCGTGGCTGGAGAAGCAGCGTGGCTTAGTGGAAAGCGCTCGGGCTTGGGAGTCAGAGGTTGAGGGTTCTAATCCCAGCTCTGCCACTTGTCAGCTGTGTGACTTTGGGCAAGTCACTTAACTTCTCTGTGCCTCAGTTATCTCATCTATAAAATGGTGATTAAGACTGTGAGCCCCATGTAGGACAACCTAATTGCCTTGTATCTACCCCCAGAGCTTAGAACAATGCTTGGCACATAGTAAGTGCTTAAAAAAATCTAGACTGTGAGCCTGTTGTTGGGTAGGGACCGTCTCTATATGTTGCCAACTTGTACTTCCCAAGTGCTTAGTAGAGTGCTCTGCACACAGTAAGCACTCAATAAATACAATTGAATGAATGAATGAACAAATACTATTATTATTATTACAACAATAAACACACTCCCTGCTCACAATGAGCTAACGGGGACCCAGGTGTGCAGGCCCCGGGAGGGGCTCTCAGAGGGCAAGGATGGCAGTGCTGAACTCGGGGAGGAGCAAGGAGACTGAGGAAGAGCTTTCTGACAGGAAAATTCGTGAGTCACCGGGCAGGGGCCAAGCTGGGAACCCTCCTCCACTGCAAATCTTTCACACATAGCCCTCTCTTTCAGGGCTAGACACCTAGTAGTTTAGGAGGCAGGGGGTTGAACAGCACTGTCTTCAAGGCCTCTGGCAGCCTGAAGAGCCTGCTTTCTGAGCAGACCGTGTTGAGTGCATAGGGGAGAAAGCCGAGATTCATTCATTCATTCAATCAATCGTATTTATTGAGCGCTTACTGTGTGCAGAACACTGTACTAAGCACTTGGGAAATACACGTCGGCAGTGTATAGAGACAGTCCCTACCCAACAATGGGCTCACGGTCTAGAAGGGGGAGACAGACAACAAAACAAAACATATAGACAGGTGTCAACACCGTCAGAATAAATAGAATTACAGCTATATTCATTCATTCATTTAATCGTATTTATTGAGCGCTTCCTGTGTGCAGAGCATTGTACTAAGCACTTGGGAAGTACAAGTTGGCAACATATAGAGACGGTCCCTACCCAACAATGAGCTCAGAGTTTAGAAGGGGGAGAAAGACAACAAAACAAAACATGTAGACAGGTGTCAAAATCATCAGAACAAATAGAATTAAAGATATAGGCACATAATTAGCACAACATTGGGCTCACATCTTTTAGACTGTGAGCCCAGTGTTGGGTAGGGACCGTCTCTATATGTTGCCAATTTGTACTTCCCAAGCGCTTAGTACAGTGCTCTGCACATAGTAAGCACTCAATAAATACGATTGATGATGATCATTAATAAAATAAATAGAATAATTAATATGTACAAGTAAAATAAATAGAGCAATAATCTGTACAAACATATACAGGTGCTGTGGGGAGGGGAAGGAGGTAGGGTGGTGGGGATGGGTTGGAGGAGAGGAAAAATGGGGTTCAGTCTGGGAAGGCCTCTTGGAGGAGGTGAGCACTCAGTAGGGCTTTGAAGGGAGGAAGCTTGGTGGATGTGTGGAGGGAGGGTATTACAGGTGAGGCCAGGGGATGGATGCCTTAGGGGAGAGAATGGCTGAGAGAAAGCTGTCCTTAATGTGATGAGTTGGTGACTTTCTCGTAGGATTGACTAAGAAGTCAGAATCTCTAGGGTCCCCTTCTCAAGACTACTCATCGCCACTCCACTATTCATTCATTCATACATTAACAAAATGAATGGAGTAGTAAATATGTACAAGTAAAATAGAGTAATAAATCTGTACAAAAATATACAAGTTGTGTGGGGAGGGGTAGGGAGTAGGGCAGAGTGGGGGGATGGGGAGGAGGAGAAGAAAAAGGGGGCTTAATCTGGGAAGGCCTCCTGGAGGAGGTGAGCTCTCAGTAGGGCTTTTAAGGGAGGAAGAGAACTAGCTTGGAGGATGTGTGGAGGGAGGGCATTCCAGGACAGGGGAAGGACGTGGGCTGGGGGTCGACTGCGGGACAGGCGAGAACGAGGTCCAGTGAGGAGGTTAGCGGCAGAGGAGCGGAGGGTGCCGGCTGGGCTGGAGAAGGAGAGAAGGGAGGTGAGGTAAGAGGGGGCGAGGTGATGGACAGCCTTGAAGCCGAGAGTGAGGAGTTTTTGCTGGATTCGTAGGTTGACAGGCAACCACTGGAGATTTTTGAGGAGGGGAGTGCCATGCCCACAGCGTTTCTGTACAGAGATAATCCGGGCAGCCGAGTGAAGTACAGACTGAAGCGGGGAGAGACAGGAGGATGTGGTCACCCCCTAGTGGAGGCGACAGGCAGGCTGCCATTAATCTGGCTGGGGGACGCGTGGAGGTGGCTCGGATTCACAGGCCCCATTGTTTCAGACAAGGGGCGGGAGTCGGGATTAGAACTCGGGACCTTCTGACTCCAAGGTCTGTGCTCTATCCACTAGGCCATTCTGCTTTTAAGGGAATGAAGCATGGCCTAGGGGATAGAGCACGAGCCTGGAAGGCAGAATCAATCAATCAATCAATCAATCGTATTTATTGAGCGCTTATTGTGTGCAGAGCACTGTACTAAGCGCTTGGGAAGCACAAGTTGGCAACACATAGAGACGGTCCCTACCCAACAGTGGGCTCACAGTCTAGAAGGGGGAGACAGAGAACAGAACAAAACATATTAACAAAATAAAATAAATAGAATAAATATATACAAGTAAAATAAATAAATAAATAGAGTAATAAATATGTACACACATATATACATATATACAGGTGCTGTAGGGAAGGGAAGGAGGTAAAGCAGGGGGGATGGAGCGGTGGAGGAAGGGGAGAGGAAGGAGGGGGCTCAGTCTGGGAAGGCCTCCTGGAGGAGGTGAGCGCTCAGTAGGGACTTGAAAGGAGGAAGAGATCTAGCTTGGCGGATGTGGGGAGGGCACTCCAGGCCAGGGGGATGACGTGGGCCGCAGGTCGACGGCGGGACAGGTGAGAACGAGGCACGGTAAGGAGATTAGCGGCAGAGAAAAATATGGAACGCTTCACGAATTTGCATGTCATCCTTGCGCAGGGGCCATGCTAATCTTCTCTGTATCATTCCAATTTTAGTATATGTGCTGCCGAAGCGAGCAGAAGGACCTGGGTTCTAATTTTGGCTGCGCCACTTGTCTGTTATGTGACCTTGGGGAAGTCACTAATATTTATCTATTCTGATGGTATTGACACCTGTCTACTTGTTTTGTTTTGTTGTTTGTCTCCTCCTTCTAGACCGTGAGCCCATTGTTGGGTAGGGACCGTCACTGTATATTGCCAATTTGTACTTTCCAAGTGCTTAGTACAGAGCTCTGCACACAGTAAGCACTCAATACATATGATTGAATGAATGAATGAATGAATGAATGAATGAATAAACTTATCTGGGCCTTAGTTCCTTCATCTGGAAGATGGGGATTGAAACTGTGAGCCCTATGTGGGACAGGGATTGTGTCCAACCTGATTATCTTATATCTACCCCAGTGTTTAGAACTGTGCCTGGCATATAGTAAGTGCCTAACGAATACCATTAATATTATTATCATAAAATCTCACCTGCTCCAACAAATCTTCCCTAGTTAACCCCAGATCACATGAGTCTATCAGCCTCATCTAGCACATAACCTCTCTCAGCTCTGAGCAAAAAATATTATTATTATTATTATTATGGTGTTTGTTAAGTGCTTACCATGTGTCAAGCACTGTTGTAAACACTGGGGTAGATACAAGGTAATCAGGCTTTCCCACTTGGGGCTCACAGTCTTAATCCACATTTTACAGATGAGGTAACTGAGGCACAGAGAAGTTAAGTGGCTTGCCCAAGGCCACACAGCAGACTAGTGGCAAACCTGGAATTAGAACCCATGGCCTCTGACTCCCAAGCCTGGGCTCTTTAGCTGTTTAATCAATTTTACCATCAGTATATACTCTGATTACCCCTCCCCTCCTTTAGCTGAAATTCTTATTGAAAGGAAATCCACAACTTTCCCAGTAAACATCAAATAGTTCAAAGCCTCTTTCACTTGTAATTCAAAAAGTGAAGTGCTCAAAAACAAAAGGAAATGTTGAATGGGATAAAGAGCCCCCAAATCCTTATTCAGTAGATGTCCTCAGGTGAAGGAATTCCTGCTCTATATACCCCTACATAGAAAGCCCTCTGGTTAACAGGGACTAAAAGGCCAAAATTATATCTATGAATTAGTGGTATTTATTGAGCACTCACTAAGAGCCCTGTCCTAAACACTTGGGAGAGTATAGTACTTTAGAGTTGGTAGACATGATCCCTACCTTCCAGGATTTTATAGTCTGTTCTGTGCAGAACACAGACCAGATTAGAAGCAGCCTGGCCTAATGGATAGAGCATAGGCCTGGGAGTCCTTCAGAAGGACCTGGGTTCTAGTTCCAGCTCTGCCACTTGTTTGCTGGGTGACCTTGGGCAAGTCACTTCACTTCTCTGTTACCTCATCTGTAAAATGGGGATTAAGGCTGTGAGCCCCATGTGGGACAGGGACTGTGTCCAACCTGATTAGCTTGAATCTACCCCAGCACCTAGAGCAGTGATTGACACATAGTAAGCGCTTAACAGTATAAACTCCCTCTAGATTGTAAACTCGTGTGGAGCAGAGAATGTATCTGTTTATTGTTGTATTGTACTCTCCCAAGTGCTTAGTATAGTGCTGTGCACACAGTAAGAGCTCAATAAATATGACTGAATGAATGAGCAAATATTATTATTATAATCATCATCATTATTATTAATATTATCATTATTATTAAATCATTGGCACTTATTGAGAGTCTGCTGTGTACAGATAACTGCATTAAGCACTTAGGGGAATACAGTAAAATAGTTAGCAGATGTGATCCCTGCCCACAAGGAGTTTACAATCTACAGGAGAATATTTGATTCCCACTTGCAGATCTCTCATTGCAACTTCAAGTGAGGCAGATTAGTTAGGATGAACACAACTGGTTTTAAGATGACACCTTGCACTCCAAAGGTGAAGGCAGGGGCAGAGACTGATAGGACACCTCCAAGCACTTAGTACAGTGCTCTGCACACAGTAAGTGCTCAATAAATACTATAGAATTAATCATTCAATCAAACAATGGGAGGAGCTCCAGACTGGCAGTCAGGAGGACTGGGTTCTAATCCTGGCTCCCCAGTTGCTTTCTGTGTAACCTTGGGCAAATCACTTAACTACTCAGAGCCTCAGTTTCCTCATCTCTAAAATAGATATTTAATGTCTGTCTTCCTCCCACTTTGACCGTGAGCCCCATGTGTACTAGGGACTGTGTAATAATAATAATAGTAATTATGGTACTTGTTAAACACTTACTATGTGCCAAGCACTGTTCTAAAAGCTGGGGTAGATAGTATATTAGGTTGGACACAGTCCCCATCCCACATGGGGTTCACAGTCTTAATCCCCATTTAACATATGAGGGAACTGAGGCCCAGAGAAGTTAAGTGATTTAACAGTTAAGTGACTGTGTCTGATCTGATTGCAGTTTACCCCAGTGCTTGGCATCCAGTAAGCATTTAAATAGTATTATTATTATTATTGACAATATAAGGGACTCACTGGAAAGGAGGTATAAAGGAACTCTGAATGTGTTTGCTGTTGAAGCTCCTCTCCTTTTAACTGGAGTTACAGGAAACAGTACGATGAGAGTTGGCTAAGAAGAGTCTAAGGTGTTATTTGTGATTATGATCAGAATCATGGTAAATTTTGAGAGCAAAATTATATTTGAAATTAATTTATAAAAGCCTCAAAATAGAGGACATCTAAGAGTTCAGAAGATACCTTCAGATACAAGGTTGTGAATTTGTACACATGATTATGATGAGGTGATTATTGCTTCTTTTTCTGTAAAATTATTTTAACATGAGAGGGCTGGGTTCTAATCCCAGCTCTGCCAGTTGTCTGCTGTGTGACCTTGGGCAACTCACTTAAATATAATTGTGGCATTTGCTAAGTGCTTACTATGTGCCAGGCACTCTACTAAGCACTGGGGTGGACACAAGCAAATTGGGTTGGACACAGTTCCTGTCCCCCATGGGGCTCCCAGCCTGAATCCCCATTTTACAGATGAGGGGACTGAGGCACAGAGGAGTGAAGTGACTTGCCCAAGGTCATACAGCAGACAAGTGGCAGAGACAGGATTAAAACCTGGGTCTTCTGACTCCCAGGTCCAGGCTCTAACTACTAGGCCACACTACTTTTCTGAGTCTCAGTTTCTTCATCTGTAAAATGGGGATACAGTATCTCTTCTCCCTTCCCCTTACACTGTGAGCTCTCTGTAGGACAGGGACTGTCTCTGACCTAATTATCTTGAATCTAACCCCAGCACTTAGTACAGTTCATGGAATGTAGTAAGCACCTAACAAAAATCACATGAGGCTTTTGAAACTTAACCCATTAGCTTTCTCTGCTCGATTTATAAATTGGAGTCTCTATTAAGTTTTCAAAAAATCATGTTCTATCTGCTGTCTCATGTTGCCCAGCCTGACTGTTCTAGTGACCTTTCAGGGTTTCTAAATAATACTGGAATTGAAGCATTAAGTGGTTTATTCATGGAATTAAAAGTTCCATCTCTCATAAATATAAGTTGTTCTACCATAAACAGCCTTTCCCTATTATTTCAAAAGATTGAACTTAGGTAATGACTACTCAAAAGTGATTAGCCCAAGGACCAAATTGCATTTGGAGCTGATCAAACAGCTTCCTGATCATTGGTTGAACGGAGCTGCATAATTAGTCTTAGATTTGGATTTTTTCCAATTGAAAGGGAAAACAGCAGTATCAGATTAAAACAATTTCATGCCATGCTTGCTATTATTTTTTAATTGATATTTTATTTAACTTCTCCAAGCTATTCCTCTTCACATAATCCTAATGTGTTCAACAGGATAGGACATTCAATTTGCATTTCATTAAGTAGTGTAGCCCAGATTTAAGGCTCTGCGAAAGAGTGAAGTGGACGAGATGGTAATTATTCGGTGAATTTCAACAGTGCCAGAATCAACCTGGACCCAAAGGGCCACTTGAGTCCTAAATTATCCAGATTATCATAATTGTCATCATCATCATCCCCCTATGTAGCAGGGACTGTGACTCTGGCCTTTTCAGCCACCGAAGACCTCATAAGTGATCTTCTCCTCCAATGGTGTCTTATTATAACCTTCTTGCTGTACCTCGATCTTGTCTATCTCACCACCGACCCCTCATCCACATTTCACCTCTGGCCTGGAACTCCCACCGTCCTCATTTCAGACAGACAATTGCTCCCCCCTTCTTCAAAGCCTTCTTGAAGGCACATCACCTCCAAGAGGCCTTCCCTGATTAAGCCTTCCTTTCCTCTTCTCCCACTCCCTTCTGCTTTGCCCTGACTTGCTTCTTTTATTCATCCCTCTCTCCCAGCTCCCCAGTATTTATGTACATATCTGTAATTTATTTATTTATTTTAAAGTCTGTGTCCCCCTCTAGACTGTAAGCTCATTGTGGACAGGGAATTCATTCAATCATATCTTTTGAGGGCTTACTGTGGGCAGAGCACTGAACTAAGCACTTGGGAAGTACAATTCAGCAACAGAGACAATCCCTGCCCACTATGGGCTCACAGTCTAGAAGAGGGGAGAATAATAACAATAATAATTATGGTATTTGTTAAGCTGTTACCATGTGCCAAGCACTGTTCTAACCACTGGGGTAGATACAAGTTAATCAGGTTGTCCCATGTGGGGTTCACACTTATAATCCCCATTTTACAGATGAGGGAACTGAGGCCCAGAGAAGTGAGAAGTAAAGTGACTTGCCTAAGGTCATACAGCAGACAAGTGGTGGAGTCAGGATTAGAACCCATGACCTTCTGACTCCCAGGCCTATGCTCTATCCACTATGCTGCTTCTGTTCATTGTTATTTTGTACTCTCCCAAGCGCTTAGTTCAGTGCTCTGCATGCAGTAAGTGCTCAATAAATAACACTGAATGAAGGAATGACATAAGAATAGTAATTGTGGCATTTGTTAAGAGCTTACTGGGCACCAAGTACTGTACTAAGCGCTGGAGTAGATATGAGACAATCAGTCCAGGCTATAGACCTGTATATATGTATATATGTTTGTACGTATTTATTACTCTATTTATTTATTTTATTTGTACATATTCTATTTATTTTATTTTGTTAATATGTTTTGTTTTGTTGTCTGTCTCCCCCTTCTAGAGCCCGCTTTGAGCCCACTGTTGGGTAGGGACCGTCTCTATATGTTGCCAACTTGTACTTCCCAAGTGCTTAGTAGAGTGCTCTGCACACAGTAAGCGCTCAATAAATATGATTGAATGAATGAATGAATAGACCCTATCCTACATGGGGCTCACAGTCTAAGAGGGAGAGAGAACCAGTGTTTTTAATCCTCATTTTACAGATGAGGAAACTGAAGCACAGAGAAGTGAAGTGACTTGTCCAAGGTTATACAACAGGCAGGTAGTGGACCTGGGGTTAGAACCAGGTCCTCTGACTCCCCAGGCCGTGCTCTTTCAACTGGTTCAGACGGGAGCCTGTATTTGGGCAGAGCTAAGCTCATCCTCTAGACTGTAAACTTGTAAGGGCAGGGAACATTTTTGCTAATTCTGTTGTATTGAACTCTCCCACGTGCTTAGTACAGTGCTCTGCACATAGTAAGCCCTCAATAAATTCATTCATTCATTCAATCATATTTATTGAGCGCTTACTGTGTGCAGAGCACTGTACTAAGCACTTGGGAAGTATAAGTTGGCAACATATAAAGACGGTCCCTACCCAACAACGGGCTCACAGTCTAGAAGTCTAAATACCACTGATTGATTAAGAGAGATTGTTTTCTTGCCAACACATTCTGGGATTGGGTCTCAGACCTCACAGATTTTCTCGCTGTCCAGGGGCAACAACTCAGAGTCGCAAATGCTCTTCTGTCCATTTTGGCCTGAAGTCTGTAGTGACCCAGACTTCCAGCTGAGACCAGGGCAGGGAGACCAAGGTGGGAAGTCAATCAGCCAGTCAGTCACTCATATTGGTTGAATATGAATATGAACATCCTCTCCCCCTCCTCCCCCTCTCCATCCCACCCCCGCCTTACCTCCTTCCCTTCCCCACAGCACCTGTATATATGTATATATGTTTGTACGTATTTATTACTCTATTTATTTATTTATTTTACTTGTACATATTTATTCTACTTATTTTATTTTGTTAATATGTTTTGTTTTGTTCTCTGTCTCCTCCTTCTAGACTGTGAGCCCACTGTTGGGTAGGAACCATCTCTATATGTTGCCAACTTGTACTTCCCAAGTGCCTAGTACAGTGCTCTGCACACAGTAAGCGCTCAATAAATACGATTGAATGAATGAATGAATAAATGCTTGGTGCAGAGCCCTGAACTAAGCGCTTGGGAGAGTACAATATAATAATAAACAGACACATTCCCTGCCCACAACGAGCTTACAGTCTAGATGAGTCCTCTCCGGAGACCATAGAGGGCCCTCCACCAGTGAGAGGGGACCCAAAGCCTCAGGGGCGGAAACCGCATCCATCGTCAACCCACCAGCATCTGCTGAGAAAGGACCATTCAACAGCTGGAGAACCTCCCGGAGGACAGCCTCCAGGCTAGGCTCCTGACCCGTTACCATTTCAGGCTCCCTCTCCACCACTTCCACGGGTTTCCAACCAGTCACTGACAACCACCCTCTGACCCATTACCCAACTCTAATCCACATCTCTCTGGAAAGGGAGTCACTGGCTCCTGAGCAGGCCAGGGCCTGAACCAGCCAAGGCATATAGTCTCTCGGGCAATGTCACAGTGCCAAATGGGAGTGTCCTCCCAGAGAGTGTACCCTCGGGCAGCCTGGTGGGATGCCCCGTTCCCATTTTTGCATTATGGAACAAACCGGAGACTTCCCCGGGGTCTCTTGGCCTCTTCCGAGACTCAGATCCTGACTCCAGTTGATCCGATGCATGTGATTTAATAGCCGAAGTGCCTCAAGGTTGGGACAATCAATCAATCAATCAATCAATCGAAAGTATCTATTGAGCGTTTACTCTATGCAGAGCACTGGGGCCCAGCCAGACAGCACAAGCCCAAACCCACTCCAGACTCCTTCATCAGCTCTGGGCCAGTTTCTCCTCTGCCTGCACGGCCAACCCAAATCATCCAAGTTCAAAGGCCACCCTGAGCTAGTTCTCCCCTTCATCTGCTGTCAGAAAGCTTCCAGCTACTGCACCCCAAGATTGCCAGGAAAATTATGGCCACCATCCTGTGACTTTAAGAAAAGAGTCCTCAGAAGGCATGGGAGTCTTCCAGGAGACTAGAGAGGCAGTGTGGTCTAGTGAATAGCACATAGGACTGGGAGTCAGAAGCACCTGGCTTCTAATTCCGGATCTGCCACTTTGTGTGTTGTGTGACCTTGGGTAAGTCATTTCACTTCTCTGTGCCTCAGTTACCTCATCTATAAAATGGGGATTAGGACTGTGAGCCCCATATAGGTTAGGGACTGTGTCCAACCTGATTTGCCTGTAATTACCTCCATGCTTAGTACAGTGCCTGGCCACTAGTAAGTGTTAACAAATACCATTAAAAGAAACCCCAGAACATGTCAGTGGGGTGAGCAGCTGAGGTTTGAAAGGGTCCCCTAACAGCCAATCCCTCCCACAAGATAGTGGGTGTCTACACAAGTCACAGCATATAAATCAGTCAGTCAGTCGATTGTATTTATTGAGTGCTTACTGTGTGCAGAGCACTATATTAAGCACAAGGGAGAGCTGAATAGTCACCTCTCTTTGCATAGGAAAGAGGTAAGGAGTATACATGTGGTTGCAGAAATATAATTCCACTATAGCAGCTTAACAGCAATCAAATCAAATTGTAGTGAATACAAAATAACAGTGTCATCAGGGGAACAGCCCATTCCCTGTTGGCAGGCAGATTATGCAAATGATCCCCCTCCCCACACCTCCTCCAGAAGCAGGAAGTTCAACCACTCCTTGTTGATTGACATGTAAGCACCTGACTTTCCCCCAGGTAAATTTTGGAATGTTTGCAGCTGAGCTGGTCGTTTGAACCAGGCAATCATTAAGAAGGTGAGCCTGCAGAGCTGACACCACCATAGATCAAAGTACCGACTTGCAGCCAAGTAACCACTGTATCATTATCCTGGAACTCTCCCCATGACCCTGACCCACTGTTTGCCAGTGGAAGCCAGAGTCAGGACACCCTGCAAGCACTGCCACGGTATAGTTGAAGAGGGCAGAGGGTTCCACTCAACACAACAAGGAGGGAGAACCCTTAAGAGACCGTGATGGCTCTGCAGAGACTTTCTAAACCACTGTCAAAGACAAAGTTCTGAAGCCAGAGAAGACTAGCTAGAATGGAAAGATAATAATAGTAATGATGGTATTTGTTAAGCGCTTACTCTGTGCAAAGCACTGTTCTAAGCACTGGGAGGATACAAGGTGATCAGGTTATCCCATGTGGGGCTCACAGTCTTAATCCCCATTTTACAGATGAGGTAACAGGCACAGAAAAGTTAAGTGACTTGCCCAAAGTCACACAGCTGACAATTGGCGGAGCCGGGATTTGAACCTATGACCTCTGACTCCAAAGCCAGGGCTCTATCCACTGAGCCATGCTGCTTCTCAAAGATATGGCCTCTGCTCTAACTTCTGAAGAAGGCGCCATCCTAATCAAACCAGTTTGGCCTAGTGGAAGGTGCACAGGTTTTGCAAGTGTTAGAGGACAAGGGTTTGAATCCCCACTCTGCCACATGTCCCCCTCTCAGGATTGCACCTGGAGAGTTTCCAGTACTCTACCCATCTCAGCTTTGGGAGGAAGAGTCAAGCAGAGGCATACTCATTCCATTCCTATCTTGGGCAGTGCCTAACGAGTGGAAGGCCATCTGTTTCATCAAGTCAAAACTCATGTGCTGGGCAGCAGCCATATGGGAGAGAGTCTAGGGCAGAGACTCAAGTTTACAGCACATAAGGAGGAAATAGTAAACCACTTCCGTATTTTTACCAAGGAAACCCTATAGATACACATAAACAATTGCAGATGGAGGTGGGGTGTTCTGGGAGAGATGTGTCCATGGAGTTGCTGCGGGTTGGGCATGACTCAACAGGATAAAGCAAAACTGCCACATGTCTGTTGTGTGACCCTGGGTAACTCACTTAACTTATCTGTGCCTCAGTTACCTCATCTGTAAAATGGGGATTAAGATTGTGAACGCCATGTGAAACAGGGACTGTGTTCAAACCAATTATCTTGTATCTACCCCAGTGCTTAGCATGTAGTAAGTGCTTAACATATACCAAAATTATAATTATTATAATTAATATTATTATTACTAAAACAATAAAGACATTCCTGGTCAATTAGTAGTACAGTGCTCTGCACACAGTAAGTGCTCAATAAATACAATTGAATGAATGAATAGTATTTCCTGAATTCTTATTCTGGGCAGAGTACTGTACTAAGCACTTGGGAGTGAACAATAAAGTAGACAATTAAGTAAGTAAAGTGGATCCCTGCCCTTGAGGAACTTTCAGTCTAGCAGAGGTGACGGACATAAAAATAAATTACAAACAGGAGGAAGAATAGAGTTCTAAGTTCTGTACATAACTGCAACAGGGGCAGGTGGAAGAATCCAAAGTGCTTAAGGTAACAATGAAGGCTGAAGAAGCTCTAGGAGAAACACTGGGAAGGGAAGCAATATAGCTTTAGTGGAAAGAGCATAGTGGAAAGAACCCAGGAGTCAGAGGACTCGGGTTCTAATCCCAGCACTGTCCTTGCCTGCTCAGTGGGCCTTGGGCAGGTCACTTCACTTCTCTGTGCCTTGGTTTCCACATTGGTAAAATGGGGATTCAATATCTGTTCCCCCTCCTTCTTAGACTATGAGTCTCATGTGGGACAGGGACCATGTCTGACCTGATTAATTTGTATCTACCCCAACTCTTGGCACATAGTAAGATCTAAACAAATACAACATGAACCTCAAATGACACAGAAGGCAAAAGGCAGAGCTGGGGCTGGAACCCAAGTCCTCTGACTCCCAGGTCTGGGCTTTATCCACTGGGCCACACTGCTTCCACTTAATAGCCTTTGGGAGAGTACAATGCAATAGAGTTGGTAAACACAATTCCTGACCTCAAGGAGATTTCAATCTAGCCGGGGAAACAGACCTTAAAATAAATCACGGGTAAGGGAAGTAGTGGAATATAAGGATATGAACATGAGTTATGTGAGGCTGAGAGCAGGGTGAGTAACAAAAAGTTTAAGAGTACAAACTTTCTCTTAACGAGGGAATAGTTGATTCAAAAGTAGTTGATTCAAAAGCAAGGGTGACTAGAAGGGGAAAAGTAGGGATTAGGCAGGGAAGGCTTGGAGATTTGATTTTTAGTAGGGTCTTGAAGGTGGGGAGAGTGGTGGTCTGTTGGATTTTTTCTGTGGTACTTGTTAAGCACTTACTCTATGCCAGGCACTATACCAGGTACTGAGGTAGATACAAGACAATTAAGTTGGACACAGTCCCTGTTCCACATGGGGCTCACAGTGGAAGTCGGGGGGAGGATGATTTAATCTCCATTTTATAAATGAGGTAACTGAAGTACAGAGAAGCGAAGTGACTTGCCCAAGGCCTCTCAGCAGACAAGTGGCGGAGCCAAGATTAGAACCCAGAACTCCCTTGTCCTGTCTTATGCTGTCAAATCATCTCCGATCCATAGCCACTCCATGGACACTTCTCTTGCAGAACACCCCAGCTCCCTCTGCAATCGTTCTAGTAGTGTATCCACAGAGTTTTCTTGGTAAAAATACCGAAGTGGTTTACCATTACCTTCTTCCACGCAATAAACTTGAGTCTCCGCTCTCGACTCTCTCCCATGCCGCTGCTGCCCAGCACGGGTGAGTTTTGACATGTAGCAAATTGCCTTCCACTTGCTACTTACTGCCCAAACTAGGGCTGGAATGAGTATGCCTCTGCTTGACTCTCCCTCCCATAGCCAAGACTGTTAGAGTACTGCAAACTCTCCAGCTGTGATCCTGAGAGGGCCTCTGACTCCCAAGCATACGCTATTTCCACTAGGCCACACTACAAATCACTTAACTTCTCTGTGCCTCAGTTTCTTCATCTGTGAAACGATTCCATACCTATTCTGCCTCCTACTTAGACCGTGAGCCCAAAGTGGGTGACGGACTCTATCTGATGGGATGATTTTGCATCTACCCCAGCATTAAATACTGCTGACACAGAGTAAGTGCTTAACAAAAACCATCATCGTCATCATTATTATTATTTTGCTACTTCTTCAAGGAAGTTGGATAGTTAGAGAAAGATGGAAGAGATAAAGGATAAACGGGGACTCAGAGCTGACCTTTGAGGGAGTCCCACTGTTAAAGGAGGGGAGGTAGAGGAGGAGCCTGCAAATGACACTAAGAAGGAGTGACCAAAGACAAAGGAAGATAACCAGGAAAGGACAGTGTCAGTGAAGCCATGGTTAGATAACATTTTCAGGAGAAGGGGGTGGTCCACAGTATCAAAAGGGAGCTGAGAGGTCAGGGAGGATTAAGATGGATTAGATTTGGCAAGAAAGAGGTTATTGGTGTCCTTAGAGAGGGCAGTATCCATAGAATGAAGGGGGCTGAAGCCAGATTGGAGGGGGTCAAGGAAAGACCTTCCCACTCAAACCCTGTCCTCCCCCTGACTTTCTCATCATTGTAGACAGTACCACCATCCTCCCTATTTCACAAGCCCACAACCTTGGCTTTATCCTCAACTCCACTCTCTCACTCAGTGCATATAAAAATGTGTCACCAAATCCCGTTGGTTCTACCTTCAAAACATCATTAAAATCCACCCTTTCCTTCCCATTCAAACTGGTACCATTTGAATCCAAGCACTTATCCTATCCCACCTTGATCACTGCATCAGCTTCCTGCCTCCTGTCTTTCCTCAGTCCAGTGCATACTTCACTCTGCTGCCCAGATCATTTTTCTACAAAAACCTTCAGTCTGTGTTTCCCTCCTCCTCAAGAGCCTCCAGTGGTTGCCAATCCACCTTTGCATCCAACAGAAACTCCTTGCCATTGGCTTTAAAGCCCTCAATCACCTAACATCCTCCCACCTTACCTCCCTGATTTCCTATTACAACCTGGACGGCCATTTCACTCCTCTAATGTCAACCTATTCACAGTACCTCGGTCTCGTCTATCAGCACCCCACCCCCCCATCCCGCCTCTGGCCTTAGACACCGTCTCTCTTCATAACCGACAGATGATTGTTCTCTCCCCCTTCAAAGCCTTATTAAAAGTATATCTCCTCCAAGAAGCCTTCCCCAACTAAATCCTTATTTCCACTTCTCCCACTCCATTCTGTGTCGCCTTTGCACTTGGATTTGCACACTTTATTCACCCCTCCCTCAGCCCCACAGCACTTTGGTACATACCCAGAGAAGCAGCATGGCTCAGTGGAAAGAGCACGGGCTTTGGAGTCAGAGGTCATGGATTCGAATCCTGACTCTGCCACGTTTGCTGTGTGACCTTGGGCAAGTCACTTAACTTCTCTGAGCCTCAGTTACCTCATCTGTAAAATGGGGATTAAGACTGTGAGCCCCACGTGGGACAACTTGATCACATTGTATCCCCCCCAGTGCTTAGAACAGTGCTTTGCACATAGTAAGTGCTTAACAAATGCCATTATTAATATTATTATTCATTTAAATGTCTGTATCTCCCTCAAGACCTTAAACTCATTCTGGGCAGGGAACATATCTACCAACTTCATTATATTATTCTCTCCCAAGTGCTTAGTAAAGTGCTCTGCACAAAAATGTTCAATAAATACAGTTGATTAATGGAAGCAGTGGGTGAGACAACTTGCTCAAGAAGTTTGGACAGAAATCATAGCAGGGTGATGTGGTGATAACTGGAGGGCACCATGGGATCAAGGGAGGGCTTTTTTTGAGGATGGAGTTTACAAGGGCATGTTTGAAAGCAGTGAGGAAGAAGCCATTGGAGAGTGAACAATTGAAGATGGCTGTCAGGGAGGGAAGAAGGGAGATTTTTGAAGAGTGGTGAGATGTGCACAGAACAATTTTTTAGAAAAATGATCTGGGAAGCAGTGAAGTGTGGCCTGGAATGGGAACTGAGGAGGTTCACCCGGGGGACCACCTATGCCCAGCTCTGTGTCTTGGAGTTGAGCTGGCTGGACTTGGAACTGGAGCCTCAGCTCTGTCCAGCTGAAGTCAGGGTCAGAGGGCAGGACACACACACACACTCTTAGCTTATCCAGCTTTCCAAGGTATTTCCTTTCCTGTGTTTCTCTTCTCTTTCCCCTTTCCTGTTTCATTGTTTCCCTTTCCTCTTTCCTGTTCAGTGCTTCTTGCTTCCTTATTCCCCCTTTCCAGCTGTTGGTTTCAGACAAGTGCCGGAGGCTAGATTAGAACCCAGATCCTTTGACTCTCAGGCCTATGATCTATCCATTGGGCCATACTTATTCCTTCATTTCAGGTTCCTCTGAGCAACGGCTACAGCAGCTATTAGTTTTCAAGAGGTTATCAGAGGCTTCCCACTGCAGGGGTCAGTTCTGTTTCCCACTGAGGTGGTGCAAAGCAGGCCGGGTTGGGGTCCACTTGATGGCATGGAGGGGAGCCAGTGCGAGTTCTGGGGTGGCAGCGCGTTTGGAGCAGAGATCTTGCATGCCGGGGAGCAGGAGACCTAGGCAGTGGCAAAGGAAGACAGTTCATTCCGCCTGGCTGGCGAGTCCAGAGCATGAAGGGAGGCCAGGCTGAAATTTGATGTAGGCAGGGAACGTTTCTGCCAATTCTGTTGTATTGCACTCTCCCAAGCACTTAGTACAGTGCTCTGCACACAGTAAGTGCTCAATAAATACCACTGATTGATTGCTTTCAATTACCAGATGGTTCATTCATTCATTCATTCTATTGGATTTATTGAGAGCTTACTGTGTGCAGAGCACTCTACTAAGCGCTTGGAAAGTACAATTTGGCAACAGATAGAGACAGTCCCTACCCAACAACGGGCTGGTTCATTCAGCCACAGTGGAAAAGGAGGCAAGGAAGCTTGGCATGGCAGGCGCCAAGCGTTCCAGCAGCCATGCTGGGGTCCTCAATAATGATAATGGTAATAAATAGTAATAATAATTACAGCATTTGTTAAGCACTTACTATGTGCCAGGCACTGTCCTAAGCACTGGAGTGGATACAAGCAAATTAGATTGGACACGGTCCCTCTCCCATGTGGAGCTCATAGTCTCAATCCCCATTTTACAGATGGAATAACTGAGGCACAGAAAAACAAAGTGACTTGCCCAAAGTCACAGCAGACAAGTAGTAGAGCCAAGATTAGAGCCCATAACTTTCGGACTCCCAGGTCCGTGCTCTATCCACTACGCCGTGCTGCTTCTCGGTAAGTACCACTAACTGATTGATTGCTATTACCTGATGGTTCATTAAGTTGCAGTGGAAGAGGAATCGAGGAGGCTCAGTCCAGCGTACACGGAGCAGGCCGGGGGCAGGCAGAGAGTTCCTCGGCCGTGGTGGGAGTGCTCAATAAATACGTTTGATTGATTGATTGATTGATTAGAACGGGGGGCCGAGGGTTTGTATAACCTGCCTGCCTCCTCCCATGCCCTCTAATCCACTGTGGTTTGCACAGACTGCAGCACCCCGAATGACCACGTGGGGGCAGCATGGGATCACACATTCCACCTGGAGCTTGGGGTGGGGTGGGATGGGATGGGATGGCATGGGATGAGGGCAGGAAGGGAGAGGGCGGAGGGGACGGCCTCTTACCCGGCAGGGGAGGAGAGAGAAGGAGCCCGCTCCCTTCTATCCTCCACTGATGGATTCAGCAGAATCATCATCCCCTGAGCGTGGCCCTCGCAACCCACTGGCGAACACAAGCGCACATTTGTTGCCAAACATGCAATAGTTCAGAGAACTTGAGCACAGCCCCAAATCAGTCGATTTTATTGAGTGCCTACTGTGTGCAGAGCACGGTAGTGAGCGTTGGAGAGAGAACAATATGTCAGAGTTGGTAGACACGGTCCCTGCCGATGCGAAACGAGCACAAGTAGATGAATCAAGCAAGAACAAATAAATACAATGTGAAGGCGGATGTGGGTTGCAGTGACCAGCTTCGATTAATTCATCAGTCAATCAACAGTACTTATTGAGTGCCTACTGTATGCCGAGCACTGTACTAAGCACTTGGGAGAGAATAATAATGATGGTATTTTTCATTCATTCATTCAATCGTATTTATTGAGCGCATATTTTGTGCAGAGCACTGTACTAAGCACTGGGGAAGTACAAATCGGCAACATATAGAGACGGTCCCTACCCAATAACGGCCTCACAGTCTAGAAGGGGGAGGTAGACAACAACACAAAACAAGTAGATAGGTGTCAAAACCAATAGAATTATAGCTATATATGCATCATTAATAAAATAAATATAGTAAATATGTACAAATAAAATAGAGTAATAAATATGTACAAATATATACAAATGCTGTGGGGAGGGGAAGGGGGTAGGGCAGAAGGAGGGAGGGAGGGGGGCAATGGGGAGGGGAGAAGGAGGAGAGGAAAAAGGGGGGCTTATTCTGGGAAGGCCTCCTGGAGGAGATGAGCTCTCAGTAGGGCTTTGAAGGGAGGAAGAGAGCTAGTTTGGCGGTACTTGTTAAGCACTTACTATGTGCCAAGCACTGTTTTAAACGCTGGGATAGATACAAGGTAATCAGGTTGTCTCTCGTGGGGCTCACAGTCTTAATCTCCATTTTACAGATGAGGTAACTGAGGCACAGAGAAGTGAAGTGACTTGCCCAAAATCACACAGCTGACAAGTGGCGGAGCTGGGATTAGAACCCACTACCTATGACTCCCAAGTCCGTGCTCTTTCCACTAAGCCACGCTACTTCTCTAATAATTCAATAATTCAGTAGTGTTGGTAGACAGGTTCTACCAACATGTGTAGGGGAAAAAAGAGAAGTTAATCAGGTATAGCTCCTGTAGAAGGTGGCATTTTATAAAGGATTTACAGGAGAGCTCTCCTAAGTGCTTAGGACAGTGTGCTGCACACAGTAAGTCCTTAAAAAAACTATTGATTCAATAAATCAAGTATATTTATTCCCTCAATCAATTATATTTATTGAGCACTTGCGGTGTGCAGAGCACTGAACTAAGTGTTTGGAGGAGTACAATATAACAGAGTCAGTAGACACATTCCCTGCCCACAAGAAACTTAAAATCTACAGGAGGAGCTGAGTGAAGAGCACTGTACTAGGTGCTTGGAAGAGTTCAGTGCAGCACAGTTGGTAGACACATTCCCTGCTTACAAGGAGTTAACAGCCTAGAGGATTGATTTATTAAGATGATTTGGTGAAGCTGAGGGCTAGGCACTCCAGGCCAGGAGAAAGGTACAGGATAGGGGCAGGAGAATAGAGAGTTAGAGAGTGAGGGATGGTTAGTTGTATTTAGGTGGAGCAAAGATTGGATCTGGAATGTGGCTCTGGAAGAGAGCATATAGTTAAGGAGAAGTCCAAGATGGAGAGCTTTGAAGTCAATGGGGAGGAGTTTCTGTTTGATTCAGAGGGTAATTGGGAAGTATTGAAGGATTTTTTGGAAGAGATGAGTGTTGTTTTTCAGAAAAGTGTTTCCTGCTGTGGTGTGGGTAAGGTGGGCTGGAGGCAAGGAGACCAGTAACGAGGCAGTTATGGTAAACAATTGGGCCGTGTGGAATCCTAGATTTCTGTGCTGCTCCTTTTATAATCCATCAATATTTTTTTTGAGCACTTACTGGGTGCAGGGCACTGTAGTGAGTGGTCAGTAGAATCCAATTCTGTGTGAACTACAAAATCCAAACCTTTCACTGCCAAAGGAATAATGTTTTCAGACTTTAGTGTGGCAAGTGCAATGGAAGGAAGGGGGGAGAGAGAGACGGAAAACAAGAATTTAACTCAAATTTTCACCAGATGTAACAGTAAGGAAAATCTGGGAATATAACCTGGAACTGATATCCTCCCCCCGCCCCCGAACACACAAACACACACACACACACACTCAGTCCTGTGTGGTCCCAGTAGGAAGGGCTGACTGTGAAAGCAGGGGAGACAGGCTGGGCTGACCTGGACCGGGCTGCAGAGAAGGCATTTTGAGTTCAGAATTAGAAGTGTGCTAGATTTTAGAGGAGACCCCAGGGATGACTATTAATATTCATTCATTCAATCGTATTAATTGAGCACTTACTGTGTGCAGAACACTGTACTAAGCGCTTGGGAAGTACAAATCGGCAACATATAGAGATGGTCCCTACCCAACAACGGGCTCACAGTGGGGTTTTTCAACCTTACCCAGAGACTCTCAGCATGTTTCAGTCGTGCCTCGGAGCATTCAAGGTCTTGTCTGCACTCTGGGAAGAGTGGGGCTGCAAGCCTGACCCTAATAGTAAAGAAATTGTGGAAAGGCTGGGTTCGAGAGGGAAAGGTGATTGTAGGAGGGGCCAGAAAGGTGAGTTTAGGAGGGGTGGGTCTGATTCATTCATTCATTCAATCGTATTTAGTGAGCACCTATTGTGTGCAGAGCACGGTACAAAGCGCTTGGGAGAGTATAATCCACCAATAAACAGACGCATTCCCTGCCCACAACGAGTTTAATAATCCAGGTCACCAGCAGAGGGCGCCCTGCTCACGGCGCCGCTGTCGAGGGTGTGTGTGTGTGTGTGTGTGTATGTAGGCATGTGTCGGGGGGAGGGTATATGTGTGGGCTGGGGGCCGGAGGGGGTGATGAAGAATTGACTGAAACGTCTTCTACAAAGAGAAAAAATGCTTGAAATTTGACATAAAGTTTTGCTCGGTTGCGTTGTGTTTCCGGGAACTGGCCTTTCTTGGGGAGTCTGGGGTGAGCAAAAGACTGCTTCCCTGCAGGTGAATTATTCACTGTGTGAAGCGAAAGGAACAGGAGCCGGAGGGGGGAGGGAGGTCTGTCCCGCGGGTGGACCAGGGGGAGGGAGCCAGGGGGAGGGGAGACCCAGGATTTAAACCCATGACCATTGACTCCAAAGCCCATGCTCTTTCCACTGAGCCACTCTGCTTCTCTCTTTTCCTATCCCTCCTTTTCCACCTTCATTCTCTGCCTTCTCTCTGTCCCTCTCTAACTCTCTCTCCCCCTCTATCCCTCTCCTTTTTCCCCTCTACCTCCTCTCTCTATCCCTCTCTCTAACCTTCTTTCCCACATCTCTCCCTCTATCTCTATCTTCTCTCTCTATCCCTCTCTCTAACCTTCTTTCCCACTTCTCTCCCTCTATCTCCCCTCTGTTCCTCTCTCTAACCCCCCTCCCACCTCTTTCGTCTTTCTCTATCCCTCTCTCCTCCTCTGTACCTCTGTCTTCTCTATCTAGCTCTCTAACCCGCTCTCCTATCTCTATCCCTCCATCTCTATCTTCTCTCTCCATCCCTCTCTCCCCCATCTCCCTCTGTCTCTGTCTTCTCTAACTCCCTCTTCCCCCCTCTCCATCTCCTCTCTCCCCCTCTATACCTCCATCTCTTTTTTCTCTCTCTATCCCCGTCTCTAATCCCCTCTCTCCCACCTCTCCCCATCTATCTCTATCTTTTCTCTATCCCTCACTTTCTAACCCTCTCTCTATCTCTACCTTGTCTTTCCCTTGCACTCTAACCCTTTCTCACCCTCTCTATTCCTCTTATCTCTATTTTCTCAGTTCTTCATTCTCCAACCCCCCTTCACTTCTCCCCCTTATCCTTCTATCCCCTCTCCCACCTCTATCTCTGTCTTCTCTTTCTACTCCTCTCCCCCTCTCACTTCTCTCTCTATCCCTCTCTCCCCCCATACGTCTATCTTCGCTGTCTCTCGCTCTAACACTCTCTCCCACCTCTCTCCCTCTCTCCATCTTTTCTCTCTCTATCCCTCTCTCCCTCTATCTCCCACTCTCTAACCCTCTCCCCCTCTATCTCTATATTTTCTCTATTCCTTGCTAGAGAAGCAGCGTGGCTTAGTGGAAAAAGCACAGGCTTCATTCATTCATTCAATAGTATTTATTGAGCGCCTACTGTGTGCAGAGCACTGTACTAAGCGCTTGAGAAGTACAAGTTGGAGGCTTGGGGGTTAGAGGTCGTGGGTTCTAATCCCTGCTCCACCACTTTGCTGTGTGGCCTTGAGCAAACCACTTCACTTCTCTGGGACTCAGTTGCCTCATCTGTAAAATGGGGATTAATCAATCGTATTTTTTGAGCGCTTACTGTGTGCAGAGCACTGTACTAAGAGCTTGGGAAGCACAAGTTGGCAACATACAGAGACAGTCCCTACCCAACAGTGGGCTCACAGTCTAAAAGGGGGAGACAGAGAACAAAACCAAACATACTAACAAAATAAAATAAATAGAATAGATATGTACAAGTAAAATAGAGTAATAAATATGTACAGACATATATACAGGTGCTGTGGGGAAGGGAAGGAGGTAAGATGGGGGATGGAGGGGAGGCCGAGGGGGAGAGGAAGGAAGGGGCTCAGTTTGGGAAGGCCTCCTGGAGGAGGTGAGCTCTCAGTAGGGCCTTGAAGGGACATCTTTTCTGGTTTCCCTCTCCCTTTCCCCGACGCCCCCACAAGCCTCCCAACGCGAGGAACGGGGGGAGAGAAGGGGAGTGGGGAAGGAAGGAGAGAAGAACGTGGCGACTGAAGCCCCCCGTTGGGGAAAACCCAGCGGCGCGACGCGGTCGGGGCGCACTGAGGACAGTCCGCCCCGGTTCGGGACAACAGAAAGGAAAACGTAGCGCCGGGGGCGGGCCGGCCCGTCCCCCCGCCAGACGTGACCCGCCACACCGACCGGGGAGAGGGGAGTGGGGGGGACCGCCGGCCACCGTATCCCCCAGCCCTCTCTCTCACCCTGAAGGGGAAAAGAAAGAAGGGCGGGGGGGAAGGAAGAGGAAAGACGGGAAGACGGCGGAGCCCCCACCCCAGACCCCGGAGGCGGGGGGTGAGAGGGGGGGAAGGCGCGGCGACGGTCATTACGTTTGTGAGTACCACGTGGGACAACCAACTTATCTTGTATCTATCCCAGCGCTTAGAACAGTGCCTGTCACATAGTAAATGCTTAACAAATATCATTATTATTAGAAGCATCATGGCTCAGTGGAAAAAAGCCGGGCTTGGGAGTCAGAGGTCATGGGTTCTAATTCCGGCTCTGCCACATAATAATAATAATAATAATAGTATTTGTTAAGCACTTAACTATGTGCCAGGCACTGTACTAAGCGCTGGGGTTGATACAAGCAAATCGGGTTGGACACAGTTCCTGTCCCATATGGGGCTCACAGTCTCAATCCCCATTTTACAGATGAGGTAACTAAGGCCCAGTGAAGTGACTTGCCCAAGGTCACACAGCAGACAAGTGGCCAAGCCCCTTCACTTTTCTGGGCCTCACTTGCCCCATCTGTATGGGGATTAAGACTGTGAGCCCCACGTGGGACAACCTACTTACCTTGTATCTACCCCAGTGCTTGGCACATAGTAAGCACTTAACAAATACCATCATTGTTATTATTATTATCCCTCTCTCCCACCTGTCTCCCTCTATCTCTATCTTCTCTCTCTCTCTCCCCTCTATACCTCTATCTTCTCTATCTCTAATTCTCTAACCCTCTCTCCCATCTCTATCCCCCATCTCTATCTTCTCTCTCTAGCCCTCTCTCCCCCTCTCTTCTCTCTATCCCTTGCTCCCTCTATCTTCTCTCTCTAGCCCTCTCTCCCCTCTCTCTCCCTATCTTCTCTCTCCCCCCTCCCTAAACTTCTTTCCCACTCTATGCCTCTCTGTCCCTCACTCTCCCCCCTATACCTCTATCTTCTCTATCGCTCTCTAACACTCCCTCTATCTCTATCCTCTCTCTCTATCCCTCACTCTCTAACTCTCTCGCTAACCCTTTCTCCCCCTCTCTATCCCTCTTATCTCTATCTTAGTTCCTCACTAGCCCCCTCTCTCTATCCTTCTATCTATCTCTACCTTCTCTCTCTATCCCTGACACTCTCTATCCCTCTCTCCCTCTGTGTCTCTCTCCTTCGCTGCAGTATCCCGGGAATTCCTCTCACTCCCGTTCTCCTTTCCTCCGTGATTCACACTGCGGTGCGGAACCACCTTCCGTGACCTCGTTTTCCTGATTGCGCGATCACACCCGCCCGTTTCAGAGCTAGCTCTCGCTCTCGCTCTCTCGCTCTCTCTCTCTCTCTCTCTCTCTCTCTCTCTCTCTCTCTCCCTCCCCCCCCCCCCCCCCAAGGTGTGGGCTGATCAGGGCCCGTTTGGGTCCTATTACATCAATAGGGCTTGCGCCGTTGACTCCAAAACAATAGCTGGGAATTCGCATGATTGCTTTGATTCTGCTTTGCCCGGTCTTCATTTAAGGATAAACGACCCCGAAATCCCACTCCCACCCACAGCCCCCTGACTCAGTCCTGGGAAAACTCTTCTTCTGCTTTTTCATTCGGGTTCAGTGTCCCCTTTAACCCGAGAGCACCATTCATTCATTCATTCATTCAATCGTATTTATTGAGCACTTACTGTGTGCAGAGTACTGCATGCACACGCACACACACGTGTTCACATATGAAGTTCACTTTCTCAGAATTGTTGTTTTAGTTTTGCTTCCATAGAGAAGCAGCATGGCATAGTGGATAGAGCCTAGGCCTGGGAGTCAGAAGGTCATGGGTTCCAATGTTACTCCACCACCTGACTGCTGTGTGACCTTGGGCAAATCACTTAACTTCTTTGTGCCTCAATTACCTAATCTGTAAACTGAGGATCAAGACTGAGTCCCATGTGGGACAGGGAATGTGTCCAACCCAATTTGCTTATATCTACCCCAGCGCTTAGTATAGTGCCTGGCACATAGTAAAAGAATACCATAATTATTATTATTGTTGTTGTGGTTCCCACATGGGGCTGGGGGTGAGTTATGGGGGAAGGAAGGGAGCTACGGGCCCGAAGCCTGTGGTGGCTTGGTGGGGTAGGGGGCCCACTGGATTGGGGTGGGGGCAGAGTTGGAGTGCGGGGGGGGGGGGGTGGCAACACTTGTCTGCCATGTGAACTTGGACAAGTCACTTAACTTCTCTGTGCCTCAGTTACCTCATCTGTAAAATGGGGATTAAGATTGTGAGCCCCACGTGGGACAACCTGATTACCTTGTATCTACCCTGGTGCTTTGAACAGTGCTTGGCACATAGTAAGCACTTAACAAATACTGTAGTAATAATAATGATTATTATTATTATTATAAGAGCGGGGGACAGGGTGCCCCCTGGAGGGCCGCAGCTTGCCACTGGACATGAGGTGTTGGTACCAGAGCCAGGAGCAGCATGGTTTCCCATAGATTGTTTCTAAATTTAAAGTTTCTTCCCGGAGATTTTCCTTACCATGCTGTGGTTCCTCAGGGAAAAAAAAAGAAAACTCTGAGAATTAGCAATAAATTTAGAAACAACCTCAGGAAGACGCCTTGCCCTCCCTCTCCCCCTCCCACCAAACATGCATGCATGTACACACACTCGTACCCCACACATGCATATATGTGCGCATATGTATATGCACACACGTGAACACACATGCAGATCAGCACAGGTACACATATGCATGCGCCCAGATGAACACATACACACACTCACGTGTATATGTGCATATATATGTGTGCATAAACACGTATGTGCACACACACATACCCTCGTCCAGGAGCAAAGGAGTTAAGGGCCCCACTGGCTCAGGGAGCTGATCCCAACTAGTTGTCCAGGGGTGGAGCAGGCTTTGGCCTGCCCGTCCGGCCCCAGGCCCCCAGGTTTTGCCCCCGGGCCTCTAGGCCTGGGCCAGGGGCAGCATCGTGGACCTGCCCCCGGGCAAGCTCAGCAGCTGCCGCTTCCCGCCCCTCCCCAGCCCCGCCAGAGACCCCCGGCTGGGAACAGCTGTGACCCTGGGCCCGGCCAGCCGGTGTGCGGCCGGGTTGGCTGTCTGCGCCAGCTAGTGAAGAAAAAATAAACCAAGCCCGCGGTGGAAGATAATTTCTTGCCTCTGAGCCCCGCCATCCGCCAAAGCCCTGCCGTGCAGGAGAGGAGCCTTCCTGCCTCCCAGCCCGCAGCCTCCCAGCCCTTAGGCCGGCAGCCTCGGCAGCCCCCCACCCACACCACCCCCATCCCCCTGGGCGGGCCCAGGCCTTGGCCCCAGAGGCCGCTGTAACCCGAGCCACTTACTGTAACCAGAGCCACTCTGGTTGCCCTTGCTTGGCCCTGCCTGCCCTCGTCCTACCCCCGACCGCAGCCTGACCCCGACCCGTGGCCTTTCCAAGACTCGCACACCCTCTGGCTCCCACGGAGACAAATGGACACACGCTGACCCAGCAGACACTCTGACCCGCTGGGCCCCCACTGCTCAGCTGGTGGCAAATGATGTGCCCCCAACACACAGCCTTGGCACAAACACCCACCTACACAACGGCACACATAGAGTGTACTCAATTGTATTGTACTCTCCAAAGCTCTTAGTACACTGCTCTGCCCACAATTGGCACTCAATAAATGTCACTGATCGATTGTCCCAAGCACACAACCGTGCCTGCCCCCACACTTCATCCACAGAAAGCCACCCCCGTTCACCCTCACCCACCGAAGAAAGGCACAGCTTCACTCATGCCCCCTACCCTGAAGTGCACACACTCAAATTCACCCACATGCCCAAACTCCACAAAGCCCACCCTCAAAGCTGAGGAAGACCCTCACAGCCCCCATGTGTTAGAAAAAGGCTATCAGTCTTCTACCCACCTCATCGTTCCCTCTGCTCTCTCCTCTCCCCTTTTGCACTTTTTTCTCCCCTCTCTCCCATCTCCTCTCCCCTCTTTCACTTTTTCTCCCCTCACCTCTTCCCTGTCTTTCCCTTTTTCATCCCCTCCCTTCCCCTCTCCTTTCCTTTCTCCTTCACTTTTTCCCCCTCTCCTCTCCTCTTTCATTTTTTTCTCCCCTCTCTCCTCTCTCCTTTCCCTTTTCACTTTTTTCCCTCTCTCCTCTCCTCTCTTTCACTTTCTTCTCCCTTCTCTCTCCCTTCTCTCCCCCTCCTCTCCCCCCCTCCCCTCTCTCTAACCTTTTTTCCCTCTCCTCTTCCATCTCTTCTCCTTTCTCTTCTTCTTCCCTCTCTCCCATTCCCTGCTCTCCTTCTTCCCTCTCCCACCCACTCTTGGCACTCAGTTCACCAGGCCTATGAGTTCCTCTTCTTTTTCCCAAGGAACAACCTCCGAAGGCAACTCCATGACAAGATTTGAAGATGGTTGTGTGTCTGAGGCCCAAGTCCAACCGATTAAAGTGGATAGCATGTGTGTGTGTATGTATGAGTGTGAGAGAAAATGAGGCAGTGAGAGAAAATGAGGGGTAAGAGAGTGGGGGAGTAATAGGTGAGAGTGGGTGAATGTATGAAATCATGTAGAGGTGGGTAGGGGTGTGTGTGTGTGTGTGTGTGTGTGTGTGTGTGTGTGTGTGTGTGTGTGTGTGTGTGTGTGTGTGTGTGTGTGTGTGTGTGTGTGTGTGTGTGTGTGTGTGTGTGTGTGTTTAGAGCACTCCTCAGTCTGGAAGTGGTGGAGGTTGAGCAGGTCCATGGTTAAAGTTTACAAAATAATGAAGGCCAAGAATGAAACTGCTGCTCACCAGCTCCCAAGACAGAAACAGCATGACCTATCAAACAATCACTCATACTTATTGAGCCCTTTCCCAGAGCACAGTACTATGCTTGGGAGAGTACAATACAACAGAATTAGCAGACATCTTCCCTTCTCATAGCAAGTGTACAGTCTAGAGGGCATAGAGGATAGATCACAGGGAGTCAGAAGATCATGGGTTCTAATCCTGACTCTGCCACTTGTCTGCTGTGTGACCTTGGGCAGGTCACTTAACTTCTCTGTGCCTCAGTTACCTCATCTGTAAAATGGGGATTGAGACCGTGAGGCCCATGTGGGACAGGGACTGTGTCTACTCTGATTTGCTTGTAACCACCCCAGTGCTTAGTACAGTGCCTGGCACATAGTCAGTGCTTAACAAATACCACGATTACTGTTACCAGCATGAGGGGACCACCACTGCAGCTGGTAGGTGGTAAGTTCAAGCAACACAAAATCAATCAATCGACTATACTTATTGAGCAATTACTATGTGTACAGCACAGTAAACACTTGGGAGAGTACAATCAAAATGGAAACTATAATGCAGTGTGGCAGCAAGCATAGGTAATTCATTTGCCAAGCAGTAAGCACTGGGGTAGATAACAAGATAATCAGGTCCCATATGGGGGTCACAGTCTGGGTAGCAGGGAGAACAGGTATTGAATCCCCATTCAGCAGATGAGGGGGAACTGAGGCCCAGAGAACTTAAGTGACTTACCCAACATCACACAGCAGGTATGTGGTGGAGCCAGGATTAGAATCAATCAATCAATGGTATTTATTGAGCACTTACTATGTGCACTGTTCCCAGCACTTGGGAGAATACAATACAGATGCTTAATAAATACAATTGATTGATTGATTGATTACAGATGATTAAAGATAGGTTTACAAATTGCAAGCTCCCCTCTATTAATCAATCAATACACTTGATTGAGGACTTACTTTTTGCAGAGCACTGTACTAAACGCTTGGGAGAGTACAATACAACAGAATTAGCGGATACATTCCCTGCCTGTAACTGTAAGAGACTGTAAGCTCTTTGTGGGCAGGGATCACTTCTACTAACTCTACTGTATTACACTTTCCCAAGTGCTTAGTACAATGTTCTGCACACAGAAAGTGCTCAATAAATGCCATTGATTAATTAGATGCTGAGAAATAAGGAAGACAAGTTGGAGGAGGTAAGCTTTCTGGGGGGCTTTGAATATGAGAAAGGCTGTGGTCTGCCATATTTGGGGAGGGAGGGAATTCCAAATTAGGAGATCACAGTGAGCAAAGAAATGGAGTCAACAGAAAGGTATAGAAAGGTTACCTATCTTGAGAAGAAAGAAGAGAGCAGGTTGGGAAGTAGCAGGAAAAGAAAGTGGCTATGTAAGGTGGGGTGAATTGGTAGGGAACCTAGAAGCCAATTGTCAGGAGTTTGGGTCTGACCTGACTCCCCCTTCAATAATTCTGACCCCGATTTCCAACCTGGTCCTCAAACTGTGGCTTTGAATATGAAGAATTGGGTCTTCTGTCCTGCTGACAGCAACCGAGCCTACAGGAAATGGGGGCCCCAGGCCCTACCCTCTGTCCCCTCCTTTCCCCTTCTTCCTTTCGGCCAAGGGGAGGAAGAAGGAACAGACGGGCTGTTCCCAGAGCTGCTTTCCCGAGCCCCTGAAATATTTGGCTTTTGGAAGAAAACAAAAGGAAAAATTCCCAAACTTCCTGGATTGATTCATCTCATCAAGGCTATGGAGACAGAGCAAAGCGGAAGACTGGGAAATTATCCAGGGAATTTGGGCTGTGTAGCTTGGAAACAAACCTGGATCATTCAAGTTAAACATACCCACCCTGGAGCATAAATGACGCGGACGTCCTGGCTCTGCAGTGAGCCCTACACCCTGGCTAATTGACCAAACTGGCTGACTAGGGGACTGGCCTGTGCCCTTTAATTCCTCCTGGTAGAATCCAACCTCCTGGGGCTTGGCACTCTGGACTGGATCAGACTCCCCCCCCAACCCCCATCAACTCACCCCGCATTCTCCTGTGGGACTCAGACATGGATCCTGGAGTGGGGATGAGCGTGACATTTAAATTGCGATGGAGCCAGAGAGAAAGGGGGGTGGTCCTGTCTCTCTAACTGGCACCACAGACAAAGCTGCCTCCCTTCATTGCGGGGCAGAGCCCAGCTGGGTACAGACCTGTCAGCCCATCTCCCACACTTGGGAGAGTTTGCAGAGTCATAATTACATCTCTTAACCTGTCTTGCTCTCTGCAGAAGAAGGTCCCATTATATTGAAATGAGATTATTAGCTATCAAATACTTTCTTTCTCAGGAGTTGGTGGGGTTTTTTTTTTTTAATTCAAATACCTTAGCGACTCGCCTTTTTTCACCAGATTTGCTTTGACTGAATCCAGAGGCTGAGAAACTGGGGGAAAGGGGGTGAGGGGGCCTCCTTTGGGCTGGAAAAGGAGTTAGTAAAATGCAACATTTGTACCTTCTGGCCCCAATCCCAGTACCCTGGTCTGTGAGGAGTTTGAATTGGGGGCTTGTAGAGCCCTCAATCTGGGAGGGGACCAGAGCTGCTCCCATACTTAGTCCTTCATGCTTGCAGGGAATGTGTCTATTTATTGTTGTATTGTCCTCTCCCAAGTTCTTAGTTCATTGCTCTGCACACAAGTGCTCAATAAGTACGACTGAACATTCTAGCCAAACGAAGGCAAGAATTCTGACAATCTATGTCTGGGTGGCAAGAAGTTGGTGGGGACAACAGGAGAGAGTGGAGAGTGGGGAAGAGTCAGTCAGTTGTATTTATTCAGCACTTACTGTGTGCAGAGCAAGGTACTAAGTGCTTTGGAGAGCACAGTAGAACAGTATAACAGATATATTCCCTGTACATAAAAAGGTGGGAGAAGGAGGCGAGAAGGAGATAGAGCTTAGTGGTAGAGGTCTGAAACCGAGGTGAGGGCCTGGAGAGAAGATGGAGGTTGGCTCTTAATTAGGGAAGCAGTGGGGCCTAGTGGAAAGACCACAAACCTGGGAATCAGGGAACCGGGGTTCTAATCCCTGCTCTGTCGCTTGTCTGCTCTGTGATCTTAGTCAAGTAACTTACCTTGTCTGTACCTCTGTTTCCTCATCTGTAAAATGGAAATTAAATATCTTTTCTCCTTACCCATTAGATTGTGAGCCTCATGTTGGATAGGAATTATGTCCCATCGGATTATCTACCCCCATGCTTAGTACAATGTTTGGCACATAGTAAGGATTTAACAAATACCACCATTATTGTCATTCATGAGAGGAAAATATTTCTGGTTCGTTCCCTCATCTGGTCCTGGGAGAGGAGTAGGAGAGGGAAGCAACAAGCATTGATCCCACAACCCCTTCACCTCTTTCTTTCTCATTCCAACCTCCATAGGATCCACTTGGGGTGTCTGTCTTTACATGTCTCTCATTTGGGGAGACTGAGTTGTAGCACACTTGGCCACTCCATCCCTCCCCACTCCTCTCTACCCTGCCTCACCCTTCTCCACCATTTTGCTTAAATTTCTCCCTCAAACAATCCATCAGTCATATTGATTGAGTGCTTACTGTGTGCAGAGCACTGTACTTAGCACTTGGGAGAGTACAACAGAGAAAGTTGGCAGGCACGTTCCCTGCCCACAGCGAGCTCACAGTCTAGAGTGGGAGAAACAGTCCCCAGGCCTCTGCTGAGTCTGGGGTGGACTTGGTACCCCCCCAGTTTGATGAACCTAGGTGGAGGATTCAGTGGCTAGGAAGAGAGAACAAGAAATTGCAAATCAATGTAATGGGGACTGCTATTAAAGATCCATCCCCCACCATTAAAAGATTTCCTGAAACTGTGGTCCACTCTGGTTTTCAGGTCTTTCTCTGCTGTTCTGACCATAATCTTTTTTTCCCCATCTTAGAACTTTGGGAGAGACATTTGAGGAATGGCAGGGGTAGGCCAGAGATGGGGAACACAGAAAGAGGAGGGAGTGGAGTAAAAGAGAAAAAAGGATAAAGGAGAGGAGGAGGGTGAAAGGAAGGTGAGCAGAGATTGAGGAGGCATTTTGACAGGAGGGTTGGAGGAGATACCTCTCCCTCAATCACTCAACTCCAGTACTTTTGCCCAGATAAGGCTGCCACTGAAACCCCGTACCACGTGTCTGCCATCCCACCAGTTCTATGGGAGCTGGCATCCTCCAGGGGGTAGCCAAGATGGGAGCTTAGGCAGTGGAGAGGGTGGTGGGCAGCTCAGTTCCACCCTCGGGACAGAACAGAATTTCCAGCTGTGCCAGTGACTCCCAATTTGGACCAGTTCCACCACAGCAACAGCAAACTCTGCTGCCGCCGCCGCTGTTATCAACATTACCCAAGCTCCAAGGTTCTGCCCTACCCCCTCCTCCTCCCCAAGAGGACATCTGGTCACCTTACCATGGCCACAGTCCAGGTTTTGGCAGAGGGTCCCAGGCAATTTTAGAAAAATTGAGGTTGGCCCAAGGGAACCTATCAACCTACTGACATCCACCTCCTCTTATGCAGCCTGGGCTCTGCTCCCACCCCACGGTTCTCTGGCGTCCAACACTTCTGGCCACTTATTCCCCGTGGCCTCCTTCCATTGTCACCGAGAGGGACACGGGAGACATGCAAGTCAGAGTTGCTGCTGTGGTTCCCTAGTTTTCACAAAATGAATCTGGTTAGTCTGTTACCAGCAAGGGTTGCATTCCACCATTTTTTAATGGTATCTGTTAAGCACTTACTATGTGTCAAACACTGTTCTGAGTGCTGAGGAAGGTATAAGTTAATAATAATAATAATAATGGCATTTATTAAGCACTGACTATGTGCAAAGCATTGTTCTAAGTGCTGGGGAGGTTACAAGGTGATCAGGTTGTCCCACAGGACACTCACAGTCTTAATCCCCATTTTACAGATGAAGTAACTGAGGCAGGGCGAAGTTAAGTGACTTGCCCAAAGTCACACAGCTGACAGTTAGCGGAGTCGGGATTTGAACCCATGACTTCTGACTCCAAAGCCCATGCTCCTTACACTGAGCCACACTGCTTCTCTAATCAGTTCGGACACAGTCCCTGTCCCATGAGGGGCTCACAGTCTAAATACTAGGTATCACCATTTTACAGTTGAGGGAACTGAGGCACAGAAAAGTTAAGTGATTTGCCCAAGGTCACACAGCAAAAAATTGGCAGAGCTGGGATTAAAATCCAGAACCCTTGACTTCCAGGCCCATGCTCTCTCCACTAGGCCATGCTGCTTCCCGTCTTCCTCAACTCTCTACACCCACACCTGTGTGGGCATTTCACCCTCTGCAATACTGGGCAACAGTGTCTTTGACCCCAGTTGGAGCCACCTTCCTGGGGTTGGGAGGGATCAGGAATTGGCCTGCAAAAGAAGGAAACTGGAGCCCCTTGGTTCAGAGTGGAAGAGAAGCATTCATTCATTCATTCATTCAATCGAATTTATTGAGTGTTTACTGTGTGCAGAACACTGTACTAAGTGCTTGGGAAGTACAAGTTGGCAACATATAAGCAATGTGGCCTTGTGGAAAGAGCACAGGGCTAAAAGTCTGGAGAGCTGGGTTCTAGTCCCAGCTCTGCCACTTGCCAGTTCTGTGACCTTGGGCAATGCGCTTAAGTTTCTCTGGGCCTTGGTGTCCTGATCTGAAAATGGTGATTAAAACCTATAATCAATGCTGAGCGCCTACTATGTTCAGTGCAATGTACCTAGAGCTTGGAAAATACAGTACAGCAGAATTGTTAGGCACAATCCCCACCCAAAGGGAGCTTACAGCCTACAATGGGAGACAGACTTAAAAAAAATAGAGATAGGGGAAATATTAGAGAAAAAAGATATTTACATAAGTGTTGTGGGGCTGAGTTGAGTATCAAAATGCCTATTTTCTATCCCCTTAAACTTCAAGCCCCAGGAGGGAAAGGGACTGTGTTTGATTCGCTTAATTTGTAACTAGCACAGTGTCTGGCACAGAGTAAGTGTTTACCAAACACCACTATTATTAGTAGTAGGAAAGAGGATGAAATTGGCCTCCTGCCCACAATATATGCCCCCAAAGAGGAGGCCCACTATCTGTGCCCAATTACCTGGACCCTCTGAGCTCCCTGGGTCCATCTGGGGTGAAGGGACTGGGCCCTGGACCTTGCTTCAGGCCCCCCACCCCAGTTATTCTGAAAGCTCCCCCTCCGCCCCCCCACCAGTGCCTTTATTCTGGGCTAAAAACTGTCCTGGCCAGATCAGTGCAGGAGTGCCCACACCTTGGGGAAATGTGGTAAGTGGGGGGGACAGCAGAGACAAACCCAGACCCAAGAAAACCTCCATCTGGTCCTGTGTGCCTCTCCAATATCCTCCAAGGCAGTAACTATTGAACAACTATTGAACTATTGAACGATTTTTAACTATTGAAAGCTTCCAAGCACTATATAAGGTACTCTGCATGCAGTAAGTGCTCGATAAATATGATTGATTGATTGATTGACTGAGGAACATACCCTGCTAGATAAAAGAGGTGGACTAGCCACCTGCCAGCTTCTAGATTTGTCAGGCCAGAAGGTCCTTTAGTGGTCACTTAGTCTTTCCCCTTCTCCAAGAAAGAGAGTCCCTTCCTCATTGTATGACAATGTCACCAGGCTTTTTGAAGGGTTTTTTTTTTTTCAAAAGGTTTCCAGAGACAAACATTTCCTAACTTTCTAATCATATCCCAGTACCACCTCCATCCTGGGGCCTTTCACCTCTCACTGTTAGGACACTTCTCCTTGTGTCTAATCTAAATCCCTAATACTGCTGTTACATCATTTTAAATCCCTCATACTACAGTTACATCATGTTTCCTTGTTCTGACCTCAACAACCACAGAGAGCTATTCAGTACACTGCCCCAAGGTCTGATAACACTGAACATTTTCACTACTGGACTATTCATTAAGTTTGCCTCTTACCCAAGGTCAGAGTGAAATGTAGAGTTGAAACAATTACCCAGATAACTCTGGGAATAAAATAAACCATTGGCTCAACTATCAGCATAGTTCAAATAAAAGCGAGGATGTTTTGGTTTGGTTTTTTTTTTCCCAATATAATGCAAAATTTTGAAATTCTCCACTTCATTCTGGAAGGATCTGGCCTTGTTTGGAGCACAGTAAATGGGGCCTGGGAAATGTTAAGTAACATACACAGATAATTTTTCCTTTTATGGCATCGAATATGAAAGAAGCTGGAAGCCAAGGGCCTTCTGTTGCCTTTCCCTGCTTGGGGTAGATGGGGAAAGGCATGGCCCTATTTGGAGCCAGTTTGCTGGTAATAATAATAATTGTATTTGTTTAGCACTTACTATGCACCGAGCACCATGGTAGATATAAAATTAACAGGTTGAACACAGTCCCTGTCCCCCAGGATGCTCACAGTCTAAGAAGGAAGACAGATATTCAATCCCTATTTAACAGTTGAGGAAACTGAAGCACAGACAAATTAAATGACTTGCCCAAGGTCACTCAGAAGACAAGTGACAGAATTGGGATTAGAACCATGGTTTTCTGATTCCCAGGCTTGGACTCCTTCCACTAGGCCATGGAGTTTCACACTGCCGATGAGGTTTTGTGTGCATGTGGGAAGTGCATGTACCTGCAGGTGGGTGCCTGACAACCTGTGTGTGCAGTAGTGAGGAATGTGTACCTATGGGGCTGCATATACCTGACTGAATGTTTATGTGCCTGAGAAAAAGTGAATGTGTGTGTGTATGTGTATATACCTGTGAGTGGATCAGTGACTGAATCGGTTCATGTTCATTCATTCAGTCGTATTTATTGAGTACTTACTGTGTGCCAAGCACCGTATTAAGCTTTAGGGAGAGTACAACATAACAACAAACAGATACATTCTCTACCCACAACAAGCTCACAGTCTTGGGGGGGGAGGGGGGGGAGACAGACATTAATATAAATAAATAAATAAATTACAGAGATATACAGACATATACATATGTGCTGAGGGGATGGGAGGGAGGATGAATGAAGAGAGTAAGTCAGGATGACTCAGATGAGAGTGGGAGAAAAGGAGAGGAGGACTTAGGGAAAGCTTCTTGGAGGAGAGGTGCCTTCAATAGACTTCAAAGTGGGGGAGAGCAAATTTGTCAGTGTATTTATGATGGTTTGTGGACCTGGGAGGATGTGTATGTATTTGAGTATATGTGGACAGGTGTGTACAAGTGTAGTGGTGAATATATATGGGTATGTCTGTTGCCATCTTTGTGCCTGTAAGAGGTTTTGCACCTTTGTGCATGTCTAAAAGTGAGGGTCTGTGAGTGGGCGTATGTAAGTTTCTGTGGGTGTGTAAGCACATGTAACTCTGTGAGCTAGATGCAGAGGAAGAACCGGTGTGCTTTCTGAGAGAGATAATAGTAATAATGGTGTTTGTTAAACGTTTACTTTGTGCCAGGCACTATACTAAATGCTGGGGTGGACACAAGCTAATCGGGTTGGAAGACAGAGTACTACCACTACTACTACTACTAATAATAATTGTAATAATAATAATTGTGCTATTTGTTAAGCACTTATTATGTACCAGGTACTGTACTAAGTGCCTGGGTAACTACAAGGTGATAGGGTTGGACACATTCCCTGTCCCATGTGGGGCTCACAGTCTTAATCCCCATTTTACAATTGAGTTAACTGAGGCACAGGGAAGTGAAGTGATTTGCCCAAGGTCATACAGCAGACAAGTGGTGGGGCTGGGATTAGAACTCGGGTCCTTTTGACTCCCAGGCTCGTGCTTTGTCCACTAGGCCATGCTGCTTCTCAGAAATGTGTCTACAAAGTCTGTTATATTGTGCTCTCCTTAGCACTTAGTACAGTAATATAGTAGCCATCACAGCCACCCCCTGGCTGAACTGCCTTGATCCAGAGCATATCATCCCAGCTGGGCAAGCCAACTCCCAAAGCAGCCTCTCAGCACCTCCCTTTGGTCCTGTCTCCCCAGGTCCCTCTTGGGGCTCTGCCAGGTACCCCCCACCAAAAAAAAACTGAGACCTTAATGGGCCATTCCCTTAAGCATTTTGATATTCACTGTCCCATCGTATTTATGTAAATATTCACGTGTTCTCCTATTTCCCCTATCCATAATCTATTGCAATGTCTGTCTCGCCCTGTAAACTGCTTGTGGGCAAGATTTTGCCTACTGACTTTGAGTATTGTACTTTCCTAAGCATTTAGTACAGCGCTCTGCACATAGTAAGTGCTCAGTAAGTACCACCGATTGATTGATTTGGATGGGGAGACAGAACCCTCAAAATCGTAAGACTGGTCTCCCTCGTGTGACAGCGGGTCAACTAAGCGTAGCACCTCTGCCTTTGGGGTCTGGCACTTTTCCTTTCTCCTCTTTCCTCCCTCCAGCTACGAACCTCCTCACCTTCTCCGCCTTTCCGTCACCTCAACCCTATTCCAAGAGGCTGGTGTGTATTTACTCAAAGACCTCTAACAATCCGGTGGCTTGAGGAGGGGCAGTGGGCGCTTCAGATAAAAAAAAAAAACACTGAGAATGTAAATCTTGTCAGCAAGTGTACTGGCCATAAAAACTCAAACTGGATTCCTGCAGAGGCAGTCAGACACAGAGTATCTGTTCTCTCCCTCCTGAACCCACCCCCTTCCCCGTCCAAAGGAAAAAAATAAATTAAAGGAAAAAATCTGTTGGAAATGCAGTTTTCTTTCTTTTTTTCTTTTACCGACTTAAAAGAAAAATAAAATACATTCCAGGAACCAGGATGACTGCAGAGCAAACTCAAACCAGAAAATACTTAAAGATGTCTTAATGACTTAAACACAGGGCCCGGATTGTCTCTAAAAGTTTCCACATTTTAAAAAAGTAAATTCAATATTGAACACACTCACACAGTGCCCTCCCCCCCCCCCCCCCCATTTCTCTCCTCTCTACTTTTCCCTTTTTTTCCCCCCTTCCACCTCCGATTTCAGCTGTAGGCTATTAACACCCCCGGTGTGAACAGACACCAGGCCCCATTCATAAAGTTTATATTCACATTCCAAAAAAAAAAAGAGAGAAGGAAACGAAAAAAGCCGCCAACCCCAGGTACCTGCCCAAATGCCCCAGCAAGCAGAGAGGCAGCCCAGGAGGGTGGGTCAGGCGGCTGTTAACTAGCAGATGACAGATTTTTACAGTGGGAATTAGCCCCTCATTTAGAGGAGGATTGGTGGAAATCTTCCATTTAATTACCACCGTGCCCTGCTCCCCTGACTGAGTTTGAGTTCCCCCTTGGCTTTTCAGGGCAGCCATAAGTTGTTTCAGGGTGTGATCCTCTACCAGAGACTGGAGAGTCTAGCCAGAGGCCTGACGTGAGGGAACTTAGTCAGTTCTCAGGAAGCTTCCCTGAAATCCTAGGCCCCGGCGGTCACATGAGTGCTTCCTGTGGATCTGGAAGAGGCCAGAGCTGAGGTCAAGGCTGGGCACAGGCCGCTGTCTGGGCCAGGCCTGGTTCTCGAATTCGCCTACCCCTGGGGGTTAGCTCACTCATGAGTCAGGCCTGGGGAAGAGGTCATAGCATGTCCCTTCCCCATCTGCCTGACGTTCTTGCGTTCTTCATCACCATCATCAACAGGAGCAGTCGTGGCCTAGTGGAAGAGCATGGGCCTAGAAGCCAGATGATCTGGGTTCTAATCACGGCTCTGCCATGTAACTGCTGTTTGACCTTTGGGTGAATCAATTAGCTTCTCTGTGCTTCAGTTCCCTCATCTGCAAATGGGGGAACTGTTCTTCCTCCTACTTAGACTGTGGGCCCCATGTGGAACCTGATGGTCTTATATTTACCCCTGTGCTTAGTAGAGTGCTAGGCATATAGTAAGTGTTTAACAAGAAGCAGCATGGCATAGTGGATACAGCATGCATCTGGGAGTCATAACATCATAGGTTCTAATCTTTACTCTGCCACTTGTCTGCTGTGTGACCTTGGGCAAGTCACTTCACTTTGTGCCTCAGTTACCTCATCTGCAAAATGGGGATTGAACCCCACTTGGGGACAAGGACTGAATCCAGCTCAATTTGCTTGCATCCACTCCCCACCCCCCAGTGCTTAGTACAGTGCCTGGAACAAAGTGCTTAACGAATATCATTATTATTATTATTATCAAAGCCATGATTTGCACCTAATGGGTCCTGTGCCATCTTGGCACTGATAGTGTTAAGGACCGAGACAGGTGAGCACAAACTTCCAGCCAATCAGTCAATCAGTCCTCTAGACTGTAAGCTCATTGTGGGCAGTGAATGAATCCACCAACTCTGATGTATTGTACTCTTCCAAGTGCTTAGTACAGTGCTCTGCATACAATAGCAGTCAATAAATACCATCGATTGATCAAGAATGTGTTTTGTGTAGGGCACTGTACTAAGCACTTGGAGGAGTATGATAATGCCAGGAGACCCGATCCCTGCTCATAAGGAGTTTCAGTCTACAAAAGGTAGAATGGACCTAGCAGAGATACAAACGATAAAAACAAATTGTACAATTAAACAAATAAATGAATAACAAGCAGATGAAAATACACAGGAGCAGTAAGGGGACTACTGGGATGGCAGGATCTGACAGGTGGGGATTAGTCAGAGAAGGCTTCTGGGAGGAGGTGGCTTTTAGGAAGGCTTTGAAGGTGGGGGTGGAGGCAGGGACCAGGAAATGGTGCACAGGGGAGGTAGGTGTGGAGTCAGCACCCCCAATCCAGGGGAGGGCCCAGATTAATCCATTCATCAATCAATCAATCAATCAGTGCTATTTATTGGGCACTCACTATGTGCAGAGCACTGTACTAAGCGCTTGGAATTCTCCCTCCTACTTAGACTTTGAGTCCCATGTAAGCAGGGACTGTGTCCAACCTGATTATCTTGTATCTACTCCAGGCTTAGCACAGTGCTTGGCACCTAGTAAGCGCTTAACATAAATACCACAATTATTGTGATAACCAATCATATTCTCCATGCAGCACCTAAACCTGATAATTCAGGTTTCAAAGTAGGTCTTTGGTTGCTTGCACAGATAAAATTAACTGGATAATTGATAACTTTCCATTTCCTTCTGAGCTGTATGGAAATACCTAGGTGTGGAAGTGTGTGTGGGAGTGTAATAATAATAATTATGGTATTTGGTAAGTACTTACTATGTGCCAGGCATTGTACTAAGCTCTGGAGTGGATAACAGCAAATCAGGTTGGACACAGTCCCTCTCTCACATGGGGCACACAATCTCATTATGGGCAGGGACGTTTCTGCTCTTTCTGTTGTATCCTACTCTTCCAAGTGCTTAGTACAGTGCTCTGCACATGGTAAGTGCTCAATAAATACCATTGATTGATTGATTAATACAGAAGGGAGAGGGAGAATTCCTGGATGTGGGGCCAAAGGAGAAGGAAAGCTCCTGAGGACAGGCATAGGGAGTGGGGTTATTGGAAGAACACGCCTGTGTTTGAAGATCTGTAGCTTGAACTGCCTGACCGTGTGTGGAAATGATTTGGCCTCTGAAGGAGGAAACTGACCTGCAAGGCTCATCTCGCGGGTCCATCTGTCTGCCCGTCCATCCGTCCGTCCATCTGTCCCCTGGCAGGTTCCATAGGCTCAGGCCCTATGACGAGAAGGACAACGAGCTGGATGATGAGAGGGATGAGGAACTGGAGCAGTCCCAGCCCCACATCCCTATTCAGGACACTTTCCCCTTTCTGAACATCAGTGGTGCATGATTAAGGATTGACCAAGAGGGAGGTGGGGAGGAGGATGGGAATGGCTAAACCCTTTGGTCCCTCTCTGGGCCTGGCCCTGGGAAAGTAACACTGGAGGTAGTAATAATAATAATAATATTTGTTAAGCGCTTAATATGTGCCAGGCACTGTTCTAAGCACTGGGGTGGATACAAGCAAGTTGGGTTGGAGACAGTCCCTGTCCCACATGGGGCTCATAGTCTTAATCCCCATTTTACAGATGAGGCAACTGAGGCCCAGAAAAGTGAAGTGAATTGTCCAAGGTTACAGAGCAAAGTGGCAGAGCTGTGATTAGAACCCGTAACCTTCAGACTCCCAGACCTGTGCTTTATCCACTGTGCCAAGTTGCTTCCCTAACCATATGTAAGGGTCTGGGACAGTCAGGGCCAGCCCCTGAAAGTGTGCATAGTAGCTGGGTGTTTTTTTCTCTCTAGAAACGTTGGGTTGGGAGAGGGTCGGGACGGGGGCCGGGGGGAGCGGGAAGACTGTAAGAGGAGAAGTAGGGGAGGCTGTGCAGTCCTGAGGCCGAGGGAGAGCTGGAACCGAGCCTGGCAGGGAGGTGTGGGAGCATCCCCCGGGGTCTGGCTATGGGCAGGTGGCCAGAATCCACTGCTGCTGCTGCTGCTGCTGCAGCTGGCTCCCTTCCCCCACACTCTTTCCCCCATTGGAAAGGCTTCCCGGACACCTTGGCTCTTCTGGGGGTCTCTGACCCTTCCCCCGCAGCAGACGGGGGTATGTATGGGGGCACTACTCCAAGGAGTCTGTGAGGGAGGGAGATGGAAGGGGAAGGAACTGGGGTAGAGCAGGCTGAGAGCCTGGCTCAGTGTCCCGCCTGCTCTTCTCTGGCCCTGCCAAGACTCAGGCTTTCCTGCAGCCTGGGAGAGACCTCCCTGGCGGGTGGGACCACGGAGCTGAGTGGCACAGGAAACCCACTTGGGCAGGGAAACTCAAACCTCCAGAAAAACCTCGAAATGACTTTTTCAGCTGCAGAAAGCCACAAGCAAGGCAACCCCCAACCCTGCCACTCCGACAGAAAGGAAGCTGGGCCAGGGTAGGCCAACCATTCCCTTAAACCTTCTGTCTGGCTTGTGGGGAGTGGGGCTTTTACCACTCTCCGGGGGGGCGGGGGGGTTCAGGTGGGCGGTGTATGTGTGTGTGGTTTGTGGGGGTGGCGCGGCGGGACAAGGCCCCCCCAGACAGGGGTCTGATGGGTCTGGCTAGTGGAAAGACCATGGGCAGGGGAGTCAGAGAGTCTGGGTTTCAAGGCCAGCTCCACACTTGTCTGCTTAACTTGTTACTTAACTTCTATGCCTCAGTTTCCTCATACTGTAATATGATAAGCAGCCTAAAATGCTTTTTGAAAGTAAAATATTTGTTTAACATTTTTAGTGAAAGTAAAGAGGCCTTTAAAATATTTCATGTTCTAGCATGCAAAGTACTATATTGGTGTCCTACTCAGAGAAAGGAAGCTGATTTTATTAAGTGTGTGTGCGCCATTCTCTTGCCAAAAAACAAAAAGTCACTTTGGTCTTCAGGCTCTTGTTAAAATGGGTAGGGACTGTCTCTATATGTTGCCAACTAGTACTTCCCAAGCGCTTAGTACGGTGCTCTGCACACAGTAAGCCCTCAATAAATACGATTGAATGAATGAATCCGTAAAATGGTAATGAGACACCTGTGCTCCCTCCTACCTAGACTGTGAGGCCCATGTAGGACAGGGACTGTGTACAGCCTAATGATCTTGTAGCTGCCCCAACACTTAGCACAATACTTGTCCCATAGTAAGTGCTTAACAAATACCCTGATTCATTCTTATTGTTCCCTGAAGCCTGGATGGGAATCTATTCTGGAGAGCCTCAGAGGAAGAGGGGGGGAAAAAATCCCCCCACACCAACTCTACCTATTAATAGGGGGACACGGATTGAAGCAGACACAGCTGTTTTCTCTTTGTTTCAGAGGTGCAGCATAACCTAGTGTAAAGAGCCCGGGCCCGGGAATCAGAGGACCTAGGTTCTAATCCTGACTCCACCTCCTGCCTGCTGTGTGGCCTTGGGCAAGTCACTTGAATTTTCTGTGTCTCAGTTCCCTCATCTGTAAAATAGGGATTCAATACCTCTTCCTCCTCTTACCTAGATTATAAGCTCTGTGTGGGACAGGGACTGTGTTTGACCTGTTTGTCTTCTATCTTCTCCAATGCTTAGAACAGTGCTTGGCACATAATAAGTACATAGCAAATACTACAGTTATTGTTATTATTATTGCAGGGACTTGCTAGACTCACTAGATTGGCTACACCTCCAGGGCAGAATCACACCTTATTCATTCATTCATTCAGTCGTATTTATGAGTTTACGCTTACTGTGTGCAGAGCACTGTACTAAGCACTTGGGAAGTACAAATCGGATATTTCTCCCACATGTCTCCAAGGGACTAACACTGTACCCTACTCGCCATAACAGCATGAAAATACTGCTGCTGATGGTGGTTCAGTGAGGAAGGGGATGCCTGTAAGTCATTCATTCATTCATTCATTGAATCGTATTTATTGAGCACTTATTGTGTGAAAAACACTGTACTAAGCACTTGGAAAGTACAATTCAGCAACAGAGACAATCCCTGCCCACAACGGGCTCATGGTGCAGAAGGGGGGAGACAGACATCAAAACAAAAAAAAAACTGGCATAAATAGCATCAATAAAAATAAATAGAATTAGAGATATATATGTATATATATATATATATCAGAATAAGTAAAACAGGCATTAATATAAATAAAAGAATTATAGATATGTACATATATACACAAGTGCTGTGGGGTGGAGAGAGGCGGGTAGAGCAAATGGAGTGAGTCCGGGTGAGATCTTGGGGAGGGGGAGCTGAGGAAAAGGGATGTCTACAAAGATCACATTTGTAAAGGGCTTTGAAAGAAAGTACTTAGAATCTTAAGCAATGACATACTCTAGGTCGTAAGCTCACTGTGGGCAGGGAACATGTCTACCAACTCTGTTGCATTGTACTCTCCCAAGCAGTTCACCTGTACACTTGTTTTGTTTTATTGTCTGTCTCCCACTTCTAGACTGTGAGCCCGTTGTTGGGTAAGGACCGTCTCTATAAGTTACCAACTTGTACTTCCCAAGCGCTTAGTACAGTGCTCTGCACACAGTAAATGCTCAATAAATACGATTGAATGAATAATTGAATGAAGCAGTTAGTACAGTGCTCTGCACACAGTAAGTACTTAATAAATACAATTGGTTGATTGATTGATTGATTGATTGATGGAGTCCCACCCATGGTCCAGCCAGCTAGCATTCTACCAAAGGGAGTGGTACCTAGGGATGTTGAAGAAGGAAGAAGTTGGCTGCACTCCTTGAAATACTTACCCGTGGCACTCTTCAGCATAGCCTACCTTCCCCTCTAATTACGGAGCTCGCATCCAGTCCTTTATCCAAATCCTTCTTAAACCTACAGTTATTTCCTGTTTGCACAACTTCCTGTGGTAAGGAATCCCACAAGCTAACCATCAACCACATTCAGGGAGTTTCCTTGGAGTGTAAGCTTGTTGTGGGCAAGGAATGTGTTTGTAACTCTGTTGTATTGTACTCACCTAAGTGGTTAGTACAGTGCTCCACACATAATAAGCGCTCCATAAATTCCATTGATTGATTGGTCTAGAGTCTGGGACTGTCAAGCTTCAGCCAGTGCCCCCTTGGGCTGGATTTGGTGACAAGCAATCCTGTGCTCACCCCATTCTTTCTGCTTATGATTTTGTAATGGTAAATCAGGGCTCCTCTACATCTTCATCATTTTCCAAAATGAAGAGTGTTAGTCTCTTCAAGTCTGCTCTTATTGGAGAGCTGGACCATTCAGCTAATAATCAATCAATGGTATTTATTGAGGACTTTCATTGTGCAGAGCACTGTTCTAAATGCTTGGGAGAGTATAGTACAACAGAGTTGGGAGACATATTTCCTGCCTACAAGGAGCTAAAAATATAGAGGGGGAGACAGACATTAATATAAAATCTTGGTTGCCTATTTCTATACCTTTTGTGGCTGTATCACGTCCTTCCTAAGATGGGCTACCCAAAACAGTAAAGAGCAGTAGTAATAGTTTTTATTAAGTGCTTACCATGTGCAAGACACTGTGCCAAACTCTGGGAAAGAATACACAGGTGAGCATTAGAGAGGGTCAGTCAATCGTATTTATTGAGTACTTACTGTGTGCAGAGCACTATACTAAGTGCTTGGGGGAGTGCAGTATAACAATAAACAGACACATTCCCTGCCCACAATGAGCTTACACTCTGGGGCGGGCGGGGGTGGAAGAGACAGATATTAATATAAATAAATTACAGATACATAAGTGCTGCAGGGCCGGGAGGGTGATGAATAAAGGAAACAAGGCAGAGTGATGCAGAGCGAGTAGGAGAAGGGGAACCCTGGCCCTCTAGGAGCTCACCAGCTAAGAACAAGCAGGGAAGGTGGCTGGCGATGGACACATGAGGAAAAAGAAAACAATTAAGACACCACAAAAGAGGAGATGAAACCAAAGCTGTAGGTCCAGTATGGCTTAGAAGGGCAAAGTCTCAGGCTTCTCGTGGCCTAGAATCCATCAATCACAGTGACATCACGGCTGCAGCCGTGATATCAGTGCATCACGGCTGCAGCCTTGCCCTCACTACCCATCAACGTCATTTCTGCTCCTTCTGCCGAGTTGGAGGAAGGCAGGTTGGGAAGGAAGCCCCGGAATGACACAGAGTGGGAGTGTTGCAGGTCACCGGTTCGACTCTCCAGTGGTTTGAGAGGACAATGAAGCTATGCGTGATATTCTAAGTGACCACAGGCCTTGGTTTTACAGACTGGCAGATTATGTCGTCCATTTTGTTTCCTTCCCACTTCCTGGTAACACCCAACATATTGCTGGTCTTGTTGGCTCCCTCACCCTGGCTGACCAATAAGTGATCTATGGGAATGACAGGCCATGACTCCAAGCTCTCTATGCCGAGTCATGACTTTTAATGCCTTGGAGGAAGGGGAGGGGAAGTGGGAAAAATTGTGAAGCACCGCTCCTCGACTGGGTGATGTCAGTTGAGGGTTTGGCCAGGATGAGGCTTGGAGAATTAAGACACTGTGGTCCATTTCCCAAGAAGAGAAGTGAGAACTGTAGTCAACACTGTCAAAGCACCTCCTTGTCCTTAGCGTCCCAGCTGGTCTCTCTCCATTTGGGGACAATCCACTTCTCCAGGGAGGAACTGCCAAAGATGATGATAATAATAATAAGTATTTATTAAGCACTTACTATATATCAAGCACTGTACTAAGCACTGGGCTAGATATAAGGTAATTGGTTTGAACACAGTCCCTGTCCCACATGGGGCTCACAGTCCTCATCCTCATTATACAGATGAAGTAACTGAGGCACAGTGAAGTGAAGAGGTCTGTCCAGGGGCACACAGGAGACAAGTGGCAGAGCCAGGATTAGAACCCAAGTCTCCTGACTCCCAGGCCTGTGCTCTTTCCAAAAGGCCACAATGATTTCTCATATTATTACAGTTTGGTGGCTTTATCCCTTCCAGCCCTAAGAACCACACTCTGAGCCTCCTGTGGGACAGGAACAATGCAAAAGAGTTGGTAGACACATTCCCTGCCTAGTAGAGTGCTTGGCAGACAGTAAGAACTTAACAAATACGGCAATTATTGTTATCATTAGGTATTGTTTGGTTTCCAGACCAAGTGACAGCCAAATGGCAGGAATTGGGGCCACATGATCACCTGAAAGCTGGCAGGTTGCCCTCCCTCAGATCATTGCTCTGTCATTTAACATTAAGATTTGCAAAATTGAGTTGACCTCAGTGCTCTCCCCTCAGGGTTGTAGTGATGGCGGCAGTGGCCTGGGAGAAGCTTCAGGATGGTGAGAGGCACCATGGGCTGTGGGGAAGACTGGGCCCCAGAATCAGGAGGATGGCTCTGTTCGGTTCTCACCTCCCATCCCTACCCAGAGTCCCAGGCACAACAATAATAATAAAAATCCTAACTGGTATTTGTTAAGCACTTACTCTACACCTAGCACTATATGAAACACTAGGGTAGATAAAGTACAAGTGGGCATAGGGAGAGAGAGAGCTTAAATCAATCAATCATATTTATTGAGAGCTTACTATGTGCACAGCACTGTACTAAGTGCTTGGGAAGTACAAATTGGCAACATATAGAGACAGTCCCTACCCAACATTGGGCTCACAGTCTAAAAGACTGTGAGCTTAAAGCCCAGAAGGTCCCCACTCTCCTTCCAAGTATCCATCAGGCAACTGGCTTTCAAAAGGTTCCAATCTGGGGCACCAAATTCATTCATTCATTCATTCAATCGTATTTATTGAATGCTTACTCTGTGCAGAGCACTGTACTAAGCGCTTGGGAGAGTACAATATAACAATATAACCTGTGTGACCTTGGGCAAGTCACTAAACTTCTCAGGGCCTCAGTTACCTCATCTGTAAAATGGGGATTAAAAGTGTGATCCCAATATGGGACAACAGGATAATCTTGTATCTACCCCAGCACTTAGCACAGTGATTGGCACATAGTAAGCACTTAACAAATACAATAATAATAATTATTATTATATAACCGACAAAGTCCCTGCCCACAACAAGCTTACGCCACCCCGTCTTCAAGGTGCTCTGCCTGCTCCTGTCCCGTTTTCCTCCAATAAGGGAGCCCAGACGGTCTTTGATGAGGTCAGACAGATGGCCAGAAAGGTCAGCCACTCCCCTTAAGGGCCTGGTCAGTCTCATAGGATATCTAGTTAAGCATAGCATCAGTGGGTGAGGACCCAGAGGTCAGTGATATTTACAGTGTATCTAGTAGCTTGTTCCAGAGATTTTCTCTGGTTCCTTATTTTTTTCTTCCCCTGAGCGGGACAGGGATCTTCCTTCAACCTGCTTTTTTCATCCCCCTCAGAAATCCCAGTAAAACAGAAGGACTGTCACCCCCATTTTAGGGATGGGGAAAGTGAACACAGTCCAAGGTCACCCAACCGATCGGGGTCTTCCTCAAAATCCTCCCTCGCCATCCCATCTGTTCAGACCAGGTTGTCAACAGCATGACCATCAAACCATCAGCCGTGCCAAACTGGATCACATCCCCCTGATCCAGCCAGTCGGCTGCTCTGCCTAAGACCCTGACGCCAAAAGATGCTGGGAAGAACAGAGTGAAGGTTTTCCCACGTGACCTCAATCCTTTTAGTTAGGATGGCCCATCTATTACCCATGAATCTTTCTAAAACTTTCCTGATCTTTCTTACTTCCCCAGCATTTTCTCAAATAGCCTATTAGAGGCCTCTTTTCCATGAATCTCTCCAACCCCTTGTTGAATCTTTGGATATTGTCTGCCTCCACAATTTCCTGTGGCGATGAATTCCATATGCGCACCACCTGCTGGGAAAAAAAAAAATTCTCCCCTTGTTTGTTTTGAAGCTACAGTGCTACCTTCCAACTTCAACGGGTGACTCCCTGCCCTGGTGATGTGGGATTTGAACATGATTGATCTGTCCACCACCTTCATGATTTTGTTCATTTCCCCCAGGGCCCCTCTTAACCTTCATCTTTCCAGACTGGAGTTCTGTTTTCATACAGAAGCTGCTCCGTCCTCCCAATCACCTGGGTGGCCCATTTCTGAGCCGCCTCCAGCTTTATCACACCCTTCCTTAAATGGGCCTACCAGAATCACACGCAGTATTCCAGCACTGGGCAAACCATAGCTTTATCTCATGTCGAAACTATGTCTTATGTTTGTTTTCAATATCCTTCCAGATGAGACTCGGCATCTGTTGGCTTTTTTGCAGCCACCACACATTGGGCCAATGATTTGAGGGAAAAATATTTTCCCCAAATCTGCCCCTCCTTTCTCAGTGCCCTAATGTTGAGGCACTGAGGATCCAGGATGAAGCAGGCCAGAACCAGGCTCTCCCTCATACGCACTCTGGGCTGGAGGTTTCCACTCTCTCCAGCCAGGGCTGCAGGAGCCGCCTTCTGAGTGAAGTTACAGTGGCTAGACTGTAGGTATCCTTGAGGACAGGAATTATGTCTCCTTGCTCTACTGTGCTCTCCCAAGTGCTCTGTGCACAGTGGGTCATGAAGGAGAAGGAAACCTGAATGGAGCTTGGTTCCTGTAAAAAGAAAAAGTTTGGGAAAGGCTGTTTGGTGTGGCACTTATTTGAAGAAGCAACCCTTCTGGGCATTGGTTGAAGCAAAGGGAGAGTATCTCTATCTATGTGGAATGGGCCAGGGAGGGGCTCCAGTACCTAGCTCTGCTCCTTGGAGCTGGAAGAACTGGGGCTTGGAGGAAGATCCAAAATGGTGGGGCCCCCCCAGGAACCTGTGGGGGTGATCTAGACTCTCTGGCTCACCTCTGTCCTTCCCACTGCACAACATCCCTCACCACCATTCACAGATTGTGAGTCCCTCAAGGAACAGGGTCCATGTTGAATTCCCACCAGTGTACTCTTTCCCAGTGCTTTGTACAGTACTCTGCACACAGTAATAGCTTCATAAAGACTACTACTACTAATGATAATAATAATGATGGCACTTGTTATGTGCTTATTATGTACCAGGCACTGTACTAAGCACTGGGGTGGATACAAGTAAATTGAGTTGGATATAGTCCCTGTCCCAAGTGGGACTCAAGGCCTTGATCCCCATTTTACAGATGAGGTAACTGAAGCACAAAGAAATGAATTGACTTGCCCAAGATCACACAGCAGACAAGTGGATTAGAACCCAAAAGTACCCCAGCAGCAGGATTCCGATTAGAAAATACTTTTACTTTCACTGCTTCAGGAAACTCTCAATAAATAATATGGATTAATTGGTTGATTGATTAGTTGGAGTTCCTGGGTCTCCCACCTAAGGGTGATATTCACCTGGTTTAAAGTTTGCACTAAATTTCATCCATGTGGTGCTCTGGAATCTGAATTTCACTCTAGTAGGTTCTGCTGAATAATTTAATTTTACTTGACACACAGGGATCCAGGGCCCCTTACATGCAGGAGAAAGATTTATGTTCAAAAAAAGTCATGCAAATCAGGGCTGAATTGGACCCAGGTTGATGCTGGTCAAGAGTCCTGCCACTTAATTTATAAGAGGAAAGCAGCTTGAGAGTGTCCATTTCTGATCCAAGTGCCCGGCCCTGAATTTTTCCAGCCTGGAGAGTCGCTTCCATTTTTGCACCCGGTCCCAGGAGGGAGTGTGTGATGTCAGCACTCCAGCACTCTGCCGCTCCTCTCTAGTTTCCCACAGACCAAAGCCTCCTGGCATCTCTCCTGCACCAGACTGTGGCCACTGACCCTGTTTCCTCCCTGTGACAGATGGAAGCTGTTTCAGTGGCCCAGCTTTGAAATACTGCGCTTACCCTTTGGCTTGAAGGGGAATTTTAATGTTTTCTCCCCAGAACAAACGGCAAAGTTCCAGATTTTCTCTCTATCCCATGTGGAAACGAGGTGGCAGGTTTGATAATGACACAGTGAGTTGATCTAAGACCTGTGGCTTCCAGACACTCTCTGATACCTCCTTTTTCTCACCCCCCTTTTCTTTTTCTTCTTCTTCCTCCTCCTCCTCCTCCTCTTCCTTCCCCCTCCTCACTCTCCTCCTCTTCTTTGCCCCCTCCTTGTTCTCTTCCTCTTCCTCCCCCTTTCCTTCTCCTCCTCTTCCTTCTCTCCCTACCCCATCAGGATGTCTGCTTCTGCCTCTTCTTTTCAGAAGTGGGAAAACCAGGTCTCAGAGACAACTGATAATTGGTGGTATTTGCCAAATTCTTACTTTTGCTAAGTCCTTACTATGTATCAAGCTGGGCTAGATGAAAGCAGATTGGACACAACCCCTGTTCTACACAGGGCTCACAGTCTAAGGAGGAGGGAGATTAGATACTTGATCCCCATTCTGCAATGAGGAAACTGAGGCAAGGAGAAGTTAAGGGACTTTCCCGAGGTTGCACAGCAGCCAGGTTTAGAATCTAGATCTTCTGATCCCAGATAATAATAATAATAATAATTGTGGTATTTGTTAAGCACTTACTATGTGCCATGCACTATACTAAGTACTGGGATGGATACCAGCAAATCGGGTTGGACATAGTCCCTGTCCCACAAAGGGCTCACAGGTTTAATCCTCATTTTACAGACAAGGTAACTGAGGCACAGAGAAATGAAGCGACTTACCCAAGGCCACACAACAGGAAAGTAGCAGAACCGGGATAAGAACCCATGACCTTTTGACTCCGAGGCCCATACTCTATCCACTACGCCATGCTGCTTCTCCAGTTCTGTGTTCTTTCCACTAGGCTATGAAGTGACTTGCCGAAGGTCTCACTGAGCATTAAGAGTAGAGATAGGACAAGAACCCAAGCCTACTGTCTCCCTTTGCAGGTTTCTTGCCATTCCATCCCTCTGCTAGTGCTCCACAGAAGACTCCCCAAAGCCTGATGCTACTGCTTTTTTATGGTATAAAGCGCTTACTATGTGCCAGGCACTGTACTAACTGCTGAGATAGATACAAGCTAATCAGCTTGGACATCATCCCTGTCCCATGTAGAGCTCACAGTCTTAATCCCAGTTTTACAGATGAGGTAACTGGGGCACAGAGAAGTGAAGTGACTTGCCCAAGATCACTCAGCAGGCATTTGGTGGAGCCAGTATTAGAACCCAGGTCCTTTTGACACCCAGGCCCGGGCTTTATCTACTATGCTGCTTCTTCTACTACTGCCACACTCGCCATCAGCCCCAAATCCACTAGTAGCATTAGTTGTATTCTATTGTCATGCCTCTGAGAAACAAGGATCAGCATAGGCCCAATCCAGCCACCAGGCCTTGCATTCCTCTCTCCTGGAACAAACTGCATCCTTGCTCAGGCACTTGGGGAGCTGGAGCAGGATAATAACCAGCAAGAAGAAAACTCTCCTTCTCTTTCCTTCTAATCTTCAGCTGCTCACCCAATTAGAAAAGGCATCAGAAACCCTCCTTGCCAGCTGCCAGGGGGATGTCATACCATTAACCTCCAACCAAAGATACTCCTGGCAGGAGGAGGAGGAGGAGAAAGAGAAGGAGAAAGAGGAGGACAAAGAGGAGGAGGAGGAGGAGGAAACTAGGGGAAATCAGCAACATTTCAATCTCCTCCTTCTGCAAACCTTGCTTGGCTCCAAAAAGAGGAGTTTTTACTTCTGATCCTGGAGGGTGGAGAGTAATAATAATTACTAATAATTGTGAGTCAGTCAGTCAGTAGTATTTACTGAGCACTTACTGTGTGCAGAGCAATGTATTAAGGGCTTGGGAGAGTACAATTTAACAATATAACAGACATTCCTTGCCCACAGTGAGTTTGCAGTCTAGAAGGGGAGACAGACATTGATATAAATAAATCAAATTACAGACCTGTACATAAGTCCTGTGGAGTTGGGAGGGGGGATGAATAAAGGGAGCAAGTCACGGTGATGCAGGAGAGAATGAGATAAGAGGAAATGAGGACTTACATCAGAAAAGGCCTCTTGGAGGAGATGTGCCTTCACTAAGACTTTGAAGGCAGGGAGAGTAATTGTTGAATATGAAGAGGGAAGGCTTTCCATGCCAGAGGCAGGAGATGAGCAAGAGGTCATCTAGATTCATTCATTCAATCATATTTATTGAATGCTTACTATGTGCAGAGCACTGTACTAAGCGCTTGGGAAGTACAAATCAGCAACATATAGAGATGGTCCCTACCCAGCAACAGGCTCAGAGTCTAGAAGATGAGATTGAAGTACAGTTTAGAAGGTTAGGAGCAAAACGTGAGGACTGGGGTACCGTAGGAGAGTAGTGAGCTGAGGTTAGAGGGGGCAAGGTGATTGAGTGCTTTAAAGTTAGGTGCTTACTCTGTGTCTGGCACTGTATTAAGTGCTGGGGTAGATACAAGATAATAGGGTTGGTTTCAGTCCCTGACCCACATGGAGCTCGCAGTCTTCATCCCCATTTTACAGATGAGGGAACTGAGGCACAAGGAAGTGAAGTGACTTGCCCAAAGTTGCACAGCAGATGGGTGGCAGAGCAGGGATTAGAACCCAGGTCATCTGACTCCCAGGCTCATGCTCTTTCCATCTCTGCTTGCCCTATGAGCCCCAGGTGGGACAGGTACTCTGTCCTATCTGACTGTATCATATCTGGCACATTTCTGAGGATGCTTAACAAATACCATATTTATTATTATCAATGATATCATTATTATCATTATCACTATTCATTGGAGAAGCAACATGGCATAATGGATAGAGCACGGGCCTGGAAGTCAGAAGGTCATGGGTTCTAATCCCGGCTCCTCCACTTGTCTGCTGCATGGATTTAGGTAAGTCACTTCACTTCCCTATGCCTCAGTGACCTCATCTGTAAAATGGGGATTAAGACTGTGAGCCTGTGTGGGACAGGAACTATGTCCAACCCAATTTGCTTGTATCCACCCCAGTGCTTAGTACAGTGCCTGGCACATAGCATGCGCTTAACAAATATTATTATTATTATTGTTATTCTCCCCCTTCTAGACTGTGAGCCTGTTGTTGGGTAGGGACTATCTCTATATGTTGCCGACTTGTACTTCCCAATCACTTAGTACAGTGCTCTGCACACAGTAAGTGCTCAATAAATATGATTTAGTGAATATTATTATTATTATTGTTATTAGAAGTGAAGTAGGGAGGCCGGGGTCAGGACTCTGAGTTTAAAATCTGAGCCAGCCTCTGAGTGACCATGCCACAACAGCCAAATTGTTTGGTGGCAGGGAGCAAAGACTTTGCAGAAAATGTATGGCAAGTCAGAAAATGCTCAGACTGGATGCCAGGGAAAAGGTAATTAAAAGTAGGAATTCTTCCTTACCCCGTCCCTCCTTCCCTCCCATCCACCTCTGTATTAGTTCTGGGCTTCTCCAACAAACAATGTTGACTGACCGCGTCTTGGCTCCGGCTCTCTTGTGTATTTCTGGTTGGATTCTGTGGGGTTTGGGCAAGGCCAGAGAGCCTGTCTAGGGCTGGTTGGGTTTTGAACAAGACTACAGGACTACATTAAATCAGCCCCTGGAAGGTCCAGTGGATTTCTGGCCAACAAGTTGATAGCAGGCTGCTTCCCTGGGTGGAGGAAGGTTAGGGGAGGAAGGCAAATGGGGAAAAAGGGAACAGGGAGTTCTGCAGCATGACCTAATGGAAAGACTGCAGGGCTGGAAGTCAGAGGACTTGGGTTCTAATCCTGGATCCTCTGTTTGTCTGCTGTGTGACCTTGGACAAGTCATTTAACTTCTCTGTGCCTCAGTTTCTTAATCTGTAAAATGGGGATAAAATACCTGCTTTGCCATCTACTGATGTGGAATAGGCATGTGTCCAACCTGATTATTTTGCAATCTACCACAATGCGTGGCTTAAAGTGCCTAGCAATTATTATTATTATTATTATTATTATTATTATTGAGAAGTAGCATAGCCTAGTGGATAGAGAACAGGTTTGGGAATCAGAAGGACCTGGGTTCTAATCCCAGTCTGCTACCTGTTTGCTGTGTGACCTTGGGCAAGTTGCAACTTCTCTGTGCCTCAGTTACCTCATCTGTAAAATGGGGATTAAGACCATGAGCCCCACGTGGGACATGGACTGTATCCAACTGATTAGCTTTTATCTACCCCAGCATTTAGAACAGTAATAATCGCTTAACAAATGCCATTAAAAAAAATAAAGTCCCCGTTCTGCTGAATTGATACTCTTCTTCCCTCCCTCCCTCTCTCTCCTCATTTGGTTCTCTCCACCTCCACGTGCTAGAAAAGATAAGAAAAGGGACCAGGTGAGCTAGCTGAGCAAGCTAGGCAATGCTCAATCTCCATGCAGCTCTATAACCAACTCCAGTGTTCCAGGGGACCTGCTGGTCAGAGAAGGGAAGGAGTCACACCTCTTGGATGCAGGAAGCCCCTGAGAGAGCCCGCCCAGCCAGGGGAGGGGTGAGGGCCCCCGGGAGGCAGACTTGACTCTGTTGCCTGGATCATTTCTTCTACAAAAACGTTCAGGACGTGTCACCCCCCTCCTCAAAAAACTCCAGTGATTGCCCATCCACCTCCACATCAAACAAAAATTCCACCACCTTCCCCCCTCCTACCCCACCTCACTACTCTCTTTCTACAACCCAGCCCACAATTTTTCATTCATTCAATCGTATTTATTGAGCACTTACTGTGTGCAGAGCACTTTACTAAGCGCTTGGGAAGTACAAGTTTGCAACGTATAGAGACGGTCCCTACCCAACAGTGTGCTCACAGTCTAGAAGGGGGACACAGAGAACAAAACAAAACACATTAACAAAATAAAATAAATAGAATAAATATATACAAATAAAATAGAGTAATACACAATTACAATTACTCTCCCCCTCTTCAAAGCCTTATTGAAAGCACATCTCCTCCAAGAGGCCTTCCCTGACTAAACCCTCCTTTCCTCTTCTCCCACTCCCTTCTGCATCACCCTGACTTGCTCTCTTTGTTCTTCCCCATCCCAGCCCCACAGCAATTATGTATATATCTGTAATTTATTTATTTCTATTAATGTCTGTCTCCCCCATTCTAGACTGTAAGCTCATTGTGAGTAGGGAATTTATTATTTATAATAAATAAACAATTTATTGTTTATTGTTGTATTGTACTTTCCCAAGCACTTAGTATAGTGCTCTGCACACAGCAAGCACTCAATAAATACAATTGAATGAACTAATGGATGACTGTCCTGGAGGGGAGCTGAATGCAGTGGAACCCTTGTACAATGCTTAGCACAGTGCCAGCGCTTAGTACAGTGCCTGGAAATAGTAAGGACTTAACAGATATCATTAAAAAAAAAAACCAGAGGAAATTTACCCCCTGCAGGGTGATTCAGCTACCCGGCCTAGGTGGGCTGGACAACTTGCTCAGGATTGATTCGTGAGACAGCGGCAATTCTGCAAATCAAAGCCCCTTCTCCATTCCGGCCCCTGCCCTGGCTTGCCTCACTGCAGGGACAGTGATGCCGCCCAACTCATTCATAAGGTTTTAAGTGTTAGGGAGTATGTGCACACATGTGAGACTGCAAAGAGGTGTGTGTGCATGCATTTATATATGAGAGGGTTTGCATGCATGACTAAATGGAGTAGGAGTACTTATTAAGCGCTTACTGTGTGCAGAGCTCTGTACTAAGCACTGGGAAAGAGTGTACAAGTGTGAACTGGGTGCAGATCTTGCCCTTAGAGGGTCTTACAATCTATTAATGGAACCAATCAATAAATTAAAGGGTCCAGAATGAGGCCCCAGTCAAATACTAAGGGCTGGGTCACTCATTCCTGCTCCAATCATTGCAGGGAGGACAGGGCTCCGATGGAGGGTCAGCATCCTCTCGGGGCCACCGCTCAGGGCCCAGACAGCAGGGGCCGGGCAGCCAACAGCCCCCTGGCAGTGCCATCTGCTCCTGTAGCCAATGGCATGGCTCCAGGAGGAGCGCTGGGTCTGCCCCAGGTCAGGGGCTGGGGTGAACTGGTCTGCGCTCCTTCTGCCCCTGCTGCCCTCACTGCCCTCACTGCCCTCACTGCCTCTGCTGACCTCTGGAGTCCTCCTCTGCTCCTGCTCTTCCAGCTGGCAGGATGCCATCTATCTCTGACAGCCTGGAGCTCCTTAAAACTCCTCATCCCCAGGGGTTCCCTGTCCCGAGATGAGTCTAATTCTGCTTCCAGTCCTCTCTGTGGATGTGTGTTCAGAATCGCTTAGTACAGCGCTCTGCACCCAGTAAGCACTGTGCTCAAATAAATACAATTGATTGATTGAGACTAAAGCCATAATTTGACTTGGCAGCAAAAGCAATCAGTCAATCAATGGTATTTGTTAAACGCCTGTGGTTCATTCGATTCAATCATATTTATTGAGTACTCACTGTTTGCAGAGCACTGTGGTTGAGGGATGTTTTTGCACACTTGGGAGGAAGGCCCACAGGTATGTATGCATGAGTGGACATGTGTGCAACTAAGTGTGAATGTGAAAGTGTATGCATAGGTGGCATGCAGCGTGGCTCAATGGAAGAGCCGCAGACCTGAAAAGCTGGAGTTCCCGGGTTTGAGTCCCAGCTTTGACACCCGTTTCTTGTGTCATCTTGGGCAAGTCATTTAACCTCCTCACGCCTCAGCTTCCCCAGCTAAAAATTGGGGATAATACCTGAACTCTACCCCGTAGGGGTGTTGCAAGGGGTAAATAACTAAATAAGGTAAGGTGCTTTGGTAATAAAAAAGGCACGTCATAGAAATCCCTCTAGACTGTGAGCCAGTTGTTGGGTAGGGACCGTCTCTATATGTTGCCAATTTGTACTTCCCAAGCACTTAGTACAGTGCTCTGCGCACAGTAAGTGCTCAATAAGTACGATTGAATGAATGACTGAACTCTCTGTGGGTAGGGATTGTCACTTCTTATTGTTGTATTGTACTTTCCCCAGTGCTTAGTGTGTTGCTCTGTGCTCAGTAAGTGCTTAATAAATACAAGTGAAGTGGAAATGAAAAAAATGTATGTTTAAGTGAGAGGGTGTGCATGTGTGTGCATTTGTGTATGTGTGACTGTGTGGGCCAAGCAGGTGCATGGGCTCAGGCGAAGAAGTAGAAAAGGAAAGTAGGGGGTTGGGGTTGGGGTTGGGCGAGGGGGAGAATGGAAAAAAGGAAAAGAAACTGAAAATAGGTAAAATGAGGAGGATGATAACAATAATAAAATCTTTTCTTTTTCCAGGCTGAATGTGAGCTGGAGTAAGGCTGAGGGGATTAATCTCTTAAAAAATAAGTGCTGTGCGAGGAGACAGGCCGTGATTAAGGTTTTAACTGATCAGTCTGCTTCTGACAGCGAACCAGCTATTATCTTAACGGAATCAAACGAACATTCAAAGCCGCCGCTCAGCCCCAAACATGAAAGGAGATGTCATCTGCTGGCAGTTGGCAAGCCGTAGGGAGAGGGAGAGAGGGGGAAAGGAAAAGAGGGAGAGAGGGAGAGAAAGAGAGAAATGAGGTCGTGGGGGTTGAGCTAAGCTCTGAGTAGGGTAGCCACTGAAGAAACTGGAGAATCCAGGCTCACCCTTTGTCAGCACTGCCCACCTCCCCACACACGGACTTCAGGACTTCCTTTGTTGACCCTGCCAAAGTATTTTATTTAAATTTTTTTTCCCTTTCCAATGATCTTGTTTTAAAGTGCTTATAGCTCCATATCCCTCAACATATAATGATAATAAAAATAAGGAGAGTAACAATAACAGCAATAAAATATTCATTCATTCATGAATTCAATTGTATTTATTGAGCACTTACTGTGTGCAAAGCACTGTACTAAGTGCTTGGGAGAGTACAAAAGAAACAATAAACAGACATGTTCCCTGCCCACAGTGAGCTTATAGTTGGGGGGGGGGGGGTACAGAAAAATTATACAAGAGAATGTATTAAAATATCCAAAATAAAACCAAGGGTAAAATTATCTGTACCAACAGATACAAACAGGTACTCTGACTGGAGTTATTTGGCTCCATTCCTGGTGAACCCAGATGCCCCTTTCCTCTGTGGCCAACAAGTATCCTGGTAGGGGCAGGTCGGGGGTGGTGTGGGGGTTGGGGGTAGGGGAGAAAGGGCCTCGGGCTCTAGCTCCCAGAGGGGAGGGGAAGTCAGATATCAGACTCTGGTCCCCATTGGATGGGAGTCATTAACTTCTCCGGGCCTCAGTTTCCTCATTTCCCCCTCTAGACTGTCAGCTCATTGAAGACAGGAAATATGTCTGTTATATTGTCATATGGTACTCTCCCAAGTGCTTGGTACAGTGCTCTGCACACAGTAAGCACTCAATAAATTCAATTGACTGACTCATCCCTAAAATGGGAATGTCATACCTGTTTTCTCTCCTCCATTCAATCGTATATATTGAGCACTTACTGTATGCAGACTACTGTACTAAGCACTTAGGAGAGTACAATACAACAATAAACAGACAAAGTCCCTGCCCACAATGAGCTTAGAGTCAAGATGGAGGGGAGAGAGATATTAAGATAAATAAATAATTACAGATAGGTACTTGAGTGTTGCGGGGCTGGGAGGGAGGAAGAATAAAGGGAGCAAGTCAGGGTGACACAGAAGGGAGTGGGAGAAGAGGAAGGGGCGGCTTAGACCGTAAGCCCTTGTGGAACAGGGACTCTGTCCCACCTGATTATCTTGTATCTCCTCTAACGCTTAATACAGTGCTTGGAACATAGAACGTGCTTAACAAATACCACAATTATTACTATTGTTAGTGTTATTATTATTATGTTCCAGCATGTTCCAAGCCCTCCTGTTTGTGTTCAGTCCTGACTCAGTACAACACAGGGGCTGGGGAGGATGAACATTTGAACGGATTTGACTCGGGATTCCTGAAGCCCAGAAAGCCCTTGTCCCAAGCCACCTGCTACTGCTGCTGAGGGAAGGTGAGCCTAGGTAAAGAGTGTCCATGGGAAGGCCTGATCCTCTGCCTGCAGCCTGGTGGGGCCTGGGAAGGGGAGAGAGGGTCAACTGTGGAGCACTGGACTGCCCATTTGACTATTAATGATGATGATTATGGTACTCGTTAAGTGCTTACTATGTGCCAAGCACTGGGGTAGATACAAGTTAATCAGGTTGGGCACAGTCTCTGCCCCACATGGTACTCACACTCTTATCCCCATTTTACAGTTGAGGTAACAGGCACAGAGAATGATAACAATAATTAATAAATAGGGTATTTATTAATAATTATATTGACATTTGTTAAGTGCTAACTATGTGCCAAGCACCGTTCTAAACACTGGCATCTTGTCTTGTCTTATGCCGTCAAGTTGTTTTCAACCCGTAGTGACGTCATGGACACATCTCTCCCAGAATGCCCCACTTCCATCTGCAATGATTCTAGTAGTGTATCCACAGAGTTTTCTTGGTAAAAATACGGAAGTGGTTTACCATTGCCTCCCTTTGCACAGTAAACTTGAGTCTTTGCCCTTGATTCTCTCCCAAGCCACTGCTGCCCGGCACAGGTGAGTTTTGACTTCTATCAGAATGGCTTCTATTCACAAGCCAGGAATGAAATGGATATGCCTCTGCTTGACTCTCCCTTCTTCAGTCAAGACTGGTAGAGTACTGGAAACTCTCCAGGTGTGGCCCTGAGAGGGGAAACACTGGTGTAGATACAAGTTAATCGGGTCAGACTTAATCCCTGTCCCACATGGGGCTCACACTGTTATCCCATTTTACAGTTGAGGTAACTGAGGCACGGAGAAGTGAAGTGACTTGTCCAAGGTCACACAGCAGACATGTGGGGGAGTGGGGATTAGAACCCAGGTCCTCTGAATCCCAGGCCTATGCTCTTTCCATTTCTTCTCTTGCTAGTTCTTAGTTTTCCACTCATTGTATATACACTGTCTGAGGGGTGCCTACATTTAAGGGGTGAGAAGAAGGAGACAGTGAAGCAGGAAGGGCAGAACCATGAAACAAAGGCCAGAGAAAGTTGCACGGAAGATTCATTGATTAGATGGGGAGCCCTGAGAGGGCCAGAGACTGCGCCCAACTCAGTAATAATAATAATAATAATAGCTTTGTTGAGCATTTCCTATGTGTCTAGGACTGTACTAAGCCCTGGGGTAGAACATGATAATCAGGTCCCACATTCATTCATTCATTCATTCATTCATTCATTCAATCGTATTTACTGAGCGCTTACTGTGTGCACAGCACTATACTAAGCGCTTGGGAAGTACAAGTTGGCAACATATGGAGACGGTCCCTACCCAGCAACGGGTGCATGGAGCTCAAAGTCTAAGTAGGAGAGAGAACAGGTATTGACTCCGCATTATAAGAACTCAGGGAACTGAGGCCCAGAGAAGTAAAGTAACTTGCTCAAGATCACACAGCAGACACGTGACAGAGCCAGAATGAGAACCCAGGTCCTCCGACTCCCAGGCCTTTGCTCTTTCCACTAGGCCACAGTGCTTCTCTTAGCACAACCTCAGCTCTTGAGGAGTTTTCAATTTAGTGTGTCAAGGGCCTCCCCAACCCTCCTGATTGAACCTTGCCAGGCCCTAGGGGGTGCCCTGCATCTGGCCTGGGGGCCAGGGGAGCTCTTGAGGAGAAAGGCAGGAGTTGCTCACCAGGTCAATTTCTCTCTGGGAGAGGCCAGCCGCCCTCAAAGCTATTCACTTGGCACCAGCTCCTCTGTGCCAGGATGGTCCTTGGCAGCACCAGGGTTATGACTCCCCCATTACAACGTCAGATTTATCATTGGCAGGTGTGCCGCAGGATGGTATATTATCCGGAATTATGAACTGTAACAGGATAATCTCTCTAATGTAATTCAAGTTCTCGACATGGCTTATGGCTCCTTAATGTACCTCAGACTGAAGAATTACAAGACACCCCCAAGCCCCCCAACCTTGTCAAGCCCTAAATGATTTAGGCAATTGCCTGAAGCCAGATCTTGGCCTCTAGTCATAACTCAGCCCATTTTGGTTAATACTATGGGCAAAGAGTTTCCTTGTTTCTTTTCCTATGGCACTTTGTATCTGTCTTTTTCTTTGGCTCGCTCTCTCTATCTCACTTGGTCTCTGGCTCCCTTTCTCTGCCATTCTTCCATACCCATCCCTGAACACTAGGTAAGTTATATGACACCAGTTTCCCCTCCCTGGCCCGGTTCACCAGCTTGGTGGCTATTTCTTCTCCATCCAAAGAACCTCTCTCTCCCCTCTCCCTATCAGCTGGGAGGAGTGGCTGTTCCAGGAGAGCCGACCCATCCTGAGGGAAGCGTTCCTCAGGCTGGACCAGAAGCCTGGATTGTTGGTTCTTCCGGGATCCAGAGAAGAAGCTGACAATCTCCAGAGGGGCAGGGATTGGCGAGGGAGAGGACATGCAGATGACAACTTTCCTTTTTGACTGGGGATGGGGGTCCCAAGGGCTGGTTAGAAAAACAGGGTGATGGGGAAGAAAGGGAAGTACATGTACGTGCACACAAACACACACACACACACTCACACACACACTCACTCCTCTAGACTATAAACTCATTGTGGGCAGGGAATGTGTCTGTTATATTGTTATATTGCACTCTCCCAAGTGCTTAGTACAGTGCTCAGCACACAGTAAGGGCTCAATAATTACGATTGAATGAATGAATGAAGGATACCTGTAGAGTGGGAGCAGAAAAATTTGGTGCTCAAGGGTGGTGAGAGGGAGAGACAGGGACCAGGTAGAGCCAAGGAGACCAATGGGGAGGAGAGACTTGTCTAGAGGGAAGCCAGGCCACAAGGCACAAACAGCAGGCTGGATTAGTTTTACAGAAGTGATGGGCACAGTTGCCACAGGGGAGAAGGGGAAACCCAGGGCACTTCTGGGGCACCCAACAGAGCTGTGGGGATACCCTGCATCTCAGTCAAATTGCCATGGTGATGAGCATCCCTGCCACCTCCCTTCTTAAGGGGCAGGGTTCCCATACCCACAGCAGCAAGGGGCAGGTTGGCAGTGCACTCCTTGCCTCAGATAATTAGAACAGTTCCCCAATCTGGGTCTCTACTTTGGGGGAGAACATAGGGGAAGATCCCATCAGGGTCTAGGAAGACCCTGCTTCTGGGAGAAGTCCCAAGAGGGGGTAAACTGGGCTCTGAGGGTGAAGGCCAGTTATGAGCTGGAATGTACTGCACCCAGAGAAAAGGATTTTAGCAGAGCCAGACTGGGGTCAGGGTTGGGATCTCTTGTCTGATCCCCCCAGGCTTCTTACTCTAGCTGCTGTGAAAACAGAAAGGGGTAGAATCAGCCAGTCAGTCATTCAGTCATATTTATTGAGCACTTACTGTGTGCAGAGCACTCTACTAAGCATTTGGGAGAGTACAATATAATAGACTGTAAGCACAATGCCAACAGGGAATGTCTGTTTATTATTATGTTGTACTCTCCCAATCTCTACTGTGCTCTGCATGCAGTAAAATCTCAATAAATGTGATTGAATTGAAAGAATGAACATTCTCTGCCCACAACGAGGGTCAGGTGATTCTGTCCAGGGGACCCACAAGGCTCCGGGCTTCAGCCTCATGAGAAGCAGCATGGTGTAGTGGATAGAGCACCAACCTGGGGAGTCAGAAGACCATGGGTTCTAATCCTGGCTCTGCCACTTGTCTGCTGTGTGAGACTTGAACAAATCACTTGACTTCTTTGTGCCTCAGTTACCTCATCTGTAAAATGGGGATTGAGACTGAGCCCCACGTGGTACCGGGACTGTGTCCAACCCCATTTGCTAGTATCCACCCCAGAGCTCAGTACAGTGCCTGGCACATAGTAAGTGCTTAACAAGGAGTCAGAGTTCATGGGTTCAAATCCCGGCTCCACCAATTGTCAGCTGTGTGACTTCGGGCAACTCAACTTCTCCGTGCCTCAGTTATCTCATCTGTAAAATGGGGATTAATCAATCAATCAATCAATCGTATTTATTGAGCACTTACTGTGTGCAGAGCACTGTACTAAGCGCTTGGGAAGTACAAGTTGGCAACATATAGAGACAGTCCCTACCCAACAGTGGGCTCACAGTCTAAAAGGGGGAGACAGAGAACAAAACCAAACATACTAACAAAATAAAATAAATAGAATAGATATGTACAAGTAAAATAAATAAATAAATAGAGTAATAAATATGTATACATATATACAGGTGCTGTGGGGAAGGGAAGGAGGTAAGATGAGGGGGATGGAGAGGGGGCCGAGGGGGAGAGGAAGGAAGGGGCTCAGTCTGGGAAGGCCTCCTGGAGTAGGTGAGCTCTCAGTAGGGCCTTGAAGGGAGGAAGAGAGCTAGCTTGGCTGATGGGCAGAGGGAGGGCATTCCAGGCCCGGGGGATGACGTGGGCTGGGGGTCGATGGCGGGACAGGTGAGAACGAGGCACGGTTAAGACTGTGAGTCCTCCGTGGGACCACCTGATCACTTTGTAGCCTCCCCAGCTCTTAGAACAGTGCTTTGCACATAGTAAGCGCTTAATAAATCCCATTAAAAATACCATAACAGTTATTACTATTATCATTATTATTATCCGGGAGAAAGCCCTCCCTACTGCTCCCTTGTCCCTTCCTCCCCACTGACCCCTGAACCTCCCTTCCCGGGCCTTTTTCTTCCCAGCCGGCTTTAACTCTGAGGTTCCTGGGACCCATCACCACTAAGGGGCGCTGGCATTTCTTTCTCGTGCTGTTCCCGTTCAGGTCTATCTCAGTCTCTCCACTTTCTCTCAAAGTAGAGGCGTGAGGCTTGGGCCTGGGTAGGAGTAATGCTTTCTTCCAGAGCATCCCCAGAGGGTGGGAATAGATGGCAAGGTTTCTGTCCTTTCACTCGGTTCCACTCTTGTACATATTTACTATTCTATTTATTTTGTTAATGATGTGCTTCTAGCTTTACTTCTATTTATTCTGATGACTTGTCACCTGTCCACATGTTTTATTTTGTTGTCTGTCTCCCCCTTCTAGACTGTGAGTCCATTGTTGGGTAGGGACCGTCTCTATATGTTGCCAACTTGTACTTCCCAAGTGCTTAGTACAGTGCTCTGCAAACAGTAAGTGCTCAATAAATACGATTGACTGACTGAATGAATGAACATCGCTAAAATTGGCCCTTTCCTCTCCATCCTGACTGCTACCATATTAATCCAGGAGCATTTATCCTATCCTGCCTTGATTACCGACTGCATCAGCCTACTTGCTGACTTCCCAGCCTCCTGACTCTCCCCACTCCAGTCCATACTTCACTCTGTTGCCCAGATCATTTTTCCACAAAACCATTCAGTCTGTTTCCCCACTCCTCAAGGACCTCCTCATCAAATAGAAACTCCTTACCACAGGGTTTAGAGCACTCCATCACCTTTCCCCCTCCTACCTTACCTCCCTGATTTCCTACAGCAATCCAGTCCGCACACTTCACTCCTCTTATGCCAACCTACTCACTGTACCTCACCAACCTCTCTCCCACATCCTGTGTCTGGTCTGGAACGCCCTTCCTCTTTATATTCACCAGACATTGCTCTCCCCACTTTCAAAGTCTTGTCAGAAGCACATCTCCTCCAAGACAAAGCCCTCATTTCCTCTTCTCCCACCCCGATCTGTGCCGCCCTTGAACTTGGATTTGTACCCTTACTCATCTCTTCCTCAGCCCCTAAGCTCTTGTGTATATATCCATAATATTTATATTAACATCGAACTCCCCCTCTAAACTGTAACTCGTTGTGAGCCCGTTGTTGGGTAAGGAGCGTCTCTATATGTTGCCAACTTGTACTTCCCAAGCACTTAGTACAGTGCTCTGCACACAGTAAGCGCTCAATAAATACGATTGAATGAACTGTAGGCAGGGAAAGTGTCTACAGACTTGGTTATATTGTACTCTCTCAAGCTTTTGGTATAGTGCTCTGCTCACAGTAAGTGCTCGGTAAATATGATTGACTGATGGGCTGATTAAGGGGCTTTCAGTTGCACTCATTGTCCCTTTGGGCAGCTTGGAGAGGAGCAACCTGCCCCCAAGAGGGGGCATAGTGGGTACCAGCCCAATGGGCCCTGCAGGGAGAACTCTTCTGAGCCAAGGCAGCTTTGGGAGGACCACAAGCCTGGGATAGGATTCACCCCCACTAGACTGTAAGCTCATTGTGGGCAGGGAAAGTATCTACCAACTCTGTTTGATTTTTATACTGTGCTCTCCCAAGGGCTTAATAATAATTATTATTATTACTGTGGTATTTGTTAAGTGCTCACTATGTTCCATGCACTGTACTAAGTGCCAAGGTGGATACAAGCAAAATCGGGTTGGACACAGTCCCTGTTCCACCTGGGACTCACAGTCTTAATCTCCATGTTACAGATGGGGTACCTGAGGTACAGAGAAGTTAAGTGATTTGCCCAAGGTCACACAGGAGACAAGAGGAGGAGCCGGGATTAGAACCCCAACTCCTAGGCCTGTGTTCTATCCTATAGGCCACAGTGCTCTGCACATAGTAAGTATTCGATAAATATGACTGATTGATTGATTGATGGATGGATTGATCAATTGATTCTGGGAAGCATTTGGGCCTGCACTTGCTATCAGATATCATCATCATCATCATCAATCGTATTTATTGAGCGCTTACTGTGTGCAGAGCACTGTACTAAGTGCTTGGGAAGTACAAGTTGGTAACATATAGAGACAGTCCCTACCCAGCAGTGGGCTCACAGTCTAAAAAGATATCTAGGAGACCGGGGGAAAGGAGAGACAAAGCAGGCCTGAGCAGTGCCAGCTGCAGGAAAAGGCTGCCCACTTATGTGGTGACATCTCTCCCCTCTCAAGCACCCCTCTCCAGGGACAGACCACCAGCATACCTATTTTTTAAAGAAATTTAAATGTCATTTATTAAGTTCTTACTATGTTTCAGGCACTTTACTAAGCACTGGGGTAGATACAAGCTAATCCACAAGCTGTCCCACATGGGGCTCACTGTAAAAATCCCAGTTTTACAGATGAGGTTACTGACGCCCCGAGAAGGGAAGTGACTTTCCAAAGTCACACAGCAGACAAGTGGCAGAGCCGGGATTAGAACCCAGGTCCTTCTAACTCCCAGGCCCCTGCTCTATTCACTAAGCCACACTGTTTCTCAGGTGATTGTGACTGTGTCCCACCTGATGATCTTGTGTATCCCAGTGTTTAGTCCAGTGCTTGGCATCTAGTAAGTGCAAAACATATACTACAATTACTATTCAGTCAAATTTATTGAGTGCTTACTGTGTGCAGAGCACTGTGCAGAGCACTGCAGAGCACTTGGGAGAAGACAATATAACAGTAAACAGGACCATTCCCTATCCTCTAGGCTCCTGTTTCCTCAGTGAGGGACGGCTCCCTGGCGGAACGGCTGTGGTGACCCCTACTCCCAGCAGGGTGGGGAGGCCTCAGTCCAGAGGAGCAGCAATCCCTCAAAATCCCTTCGCTCTTGGAGGGTAGCCATCACATTTACTACAAAACTCACCTATGTTGGAGGGGATCTCCCATGCCACCAGGGTGGCACTCCTGGGGGAGCTTTGGGGACATTTCCCTAGTTGCAGATGTGAGCCTGCCCTGGGCAGCCCCCAGACACAGCCTAACAATCCCTAGGGCTAGTGGATAGAGTACCGGCCTGGGACTCAGAAGGACCTGGGTTCTAATGCCGGCTTGTCCCCTTGTCTGCTGTGTGACCTTGGGTAAGCCACTTCACTTCTCTGTGCCTGTTACCTCATCTGTAAAATGGGGATAATGACTGTGAGTCCCTTGTGTGACAGGCACTGTGTCCAACCTAATTAGCTTGTATCCACCCCAGTGCTTACTTCAGTGCTTGGCACATAGTAAGCCCTTAATAAATGCCACTGAAAAAAGGGGCACCAGGACCATCTGCCCACTAAACCTGTTGGAGTGGAGTTGTGTGTGCTGGCATGGCCATGGGCCCCTGCTCTGTCCCCTGGCTTGCTGAATCACTCGGGCAAATAGCTGAACCTCTCTGGACTGAATTTCAGGGATTGTGTCCAACTTGATTTGCTTGTATCCACCCCAGCCATATGTACAGTGCCTGGCCCACTCTAAGGGTTTAACAATGATCATTATTAGGGAAGCAGTGTGGCCTGGTGGTTAGGACATGAGCCTGGGTGTCAGAAAGACCTGCATTCTAATTCCAGCTCCACCACTAGTCTGCTGTGTGACCTTAGGAAATTCTCTTAACTTCTCTGGGCTTCAGTTTCCTCAACAGTAAAATGGGAATTAAATACTGCTCCCTCCTACCTCAACTGTAAGCCCTATGCGGGACAGGGACTTTGTCCAATCTGATTAACTTGTATCTACCCCAATGCTTAGAACAGTGCTTGATACATAGTAAGTGCTTAACAAATACAATAATAATAATGTCACTTAACTTCTTTGGGCCTCAGTTTCCTTATCTATAAAATGGGGATGATATATGTTCTCCCTTCCCCTTAGTCTATGAACTCCATGTTGGACAAGGACTGTAACTGTTCTGATTGCACTGTATCTACCCCAGCATTTAGCGTTTAGTCCAGTGCTCTGCACACAGTAATCGCTCAATAAATATGTTTGAATGAATCGTATTAGCACAGTGTTTATCATAGAGCTTGGCACATGGTAAGCACTTAACAAATAGCACAATTATTACTATTAATTCACCTCAGTTATCTCCCTGCTCCAAGGAGGCTTCTGTTGAATGACTTCTGTACCTCCCAGAAACCAGAATATCCATGAGAGGCTCCAGCCCTGAAAAGGGGGTTTATTAGAGGATGGAGGAGGGCCTTCTGCACTCCTGGGGCAGTGGCCAAGTCTGGATCAGCGTCCAAATCCCAGCAGACCATCCCCAAGGGCCCAGGGTCCAGCTTTCAGGGAGGCCTGGAGGGAAGGGGAGGAGGGGGAGGAAGATGAGGAGGAATCCGATCTCTGAGACTGGGGGAGGGGTCTGGGATGAGGAGCAGGAGAGGGGAGAGGGGCAGGGGGAGAGAGGCTTGTGGTGGCTCCAGCACAATAGTCCTTTATTTGGGTCTGCTTGGTCCAAAGTGAGCCATCCAGAGGCCCCTGGGCTGCACACCTGCTGGGGGTTAACTCTCTATGTTCCCGCTCAGAGGGACCAACAGCGGCAAGCTCCAAGTTCATTAATTATTTAATTAATTCAATCATTCATATTTATTGAGCAATTACTGTGTGCAGAGCACTGTATCAAATGCTAGGGAGAGTAAAATACAATAAAATGGCTTAGTGGATAGAGCCCAGGCCTTGGAGTCAGAAGGTCATGGGTTCTAATCCCAGCTCTGCCACTTGTTTGCTGTGTGACCTTGGGCAAGTCCCTTCCCTTCTCTGAGCCTCAGTCACTTCATCTGTAAAATGGGGATGGAAACTTTGAGCCCCACATGGGACAGGGACTGTTTCCAACCCTATTTGCTTGTACCTAACCCAGCACTTAACACAGTGCCTGGCACACAGTTAGTGCTTAACAAAAACTACAGTTATTATTATTATAAGCAGACACATTCCCTGCCCACAATGAGCTTACAGTGTAGAGACAAGCTTAGAGGTTGTTTTTTTTTATGGTATTTGTTAAGCGCTTACTATGTGCCAAGCACTGTTTTAAGCACTGCAAGTTCTAAGTTCTTTCTGAGTATCAGGGCCAGATACACTCCAGTGCCCACTCCTGCACTCCTGACCCCCTCCCCTCAGCCCCAGCCCTGACCCTGAGAGCAGGATGGGGCCACGGCTGCCTTGACACCAACAATTGTGCCAGAAATCACCAGGGGCAAGTACCAGGGCCTGGTTGGGTTCTGTTGACAGGCTGGGGCCAGGCCCCTGATCGTTCCAAGTTGATTACAAGCTGCAGACAGGGGCCAGAGGCGCACTGCCTCCCTCCTGCCCACACCTTCCTGCTGGAGGACAGAAGATGGGGCCCCTTCGTTAAGCCTCCTCTAGGCATGCCCTCCCATCCCTGAGTCAGGGAGCCCCTTGCCCCATCTTGCAGGCTCCTTGAATGCCCCGGATTGGGAGGGAGGTGGAGAAAGCATCCAGTGGTGAAGAGAGAAGCATTGCAGCCTAATTTCTAGACTCTGAGCCCACTGTTGGGTAGGGACCGTCTCGATATGTTGCCAACTTGTACTTCCCAAGCGCTTAGTACAGTGTTCTGCACACAGTAAACACTCAATAAATACGATTGAATGAATGAATGATAGAGCACATTCATTCATTCATTTATTCAATCGCATTTATTGAGTGCTTACTGTGTACAAAACATTATACTAAGCACTTGGGTGAGTACAAAATAGGTTTGGGAGTCAGAAGGACCTGGGTTCCAATCCCACTCTGCCACTTGATTGCTGTGTGACCTTGGGCAACTCACTTCACTTTTCTCTGCCTCAGTTAAAATGGGGAGTAAGATTGTGAGCCCCATGTGGGCCATGGACAGTATCTGTGACCTGATTAGCTTGTTTCTACGTCAGTGCTTAGAACGGTGTCTGACACACAGTAAGTGCTTAACAAATACCATAAAAAAGCATGAAAAAGAGCTAAGTTTTGTCTGATGGATCGCTCCTTTCACTGGGTCCAGCAGCCCACTCGCCCACCCCCAGCCCCCAGCCCCCGGCCCCCGGCCCCTGGCCCCTGGCCCCGGGGCACAAGGAGGTCAGGAGGAACTGCACCTGCCCCACGGCCCCAGGCCGGCCCACCACACAATCGGGGTTTGTGCCTTTCCGCAGGGCCAGCCCGGCCCAGGCTTCCAGCCAGCCTGCTGATCCCATAAAATATTATTTGTGTTTAAAAATTCCGGTAATTGCCTATGCACCCGCTTTTTCCAAGCCCCATGCCAAGGGCAGGAAACTCGCAGCCCGTCCGAGGTTATTTTCATCATGCAAATTCCCATTTCGGTAAACAGGAGGAGCTGTGCAGGGGCCCAACTCGGGAGTGGATTCTGGTTTGGTGGGAGGCAGAGAGGGGGCCAGGGGGTCCCCCAGGGCCTCCAGGCCCACACTGCCCTCCAACACCCACAGAACTATCTGGTAAATTGCCTCAATTCTCCACTGCGTGATGTCAGTGGAGACCTGCCCTGCCTCTGACCCCATCTGGGCAGCACCATCGCCCCCAGTCCCTTTCCACCCTAGTTCCTGGGGCTGAGGCCCAACTGGGTGGAGGATGATGGAGCCAAGGGCCCTCTGGGAGGAAGAGGCGTTCAAATTGGAGATTCCAGGTGGGTGCTGGCACTGCCCGGCCTCTCGTCTCCTGGCATTAGCCCCTCCAGTCCTATCCCCATCCCCAGCAGAGGCATGAGCCAAAAAGCCAGGAAGGAGCCCCGAGGCACCACCCCACCCTGAAGCACTTCTCTGCTCCGCTCCAGCCCAGTGCCAATTCTCTGTCAGCAGAAGGGAAATGGGGATAGGAAGGCAGAAACACACATTCCTGGGAACAAGGGGGGAATTCCATTTCTTGTTCACAGGAAACAGGAGTCAATGACCTGCAACAGAAGATGCTTGGGTTGGATATAAGGAAGGACTTCCCAGCGATGAAGATTGGGAGTCACTAAGTTGGTTGGCCTAGGATGGTTGTGGAAAGGCGGTAAGGGATTCTTGAAGACAGGCACGGAGAAGAGATAGGCGTTGGATAGGATGATCTCAACAAGGCCTAGCCAGCCTAAACGTGTTCACGATTCTTTTTCTGAATCCGTGGGATGAGAGGAATCAGGCTTCATCACTAGCTCCTCATGAGGGGTCCCTTCAGCCCTCCTCTCCTAACTGTTTGGGAGAGGAACAGGTGGAGGGCTAACCACTGCCACGTGGGTGCTTAGCACAAATGCATGACCTTCTGGATAGAGCATGGGCTTGGGAGTAAGAAGGACCTGGGTTCTAATCCTGGCTCCACCACTTGTCTGCTCTGTGACCTTGGGCAAGTCACTTCACTTCTTTGTCCCTCAGTTTCCTCATCTGTAAAATGGGGATTAAGACTGTGAGCCCCATGTGGGGCAGGGACTATATCCAACCTAATTAACTTGTACCTAACCCAGAGTTTAGAGCAGTATATGGTACATAGTGCTTAACAAATACCATTAAAAAAATGTAAATGGCAGGCGAGGATGGCGGGGGGCAGGAGCAGCAGGAGCCAGCTGGTGTCTGGGTGCCAATCAATTCTCTGGCAGCCTCTTTCGGGGTCTGGAAACTCCCCTTCATTTCCAAGCTCCCTGCCAGAGAATAATAAGGTGAGGGTCTTCCCTTCTGAAAGCTCCTTCTCTTCCCCACCTAAGTAGAGCATTCACAGACCACCCCTGCCCTAGAATGATGCCCACTTCCCATTTGGAATGCCTGCTCTAGACCAACCACTTTCCCAGGGTGCCCTCCCTTCAGTGCCCTGTATCAGCCTCAAGCAGGAAAGAAATCAGGTGGAAGTCAAGTCAAGATGAGGGCCCAAGTAATAATAATAATAATGGCATTTATTAAGTGCTTAGTGAGAAAGAGAGAGCAAAGGTTGGGGGGAGGAATGGGAAGGAGAAGCAACATGGCATAGTGGGTACAATATGGGCCTGGAAGTCAGAAGGACCTGGTTTCTAATTCCGGTTCTGCCACTTTAATGGAATTTATTAAGCACTTACTATGTGCAAAGCACTGTTCTAAGCGCTGGGGAGGTTACAAGGTGATCAGGTTGTCCCACGGGGGGCTCACAGTCTTAATCCTCATTTTACAGATGAGGTAACTGAGGCACAGAGAAGTTAAGTGACTTGCCCAAAGTCACACAGCTGGCAATTGGCAGAGCCTGGATTTGAACCCATGACCTCTGACTCCAAAGCCCGTGCTCTTTCCAATGAGCCACGCTGCTTCTCTAGTGGAAGCACTTTGCTGCTCTCCACTGCCCCTTCCCCCAAGCCCTCCTTCCCAACCAGCGGCAGGATAATCAGCAGCAGCAGCAGCAAAAGCAGCAGCAGAAGCAGCAATGATGGTGGTGGCCAAGGTATTTATTATTTAGAAGCAATATGGCCGAGTGGAGAGAGCATGGGCCTGGCAGTTAGAGGTTGTGGGATCTAATCCCGATTCCCCTATATGATTGCTGTGTGACCTGCGTAAGTCACTTCACTTCACTTCACTTCTCTGTGCCTCAGCTGTCTTGTCTTTTACCGTCAAGTTGTCCCCAGCCTGAAGCGATATCATGGACATATCTCCCCTAGAACACCCCACCTCCATCAGCAATCATTCTGGTAGTGGATCCATAGAGTTTTCTTGGTAAAAATATGGAATTGGTTTCCCATTGCCTTTTTCTGTGTGGTCAACTTGAGTCTCCGCCCTCGACCCTCTCCCTCTTACAGCACAGCTGAGCTTTGACTTGCAGCAGATTGTCTTCCACTCACTAGCCACTGGCCAAGCTAGGAATGGAATGGACAGGCCTCTGCTTGACTCTCCCTCCCATAGTCGAGACTGGTAGAGTCCTGGAAGCTCTCCAGGTGCGACCCTAAGCGGGGGTGCCTCAGTTACCTCATCTCTAAAATGGGGATTGAGACTGTGAGATCCATGTGGGACAGGGAGCACCAGAGTGGGAGAGGGGGTAGAGACAGCACCAGAGAATTATAGCATAATTCCCAGAGCCTAGATCATATCAACGCATCCAGCCATCTCTAACACTTAGGTACTTCCTTTTGCCAGTCTTCCACACTAATGAATACACATTTATACAATTGCACCTTTGATTATTCGATTACCATTTGCCAATACTTTTCTCTCCTTGTGGGCAGGGAATGTGTCACTTTTTTGTGGTATTTGTTAACAGCATATTATATGCCAGGCACTGTACTAAGCTCTGGGTTATATACAAGGTAATTGGGCTGGACACAGTCCCTTGTCTCCAAAAGGGCTCATGGTATTAGTCCCCATTTTACAAATGAGGTAACTGAGGCACAGAGAAGTGAAGTGCTTGTCCAAGGTCACAGATCAGAGAAGTGATGGATGCGGAATTAGAACTCAGGTCTTCTGACTCCCAGGCCTGTGCTCTTTCCACTAGACCATCCTGATTCTTGGCATGGTAGTTTGTGTCTGCTCATTTCCCTTATTAGATTGTAAACTTCTTTAAGGAAGGACTGTGACTTCTGTTTGCCCTTCATTTCCCCATCTGCCCTCCTCCCCTGTGTCTCAATTATGCATTCATTCGGCTGTGTACCCTTTAAGCACTCTGATACTCCCCCCAGCCCCATAGTACTTAGGTAAACATTCTTACATTCTACTTTTTCCCTAATCCCTAATCTATTTTAATGTCTGTCTCCCCCTGCAGACTGTACACTCCTTATGGGCAGGGATCATGTTGTATTTTCTCAAGTGCTTAATTCAGTGCTCTGCACACAGTAAGCATTAAATAAATGCCTTTTTTGAAAAATGGTGTTTGTTAAGTGCTTACTATGTGCTATGCACTGTACAGAGCACTAGAGTAGAGTAGATACAAGTTAACCAGGTTGGACAAAGCCCATGACCCATATAGGGCTCCCAGTCTCAATTTTACAGATGAGGAAACTGAGGCACAGAGCAGTTAAGTGCCTTGCCCAAAGTCACATGGCAAGCAAGTGGTGGAGCTGGGATTAGAAAGCAGGTCCTTTGACTCCAGGCCCGTGCTCTGTCCACTAGCCCACACCGCTTCTCTACCATTAATTGTAGAGCACTCAGCACTCTGTAGACACTCAGTAAATACTATGGATGGACTGATATTGATTGATGTTTACCTTTGTCTGTGTTTGAGACCCTAGTCTCCTCTGGAGGTTAGAGGACAGGGATGGGGCTTGTGTGGTGTAGTGTAACCAGGTGGCTGTGAAGGTTCATTGATTAAATTGTTTCAGTATGAGACCACCCAGGTTTGTGGGATTATACTGAGGCTGCGAGCATCACTGAACACCGTAGAGACAATCAATCATTTGGGAGTTACTCTATGTGGTTTCGCCCACAAGACATCCTCCTAATCGTGAGCCGCTTTGCTAAGGCAGCCCTGGGACGACTCTCTCTCAGAGAAAGAATACCATCTGGAGGGTCCTTCCCAAATCTCCTAAGCCAATCATAACCCAAGTGGATTCTAAGACTTGCCCCAGCCTCTTTGTGTCCTCCCGGTCAGATGGAGAGACCTAGCTCCCTAGGTCCCTGATGGCTTGGTTACAGTCAATCACTTGTATTTATTGGGCACTTAATGTGTGAAGAACACTATACTAAGTGCCTGGGGAATACAATATAACAATATAACAGACACATTCCCTGCTCAAATTGAGCTTACAGTCTAAAGTGGAAGGCAGACATTGAGATTCATTCATTCATTCAGTCGTATCCATTGAGCACTTACTGTGTGCAGAGGACTGTACTAAGTACTCGGAAAGTTCAGTTCAGCAACAAATACAGTCCCTGCCCACATGAGGCTCACAGTCTAGAATTGGGGGGACAGGCATCAAAACAAGTGAACAGGCATCAATAGCACCAATATAAATGAATAGAATTATAGGTATCTACACATCATTAATATAAATAAAAAGAATTATATATATATGTACATACATATAGAAGTTCTGTGCGATTCAAGGGGGGCAGAGCAAAGGGAGCAAGTTGGGGTGATGGGGAGGGGAAGAGGAACAGAGGAAAAGGGAACTTAGTTTGGGAAGGCCTCAATTATGGATATGTAGACAAGTGGTTGGGGGGGGAATAATAATAATTCTTGTTAAGTGCTTATTATGTTCCAGGCATTGTTTTAAGTGATAGGGTAGATACAAGTCAATCAGGTTAGACATAGTCCCTGTCCCATGTGGGGCAAGGTCAAAAATCAGGGCTATGCAAAAGGGAGTGGGAGAAAAGGAAATCAGGGCTTAGTCAAGGAAGGCCTCTTGGAGGGGATGTGCCTTCGTTAAGGCTTTGAAGGTGGGAAGAGCAATTATTTCTTTGATATGAAGAGGGAGGGCATTCCAGGCCATAGGTAGGAAGTGGGCAAGAGTTACAGCCTGGAGCAGGTCCACTAGGGCCCTCTGTACCTGACTTCAACCCCAGCAGACATTTGGTTGCCGCTTCTTCTTCTGTGCCTTGGCTCAGAAGGCCGGGGGGCAGCATGTGGATTCAGGAATTATTCATTCATTCAGTTGCATTTATTGAGTGCTTGCTGTGTGCAGAGCACTGTACTAAGCACTTGGGAAGTACAGGTAAGCAACAAATAGAGACAGTCCCTACCCAACAACGGGCTCACAGCCTAGAAGGGGGAGACAGACAACAAAATAAAACATGTGGACAGGTGTCAAAATCATGAGAACAAATAGAATTAAAGCTATATGCACATCATTAACAAAATAAATAGAATAGTAAATATGTACAAGTAAAATAAATAGAGTAATAAATCTGTACAAGTATATATATATACACAAGTGCTGTGGGCAGGGGAAGGAGGTAGGGTGGGGGAATGCGGAGGAGGAGAGGAAAAAAGGGGCTCAGTCTGGGAAGGCCTCCTGGAGGAGGTGAACTCTCAGTAGGGCTTTGAAGGGAGAAAGAGAGCTAGTTTGGCAGATATGCGGAGGGAGGGCATTCCAGGCCAGGGGAAGGGCGTGGGCCAGGGGTCGATGGTGGGACAGGTGAGAACGAGGTACAGAGAGGAGGTGAGCAGCAGAGGAGCGGAGGGTGCCAGCTGGGCTGGAGAAGGAGAGAAGGGAGGTGAGGTAGGAGTGGGGGAGGAGATGGAGAGCCCTGAAGCCGAGAGTGAGGAGTTTTTGCTTGATTCGTAGGTTGACAGGCAGCCACTGGAGATTTTTGAGGAGGGGAGTAACATGCCCAGAGCGTTTCTGCACAGAGATGATCCAGGCAACAGAGTGAAGTATAGACTGAAGTGGGGAGAGACAAGAGGTTGGGAGATTAGAGAGGAGGCTGATGCAGTAATCCAGTCGGGAGAGGATGAGAGATTGAACCAGCAAGGTAGCCGTTTGGATGGAGAGGAAAGGGCAGATCTTGGCGATGTTGTGGAGGTGAGACCAGGAGGTTTTGGTGATGGATTGGATGTGTGGGGTGAACGAGAGAGCAGAGTAGAGGATGACACCAAGGTTGAGGGCTTGTGAGATGGGAAGGATGGTAGTGTCGTCTACAGTGATGGGAAAGTCAGGGAGAGAACAGGGTTTGGGAGGGAAGATAAGGAGTTCAGTCTTGGACATATTGCATTTTAGATGGCGGGCAGACATCCAGATGGAGATGTCCTGAGGCAGGAGGAGATACGAGCCTGGAGGGAGGGAGAGAATACAGGGGTGGAGATGTAGATTTGGGTGTCATCAGCGTAGAGATGATAGTTGAAGCTGTGGGAGCAAATGAGTTCACCAAGGGAGTGAGTGTAGATAGAGAAAAGAAGGGGACCAAGAACTGACCCTTGAGGCACCCCTACAGTAAGGGGATGGGAGGGGGAGGAGGAGCCTGCAAAGAAAACTGAGAGTGAACAGCCAGAGAGATAAGAGGAGAACCAGGAGAGGACGGAGTCTGTGAAGCCAAGGTTGGATAGCGTGTCGAGGAGAAGGGGGTGGTCCAAAGTGTCTAAGACAGCTGAGAGGTTGAGGAGGATTAGGATAGAGTAGGAGCCGTTGGATTTGGCAAGAAGGAGGTCATTGGTGACCTTTGAGAGGGCAGTTTCAGTGAAGTGTAGGGGACGGAAGCCAGATTGGAGGGGGTCAAGGAGAGAGTTGGCGTTCAGGAATTCTAGGCAGCGGGTGTAGACGGCTAGTTCTAGGAGTTTGGAAAGGAAGGGTAGGAGGGAGATAGGGCAATAACTAGAAGGGGAGGTGGGGTCAAGAGAGGGATTTTTTAGGATGGGGGAGACGTGGGCATGTTTGAAGGCAGAGGGGATGGAACCAATGGAGAATGAGAGGTTGAAGATGGAAGTTAAGGAGGGGAGGAGGGAAGGGGCGAGAGATTTCATACGATGAGAGGGAATGGGATCTGAAGCACAGGTGGCTGGAGTAGCACTTGAGAGGTGGGAGATCTCATCTGAAGATACTGCTGGGAAGGATGGGAGAGTAGCAGAGAGGGTTGAGAGCAGCGGGGGGGCAGTTGGAGAAGGGGGAGGAGTGACTTTGGGGATCTCAAACCTGTTGTAGTTAATTTTACTAATGAAGTAGGAGGCCAGATCATTGGGGGTGAGGGATGGAGGAGAGGGAGGAACAGGGGGCCTGAGAAGGGAGTTAAATGTATGGAAGAGCTGACAGGGATGATGGGCATGGGTGTCAATAAGGGAGGAGAAATAGTTTTGCCTGTCAGAGGAGAGGGCAGAGTTAAGGCAGGAAAGGATAAACTTAAAGTGAACAAGTTTGGCTTGGTGTTTAGACTTTTGCCAGCAGCGTTCGCAACTCGAGCACAATAGTGAAGGAGGAGGACAGTGGCAGTGATCCAAGGCTGTGGGTTAGTGGTACGAGAATGGCGAAGGGAAAGGGGAGCAAGTGACTTGAGTTGAGTAGAGATGGTGGAGTTGAGAGCAGTAATCTGGTCATCAAGATTGGGTAGAGAGGATAGGGAGGCGAGGTAGGGTGTGATGCGCTGAGAAAGATGGATGGGGTCGAGAGAGCGGAATTGTTGGAGCAGGGACACCACAGCAGTGCAGAGTTAGGATCTTGGTCTAAAGAGGATCCCGGCAAAAATAGAAATGGGAGAAAGGAGCCCGGGGCTACTAACAAGCAAGGTTGCTGCAACCTCTCTCTGGCTTGAGCCTTTGCGGGTGGAGGTACCCGCCAAAAGGCCTGAAACAGTGGGAGCAGAGGGGTCCTTTCCTCCTGTTTACAACCCCAGAGGAGGAGCCCCCTGAACCCCAGCTCAGAGACAGTCCCAGTCTGCCGCGAGAGCAGACAGGGCTATCGGTGGCTGTCAGCCTGGCATAGTGCAACCCTCAACCCCCCTGCCCCACAGCACTTATGTATATATCTGTAATTTTATTTATTTGTATTGATGTCTGCTTATTTGTATTGACGTCTGTCTCCCCACCTCTAGATTGTGAGCTCATAGTGGGCAGGGATTGTCACTCTTTATAGTTGCATTGTACTTTCCCAAAGGCTTAGTACAGTGCTCTACAAACAGTTAGCACTTAATACATTCATCATCATCATCATCATCAATCGTATTTATTGAGCGCTTACTATGTGCAGAGCACTGTACTAAGCGCTTGGGAAGTACAAATTGGCAACATATAGAGACAGTCCCTACCCAACAGTGGGCTCACAGTCTAAAAGGGGGAGACAGAGAACAAAACCAAACATACTAACAAAATAAAATAAATAGAATAGATATGTACAAATAAAATAGAGTAATAAATATGTACAAACATATATACATATATACAGGTGCTGTGGGGAAGGGAAGGAGGTAAGATGGGGGGGGATGGAGAGGGGGACGAGGGGGAGAGGAAGGAAGGGGCTCAGTCTGGGAAGGCCTCCTGGAAGAGGTGAGCTCTCAGCAGGGTCTTGAAGGGAGGAAGAGAGGTAGCTTGGCGGATGGGCAGGGGGAGGGCATTCCAGGCCCGGGAGATGACGTGGGCCGGGGGTCGATGGCGGGACAGGCGAGAGCGAGGTACGGTGAGGAGATCATTGGTGATTCATTCGTATTTATTGAGCGCTTACTGTGCGCAGAGCACTGTACTAAGTGCATGGGAAGTATTGAATGAATGAATGTTCCAGCCTCACTTGGGGGATGGTGGGGGTTGGGGGCCTTGGGGGTGCGGGGAGGGGACCGGACCCACCCCACTTCAAAGCCTTCCTTGAAGGCCCATCTGCTCCAAGAGGCCTTCCCAGACTAAGCTCCACATTTCCTCATCTCCCACCCCCTTCCACGTCACCCTAACTTGCTCCCTTTGCTCTTCCCTGCCTCCCCATCCCACAGCACTTATATATACATCTGTCATTTTCTTTATTTATATTGATGTCATTTGATTTGTACTGATTTCTGTCTCTCCCCGTCCCCCAGACTGTGAGGTCGTTGTGGGCAGGGATTGTCTCTATTGCCACATTGTACTTTCCCAAGCGCTTAGTACAGTGTTTTGCACAAAGTAAACGCTCAGTAAATGAGATTGAAAGAATGAGTGAATGAATCCCTCCTGGCTCAACAGTTTTTTCCTCCGAGTCAGATTTTCGTAAGTGGAGGTGTCTGCACCGGCCCCCTCCCCCTCCCTCGTCCATGAGCGGGCGAGCTGGGCTGGCAGAGCTGTGAAATTCCCTTTAACACTGTTACAGTTTTCTGGTGCAGTGGCTCTCCCCCTCCCCCATTCCGGTGCTTCGGGGCGGGTGTGAAGTACCTCGTTAGCGCCCTGGAAAGCTCAGCCACGTAGTGCGGAGCATTCCAGCGACCCCTGTGCCTTCTGAATCTCCCTGCTCAATCACTCAATCGTATTTATTGAGCAATTGTTGTGGGCAGAGCACTGTACTAAGCGCTTGAAAAGTACAGTTCAGCAATAAAGAGAGATAATCCCTGCCCACAGCGGGTTTACAGTCTAGAAGGGGGGAGATGTATCAAAATAAGTAAACAGGCCTCAATAGCATCAATATAAATAGAATTATAGATATACACACATAAAAGCAAGTAAACAAGCAGTGATATAAATTAATAGGAGTATAAATATGTACATATATACACAAGTGCTGTAGGGTGGGGATGGGGGTAGAGCAAAGGGAGTGAGTCCGGGCGATGGGGAGGGGAGGGGGAGCTGAGGAAAAGGGAGGCTTAGTCTGGGAAGACCTCCTGGAGGAGGTGAGTCTTCAGTAGGGCTTTGAAGGGGGGGAAGTGTGCTAGTTTGGCAGATTTGAGGAGGGAGGGTGTTCCGGGCCAGAGTCAGGACATGGGCCAGGGGTCGATGGCAGGACAGGGGAGAACGAGGCCCAGTGAGAAGGTTGGCACCAAAGGAGCAGAGTGTGTGGGCTGGGATATAGAAGGAAAGAAGGGAAGTGAGATAGGAGGGGGCAAGGTGAGGGACAGTTTTGAAGCCAATAGTGAGAGTTTTTGCCTGATACTGAGGTTGATAGATAACCACTGGAGATTTTTGAGGAGTGGGGGACATGCCCAGAGTGATTCTGCAGAAAGATCATCCAGGCAGCAGAGTGAAGTATAGGCTGAAATGGGGAGAGACAGGAGGTTCGTTCATTCAGTCATATTTATTGAGCGCTTACTGTGTGTAGAGCAGTGTATTAAGTGCTTGGAAAGTACAATTTGGCAACAGCAAGAGACAGTCCCTACCCAGTAACAGATAGATCCCTACAGCTACTCCATCTACTGTAGCTACTGATGGTGCTACTCCATCCACCTGTGCTTCAGACCCCATTCCCTCTCATTTTATGAAATCTCTCGCCCCTTCCCTCCTCCCCTCCTTCCATCTTCAATCACTCAGTCTCCACTGGTTCCTTCCCCTCTGCCTTCAAACATGACCACGTCTCCCCATCCTAAAAAAAAAACCCTTTCTTGACCCCACCTCCCCTTCTAATTATCGCCCTATCTCCCTCCTACCCTTCCTTTCCAAACTCCTAGAACAAGTCATCTACACTCACTGCCTCGAATTCCTCAACTAACTCTCTCCTTGACCCCCCTCCAATCTGGCTTCCGTCCCCTACACTCCACCGAAACTGCCCTCTCAAAGATCACCAATGACCATCTTCTTTCCAAATCCAATGGCTCCTACTCTTTCCTCACCCTCCTCGACTCCTCCTCCTCCTAATCCTCCTCGACCAAGTATCTCTTGGGAGAAGCAGCGCATAACCTAGTGCAGAGAGTGCAATCAATCAGTTGTTTTTATTCATTCTTCCATTGTATTTATTGAGCGCTTACTGTGTGCAAAGCACTATACTAAGCACTTGGGAGAGTACAATATAACAACCTATTCCTGTCCAAAACGAGCTCACAGTCTAGAGGGAGCTCAAAGTCTGGAGGGAGCTTATTGTTCATTTCATTCATTCATTCAATCGGATTTATAGAGCACTTATTGTGTGCAGAGCACTGTACTGAGCACTTATTATTATTATTATTATTAATACTAATACTAATGGTATGTGTTAAGTGCTTACTAGGTGCCAGGCACTGTTCTAAGCGCTGGGGTAGATACGAGGTAATCAGGTTGTCCCATGTGGGGCTCACAGTCTTAATCCCCACTTTACAGATGAGGGAACTGAGGCACAGAGAAGTGAAATGATTTGCCTAAAGTCACACAGCTGACAAGTGGTGGAGCCAGAATTAGAACCCACCACCTCTGACTCCAAAGCCCATGCTCTTTCCACTAAGCCACACTGCTTCACTTGGGAGAGTAAAATATAACAGAGTTGGTAGATTCATTTCCTGCCCACAGCAAGCTTACAGTCTCAAAGGGGAGACAGATATTAATATAAATAAATAAATTGTGGGTAATGTACATAATCTCTAATACATCTGTAACTTCATTTATTTATATTAATGCCCATTTACTTGTATCAATGTCTTGTCTTCCCCCCCTCTAGACTGTGAGTTCATTGTGGGAAGGTATTATCTCTCTTTATTGCTGTACTGTACTTTCCCAAGTGCTTAGTACAGTGCTCGGCACACAGTAAGTGCTCATTAAATACAATTAAATGAACATCCCTCCTCAGGATGAGGGAGTGATGAAAAAAGGGAGCAAAACCAAGTGCAATGGTGATGCAGAAGAACCCCCCCACCTCTTACTTTTTCCCTCCATCCTAAGGAAGTGGTCCAGGAGTTAGACTGGCCACAGCCCCGCCACTTCTCAGGAAAGACGAGAGTGGAGATGGAACATTTTAGTCCTCTCTCTGAGGATCCAGCCCAGGCCCTGAGGTAATAATAATAGTACTAGTGATATTTGTTATGCCCTTAGAATATTGATTCAGTTCAGTCAATCGTACTTATTGAGCACTTACTGCATGCAAAGCACTGTACTATGTTATGCTCTATCTATTCATATCTATTCTATTTATTTTATTTTGTTAGTATGTTTGGTTTTGTTCTCTGTCTCCCCCTTTTAGACTGTGAGCCCATTGTTGGGTAGGGACTGTCTCTATATGTTGCCAATTTGTACTTCCCAAGCGCTTAGTACAGTGCTCTGCACATAGTAAGCGCTCAATAAATACGATTGATGATGATGCTCAAGCACTGGGGTAGGTACGCACACAGCGCTGCACACAGTAAGTGCTCAATAAATATGATTGACTGATGAATTGATAGCCCATCCTCTCACTGCCCACCGTCTTGCTCTCAGGACCAACACCTGGGGCCAAGCCCCCCCAGATTCCCTTTGCTTCCCATCAGGGAGGAGGATTTCTCCCTGGAGGGGGGGGGAAGGGAGCTTTGTCCAGCGCTTGGTCAGAGCCCAGAGGCAAACAGGCCCAGGCAGTCTGGCTCCCACATGTGCTCAGGTTGCCGGGAAGATTTATAGAGTTGACTGCTCAGCCTTACCCCGGCCCTTTCCTACCTCGTGTTGGACTTTTACCTCCGGCCCAGACTTAGGGGTGAGGAGGAGGGGATTTAGATAAGACCAGGCAAGCCAGCTGAGGTCCAGGCCAGGCCACAGGCATCCGTCCGTCCGGGAGATGAGGGGTTAACAAGCGTGGAGGAATGCGAGGCTCGGCAGCTGCTGGGAGGGTCATCTGGGGGGGAGGGATTGGGGGGGCCCTGAAGCAGGGACGAGACGGCTCGGGGGCTGCGGGGGGGGGGGGGGGGGGAGGGGGCGCCTGGCCCGGGGTGGGGGTGGGGAGGGAGGGACCTTCAGCCCTTGCTGGGACACCAGATGAGGCTCAGGAAGCCCAGATGGGACCCCCACCCCTCCAGGCAGCCAGTCCCCCCCAGGAGAAGTCCTCCACCCCTGATTTGGGGGGGTAGGGGTTCGGGCCGGTGGCTACCCCGGCCCAGGGGAGCCCCTTTGTGTGGCAGACTAATCTGCCCGACTTCCTGCTCTTGGGCCTGAAAGGGATTTCCAGAGCCTCGTGCAGGAAGAGCCGGGAGGGGAGGGAAGGGAGGGAAGCCCGATTCAGTTGCTTCCCAACTCATGGCCTCAGCTGGAATGGGAGGAGGGAGAAGGGGAGTGGGGCACAGGCAGGCGAGTAGGTGGTAGAGAGGGAGGGGCCCGTCTTGGGAAGTGCCAGCTCAACATTGTCCATGAACTCCCTCTGACCTTTCCCAAGTCTGCCCTTTATCAGTGGGACTCTTTGAAACCGCCCCCCCCCGCCCATCCTTGGGTCCGGGGCGGGAACAGTGGTGTGAGTGGGCGGGCGACCCACTGCGGCTCCTCGGGAAGGTAGAGGGCTAGCCGGGTCACTGGCTTCTTAGAGGCCCTTCAGGTGTTGCCGGTTCGGCCCCAGGGGCAGCGGGCTGGGGGGCAACAGAGGGTCCTGGCGGCTGGCCACCGGCTATGTGGCTTACAAGCACAGACTGTGTGCTGTGCGCTTCCAGTGCTGGAAGTAGGCCGGGATACGGCTCTGGTTTAAAGAAAACTCTGGGAATGGCTATTCCAGTTATGAAAATCATTCCTTTGTGCCAGTGGGGAAGGGGAGGTGGCAGAGTTGGGCTTCCCTGCCTCCAGCCCGCCCCCCGGGTCTCTTGGCTGCCAGCTGACAGGGCGCAGAAACAGTGCTGGAGTTGGGTCTGGAAGCGGGGAGGGGGCAGCAATGGATCAGGGGCAGGGAGAACCCCACCAGAGACCCCAGGGGAGGTGGTCGGAGGCCATGCTGTGAGGATCGCCTGCCTATCTCATGTGACACCTCCCCAGTGAGGCCCAGTCCAGCCTGCCCAGCCAGCATGGCCAACAACTGCCTGGCCCAGACAACATGACCCCTCAGCTGTTGCCTCTCTGTCCTCCCAGGTAACAATAATAATTATGGTGTTTGTTAAGCACTTACTATGTGCCAGGCACTGTACTGCTGTTCTGCTATAGATGTCTGTCTACTTATTTTGTTTTGTTTGTCTCCCACTTCTAGACTGTGAGCCCGTTGTTGGGTAGGGATTGTCTCTGTTGCCAAATTGTATTTTCCAACTGCGTAGTCCAGTGCTCTGCACACAGTGCGTGCTCAATAAATAAGATTGAATGAATGAATGAATGAATGAACTAAGCACTGGGTTAGTTGTCCAGGTTGAACACAGTCCTTGTCCCACATAAGACTCACAGTCTTAATACCCATTTTACAACTAATCAATTGTATTTATTGAGCACTTACTCTGTGCAGAGCACTTTACAAAGTGCTTGGGAGAGTACAATACAACATGAAGAAACTGAGGCAAAGAGAAGTTAAATGACTTGCCCAAGGTCACACAGCAGAAAAGTGGTGGAGGAGGGACTAGAACCCAGGCCTGTGCTCTATCCACTTTGGCCATGCTGCTTCTCAACTATTAACTATTGCTGCTTGTCCCCTTCCCCACAACCTGGTTTTTGGGGTGGAAGTGATGGTGGCCTCCTCACTCACTGCCGGGCTCTGAAAGGCAGGGTCTGGTCCAGCCGTACAGCTCAGATGCAGTCAGAGCTCCCACTGGACAGTGAGAAGAGCTGCATGGTGGTGAACGGAAGGAAGACTAGCCCCTTTTGGGGGGGCTGGGGGGGACAGGTAGTGGCTGAGCCCCAGTCCAGGACTTCATCATGTGATTCTGTGTGCCTCGTGTAACGTGATGTCATGGGCGTTCAGTCTAGAAATCTTAGTTTCAGCCCTACGAAGCACCGTGGAGGAAAGATACATAGAAAGAAGAAATAAATTGCAGAGAATGGAACATTTAAAAAGTACAAGAATCAAAAATTAAGGCAAAGCAGGCAGGATATCCCTTCCTGTGGCTCAGGGCTTGGTCTGCCCCAAGGCGGGGGCCAGGGCAATCGATCAATTAGTGGTATTTATAAAGTCCTTACTGTGTACTAAGCATTTGGGGGAGAACAACAGATCTCAGCTTTCAAGGACCTTGTGTTGTAGTGGGGGAGACAGAAACTAAAATCTTCTAGACTGTATTCTTGTTGTAGGCAGAGAGCATGTCTACCAACTCTACAACTCAGTTGTTTTCTCCCAAGCGCTTTGTACTGTGCTCTGCACACAACAAGCACTCAATAAATGCCATTGATTGATAAGATAAATTATATAGGGGAAGGGGCTGAGACTGGGCAGGGCCAGATGAAGCAGGATGGTGGTCCAGAGGCCTGGGGCAGTAGACTCCCTTCTGGCCTAGTGGCTGGAACAGTGCTGGACTCCCCGCCTGCATCCCCCCACATGGACATTGTGGTGTTGGAGAAGCCTTCTTGACTCCCTGATGGTAATGACTGTAGTGATGTGGCTCTGATCAACGGAGGTCGTTATGTGAGAGCAAATTCTGGGCAAGATTAAGGAGAGAGAACCAGGTCCTGGCTGAAATGTAGCCAGAGGAGAATCTTTGCTCAAAAAATGATGCCTCAGATCCTGAAGATAGGGCACCAACTTATCTAACCTGCTGCCCTGCCCTGGGCACCAGAGAATGGCATCGCCCCCCCCCACCCCCACCCCACTGAGAGCACTGGGAGTTCCCTGGTCACATGGCCAGGCAGTAGTTGGGTTTACAGGCATACCGTGTGGATGTAGCTTGATTTCTTCCTTTGCTGCTGCTACCGCCACAGCTCTTGCTCAGTCAGACCATTCATTCATTCATTCAATCGTATTTATTGAGCGCTTACTGTGTGCAGAGCACTGTACTAAGCGCTTGGGAAGTACAAGTTGGCAACATATAGAGACGGTCCCTACGCAACAGTGGGCTCACAGTCTAGAAGGGGCAGACAGAGAACAAAACAAAACATATTAACAAAATAAAATAAATAGAATAAAAATGTACAAATAAAATAAATGGAGTAATAAATATGTACAAACATATATACATATATACAGGTGCTGTGGGGAGGGGAAGGAGGTAAGGCAGGGGGGATGGGGAGAGGAAGGTGGGGGCTCAGTCTGGGAAGGCCTCCTGGAGGAGGTGAGCTCTCAGTAGGGCTGAGACGGTGAGCCTGCTGTTGGGTCTCTATGTGTTGCCAACTTGCACTTCCCTAGAGCCCAGTACAGTGCTCTGCACACAGGAAGCGCTTAATAAATACGATTGAATGAATGAATGTCATCCCTCCTGCCCCATGCCAAGTGTTTTCTGAGCCTCCAACACTCAGCCCCAGTCAAGTCCAGGTGGTCTCCTGCCAGCCCCTCCCTCACCACCTCCTCCGGGGTCAGGATGCCAGAGGCCTTTGCGGAGAGACAGTGAACTTCCCCGGTGGAGGCGGCAGCCCACCCTGGCCACCGAAGAGTGGAGCTGGGCCCTAGCTGGGTAAGGAGGGCTGGACTGGAGAGCAGACTTGATTGGTAGACTCCGTCCCCCTCACCTCCCACCCCTGGTGCAGGAGGCCGGGGACGGGAGCATAAAATGGGGAAAAATTAACGCATAAGAAAACACGACTGCACCTGGAGAAACAGGAGCCGGGGGAGCCGACGCCCCTGAAAGCCCTGGACCACGAGGAGCTATAATTCATAGAAATGTTTCAGTGCCTTCACTCCAAGCCCCTTCTCTTGCGGCCTCCGGTTTCAAAGGCAGACAAACACCATACTGTACTGTATGGCCTCTCCCACTCTAAATCTTCCTGCCTTCCAGTTCTTGTAACCTGAGATGGTGGGAGCTGACCTTCTGGGAGGGCTGGGGAGGGAATTCCTGGTCTGCTCCTGTCCTACCCCAGCCTCCTTCCTTCCCCACTGGGTTTTGACATCCCATGTCCTCCTGGCCTCTCCCCCTCCCATTCCCATCCCCGCCGGGCCCTGCAGAGGCCAAGCCCCAAGAGCTTGTACCAAAGCGTCAGTTAGGCCTAATGGGACTGACTTGGTCTCCTTTCTGGGGGATGGGGGTGGGGGGGGGGGGATGGGGAGGCAAGGAAGGGGAGGCTAAGGGTGAGTGGGGAGGGAGGGGCAGATCAGGCAAATGCAGTTGTCCCCTTGGGCTGCTGGGACTTGCAGTCTCAGTGAGCTCATAGACACTTATGTGCAAGCACAATTCTTTCCATTGCTGTTTCTGGGACCCTTTGCCCCTCCCTGGCTGGAGGAGTCCTACAAGAGGGGTGTACAGTCTGACTGAGTTTTCTATTGTTTAAGGAGAGCACAAAGCCAGTTGTAAGGTGCATGAGTGGGGGTGTGGAGGCAAGGAACCCCCCCTCCCCAAACACCCCCCCTGCCTTCAGGCTCTTTTTATCTCCGTGTTCCACAACTGTCCCCTGAAAGTCATTGGTGTGGGGGTCCTGGGGCAGGATTCTCCTGGCAACAGGCAGAAGACCATCAAATATATCTTCCAAAAAGGAGAGGAAAAAAAGGGGAGATGAGAGAAAAGGAGGGAGGAGTTCTCTGGCCTTGGACTTCCATTTCTAGAACCTGGGGTCAGGATGGTCTCGGCTTGCCCACAAGGGCACAGGGAGAATGGTGGATCCCTTCTTTAGCGGGAACAGCCTGGCAGGGATGGGGTGGGGGCCCACCAGGGAGCGTCCGGGTGTGGCATCCAGTTGGGTTTCTGCATTTGGGGTTGCTGGAGGTTTGCCTGGAAGCCAGTCCCTGGCCACCTTGCAACCTGCCGGGAGTAAGGGGAAACAGCAACCTCTAGGCTGAGCAAGGTGGGAGAGGTGTCTGGGGAGGGGAGGAGGTAGCCACCCAAACAGACCTCCAGACTCCACAGCAGTCCTGACTGGAGAAGTTGGGGGGCCCCTGATTGGGAAGTGATTTTGTGAGGATCCCACTAACCCCAGCCCCCTTCAGCCTGGAGAGTGACTTGAAGAACTTTTTTCTGTTTCCCCACTTTTCTTTCCCAAGAAGACAGAACCTCTCTCTTCCTTTCTCTGGCTCTTTTTCCCTCTCTCTCTCTTTCCCTCAGTGAGAGCTGATGCAGTTAATTGGAGCTTCTTGAAAGTGCACATTAACACACAGAGAGCCAAGGAGACGTCTTGGCAGGGAAATATCATTATCACTTCTTGAGCTCCAGCCAAAATCCCCTCGCGGTCAAAACACAATTCTTTAAACTAAACAATTAGAGATTTGTGCGAGTGTTGCTGCCATGAGTTATCACAGGCTGGGGAGGGCTCCCCCTGCCAGTGTCAGCCCAAGTTAACAATCCGCTCTGCCGGGGGAGCCAGGTGATGGGCCGTGAAGCTGCAGATTTGGAGCAGGGGCCCCTGCCTCGGGGCAAGCGAGTGGGCAAGAGTCCTCTGCGGCCAAGAGTACAGGTCCCCGGGGCGGGGGGAGAATCATCAGGCCCTGCTGGTGGGGTCCAGTATGGGGTACCCTAGGAGAAGCACAGATCTGGGTCTTACTCCCCCACCCTGAAATGCTGAGAATCTCTCCTGGGGACTCTGTTATAAGCTCCATGTGAGCAGGAATTGTGTCTAACACAATTAGTACAGTGCTCGGCACAAAGTAAGTACTCAATTAACATCACCAATTGATTGGTTGGACTCCACTGAGAGAGGGAAACCAGGGCCTCCAGTACTCTGTTCCCTCTTGGAGATCAAAAAACTCACAGTTCCCACGACTGAGGAACTTCTGGGCTAACATGGCATCCCCCTGCCCCCAGACAGGACAGCACATCCCCAGCCTAGATGGTGCCTTGTACTCACAGGGATCCTGGTGTCAATCAATCAATCAATGATATTTATTGAACACTTAATGAATACAAAGTACTGTACTAAGTGCTTGGAAGAGTACAATGCAACAGAGTTGATAATAATAATAATGATAATAATGTTGATATTTGTTAAGCACTATGTGCCGAGCACTGTTCTAAGCACTGGGATAGATACAAGGTTATCAGATTGTCCCATGTGGGGCTCACAGTCTTAATGCCCATTTTGCAGATGAGGTAACTGAAGCACAGAGAAGGTAAGTGACTTGTCCAAAGTCACACAGCTGACAAGTGGCAGTGCTGGGATTAGAACCCAAGACCTTTGTTTACGAAGCCCATGCTCTTTCCACTAAGTCACACTGCTTCTCACACGATCCCTGCCCAGAAGGAGTTTACAGTCTAGAGGAGAGGACAGACATTAGACTAAATTGCTATTTATTATGTACATAAGTGCTGTAGGGCTGAGAGTGGAGTGAATACCAAAGGGTACAGATCCAAGTACACAGGAGACACAGAAGGGAGAGGGAGTAGGGAAAATGAGGGCTTAGTCAGGGAAGTTCTTTTGGAAGAAATGTGATTTTTATTAGGGCTTTGAAAGTGAGGGAAGTGTTGGTCTGTCATATATGAAGGGTGAAGGGAATTCCAGGCCAAAGAGAGGACTTGGGCTAGGGATTGGTGGCAAGGTAGAAGAGATCAAGGAACAGCAAGTAACTTAGCTTTAGATGAGTGAAGATGAGTGAGTTGTAGCAGAAAATCATCAAAGAAAGGTAGGAGGGGGTGAGCTGATTGAGAGCCTTAAAGTCAATGGTAAGGTGTTCCTGTTTGATGCAGAGGTGAACAGGCAACCCCTGGAGATTCTTGAGGAGAGGGAAGATGTGGACTGAACATTTTTTTAGAAAAATGATCCAGACAGTCAAGTGAAGTAAGGACCAGAGTGGGAAGAGACAGGAGGCAGGGAGATCAGTGAGGAGGCTGGTGCAGTAAAGGTGGAAATTGATAAGTGCTTGGATCTGCTTAGTAGCAGTTTGAATGGAGAGGAAAGGGCATCCAGCAGTTAGTGAAGGAGAATTCGTTCTCAATGCTTGTCTCTCCTCATCGACCATTCTGCCTCACTGAAACGTCCTCTCCCTTTCTGCCTGCTTTCTCTCCGACCCTTCCACAGCCGGGATCAGGTAGAATGACAGTGACGCTTCCCAAGATGCAACAGGAAAGGGAACCCCTCCTGCATTCCTTCCCCTTCCGCAGCTCCAGGTGTCCCAAAGATGACACAGATGGGATCCAGGGAGAAGCCAGGGCAGCAGGCCCCAGTTCGGATTCCAGTAACCTAGCAGATAGAGCATGGTCCTGGGAGTCAGAAGGACCTGGGTTCTAATCCCACATCTGCCGCTTGTCTGCTAAGTGACTTAGGGTAAGTCACTTAACTAGTTACCTCATCTGTAAAATGGAGATTAGGACTGTGTCCAACTTGATTCTTGTATCTAACCCAGTGCTTAGAACAGTGCCTGGACACATAGTAAGTGCTTATCAAATGCCATTAAAAAGAAATAAAATAAAGTAAAACAGGCAGCTTCCTGGGATTTCTCTGCCTAGTTGGGGCTAGGTATGGACTGGAGGGGTCCTTTCTGCTTTGGCCTGGAAAGTCAGGCTGCCTTTCCTCCCCGACCTTTCACCTGTGGGCAGTCCAGATTCTTCCAGCCCTTTCCCATCCCCCAGCTTCAAGGCTTACTTCGGAGTTGATTCTAGGAGCAGAAACACCCTGTTCAGCCACACTCTGTTTTAACATCTGACATCTCTGGGGACCCCGGGGCACCTGGTCAGTGGGAGGCTCTGGAGAGTTGGGGCAGAGGGAGCCAGAGTGCCTTCTAGCCCAACCCAGAGCCCAGGTACCCACCCCTAGTCCCTGTATGCTCTTTCCCTTCCTGGCACTGCCATGGCCATTTTTACCCAAGTCAGATAGATTGGGAATATCAGAGAAGGAAAATGGGCAGTGCTGACAGCCATGGGTGCTCCTAAAGGTGCCCAGGGGAATTCCTTTAAGTGGTGAGCCCTGTACCAATGCCCACTTGGGCCAATGAATAAAGGCTTCTCTCTGGATTTTTGTTTTTTTTTCATGGTATTTGTTAAGCACTTACTATGTGCCAAGCACTGTTCTAAGCACTGGAGTAATAATAATAATAATAATAATAATGGCATTTATTAAGTGCTTACTATGTGCAAGGCATTGTTCTAAGTGCTGGGGAGGTTACAAGGTGATCAGGTTGTCCCAAAGGGGGCTCACTGTCTTAATGCCCATTTTACAGATGAGGTACCTGAGGCACAGTGAAGTGAAGTGACTTGCCCAAGGTCACACAACAGACAAGAGGCAGAGCCAGGATTAGAACCCACATCCTCTGACTCCCAAGCCCGTGCTCTTTTGACTGAGCCACAATGCTTTGTCACAGAAATACAGCCCCCAGCTGGAGTGGACCCAGGACCATCCTTCTGGTGTTGGCTTGGAGTTGGGGGTGGGAGGAGGATTGGGGAAGGAGTCAATGTAACCACCAGCTTCCTACTCCGGGCTCTGGGGCTGAGGGCCAACAAGGGTCAGGCTTCCTGAACCCTAAGACAGCTCAGCTCTTTGGCTTCCCCAGCGTCTTTTGCACTCTGAACAGTCTTCCAGACTCTGAATACATTTTGGATACTTCAGTAGAGGCTCTGGCCACTCTCCTCTAACAGACTAGTGAAAAGAGGCCTCTTGAAAGCCAGGAGCTTATCTGCCTCTCTCATTTATTTCCTCCATCTATAAAATGGTTCTCAGGTATAGTCATCTCCATGTGTGTGTGTGCTTCTACACGTGCATTTGAGTCCGTGGGCCAGAGAACACATGAATGGAAGTGTGTGTGTGTCCTTGTTTGTCTGGATGAATGGGAGGGTTTCTGTGAAGTCTGTGCTGGGGTGCCTGTGCCCTGGTCTTGGAGGCCCCTACCGGTGAGGAGGTATCTGTGTGTGCCTGGGAGTTACATGTGTGAATGTGTCTGCTGTGTGTGGAGTTCAAAGACCCGGGTATCTGGGAAGGATAGTTTCTGGCTCTCTGCCAGTCCTGGCTTCCCTTATGCTCCTCTTGCCCAGAAAGGCAGGTAGACGTCTGTGGCAGGATCCAGGCGGAGAGAGGCTCCCAGCTTCCTGCCTCCCTTACCTCCCCCAGAGACAAATTTCTTTCCTCTCCCACCCCCAGGCCAGACCCCACCAAGATCCCTCTGGGCTCCATATGCTCTCCCCTCCCCACAGCTCAGCTCCCTCCTCCTGTCTGATCTCTCAGAAATGAGCCCCCGCCATACCGGCCCCTTCTGTCCCTCAGCCCAGGACTAGGTCCTCCTGTCCTCTAGTTGTCTCCACCAAATGGCCTTGGCCATAAACTCTGTCTGAACTTTTGTCTAAGCGATAATAATAATAACATGATAATTATACAGAGCATAATGTACAACCAGCTGTACTTAATTAAGGCTGTAATTTCAGTAAGGCCTTCTAGAAACATTGTCAACCGCAACTTTGTACCACCCGTACCCCTGCAGCTGAATAGGAGCTGGGTTGGCTAGAGGAGCAGCAGCTGGCAACCTCTGGAGTTTTTGGGCGAGGGGATGGCCCTCACGCCGGAGGCCGGTCTGGAACCGGCCCCACAGGATTCAGAAGGAGCATCCACACAGTAGCCCACCCGAGTTTTGTGGCTCCCCCTGGCACGGCTCCCTCTTCCCATCCCAGGACCAAAAGCTGAGATGGAGAGCGAAATGGCCTTGGACATCTCCACAGCTTTAACAGCACTCTAGAGAGGGTAATAACCATCAGCAGCGTTCATTGAGCATTTACTGTATGCAGAGCACTGGAAGAACTTGGAAGAGTGCAACACAACAGTACAATAGAGAAGTAGCGTGGCTCAATGGAAAGAGCACGGGTTTTTGAGTCAGAGGTCAGAGGTCATGGGTTCAAATCCCGGCTCCACCAATTGTCAGCTGTGTGACTTTGGGCAAGTCACTTAACTTCTCTGTGTCTCAGTACCCTCATCTGTAAAATGGGGATTGAGACTGTGAGCCCCACGTGGGACAACCTGATCACCTTGTAACCTCCCCAGTGCTTAGGACAGTGCTTTGCACATAGTAAGTGCTTAATAAATGCCATTATTATTATTATTATAAAACTAATCATAATCACTGAGCTTCTGGTGAAGATCTTACTATGTGCCAAGTTCTGGGTTAAATGCAATGCAATCAGATCATACACCACCCCTGTTATATAGTCTAATATGGAGGGAGGGTGGATATTGAATTCCCATTTTTTAGATCAGAACACTGAGGCCCAGTGAAGTGACTTGTCCAAGGTCACAAGCAGGCAAGTGGCAGAGCTGAGGTTAGAAACCAAGTCCTTCGACTCCAAGTCCTGAGCTCTTTCCTCTAGGTCCTGCTGCCTCCAAGCACTGGGTTAACCAGCCTTCCATTGGACTGTGGGTCAGTGGGGGAGGACAAGAGAGTTGTGGGTGTTGGGGGAGCTGCCCTGAGGGACCTTACTGGACAGCACTCACTCCTCAATCAGGTTAATGGTCAATGCTGGAAATGACTCTGCTGAGCTGGGAATTATTTCTGTGTGTGGCTTCCCCTGAGAAGGCCCCATCTGGGATTCACTTCCTCTGGGCTGGCCCTGGCACCTGGGTTAGTGCTCTGCTCCCTCAGAGCCTCTGGCAGCCATCTTGATGAGGAGAGGAAGCCATTGGGTGGAAGGTGACAGACCACGCCCTGTACCATGCCAGTGCTGGATGGATCTGGGTCAACCTGTGGCCCTTCCAGCCTAGAATTCAGCCTCTGTCAAGCAGTGGTCACCCGATTTCCCTCCTGGGCATCCGTCCTCAGGTGCAGGGCAGACTGGCCAGCATCTTTGGCTTTTCCTCTGGTAATGGGATGCAGTGGAAGGACCATGGCTGGCTCTGGAAATCTAATAGGGCCTCTGGTCCCCACCCATCCGGCCCTGGGTGGTCTCCTCGCCTGTCTGCTCCCTTCCCCCTGGGAGGGGCCAGGTCCAGCTGCCCCAGCTGCTCTGCCTCAGGCTGAAGGCAGATGGTGCCTCGGGGGATGAGGGGACAACCTGGATGGTGCCCAGGAGTGGCAGGGGAAGTATGCCTTGGGGGCATTGGTCGTGGGGAGAGGGAGAGGACTACCCCCGGTCCACCCTCAGGCAGCACTTCTGAGCAGCTGGAAGTCAGGTTGGCCAGGCCTTGGGGAAGATTTAATTGTCTTGTGGGGGCTGGGCAGGGGAGGAGTTGTCCAGAGAGGAAGGGAGAATGGGTTTCAAAATACCCCCTTTCTGGGTCAAAGGCTGGGGGACAGTGACTTCTCACAGAAGAGCATTGCCAGTTCTGGGGGCAGGGTTGGGGAGGGGGACACAAGGGAGGGCAGCTTCCCTTTCCCAGGAGGAGAAGGAGAAGGAAGACATGGGGTGATGTCTCTCTCCCCCTCTAGACTGTAAGCTCGTTATGGGCAGGGAATGCTAATTCATTCATTCAATCATATTTATTGAGTGCTTACTGTGTGCAAAACACTGTACTAAGCACTTAGGAGAGCACAATATAGCAATAAACAGACACATTCCCTGCCCACAGTGAGATTACAGTCTAGAGGGAGCTTATTCTGTTGTACTCTCACAAGTGCTTAGTATGGTGCTCTGCAAATAATAAAAATAATAACAATAATAATAATTATGGTATTGACTAAGCACTTAGTATGTGCCAGATACTGTACTAAGTGCTGGAGTAAGTACAAGATAATCGGGTTGGACACAATCCCTGTCCCACATCAGGATCATAGTCTTAATCCCCATTTTACAGATGAGTTAACTGAGGCCCAGAGAAATGAGGTGATTTATCCAAGGTCACACAACAGAAAAGTGGCAAGTCTGGGGTGAGAACCCAGGTCCTTCTGACTCCCAGGTCCATGCTCTATCCACTAGACCATGCTGCACATAGTAAATGCTGAATAAATATGATTGATTGATTGATTGATTGACAGGCCAGGCTGGGGCTTTACAGTACAGATGATACACAGGCAAAGTTCTGGGTTCTGACCTGAGGGATTTGTGAAAATACAGGGGAACCTGGGACTTGGGGCAGCATTACACCATGCACATCACTCTGTAAGGGGCTGCCTCTCACTCTTCTTTTGTTTCTAGCACTTGAACTTTCCCTCTTTGCACTGCCTTCCCTGTGCATCTGTCTGTCTCTACCCTCTCTGGAATCCATCCTTCACTCTCTCTGTCGGTGCCTCCAACTTTATTTGTTTCTCTTCCTCTTTCTCCCTAGATCTCTCACTCTTTCCCCTTCCAGTCCCCCACCTCCTTCTCTCTGTTTCTTTTCCCCCTTTTCTGGTCTCTTTCACTCTCAGTTTCCTTACCTCTTTCTCTGTTTCTCTATCATTCCGTCAGCAGTCTCCCTTTCTTTTTCTGCCTCTGAATCTCCTTCTCCATCTCTTTGTCTCTGTGTTGATCTTTAATACTTTTGGATGCTCTTTTTTTTCTGAATCTCTCTTTCTCCTTTCCTCTCTGTTCCACTCCCCCGATCCGTCCCTCTCTGTTTCTACTGTTCTCCCTACTCTCTCCTTCCCCAACCCTAACCTCTTCCTTCCCTCTCCCTCCCCCTCCCCTTCCCTCCTTTTTTCCCTTCCCCTCCCCCCTTCCTCTTTCTCCTCCTTCCCTCCCCGCCAACCTCCACATCGGGTCATCTCCACAGGTCATATCTCTGCAGGATGGCACATAATGCACACCCAGCACTTAGAACAGTGCTCCAGCACTTAGAACAGTGCTCGGCACATAGTAAGTGCTTAAAAATACCATCATCATCATTATTATTATTATTAGTTAAGAGCAGTGGGGGGAGAGTTTACAGAGACCAGGAAGGATAGAACCTTCCTCCACCAGAAAGCATATTCTGCTTTCAAAGCACACTTAATCAGTCAATCAATCAGTGGTATTTACTGAGCACTGTACTAGGTGCTTGGGAAAGTATAATAATAATAATAATAATAATGATGGCATTTGTTAAGCACTTACTATGTGCCAAGCATTATTCTAAGCACTGGGATAGATGCAAGGTAATCAGGTTGTCCCATGTGGGGCCCACAGGCATCAGCCCCATTTTACAGTTGAGGTAACTGAGGAACAGAGAAGTTAAGTGACTTGCCCAAAGTCACACAGCTAAGTGGCAGAGGTAGGATTAGAACCCATGACCTCTGACTCCCAAGCCCATGCTCTTTCCACTAAGCCACGCTGCTTCTCTATAATGAAACAGAGTTGGTTAAAATATTCCCTGCCCACAGGGAGCTGACTGTCTCGGAGGGGAGACAGACATTAAAATAAATTACAGATATGTGCATCAGTTCTGTGGGGCTGTGGATGGGGTGAATCTCTGGACTTCAGCTTGTTATGGGCTGGAAATGTGTCTGCCAACTCCATTGTATTGTATTTTCCCATGTGTTTAGTACAGTGCTTTGCACATAGTGCATAATAAATGCCATTGTTGTTGATGATGATAATGATGATGATATCCAGTACTTAAAAGGTACAGCTGGGCCCTATAGAGCAGCTTCCATATTTGATGTGAGAAACAGTGTGGCCTAGTGGATAGAGTGCAGGCCATTTGTCTGCTGTATGACCTTGGGCAAGTCATTTAACTTCTGTGGGCCTCAGTTATCTCATCTGTAAAATAGGGATTAAAACTGTGAGCCCAAGTGGGACAGAGACTGTGTCCAACCCGATTAGCTTGTACCTATCCCAGTATTTAGTATAGTGTCTGGCACATAGTAGAAGTTCAGCAAAGACCATTTAAAACTAAGTCACATTGATCAAATGATTAATTGCTCTCCCCATCTTCAAAGTCCTTCTGAAATTGCATCTCCTCCAGGAAGCTTTCCCCAGGTATCCTCCCAGTGACTGCCTTCTCCTACCAGCAGCACCTATTCAATTTACTTTACCTTACAATTATTTCCTATTTTTTAATGATATTTGTTAAGCACTTACTATGTTTTAGGCACTGCACTAAGTGCTGGGGTAGTTACAAGCTAATCAGATTGGATACAGTTCATTTCCCACATGGGGCTCAGTCTTAATCCCCATTTCACAGATGAGGTAACTGAGGCACAGAGAAGTGAAGTTACTTGGCCAAGGTCACACAACAGACAAGTGGTGGAGCCAGGGTTAGAACCCAGGTCCTTCTGATTCCTAGGCCCGTGCTCTATCCACTAGAATCTTCTCGGCTTCTCACTAGGCCACACTGTTTCTCTATCTGCTCTCACTCAGCTCCTCCTTCTAATGGTGGATGGTCTGTATTGGACAATCTCCACCCTCGGCCCCCATTGGATTGATTATAAGCCTTTGGAGGACAGGGATAGTGTCTCTCACTCAACTGAACTTGATTAAGTGGGACCTCTAGCCCTCCGAAATCTGCCCCCGCCCAAGCACGCAGAGATCCCCGGACCACCTCCTCCCCACCTCCCCCTGCCCCCTCATGCACAGATGCACACACACACACACACACACACACACACACACACACACACACACACACACACACGCATGGAGCTAGGCTATGACAATCACAAACCGCCCTGAGACCTGTGCCGAGCTCAGCCGCACTAATTCCGATGTGCCATTGATTTCTATAGAGAAACGTCTCCCAAGACAAGGCTAATTTTAGAAGAAACATGCCACGAAACTTTCTGTGGGCCCAATTCTCTAGCTGTCTCCTTTCCAATCATCACTTCTGAACCACAGCCAAATCCTCTCCCTCCCAGGGCTTGTCAGCGGGTCTGAAAACTAGAGCCGGCCCACAGCGTGGCTCAGAGGAAAGAGCTTGTGAGTCAGAGGTCATGGGTTCTAATCCCAGCTCTGCCACTTGTCAGCTGTGTGACTTTGGGCAAGTCACTTAACTTCTCTGTGCCTCAGTTCCCTCATCTGGAAAATGGGGATTAAGACTGTGAGCCCTTGTGGGACAACCTGATTACCTTGCATCTCCCCAGCACTTAGAACAGTGCTTGGCACATAGTAAGAGCTTAACAAATGCCATTATTATCATTATTATTATTATTATTATTATTATTATTTTTCTCCACCTGCAGAGCCCATCCTCTCTCTGTGACCTGTGATCCCTGACCTTTGGATCAGGATCAGTACTTGTGACCCTAGTCAGCCTGAGGGGTAAGTGGTCTGGGGATGGGGGCAGCTTTATGCCTCTACTGCCTTCTTCCTAGACTCTTCTGCATCCCTGAAGTGTCCTTGAATCTTCTTGTCAGCAGCTTCCCTGTGTTTCTCCTCCCTAAGGACAGGCACAAAATGCACACCCCCCCCCCCCCACTATTCCTGCTCTTTCTCCTTAACTCATACCCCATGCCTTCCCCAATCCTGGAAAATCATGTCTCCGACCGGCCAGTTACCACCTCTAGAAGCTCCAGTATCATCCTCAAAAAGAAACAAAAAAACCCACAGCTATGCATCATCTGGTTTGTCCTTTCAACCAGTTTGGCTCCAGAAAAAGCCCCTGTCTCCCCGTGGGTCCGTGTTACAGTTCTGCGTGGTTGTGCCTTTCGAGCGGGGGGGACGTTTCTTAGTAATGAGGATTAGAATAGTAACAAGAAGGATGACGCCTTGTAGTGAGAGAGCACTGATCTCCAGAGGGAGCTCAGCGCCTGCTCTCCCCAGCTTGTCGAGGGCCCGGAGGTCGGCTCTGGAAGCCTTGCCGTGGGGGTGACCGACAGCCTCTCAGACAGGGAAGCAGCGTGGCCTAGTGGGAGTTAGAGGACCTGGGTTCTCATCCTGGGTCTGCCAATTGTCTGCTGTGTGACCTTGGGCAAGTCACTTCACTTCTCTATGCCTCAGCTACCTCATTTGTGCAATGGGGATTAAGATTCTCAGACCCATGTGGCACAGAGATTGTGTCCAACCTGATTAGCTTGTATCAACCTCAGCCCTTAGGACAGTGCCTGGAACATAGTAAATGCTTAACAATGCCATAAAATAAAAGGGCGGGGTGGTAAATATGCAGCTATTGGCTACCAGGGGAAATCACTGACCAGACTGAGGGAGTGCCACCTGACCCTCTCAAGCCCTTGCCAGCCTATGGCTGGCACAGTCTGTATGTGTATGTTTGTATGTGTGTGTCAGCTGGATCATAGGTATTCCTAGCGTGAAGGGGAAAGAACCGCTGTTTACGTGTGTTGTGAGAGCTCTACTCAGAACCATTTCTGCATGGAGCTCTGGGTGTTTCTGACTCTGCGGGTATGTGGCAGGGGTCTTTTGGGGACTGTGTTTCAGGGTGGGTTTGGGCATTTCTGAGCATAGGAGTGTGGTTGTAGTGCGCAGGTGTCTGTGTCTGTATGTCTGGAAATCAATTGATCACCAGTATTTATTGAGCACTTACACTGTTCACTATACTAAGCCCTTGGAAGATCTCAATAGAATCAGTAGAGGATCCCTGGTCACAAAGAGCCGACAATCTAGCGGTCATGTTGGGGGGTTGTCGGTGTGCCTGTGTATGGGTGAATGTGTGGTGATAGAGCAGCTGAGGCCAAGGCCGCTCTTAAGCTGTTCAGGAAAGTACCGTCCTAATGCTTATTTATTTCTGGGAATTCACTGATGCTAAAAGGCAGCCCCCCGCCCCCCCCCCCCCCCCCCCCCGCCCCCCCCAGCAGCCCTTGGTTTGGGAATTTCACTGTGTTCATTTTTCCCAGCAATTTATCGGAGTTTAGAATGACAGCAGCGAAAATAAGGGGCTTGATATTTCTGGGTTAATCTCAGAATTTATTTTGTGGTTTGGAAAGATGATATGAGGCAGGTTAAAAATATCCTGGGGCCCACCCTGAACCTAAACTTTGTTGCCAGGAGGGGGATTCCTGCATTCCCTTTCTGACCGAAGAATAGGATCCCAGGAACCTCCCTGACACCCCTCCCCTTCCACTGAGTCAGTAACAGGACCCAAGAGTCCCCTGCCTCCATTCCCAGTGATCCCGAAACATCCAGGTGTCCAAACATTGCTGTATCCAGAGAATCAGCCAGCTGTAATTTACCAAATGCATTCAGTTTTCTCATGAAATTCTTGATTTATTTGAAATTAGGATGAAAATTGGAGAAAATCTGAATGATACTTTTTGTAAAGACTGGGAGTTTTCAGTTAAAATACGCTTGAACCAATAACCAAGATTATGCTTCTAAGCACTTTGATATTCTCCCAACCCATGTACCCACAGCGCTTATGTACACTGTCTTATACTCTGTTTCCATAACTTATTTTAACGTCTGTCTCCTTCTGTAGTCTGTGAGCTCCTCGAGGGCAGGGATCATGTCTACGAACTCCAATGTACTATACCGCCCTAACTGCTCAGTACAGTAAGCTCTCAATAAATACCATTGATGTACTAATTAAAACCTCCAAGTACCAGTCTTGGGGTGGGCAAGTGGGGTAGTTGAAGTATAGAAAATGCCTCCAAAGGCATTCTTGTCCCCCCCACCCGGGCAATGTCCCCATCTCTTCTTGGACAACTCAGCGCTTAATTTGGGCTTGGGCGTGGCAGTTCAATTAATCAATCAAACCCTGATGCCTCTGAGCTGGGCACAGACCTGGCATCTCTACAATTGTCATTTCAGTTTTAGAGTAAAAAATAAAATCTTTATATTCGAATTGAAGCTATCCTAACATTTAAATGCCTCACACCTGTACAGTCACTCTACTAGCCAGCTGCTCTTTCAAATAAATTTGTTGTGACTGAACGTGTGCCAGTACTGCTGTCACTAGCAATAATGACAACAATACCATTGCACATTCAAATTGTAAAATTGCATAATTGTTTGAGCTCCAGGATTTCTTTTGTTACCAGCTAAGCACAGGGCATCTTCTTACCTACAGAACTGCCGCCTTCTGGACTGGCTTAGAGGAAAGGATGTGGGAAAGGGACTGTGTCCAACCTGATTAACTTGTATCTACCTCAGCACTTCGAAAAGTGCCTGACACATAGTAAGTGCTTAACAAGTACCAAAATTCCAGCCTCGAGCCAACCACAGAAAAGCCAGTCTGAGAAACCTCCAAGGGTGTGTGGCAGGGTACCCCTCCAGCTCATTCCTGTCCATCAAAGCAACTTAATAATAATAATAATGATGATGATGATGGTATTTGTTAAGCACTTACTATGTGTCAAGCACTGTTCTAAGCGCTGGGGTAGATATAAGGTAATCAAGTTGTCCATGTAGGGATCACAGTTCTTAATCTCAGTTTTACAGATGAGGTAATTGAGGCGAAGAGAAGTGAATTGACTTGCCCAAAGTCCCATAGCTGACAAGTGGGCGGAGCCGAGATGAGAGCACACGACCTCTGACTCTCAAGCCCGTGCCCTTTCCACTAAGCCACGTGGCTTCTCACTTGACTTTCCTTGCCCTCTTTAGCCCCAGAGATGGGCAGCTTTGAATCCTCCATGCTGTAAGACCCTCCTCCCAAGTCTGGGTGTATGTGGCTAATTCTGACCAATCGATGCTTCTCTCGCCAGCTTCCTACAACTGGGATGGGGCCGGGTCTTTCCTCTAGTGCATGAAGGAAGGCGTCTCCAGGCAGGAACTCCCTACAAGCTTAGGTCTCTGCAGCCACTTATCTCCATGGGCCACAGAGAGGGAAGGGGTCCAGGGTCCAGGGACAAGGGCCTGGCCTTGCCACCACCAGAGGAGGACAAATCCCTCCCACTGGAGTATGTCCCTTGTCTCTCCCAAGGTCCAACATCGCCTTCATGAGAAGCAGCATGACCTAGTGACTACAGCACAGGCCTGGAAGTCAGAAGGACCTGGGTTCTAATCCTGACTCCACCACTTGTCTGCTGTGTGACCTTGGGCAAATGACTTCACTTCTCCGGGCCTCAGTTCCCTCACCTGTAAAATGGGGATGATGACTGTGAGCCCTGTGTGAGAAGGTGCTGCATCCAACCCAATTATCTTATATCTCCCCCAGTGCTTAGAACAGTGCCTGGCACATAGTAAGCACTTAACAAATGCCAAATATATATATATAATTATAATAATAATAATTAATAATAATTGTAGTATTTGTTAAGTGCTTACTATGTGCCAGGCACTGTACCAAGTGCTGGGGTGGATACAAGCGAATCGGGTTGGACACAGTCCCTGTCCCACAGTCGCAATTCCTATAATTGGGGATAACTGGGGTAACGGGCCCAGAGAAGTAAATTGATTTGCCCAAGGTCCCACAGCAGACAAGTAGTGGAGCCGGTACTAGAACCCATGACCTTCTGACTCTCAAGCCTGTGCTCTAGCCACTACACCTATATACACTTCCAGCCTCCTTCAGGCACTCTTTCTGGCTGTCCCCCACCCCCTATCCCTATTGGTCATCCTCTGCTCCTGGAGAGGTAAGGGGTGAGACCCATGGTCCCCTGCTCCACCCCCACCCCCTACGATCCAAACTCATTTCATCTCCTGCCAATCCTGTTGGTGGTGACCTCTGCCTCACTTTCTCCAGCCACAGAGCTCCCCCTCTCCCCGCCCCCACAACCAGGAAGGAATGCACAAAGTGGCTCTCACAGCCCCATGTGTAACCACACAAACACACCCTCTTTGAGAATAATCACTGTTTGGTTACCTATTAAGTTCTTACTATGTGTCCAGCACTGTGCTAAGTCCTGGGGGAGGTGCAGTGCAACTAGGTCAGATCCAGTCTCTGTCCACGTGGGGCTGACAGTCTAGGGGGGAAGGAGAACAGGTGTTGAATCTTCACTTTACAGATGAGGAAAATGACACACAGGGTAGTTAAGGACTTGAACAAGGTCACACAGCAGGGAAGTCCCCTTCTAGACTGTGAGCCCGTTGTTGGGTAGGGACTGTCACTATATGTTGCTGACTTGTACTTCCCAAACACTTAGTACAGCGCTCTGCACACAGTAAGTGCTCAATAAATACGATTGAATGAATGAATAAATGAAGTAGCAGATTTGGGATTAGAACCCAAGTCCCCTGACTCCCAGCTGTTTCCACCAGGCCAAGCTGTTTCTCCTTCTCTCTCAACTTCTCTGTCTCTCTCTCTCTCCCTCTCCCTCCCACCAGAAACATTGTTTCCAACAAATTTCCTCTGCTCTCTGCAAACCCAGACCCATGCATGCTCACGCATGTGCATACATGTCTGAGCACATGTCTGGGAGCCTGCACACGGCTCCAGGTGGAAGCCGGTTTGACCAGGGCAAGAACACTCTGGCTTCCTTGTTTCGTAGTCTTTCTTTCTCTTCTCCCAGAGCCTCTCCTCCTCTCTGCCTGGGTCTGGCCCTCTCCCTCCCGCCTTAAATAAATACAGCCTGTTGCTGAGGGGTCCTCATAGTGTTTCCTGGAGAGGCCACATTGCCACCTGTTGCTATGGAGAAGGCTCTTTATCATAAACATTGGGTAAACAGCTGTTGCCAGATTCCCCCCTTTGTGCCGGCCTGGGGTTTATTTGGAGAAAGTCAATAAGGAAAAATAAACATCGCTGGCCTTGTGTATATAGATCTTTGGGACCTGTCGTGGAACAGCTCAGCCGGGTAAGCTCCTGGGCCTACCAGCTTCCAGAGATGGGCCTTGGCCCAGCTGCTGGCCCATGGGTCTGTCCAGCCCGGTCCCAGCCCAGCCCAGAAACATGCTCAGCCCGGACAGCCAGGAGCCGGAGCCTGGACCCTGGCCCAAGCCAGAGATGCTCTTCAGATTGGCCTTCCTCAGATGCCCCCGTCTCCCCCGATTAAACCCACCCGGTCCAACTCCCAAAGGCCAGAGTTTTCCAGATGGCTGGTTTTGATCCTCATCCTCACAGCACAGAGACCTGCCCCTCTGCCCCCTCCCCTCCCCACCCAATCCCACCCACCCAGCCACCCTACTGCTTCTCACTGCTGCTGCTGCCCAGGGCCAGACAAAGCCACCGGGAATATGGGCACAATGGCAGAGGGGGAGGCCACCCCTCCTTCACCTCCCTATGTTAATAGCTATTCCCTGCGGGGAGGGTTGCCTGTCCAGTGACCCAGCAACCATCCTGTTCCATCTTAGGAGCGTGGCACTCTGAGTTCCCAGAAGGAACGGGCAGTTATTCCTTCAGAACTGGGGAATGCAGGTAAGAAGCTGCCCTGACCCCTCTGACAACCCCCATTCCCTCTCCCATCTCCATTCCCTCTGGCCTCACTTTGCCTCCAAAGCCAGAGGCCCCCCGGCACCGAATCCTCCTTAGGTCATCAACTTTCCATCCTTAGCCCAATCCAGAGGGCCGGAGCATGGCCAGCCTGGGCCGCCACTGCCCGATGAACTAGGACCCAACTGAGGTGATGAGAGGCTCCGCACCTCACCAGAAGGCCACCTCCACCCCCAGTCCTGCCTCCAGGAGGCTCCGGGAGCCTGGCCAGGCCTGCCAGCTCAGCTGGATCTTCCCCAGAGGGTCCCTGCTCAACTCTGTGCCAGGCACACATCTCCCCTCCCTCCCCCCCTCCCTCCCTCCCAGGACTTCTCCCCGGAGGACAGGATCCCCATTGAGAGGAGAGCTACATATCAGGAGTGGGGAATTAACATGCCCAGGATGTAATTATACTTTCAGGGTTGGTGACACCTCCACCAGCATCTTTTTATAAAAGCAGGTAAATTGAAGGCTTATGGGATTGCAGAGAAGCGATTTATTTTTAGCGTGCTCCCCACATCGGCCTGTGATGGCTCACGCCCCAGGTAATCACCGCAGTTCCAGCAGCCTGTGGAGAGGTCCCCAGAATGGGGGACTTACAAAGGAGGAGGCAGGATGGCAAGTGGGCAGTCCAGCAGGCCTAGCCTTGTGGGGCACAGTGCATCTATTTATTTATATTGATGCTATTGATGCCTGTTGTTTTGATGTCTGTCTCTCCCCTTCTAGGCTGTAAGCCCTTTGTGGGCAGGGATTGTCTCTATTGCTGAACTGTGCTTTCCAAGTGCTTAGTACAGTGCTCTGCATACAGTAAGCGCTTAATAAATATGATCGAATGTATGAATGAATGGATGGAAGGGACATCTAGCCCTGGGAAAGGGGCAGCAGGTCTTATAGGAACTAGGGGGGAATCCAGGCATACTTTTTCATGGAGGGAAAGGGGCTGAGGAAGGAGGAGATTCCAGTAGGAAGAGTCTGGACAACCTCCTTAATCAGACAGAGTGGGACCGAGGTCCAGTGGAAAGAGCAAAAGCCTGGGAGTCAGAGAACCTGGGTTCCTCCACCACTTGACTGCTGGGTAACCTTCAGCAGGTTACTTGACTTCTCTGTGCCTCGGTTTTCCCACCTGCAAAATGGGGGTTCAACACCTGTTCTCCCATCCCCTTGGACTTTGAACCCCATGTGGGACAGGGACTGTGTCTAACCTGATTATCTTGAATCTGCAGTACTTAACACATAGGGAGTGCTTAACAAATGCCACAATCATTATTATTATTATTATTGTTGTTATTGTGGTTCCAAGCCCAAGCTGGGACAACAATAGACACCATCCCTGGGAGGAGCTGAGGTGTTTCCTGGGGACATCACTTCCTGTGCCTCTCTGAGAAGAAAACTTCTTCACTTGGTCCAACTGCAACTGCCTTAGGGGACTCCTCCATCCCCACCTCAGTCAGCTCCAGTCAGCCTGCCCTGGGCTCAGGGGAGGCACCGACTATATTGCAAGGAACCTTTGGGGGTTGATTTCAACTCAACCATCCTGGAGGGTGACCCCAGCAGGCCCTGTCCACAAATGGCAGCAGTCGAGAGCAGAGGAGAGTGGAGGAGGATGGAGGAGGGTCTGGTTTCTGGTCATGAAAATGGCCACGGCTTCTTCCTCTACTCCAGGCAAGGACACTGGTACAGAGTGAGGGAAAAATGTGATTTTAATGTGAGTCTCTGTAATCAGCTATTTGTGATGGAATTTTATCTGTCCTGGTCTCCAAGGGATGAGAAGCGGGGAGAGAAGGAAGAGGGGTCAGAAATTAGTATGCAGAAATATCTGATCAGCCAAAGTAATTTTCTTTAATAATCATATTCATACTGCCTGGTCTCCGCTCACTGGAAGAATTAAGTATTTAATAGTAATATATTTCATCTGGCAGCGGTTCTGTTTCGTTAGGAGGCGGGACCCCTCGTTGGGGTGGGGTGTTGGAAGTGGAGAGGGGCCAAGGTTGGGGAGCTGAGGAGGCCTAGATCCTCAGCAGGGCCCTAGGGGTTCACCTGAGGCAGCTCCTTGTCCACCACCAGAGGGACTGGCGTCACTCCTGAGCAGCAGGGTTAAATGTGGGACCCTCAGGCCAGTACTGGGGTGCATGATGATGGTAGCTGTGAGGTGCTGTGACTCTGGGTGCTGTGTCTAGGGGTGCTGAGGCTGTGAGGTGCTGGTTGTTGTGGGGTGCTGTAGTTATGGGGTGCTGTGACTGGAAGGTACTGGTCACTGGGCTGCTGGTGACTAGGGTGCTTCCGGCTATCAGGTGCTGTAATTGTGGGGTGCTGTGGCTGTGAGGTGTTGCCAGCTGTGGGCTGTCGAAGCTGTGGAGTGCTGGTAACTGGGGTGCTGCGGATGTGGGGTGCTGTGACTTTAGGGGCTGTGATTGGGCACGTTTTTAGTGTTTTCCTGAGCAGGTTTGCAGGAAGATGCAGGGCCCTTGATCTGTCCCTTGGGCAGTCACAGAACCTCACCAGTCCCCAAAAGCCCTTCCCAGAAATACTGGGGAGGCTTCATCCAATCCCCAAAATCTCCACCCATGAGTCCCAGGGAGGCTTCATCCAATCCCCCAAAGCCCCACCCAAAAGACGCAGGAAGATGTTATCTTCCAACCCTGCTGCTTGGATAGAATTCCCACCCACCCTATCTGACTGGTGAGCGAAACAGAAAGGAACACTGGGATAGGTCAGATGTCCCACCTTGACTCATCACCACTTGGGGTAGTGCCATCATTCGGTCTGGTCAGCCTAGTGTCCAGCCACGAGACTAGCGGCCCAAGCTGCCGGAGCCTTCTTCCAATCATACTGCTGGCAAGCCCTTTGTCCAACCTCTACAGAGGCTCTTCCCCTCCCCTCCATTCCCAAGGCCCCCGAAGGGCCTGATGAGGGCTCCATTTGGCTGAGTCCCCAGATGATGAAACATCCAGGGTGCTGCCCCTCTCCTCAGGCCTGGGATGCTGTCTGGGGTCCCCGTCCATCCCAGTGGGGCTGGCCTCTTTAGGCGTGAAAGAGACCCCGAGTCGGAGAGAAAATGGCTTCTCTGACCCGGACGGAACCTCAAGGGGCATGGAGAAAGCTGCTATGTGCCTCGGTTTCCTCCTCTCAACCCCAGGATGAGGGCCCCCTGCCCAGGCAGCCGAGAGTCAGAGAGTGGGAGTCGAGGGGGTGGAGCTACCAGAGTCTCTGAAGAAAAGCGCCTCTCCAAGCGCCGAATCTCATTAATTATGTCAGTGCAGTCACGTCCCTGGCACGCGCCTGGCCTGGTTTTTAACTATTAAAATCATGTAATAGTCCATCCACTCGGCTCCAGCAGCCCCAGGGCAGAGAAGCAGCTTCCTCCTGTCATCTGACTTCTCTCTGGGCTCCCTCGCCCTGGTTGTTCCACATCTGGATGGATGGGCTGCACTCTCTCCCACTCAGGGCTGCCCCTGCCCTGGTCCCCAACCCATCCCCATTCCCTGGCCTGGCCCCGGCTCTGGCCCCCAGCTCTGGCTCCATTCTCTGCCCCAGCCTCCAGCCCAACTACCAGCACCAGCCCCAACTCCAGCCTGGACCCTACCCCAGCCCTGGCCCTGATCCCTGGCTCTGCCCCCATTCCCTGCCTCAGCCTCAGCCCCAGACCTTGAGGCCAAGCCTTAAGCCCAACCCCAACCCCTAGTCCCTGCCTCAGCCCCAACCTCCAGCCCCCAACCCAGTCAGTCGATCAATTGTATTTATTGAGCACTTACTGCATGCAAAGCACTATACTAAGCACTCGGAAGAGTACAGTATAACACTAACCAGACACATTCCCCGCCCACAACAAGCTTACAGTGAGAAGCAGAATGGCTCAGTGGAAGGAGCCCAGGCTTTGGAGTCAGAGTCCATGGGTTCAAATCCCAGCTCCACCACTTGTCAGCTGTGTGACTTTGGGCAAGTCACTTCACTTCTCTGGGCCTCAGTTCCCTCATCTGTAAAATGGGGATGAAGACTGCGAGCTCCCAGTGGGACAAACTGATCACCTTGTAACCTCCCCAGCATTTAGAACAGTGCTTTGCACATAGTAAGCACATAATAAATGCTATCATTATTATTATTATTATTAGAGGGGGAAACAGCCCCAGCCGCAGCCCCAGCCCAGCCAGAGTCCTCTGGGCATCTGTGAAATGGAGATAGAATGCCTGTTATGCCTCCCCTTTAGCCAGGGAGCCTCATGTGGGACAGGGACTGTATCTGACTAGATTATCTTATATCTATCCCAGCGGTTGGCACACAGTAAGCACTTAACAAATCCCACAATTGTTGTTGTTATTATTGTAATTATTGTTGTCTGAGCACTCTGCTGCCAGGCATCAGCCCCAATCAAATGCTGTAGCAGAGGTGAATATCACCTGCCTATAGGATATGGTGATTTCAGAAGGGTTTTGACTATGGGGAGAGCAGGGGTCTTTGCTGTGGGACGGTGGAGAAAATTCCAGGCAGAAGGCAGGGCTTAAGCAAGAGGTTGGTGGTAAGAGAGATGAGAGAGGAGACAAAGTAAGGAGGCTGGCTTTAGAGGAACAAAGTACACGGGCTGGGGAATAGTGGGAGAGGAAAGAGGATAGGTAAGAGGGAGAGAGCTCACTGGGTGCCTAAAAGATGATGGTGAGAGGTTTCTGCTTGAAGTGGAAATAGATGGGCAACTATTATTGGAGGTTTTTGAGGAGTGGGGAGATGTAAGCAGCATGTTGTGTTAGGAAAATGATTCTGGCAGTAGACTGAAATATAGACTGGAGAGAAGAGGTTGAAGGCAGGGAGATCTGTGAGGAGGTTGATGCAGTAGTCGAGTTAAGTTATGACAGGCTCCTGGACCAGTATGGCAGAAGTTTGGATAGTGACGAAGGGATGGATTCTGGATAAGGTATGGAGGAAGAGCCCATGGGATTCTCCTCTGGTGCTGGAGGAGGTGGCGGGCTTCCTGGGAGTGCTAGACCAACTTTGCCCCAAGCTGGCAAGGATCCCAGGGCAGGGCTGTTGGGGTGGAAAGGGGCATTGGGTGGGAGATGCCACCTCCTCACTGTATCTCGTTCTCGCCTGTCCCGCCATTGACCCCCAGCCCACGTCCTCCCCCTGGCCTGGAATGCCTTCCCTCCACACATCCACCAAACTAGCTCTCTTCCTCCCTTCAAAGCCCTACTGAGAGCTCACATCCTCCAGGAGGCCTTCCCAGACTGAGCCCCCTTTTTCCTCTCCTCCTCCCCATCCCTCCCACCCTATCTCCTTCTCCTCCCCACAGCACCTGTATATATATTTGTACAGATTTATTACTCTATTTATTTTACTTGTACATATTTACTATTTATTTTGTTAACAATGTGCATATAGCTTTAATTCTATTTGTTCTGACGATTTTCACACCTGTCTCCAAGTTTTGTTTTGTTGTCTGTCTCCCCCTTCTATACTGTGAGCCTGTTGTTGGGTAGGGACCATCTATATGTTGCCGATTTGTATTTCCCAAATGCTTAGTACAGTGCTCTGCACACAGTAAGTGCCCAATAAATATGATTGAATGAATGAATGAATGAATGAACTTCCAAGAAGATGGTGGAGGCCAACAAATGCTGATTATTTACCTGCCCAAAAGATCTGGAACCCTCCCATCCCCTATTCTGCCCAGTGCCACCACCAGGAACCAGCTCTTCCTCCCCTTCCTCTCTCCCCCTTGCCAGGCTGGGTCAGGCTATGCTGCTGAGCTACAGTTCCAGCCCTAGTCAGGGGGCCTTCTCTGCTCCAAGCCCGACTCCCACCACTGTGGCCATCCCAAAACCACCTCAAAGGGATTGTGGGCCTAGACAGGGCAAAGGGAATCCTTTCAGAGAGAACTCAGTGAGAGGGTCAGGCCTCCCTACTTCCTTACCTCCCTTGGCTCTTGATCTTGAGGGTAAAACAGCTTCCTCCAGTCCTGGCCTCTTGGCTTTCTTTCCTGATGGTCCTGAGACCATAGGGTTCAGTGAAGCTTCTAGAAGCATAACCACTGTTCCTAGGTCTCCCTGGAGGAGTCCAAAGGAATTGTCCTGCTCTAACCATATCCCCAGAGAAGGAGAGCTGTCACCTCAGGGCTAATGGCCAGACATGTTAGAAGCATGGGGAGAGCCAAGAACCATGTCATGGGAGTCAAGAGAACTGGATTTTAGTACCGGTTCTACCACTTGGCTGTGTGACCTTGGGCAAGGATCTGAACTTCTCTTAGTTTCCATTTATCCACCTACACAATAGGGAGAACTATCACCGTGGCTCAGTGGAAAGAGCATGAGCTTTGGAGTCAGAGATCATGAGTTCAAATCCCAGCTCTGCCAACTGTCAGCTGTGTGACTTTGGGCAAGTCACTTAAATTCTCTGTGCCTCAGTTACCTCAACTGTAAAATGGGGATTAAAACTGTGAACCCCCCATGGGATGACCTGATCACCTTGTAACCTCCCCAGTGCATAGACCAGTGCTTTGCACATACTAAGCGCTTAACAAATACCATAGTTATTATTATTATTACTATCACCACCCCTCCATGTCTCCAAGGACTCCTGGGCAGAGCCATGACTAATGTACATCAATCAATCAGTGGATCAATCAGTGGTATTTATTGAGTGTTTACTGTGTTTAGAGCACGACAATACGTAGTGCTTGGGAAAATACAATAGAATTGGTAGACACAAAATCTGCCCACTTGGAGCTTACAGTCTACTAGGGGAGAAATACATTGGTGATAAATGGGGAAATAGTAGAGTATAAGGCTACAAGGATATAAGGGTTTGGATAACGGAAGAGGACAATGGGTCCTAGGAATCCCACTGATCAGAAGGCAATAGAAGAAGGAAGAGCTTCCATCTTTGTTCGTGAGACTCTGACAGTTGGATGGAAGAATTAGGACCGATGCGTGTTCACATTGTCCTGGGCCCTGGGGGGAGGGGCAGAGGAAAAGACAGACCTTGCCCCTCTGTGGCTCACTATCCAGTGGAAAAGACAAGAGGCACAGATATCCAGGCCAGATATCAACCCAAAACTACCACTGTCCTGTGTGCTGGGGGTAGGAACAGTGGGAAGGATATGCATGGCTCCAGTCCTGAGAAGCTGACAGTCCAGTGATCAGGGACACCCCCCTTAACTCCCCCCAACCACACACACAGAGACACACATACACAAACACACATATGTGTTCAGTTGCAACATCACAGGGTGGTGACTGTTGAGCCATGTGTTGGAGGAAGGAGAGAGGAGGCAAGGCTGACACTCTAACAATAATAATGATAATTGTGGTATTTGGTAAGTGCTTACTATGTGCTAAGCATTCTACTAAGTGTTGGGGTAGATACAAGATCTTCAGGTCCCACATGAGTCTTGCAGTCTAGGAGGGAGAACAGGTCTTGAATCCCGATTTTACATGAGGGAACTGATGCACAGAGAAGTTAAGTGACTCTCCCCCTTTCAGACTGTGAGCCCACTGTGAGCCCACTGTTGGGTAGGGACTGTCTCTATATGTTGCCAACTTGTACTTCCCAAGCACGTAGTACAGTGCTCTGCACACAGTAAGCGCTCAATAAATATGACTGATTGATTGATTGATTGATTGTCCAAGGTCCCACAGCAGGTACTTGGCAGAGCCAGTATTAGAATGCAGATTCTCTGACTCCCAAGCCCATGCTCTTTCTACTAGGCCACACTGCTTCCCTATTTTGCTCTGAAGGCAAAATTGTGAACTGCCCCTCAAAGCCTCCCCTCACCAGAGGTGTCATTGGGAGTCACCCTGTGGCCCTGCTGTGGGGAGCACCCAAGGGAAGCAGCAGGATCTTGTGAAAAAAGCACAGACCTGGGGGGTCAGGAGACCAGATTTCTAATCCTGGCTCCTCCCATTGCCTGCTCTGTGATCTTGGGCAAGTCAGGTAACTTCTCTGTGCCTCAGTTTCCTCACATGTAAAATGGGGATTCGGTATCTGTTGTCCCTCTGCCTTGGGCTGTGAGGTCCTTGCTTAACAAAGACCACATTATTAATACTGTTATTAGTATTATTGTTATTATTATTGTTTCTGTGCCCAGGCCCTGGGGAAGAGAAATGCTTCTCCCTCTGCCTGAAAGAGGAAACTCGTAGAGACATCTCTGCCCGTCCTCACTGCAGTTTGCTCTCCTCCAAGCAGTGGCGGGGAGTCAGGGATCATAATCCCTGGAATTCACTCCAACCACCAGGCCCCTGGCTGGGGGTTGCCCTTGTGGCGAGGAGTCTGACTTCTGGCCCATGGAGAACCACTGTCAGTAATGTGGGTTTTCCCAGCTCTGCTTGGATGGGGCCCCGGATTCCCTCTCCCCTGCTCCTCTCCCTTTCCATCTGGCCAGCTCCTCCAAACCCAACTTTGAGAAGGGCCAGAGCCACTGCTGGGGAGTGGGACACCCACACCCACAGCTTCATAGCACTAATAATAATCATCATACTTGTTAAGCACTTGCTATGTGCCAACTACTGTTCTAAGAGCTGGAGTAGATACAAGCTAATCAGGTTGGACACAGTCCCTGTCTCACGTGGGGCTCACAGTCTCAATCCCCATTTTACAGATGAGGTAACTGAGGCCCAGAGAAACCAAGTGGCTTGCCCAAGGTCACATGGCAGACAAGTGGTGGAGCTGGGATTAGAACCGATGATCTTCTGATTCCCAGGCCCCTGCTTTATCCACTCCACCATGCTGCTTCTCGAACAACTTCCTCCAGCCCCATCAGGAACCCCTCCCTGGTGACCCTCCCCTCCCCTCAGCTCCCAACCTCCTACCTCCCATTGAGTACCTGGGGACCTCCATGGGCCGGATCCCTGCCCACACCCTTCTCCTCCAGGCCTGCTGGCCCCTTCCCCAGCCGACCCCGGCCAACCACCAGCCCCCAGCCCTCCGGCCAGCCACGTGTTTGTGAGCTCACAGGGAATGGGGGGACAAGGGCCTTTCTCTCAGCCGTAATGAAACCCTTTAATCATATTCAAATAGGTTACTGTTCAGGGGGAAAATAGAAATATGGATTTGATAGCAATAAATTTCCCTGGCTGGCTAAGCCCAGTTCTTAATTGTCCTGTCCCAAGGCTCGCACATTTCATTGTTCGTTAGGTGCTTAAGTCCCTGCTCTCATTTTGTGGCGGTGACATTACCGTTGATGGCTCTAATACTCTCATAATTTGAAAGGGGATTTGCATGATAGAACGCAGAGTATTAAAAGAAAAAGGAAAAAGGAAGAGAGAAGAAAGCGGGCAAGACGGGAGGGGGAGGCAGAGGGGAAGGGAGGGGGGCAGCTGGGGGGGGGGGAGCTCCAGTTTTCACTTAAAAAAAGTCACTTTCTTCAAAGTCATATCATTGTTTTCATTAAAGTCAAAAAAGGAGGCTTGCACATTGGGCCGGCCAAGCGCTGGTCTTCTCCTTATTGTTCCTAATGGTTATTAATTATTATTATCCGCCGCACAAGGCTCTGCAAACGTGATGTCCCCAATGTCCTTGGGATGGAAAGGAGGGTGCCAGGGAGGGCGGGGGTGGGGGGAGGGGGCGGTGCTACAGGGGGAGGGGGGCTTTTCCCAGTAGAAGGGAAGGATGAGGACCTGGACTCTGGGCTCAGGGGGGACAGGCAGACAGACATGAGGCTTGTCCTCACAAGCCATCCCTGGAGTTCAGAGGGGGCTCATTTCTCCCTGGCTTCTGTTCTGGCCAGAGGGACCCAGAGGACAGGAAACCTCAAACAAATGGCCCAGGCTTCACCTCACGGATGCCCCATGGTGCCTGGGCCCCTCACCACTTCCTGCCAGGCATTCAGCCTTTCTACCAAAGAATTATTTCTCCCTCCCCAGAGCCAAACTTCCCAGCCTCTCCAGGTCCCTTCCCTGGCCCCTGTCAGACCCTCCCCAATCTCTGTGGGGCCAAACCCCTCCTATCCAGTCAGGCTGGACATACAATTTGCATATCCACCACTGCTGCCCAGTAGGGAGGAGGGGGAAAGAGGTTGAGCAGGGTTTGCCCCAGGCCTGGGAAGTGGATCTGGTTACCATGGTGACTGAGTCCCCCCCACCCCCACCCTCCCCCACAAGGTCCTTGAGGGCCCCAGGCCTTTCTGGGCTCATCTAGGGGTACAGAACAGAATGGCCCAGGGTTTGTGAGGTCCTGCCCCAGTCCCAACTCATTAGGGATGGAGAGGGGAGCTACCAGTCCCCTCTGGCTATACAGACCCTCTCCACTGTCTCCTTTGCCCTTGGGTTCAGGGGATGACCAGGGCAGACTGTTCAGTCCAAAGTGCCTGGCCTCTGTACCCAATGCTGGGGTCCCAAACCTGCTTTTGGGGGGATGAAGAGCTAGATTTAAGGGGACAGGTGACCTTACTTTCCCTGAAAAGGTCATTCCCAAAGGATTTTAGAGTTCAGGGTTCAGGGTAGACCTCTTGCACTCCCCACCTCAAAGGACCCGGCCACTTCCTTGGTGAAGTGCTCAGGAGCAAGTTGAATCTGGGAGCTCCCCCTGGGTACTCTTAGTGGAACTCTCTAGGAGTGGGTCCTGATGGGGTCCTGGGATTCCCCTAGGTTTCCGAGGGCCAGGCACCCCCTTTCAGCCTGAGATCTCGGCAACCACCAACTTATTCTGAAGTCTCGTGCCTGTGAGTGTGTGGATGAAGAAATGAATGTTCTCAGGGTGACAGAGACTCCCAGCATATGCCATGTGGCTTGGCTTTTTGGAGCAGGTGTGCTGGGGACTGGCAGTCTGGGTGGGCTTGGGGACATGGAAGGATGGGATTCTTGCTGCCCATCAGGATGTGTGGGAACAGGTGGGTCGGGGCCCTGTGGACTCTCCCCGTCCAGGAACTCAGGGCCCAGAGCTGTTTGAGTATGACTGGAGGCAACTGGCTTTCCGGGTCACATAGCCCCTTAGCCAGGAATAATCAGTCTGTTGTGCCCCTCTCTCAGGCCCTGTCTGGGGTGGGAAGAAAGTTGGGGTGGCCCCCTTCTCAGGCTCTGCCCAGGACTGGGAGGAGAATGACCTCTGGACAGGCTCCCCCATCTTCCACCTTCCCAACCTAGCCTGCTTTTCCCAGACTAAAGGAGACCAGATTGGGACCCCCAAATATCCTGCATGACTTTGTCCAGGTCCCCACCGTGGAGGCCACAAACCCAGCTTAAGCTGTGGTGATGGCTGGGAGAGACAGGAACTGCCTGCTGCCCCCGCCTGGATCCCATTGCTCTCTTTGCAGCCTCAGTGGGCCCTCTTCCCTTCACATAATACTACTACTACTACTACTAATAATAATAATAATGATATTTGTTAAGTGCTTACTTGGTGCCAAGCACTGTTCTAAGCACTGGGGTAGATACAAGCTAAGCAGGTTAAACACAATCCCTTTCCCAGCGCTTAGAACAGTGCTTTGCACATAGTAAGTGCTTAATAAATGCCATTATTATTATTATTTTCCATGTGGGACTCACAGTCTTAATCCCCATTTTACAGATGAGGTAACTGAGGCACAGAGAAGTTAAACGACTTGCCCAAAGTCACACAGCAGACATGTGGCAGAGCAGGGATTAGAAACCATGTCCTCTGACTCCCAGGCTCATGCTTTTACCATTCCCCCACCCCAACCAGCCTGCTCTTACCCATCACCCCACCCCATCCTTCCCCTCCCACCCCACCCCACCTGGCCCCCCCACTCTCTTTGGGATCTTCTTTCAGCATGGTGGATTCCAGCCCAGGAGCCCAGCGCTGGTCAGAGAGCCATGCTGGGCCTTGCCTTCCCTCTCCATCTTGGGGGCTGCTGCTCTCGGGAGCAGGCTAGAGCAGTCCTCTCTACCTCCCTCCACTACTTTAGGGTTGGCTCCTCTCTGTCCCCCAGGCCCTGCTCTCTACTATTTACTCATTTATTTATTTATTTATTTATTTAAATTTTCTGTCCCTGCCTCTAGACTGTAAGCTCCTTGTGGGCAGAGAATGTGTCTGTTGTTGTATTGTATGCTCCCAAGCACTTAGTACAGTGCTTTGCACACAGTGCTCAATAAATACGATTGAATTGAATTGAACACCTTCTGGACCTCTCCCAGTTTGTGAGGGAAAATGGAATCAGAGGCCATCCCAGGGCCCGTCAGATTCTGCATTCCCCTCCCTGGGATTGTGTCTCAATTGATGGTGGGGCTCTGGCCTACATCAAACCCAAGGTCTAAGCCTCCTTCCTTGCCTCTCTCCCTCTCTTCCTTCCTTCCTCTCTTCTTCCTCCCTCCCTCCCTCCCACCTTCCTCCCCCATGACAACTGTCCTGAAGAGCCAGACAATCCCAGGAGACTCTAAGAGGATCAGGGATGGCGGATAATGAGGTGATGGTGGTGGCGGGGGAAGATGACTCAGGGGGCCTGCCCTCAGATTGGAAGGTTTAGTCTGGTTTCAGATTGTTAGGTGTCGTGAAACCCCAGGTTTTTCGAGGTGCAAACTATGGGGAGCCAGATCTTTCCCTGCCCCTCTGCTCAGCAGATTGAGTGCTCCCTCCCTGAGTTGAGTGCTCCCTCCCCTTGAGCTGGAGGAGGGCTCCCTCGCAGGTTCAGAGGCCCTGGAATGAGTTGGACAGACCCAGTGATGCCCCTCCTAAACCTGCCTCTCAGCACCCCTTCAGCAACCACCTCCCCCCGCCACTCTTCCTCAACCCCCACTCTCAGACCTATCCCCAGGGAGAGAGGCTGCCTTCAACAAAGCCAGAGAGACAAAGTGATTCTTAAATATTTTTGTCGTCTCCAGTCACTCAGAGAGGAGGGGGTGAGGGGGTTTGCAGTGTGGTTCGGGGGGGACACAAAGGGGGTTTAATAGGCTCCAGTGACAGCACAGTGTCCACATTGGGAAAAGATTAATGACGAAAATTAATCGCCTGACCTTTCTTTCGAGGAGCTGGAGGTGAGGCGGGCCATTAAAGCCTCTTATGCTGTAATTAACGTTGGAGGGGAGAGAGCGCTGCCTTCCGAATGGATGTGATCATTTAATTAGGCGGATGCGTCAGTGCCACAACAGGTTCAGAGAAGTCATAATTTAACTATAGCTTTAAATTACCCAGTCAGAACGCGGATGGCAGAGTTTAATGGCAGGACAGCCTGCCACTGAGAATCCGGGAAAACAATTAAATAAACACCTCAAACTCGGGAGATACTGAGAGAACCCAAGAAACAAAGGGAGGCCCAGAGAGACAAAGAGACAGAGACTCACACAGAGACAGGGTCAGACAGAGAGAAAGTAGGGAGGAATGGGCAGAGTGCAATGGGCAGAGGGAAATTGGGAGAATGGAGATGGGAAAGGAAGGAGAAAAGAAGAGAGCCAGGGATGGGAAAGGAGGGAGGAAAACTAAGAGAGAGCAAGAGAGCCAGATGGGATGGGATGGAATGGAACAATATTGAACATCACTGTCCTGGAATGTTGGAGGTAGGCACAGTGATGGGGGAGGAGGGAGTGAAACAGGAGGGGGTGGAAAATGGGATGTGGGAAGGGGAAATGAAGGGAGGAAGCGGGAGGGTACATACAGAAAAGGAGGAGGAGGGGGAGAGAGACCATCTCCAGGTTCCATTAGGTTTAGAAAAAGCTCCAGCAGAGCAGGCTCAGTCTTTGGGGAATCTGGCAGCCCCACTACCTTGGGGACAGGGGCATGCGGTGATCAATTTGTGCTATTTTGTTGTAGTCTCACTGGGGGCAGAACACTTTACAAAGAGCTTGGGTTAGGCCAAGATGATAGTTAAGCAGTGTGGACTAGTGAAAAGAGAGTGAGCCTGGGAGTCAGAGGAACTGGGTTCTTATTCTGGCTCTGCCATATATCTGCTGTGTGACTTTGGGTAAATCACTTCACTTCTCTGGACCTCGGTTACCCCATCTGTAAAATGGGGATTAAACCCTATTCCATCCTACTAAATCTGTGAGCCCCATGTGGGACAGGGACTGTGTCCAACCTAATTAACTTGTATCTACCCTAGTGCTTAGCACAGTGCTCGGCTCATAGTAAGCGCTTAACAAGTACCACTATATATATATATATACATAGAGAGAGAGAGAGAGAGAGAGAGAGAGAGAGAGAATGAGACAGAGAGACAGAGAGAGAGAGAGAGTCAGGCATCATAATCCTGCCCATAAGAAGTTTCCAGTCTAAGGGTATCTTGGGGGACAACCAGGCTGGAGAGGGTGAGGAAGCAGGGCCAGGTGGTGGGTGAAACAGAGCTGAGCAGCCCACAGCTGGACACCCTCCAACTTCCAGGCCAGGCCTCGAAGGGGGCCCCTGAGCTTCCCGCTTTAATGTGAAGTTTGGGGCTGGAAGGGGAAGGAACAGGCATTCAGGCCTCTCCCCGTCCCCCATCACATATCTCCATAAACCCAATCCAGCACATCCAGTTCATTCCCATGGCCAACAGGAATATGCTCTTGGAAGATTTCTGGGAGCCAGAGGGAAGGAAGAGAGAGAGGGGAGAGGATGACCAGCCCCCAGCCCCAGCAGCAGTCTCCTGGACCAAAGACCCTCTGTGCAGCAGTGAGGTGGGTGAGCAGATGTGGCAGGGACCAGAGGGGAACCTGTGGGACTTGGGCTCTTCTGAGTCCCGAGTAGGGACGGAAGCATGTCTGGAGCAGGAGACAAGGGAGCATAGGCAACGGGGAGCACAGGTCCAAGCCCCCTGGTCCTCCCTCTGACAGAGTTTCATAGTGACCTCTTGGGGTCACCCAGGACAGCAAAGTTAATCAGATATTTTTGATCCAACTCCTTGCCCCTCCTCAACCTAAGGCTACAGACTTGCCTAGGACTCAGAAGAGCTGAACAGGTGGGTCTCTGGGAAAAGGCCCAAAGAAGTGTCAATGAGCTAGGGGTTATGCCCAGGGTTGGGGGCCAACTCCTCCCTCCACCTGTCCCTGTCCCTTTGCCTCCACACCTCCATCCTCCTCTGGAAACCAGCCCATCCCAGGTCAGGTGTCCTGGCAGGAGAGGATCATCATCATCAATTGTATTTATTGAGCACTTACTATGTGCAGAGCACTGTACTAAGCGCTTGGGAAGTACAAATTGGCAACATATAGAAACAGTCCCTACCCAACAGTGGGCTCACAGTCTAAAAGGGATGGAAGAGAATCTAAGGGCCCAGGACTTGGGGGCTAGACATGGGGGAAGCAAGCTCTCTCTGTATGGCCCCCAACCAAGCAGGGTCAACAGTCCTCAGCAAGAGGCTACATCTCCACTTGGCCACTGGAAACAGAACTTTCATAGTTCACACTTTCTGGAGCCAGATTCTCCAAGCCTCCTCTGACTGGTTTGGTTTCAGCCCCTCCTTCTCTCTCCCCAAGAACTCAAGGGCCTGGTCGAGGTGACCCTGGGGACAGACAAGGGGACTGGGACAGGGAGAAGGGGAGGGCAGGCAGGGCTGGATCCAGATCTCCAGATCTTTGGACATGATTAGATCCAGAGGACTGGTTCAGCCTCCCTCAGCTACAGTTAAGAGGGTCGAACAGCACCCCTGCAGTTGGTCAGTCAGTCAATCGTATTTATTGGAGTCATGCAGGGCAGATAAATCAATCACTCATATTTATTGAGTGCTTACTGTTCACAGGACCAATGGGAGAAATGCTGCCAGGCTACAAGACCAGCCTAGGCCTGTCAGGAGGCCAGACAACCTGTAAAGCAGCCACGACCAGGCCCTTAAAAGGTAAGAATCTTGGAGGCTGCGAGGGGAATTGATCTGTCTCTGGCATATGCAGCATGACTGTGATTGTACTTAGAGTGGGCACGCTCAGTACGCCAATATTTAGAATGGGTATGCTCAGTATGACCATACCAAGCATACTGCTTAGAATAAGCATGCTCAGTATGACCACGCTTAGAGTGGTTAACCAGTCAGAATGATGACACTAAGGATGACAGATCAGAGTGACTGAATGAAATTGCCCAGGCAAAGGAACTCTGATTAGAATGCTGCTTTCATAAAGATCCCTTCAGAATGCCTTGTCTCAGTACCACTCAGAGTGAATGGCTCAGACATGATCCTGCTCCGCTGATGACTTTGCAGGAATCTAAATCTAGTTTCTCTCAGTTTTTCACCTGGTATCTATCCGAGCGCTTCGTACAGTGCCTGGCACATAGTAAGCACTTAATGAAGACCATAAAAAAGTTAATGGATGGGAGGGAATCTAGCCAGGAAGTGAGAGGAAGTTGATGTAACAACAGGGAAAACTGTCAGCTCTGCAGGTGACCTGGTATCCCGGGCTCCATTTTGCAGTTTTAATCTCCTCCCATCAATCAATCAATCAATTGATCAATTGATCAATAATGTTGACCAAGCTCTTACTGTGAGCAGAGCCCTGTACTAAACACTTGGGAGAGTATAAAAGAACTAGGGGGTCATGGTCCCTTCCCTCAGGGAGCTTTCGATCTAGCTGGGAAGACAGACACAAAATAAATTACAGCTAGGAGGAAGTAATGGAGTATAAAGATCTGTACCTAAGTGCTTCAGGAGACTGTGAGTACTTAAGTGCTTTGGTGGCCTGGAAGTGTTGAAGTGGCAATCAAAGCCATTCATTCATTCATTCATTCAATCGTATTTATTGAGCACTTACTGTGTGCAGAGCACTGTACCAAGCGCTTGGGAAGTACAGGTTGGCAACATATAGAGACGGTCCCTACCCAACAGTGGGCTCACAATCTAGAAGGGGGAGACAGAGAACAAAACAAAACATATTAACAAAATAAAATAAATAGAATATGTACAAGTAAAATAAATAAATAAATAAATAGAGTAATAAATACGTACAAACATATATACATATATACAGGTACTGTGGGGAAGGGAAGGAGGTAAATGGGAATCTCCCATATAAATGGGAGATTAGAAATCAATCAGGGAAGGCCTACTGGAGGAGCTGGACTGTCAGAAGGGCTTTGAAGATGAAGAGTCATGGTCTGTCAAGTTCAAAGGGGGAAGGAGTTTCTGGGATTTTTTTTGTTTTATTTTTTTTTAATAATACTGGTAAGCGCTTACTACGTGCCAAGTACTGTACTAAGATCTGGGGTAAATACAAGATAATCATGTTGGACACACTCTTTATCCCACTTGGGGCTCTCAATCTAAGTAGGAGGGAGTAGGATGTAATTCACATTTTACAGAGGAGGTAACTGAGGCACACAAATGTTAAGAAGTGACTGGCCCTAGATCACACAGCAGGCAAGTGGCAGAGCTGGAATTAGAACCCAGGTCCTCTGACTTCCAAGCCAATGCTCTTTCCACTAAGCCTCACTGCTTCCTGGCAGTGAGCAAGAGGTCAGCCATGAGAGAGATGAGGAGCTCTTCCCCTGGGGTCCATCCGGCTCCATCCGGCCTGTGTGACCCAACACCAAAGAGTGATCTCTCTGAGTCAGTGAAGGCCTTGAACTCGCACTTGCTTAGTCGTGGAATGTGAAGTCTATCAGGTCGAATTACCAACCACCTCCCTGACTCACACCCCACCCTGAGCCTCATGGGAACTTCAGGAGGACAGGGAAGATGTTGAACAGTTTTTATCCCAATTTTATCCCAATTTTTATCCCAATCTAGCCCGATCACTTTGCTTCTCTACTGCCAACTGATTCACTGTACCTGGACCTCATCTATCTGGCCAACTACCTCTCACCTATACCCTGCTTCTGGCCTGAAACGCCCTTCCCTCTTTGTATGCAATAGACGATCACTCTGACCATCTTCAAAGCTGATTGAAGGCACATCTCCAAGAGGTCTTCCCCCCCAGGCCCTAATTCCCTCTTCTCCCATTCCCTTCTGCCCTTGCATTCCGCTTGCATCCTTTATTCATCCCTCCCTCGCTTGCATCCTTTATTCATCCCTCCCTCGCCCCAGAGCACTTCTATACACATCCATAATTTATTTATTTTTAAGACAGTGAGCTCCTCTAGACTGTGAACTCATTGTGGGCAGGAATGTGTTTGTTTGTTGTTATATTGTGCTCTCCCAAGTGCTTAGTACAGTGCTTTTCACACAGTAAGCACTTAATAAATAAGATTGAATGAATTAATTAATTAATGTCTGCCTCTTCCTCTAGACTGTAAGCTCATTGAGGGTGGGGAACAGGTCTACCAACTCTGTTGTATTGTACTTTCCCAAGCTTTTAATACAATGCTTTGCACACAGTAAGTGCTCAATAAATACAAGTTAGTGATAATAATAATAGTAATAATAATGATATTTGTTAAGTGCTTGCACTGTACTAAGCGCTAGGGTGGATACATGCAAATCAGGTTGGACACAGTCCCTGTCCCACATGGTGCTCAAAGTCTAGATCCCCGTTTTACAGATGAGATAACAGAGGCACAGAGAAGTGAAGTGTCTTGCTCAACGTCACAGAGCAGACAGTGGCAGAGCCAAGATTAGAACCCATGACCTTCTGACTTCTAGGCCCATGCTCTATCCACTAGGCCATGCTAAACCCCTCTTCTGGCATCCTGCACCCTACAGACCCTCACGCCATCTGGATGGTGTTGATGGTGATGGGATTGGGCTGGAGCAGAACTGGACCTGGATGATGAGCTGCAATGGGTCCTGGAAGGGGCTGGGCTAGGGTGTGGAGCTGGGACTGACACTGGTCCTGCCCATGTCGGTAAAGGGATAGCTTGGGTGGGAGTGTCTGATGGCCACTCAATGAATACTATTGGTTGATTGATTGATTGGCATTGCTTTGAGCTTCGACGCCCCTTCCCTCTCTGCTCAGGGATGGACGTTTTGGAACACTGTGTAATCTCTTTGCATGCTAGGACTAGGTGAAAAAAAATCTCTCTGGGGCTGGCAGTTGGAAAGCTGGCATCAAACAAGGTGTCTGTTGTATCAGATGTGAGAATCTTGAGCTAAGAAGCTGGTGTGGTTCTAGCAGCAGTTTAGTCTAGTAGAAAGAGCATGAGGTTGGGTGTCAGGGGACCTGGGTTCTCATCGCTGCTCTGTGAGTTGCCTGCTGCGTAACCTTGGGCAAGTCACAACTTCTCTGTGCCTCATTTTGCTCAGCTGTAAAATGGGGATTCATGGCCTATTCTCTCTCCTACTCAGACTATGAGTCCCTTGTGGCTCAAGGATTGTATTCAACCTTAATTAAACTTATATCTAATCCACTGCTTAAAACAGTGCTTGACCTTAACACATATAATAATAATAATAATAATAATAATAATGATGATGGTGATGATAATCCAACTTTTCTTAACTCTATTCAAGGCCTAGTGGATAGAGCATGGGCCTGGGAGTCAGAAGGACCTAACTTCTAATCCCAGCTTCTCCAATTGTCAGCTGTGTGACCTTGGGCAAGTCACTTCACTTTTCTGTGCCTCAGTTATTCATCTGTAAAATGGAGACTAAGATTGTGAGTCTTATGTGGTCCATGGACTGTGTCCAACCTGATTAGCTTGTGTCTACCCCAGTGCTTAGTAGAGTGTCTGGCACACAGTAAGTGCTTAACAAATAACATAAAACAAAAAAACAAAAAACCCCGTGACCAAATAATAATAATAATAATAATAATGGTGGTATTTGTTAAGCGCTTACTATGTATCAAGCACTGTTCTAAGCACTGGGGTAGATACAAGGTAATTAGGCTGTCCCACATGGGGCTCACAGTCTTAATCCCCATTTTACAGATGAAGGAACTGAGGCACACAGAAGTTAAGTGATTTGCCCAAGGTCACACAGCACACAAGTGTGACCCATGACCTCTGACTCCCAAGCCCGGGCTCTTTCCACTAAGCCATGCTGCTTCTCAAATATGAGTCTGAGCCATGTCTGAGTTGAATCTAGCTTTCCCCTCATTCCAAGTCCTCCTAAAATCTTTCCTCCTCCAGTAAGCCTTCCCTGATTAATTTCTAGCACTTCAAGTTATGTATATCTACTCATCAACCAACTCTAGTAGTTAAGAATTTATTAATAACCATTCTCAGCACTTTTGTAAATATGTTGATTCAACTGTACATGTAATTATCAATCTTTTCCCCTCTATCTGTAAATGTTTTCTATCTCCCTTGTTACTTGTGGGCTGGGATTTGGGGAGCATGTTACTTTTTTGTTTTGTATTTATTTTGTTTTGTATTTTGTATTTTTGATAAGTGCTTAATCAATCCAGAGTATTTATTGGGAGTGTTAGTACAGTACATTGCAACAGATGGAGGCTCAGTAAACACAACTGCCATTGGCTTTAACTTCAATTTTTCATTTTATTCCCAACTTTCCAGCTGGGGTCAGTACTATTATTCATTCATTCATTCACTCACTCAATCGTATTTATTGAGTGCCTACTGTTTGCAAAGCACTATGCTAAGCACTTGGGAGAGTACACTATAACAACAGTCACATTCCTGCCCACAATGAGCTCACAGTCTAGAGAGTGAGACAGACATTAATATAAATAAATAAATAAATTACAGATATATGCATATATATGTATATGCTATGATATATATATGCTGTATTATTATTATTGTTATTATTCCCTTATTTTGTAGGTGAGGAAATTGAGCCACGGAGACTTCAACTGACTTGCCCAAAATCACTTATCTGGACATGGGAAAAACCAGGACTAGAACCCACATTCGCCAACCCCCAAACCCATTCTCTTTCCACTGGGCTAACTTGGAAGGAAGCAGTCGAGAGAGAACTTGGGGTCCTTGAGCTGAGGTTTTGCGGAAATTAGTTGACTGAGAGACAGGCTTGGAAACACAGCCCACCCCTGCTTAGAGCAGAAAAGGAATTATTGTTCCATGCACCCGATGCATGAGGGACTTTCAGCAAAGCATCAGTCTTTGCAGTCACCCTCACACGCGAATAGGCCATCACCATCAGTAGCACCATCCTCCTCAGTGTATTTATAGTTGGGAGGGCAGCCCACTGTAGAAATAGTTATCGTATTTATTTGGTGCTCCTTAAGAGCAAATCTAAACATTCAGCACTGAGAAAGAGGGACATAGATGAGGTAGAGACACTTTCCCCAGCCCCTAAAGGGCTCGCAGTGTAATGATGAGGAGGCCAACAGATCTCCCAAGCAATTAGTATGGTTTTCTGCACACAGTAAGTGCTCAATAATTTTAATTGAATGAATTAATGAGTGAATACATAAAGAAAAGTGGACTAAAAGGCAGAGAGGATAATGGAGCTCAAAAAGAGCAGCAGGATTTAGGGTTTCTTCTGGTTCAGTCCCTGGTCACAGAAGCCACAACTGGGCCTAGGTAGCCCACTAATTATTTATATTAATGTCTGTCTCCTCCTCTTGGCTTTAAGCTATTTGAAGACAGGGAATGTGTCTACCAACTCTTATTGTACTCTCCCAATCACTCAGGACAGTGCTCTGCACATAGTAAGTGCTCAATAAATACCACTGATTGATTGATTGATTGATTGATTAATCGATTGATTCCAGAAGTTTAGTAAGCCTCCCTTCCCCAGGACTGTTGGCAGGTAAATCCTCCCTAGAGCACACAGGAACAGCATTCAAAAAGAAGTAGATGAGAGAGAAAATCACTCCTTCCAAGGAAGGGTGAAATAATAATAATAATGGTGGAATTTGTTAAGCGCTTACTATGTGCCAAGCACTGTTCTAAGTGCTGGGGTAGATACAAGGTCATCAGGTTGTCCCACATGGGGCTCACAGTCTTAATCCCCATTTTACAGATGAGGGAACTGAGGCACAGAGAAGTTAAGTGACTTATCCAAGGTCACACAGCAGACAAGTGGCAGAGTTGGGATTAGAACCCACAACCTCTGTCTCCCAAGCCCATGCTCTTTCCACTGAGTCATGCTGCTTCTCATATAAGGATGAGTGTGAGGTTGGGGTCCTAGGTTTAGAGTGCGCTAAACTCTGTTTTCGTCATGATGCTTTCAGAAGGTCATAGAAAAACTGGAAGGGGGTCCAAAGAAGAGGAACACCTACGGAAAGAATGGAAAATAAGTCCTGTGGTTGCTTAGTACAGTGTCTGGCACACAGTAAGCACTTAACAAATGCTATTATTATTATTATTATCATTATCATTATTAAAAGTAAAGTATTTGGGGTTGTTTCATCTGGAGGAGAACACTCTAAGGGAGCACTAACCTGTCCTCTGATCTATGAAGGGTTTAACAGGGAGTGTTGACATACAGCTGGTCTATTGGGAAGAGCACAGGCCTGAGAGTCAGAGGGACCTGTGTTCTAATCCCAGCCCCACCACTTGTCGGCTGTGTGACCTTGGGTAAGTCACTTCACTTCTCTGCACCTCAGTTACCTTATCTGCAAAATGGGGATTAAGACTGGGAGCCCCATGTGGGACAGGGACTGTATCCAACCTGATGCTTAGTATAACGCCTGGCACATAGTAAGCACTTAAATACCTTTTTTTTTAAAAAAAGAGTGTTTTGGAACATCATTCTTCACATCCACTGAGTGCCAAACAACAGCAAATAGTCTTAAATGCTTCTGGTTGACTGTAATGACAGGTTTCCCAACTATCATGGGGATTAAACTCTGGAAGAGAGTCTCCATACCTGGAGATCTGTCCCATCCATGTGGAAACTGGGGCTGGACCAGGGGAATCTCTTGAGGCCCCTCTCAGGTCTGGGAATCGCAGATTCAGTGACAAAAGCAGGATCGATGTTATGCTCAAAACCCAACACCTACAACGCTCCCCAGAGTCAGATCATTGACAGGTAAAGTCCTGTCGCTATCTCTCCGTCACCCAGCAGGGAATTGGATCCAGGGAGTTCTCAGACTAAATTTCACCCACCTGCTCCTTTCACGTGGCAAGGTAGACACCCCAAGACCACTCTGGATCAGCAATCTAATTTTGGATTGGCTCTAAGAAGCCCCTGTGATTCACTTCTGTCAATTCAGGAGAGAAGCACCATGATCTAGTAAAAAGATCACAGGTCCAGGAGTCAGAGGACCTGGATTCTAATTCCAGCTTTGTCAATTGCTTGCTCTGTGACCTTGGACAAATCTCTTCATGTCTCTGGACCTCAGTTTCCTCATCTGTAAAATAGGGATTAAATATCTGTTCTCCCTCCTACTTAGAATGTGAGCCCCACGTGGGACAGGAACTGTGTCCGACCTGATTTACTTGTATCTACCCCAGTGTTTAGAGCAGTGTTTTACATATTTTAAGAGCTTAATAACTGCCATTATTAAAAAATGGTATTTATTGAGTGCTTACTGTATGCCGAGCACTGTACTAAGTGCTTAACTTCACCCCAGTTGTCAGTACAGACCTGATTCTATAAGCGGCTTCTTTTTCCTCTCTGCTTCTCTCTTTGCCAGTGTCTCTCTTTCTCCAGTCTTTCTTTAAATCTCTGTCTTTCATCCCTCTGTACCTCTTTCTGGGGGTCTCGATCACCTCAGCTGTCTGCTTCTCTCTCTTTGTTTTTATCTCACAGGGTGGGTGAGTTTTAGGCCTGTATTTTGGTCTCTGTGACTATCGGTTTCTTCATGTACCTCCCTCTGACTTTCTATATGTCTCTTGCCTCTGTCTGTCTATCCATCTGCTTTTTATGTCTTAGTCTAGTCTATAACTCAGTCTCTGCCTCTCTTTCACTTTCTCTGTCTCTCTTCCCCCTCTGTCTCTCTCTCTATCTCCCTTACTGTCTCTCCCTGTCTGTCTCTTTATCTCTCCCTGTCCCTCTCACTGTTTCTCCTTATGTCTGTCTCTCTGTCTCTCACTGTGTCTCTTGCTGTCTCTCTTTCTTCCCTCTGCTTCTCCCTGCCTCTCTCTCTCTCACTGCCTGTCTCTGTCTGACTCTTGGCATCTCTCCCTGTCTCCATCTCTATTACTGTCTTTCCCTCACTGTTTCTTTCGCTCACTCTCTGTCTTTTGCTGTCTCTCCCCTGTCTTTCCCTATCTCTCTCTCACTATATCTCTCCTTGCCGCACTCTCTCTGTCTCTTACCATCTTTCTCGCATTCTCTTGGTCTCTGTCTCTCACTCTCTTTGTCTCTTGTCTCTCTCTTCCCTCTGTATCTCCCTTTCTCTTTCACTGTCCATCGCTGTCTGCCTGTCTGTATCTCTTTCTCTGTCTCTCTGACATCTCTTCCCCTTCAGCCCCGAAGACCTGGCAATGCAGCCTTCCTGGAGGAGGCCAGTCTGGAGAGATTCCCTACTGAAGCTGAGGCAAAGGAAAGGCCTGGTGGGAGGCCACATTCGGAGCTTGAGGGGTTGCAGTGGGGAGGTGGTGGGGAATAGCCCGCTGACTAATGAGCGGCAATTGGAATCTACACAATGAGGCGATGGGGAGCAGATGGAGGAGAAGGATGAAGAGGGAAGGGAATTCCTGCAGTTGTGAGGAAAGGAGGCACCGGGGAGGGGGGGCGGGGAGGGAGGAGAGGGAGGAGGCAGAGAGGGATCGAGGGAGGCTGAGACCCGAGGGAGAAAGAGAGACCAGGGAGAGAAGACTAGTCAGAGAAAGACAACAAGAAAGGGACACGGAGGGGCAGAGCGAGAGATCAAGACAAAAAGGAAAAAAGAGAGAGAGTCAGGGGCAGAGAGGGAGAGGGGCAGGAAGAGGAGGGCAAAGAGAAAGAGACAGTGGACTAAGTGAGAAGTCTTCCTGAAGCCTTTCCCTCCTTGCTGCCCTGGTCGATCAGCATCTCCTCCAGCTGATCCAGCCCCTTAGTCCAAGTCAGTGAGCTTTCAGTAGTCCATATTCCTGTCATTCATGTTCTCGTCCATCAGTCAGTCGATCAGTGGTATTTATTGAGTGCTTACGGTGTGCAGAGCTCTATACATAGAGCTCAAGAGAGTCCAATTAAACATTCCTGTTCTTTTCCACTAGACTGTAAGCTCCCCAAAGGCAGGGACTGTAATGCCCACCACCCCACTGCCCAGTGGGTTGTGCAGAGCTCCAGGAAGCCAGGCATGGCACACAGGTGAGGATGGCAGTCAGAGAACTGAAGGGACAGTGACTAGGGCCCTGTGGCAGGGGTGAAAAGCTGGGAGGAGATGCGTCCCAGCAAAAGTGGACACCCCGGCTCCACCTGGCCAGATCCCAAATCCCAGGAGGAGGGGGTGCAGGGTCAGGGCCTAAGATTCATTCATTCAATTGTATTTAATGAGCACTTACTGCATGCAGAACACTGAACTAAGCTCTGGGGAGAGTACAGTACATCCTCTGCAGTCCTCGGGTCTCTTTCTTCCCACCTCGCCCTTCCCATCAGCTTCTGCTTCACTCTCTGCTTCGCTTCCATCAGCCTTCCCCATTCTGTTCTCTTCCTGCATCCTCTCTTTCTCTTTGCCATTGCTTTTACTATTCCCATTCCACCTCTCAATCAAGCAATCTGATTTATTGAGCACTTACTGTGTGCAGAGACTGTACTAAGCACTTGGGAGAGGACAACACAACAACATAACAGACATATTCCCTTCCCACATTGAGCTTACAGTCTAGAGAGGAAAGACGGACATTAATATAAATAAAAATATTATCGATATAAGTAAAAATATTACGGCTATGTACTTAAGTGCTGTGGGGCTGGGGCTGGGGAAAGTGAATAAAAGGAGCAAGTCAGGGTGACTCAGAAGGGAGTAGGAAAGAACTTGGGGTCAGTCAGTCAGTCATATCTATTGAATGCATACTGTGTGCCGAGCACTGTACTAAGGGCTTGGAAGAGTACAGTATAACAACATAGCAGACACATTCCTGTCCCACAATGACCGGGGTCATGGTGCTATGGTGTCTGCTGAGGGGGCACTGAGGCATGTGTGTGTGTGTGTGTGTGCATGTGCGCGTGCGTGTGTGTGTGTGTCTGGGGGGGGGGGCGGCCCCAAACTAATACTTTAATAACACTCTCTCATGTATGCAGACTCGCACACTCACACATGCGCGCACACACACACACAAACACACACACATATTTTCTCCATTACCTCCTCTAATACCGTCTTTCTTCCATCTTGAGTTCAATGTTGTTTTTTGTCTCTTTGCTACCCTCCCCCTCCACTTCCTCTCAATGTATTCCAGCTGTGAAAACCTTTTCCCATCTCCTGTGTCACCCGGGCAGATAGGTGAGTGGCAGAGAGAGGAGCCCCCTCTCCGCCACTGTGGGTAATCGATCCCAGATGTGAGGAGGGCCGGCCGACCAGTCGGCCGTGTGGACGGCTCCCAAGGCCCCCAGCTCCAGCGCGTCTGGGTGTGAAACGCGAGCCGCCAGCCCTGACACTCCACCCCTGATGGTGCAGGGAGAGTGGGGCAGGCAAGGCCAGGATGTGGCGGAGCGGTCTGTGGGGAGACTAGGGAGTGTTTCAGGCTGCAGTGGAGGAGGCTGGGAGGTGAGGGAGGCTGAGAGCTAGGGGAGGCTGGCTCAGAAAGGAGGCTGGCAGGTGAGGAATAATAATAGTAATAATTATGGTATTTGTTAAGCGCTTACTACGTGCCACGCCCTGTACTAAGCACTGGGGTGAATACAAGGAAATAGGGTTGAACACAGTCCCTGTCTCACACAGGGATCATAGTCTTCATCCCCATTTTGCAGATGAGGTAACTGAGACACAGAGAAGTTAAGTGACTTGCCCAAGGCCACACAGCATTCATTCATTCATTCAATCATATTTATTGAGCACTTACTGTATGCAGAGCACTGTACTAAGCGCTTGGGAAGTACAAGTTGGCAACATATAAAGATGCTCCCTACCCAACAACAGGCTCACAATCTAGAAGGAGGAGACAGACAATAAAACAAAACATGTAGACAAGTGGCAGAGCTGGAATTAGAATCCATGACCTTCTGGCTCCCAGGCCTGTGCTCTATCCACTATACAATAATGCTTCTCTAAGCAAGCGGGCAGGCAGACTGGCTGCCCTACCTGGTGCATGATTTCCCTGTGGTTTAAGAACAGCATATGGATGTGACCAACTCTCTGAATCATCATCCCCCAAGGGTAGCGGCCTGTGCAGTTCTCCTCCCTGAGAGGCTCTGGACTGTGGGAGGGGGGAACACTGCTTCTCCCCTGGAGAAAATCCCTGAGAATTGCCTTAAATCTAGACCAAAAAACACCCAGAAGACCACAGAGTGCAAATTGCTCCTCCCTGGAGAAGAGTTATGTCTTGGGTCATGTTATTCTTTAAAGTCAAAATGTTCAACCCTCTGTCTGTCTCTGCTCCTCTCTCTGCAGGGACTCCCAGTTTGTGTTGTGTCAGCCTTGACCAGTCCTGCCTGGACGAATTACCAGTTGGGGCACACAAGCTGACCTATGACCCTTGTTAGAGCTGTTCACTCCACTTTGGCCCCTAGGGATTCTGGGAGAGAACATAGGTGATGATTCCCTCTTTGTAAACCCATCAGCCATCTCTTTTTTTAATGGTATTTGTTAATCTCGTACTATGTGCCATATACTTTACTAAGCTCTGGGGTAGATACAAGCTACTCAGGTTGGATTCGGTCCCTGTCCCACATGGGGCTCACAGTTTTAATTCCCATTTTACAGCTGAGGTAACTGAGGCACAGGGAAGTTAAGTGACTTGTACAAGGTCTCACAGTAGACAAGTGGCAGAGACAGGATGGGGAGGGAGTCTGGACATAGCAGCAAGTGGCTGAATGAGTAGGCAAGATGGTGGGAACAAGAATGGATCTGTCAATCAAAGGCATTTGCTGTGGGCAGAATGCTGTACTAAGTGTTTGGGTGAGTACAATATAACAGAGTTGGTAAGACACAATCCCTACCCACAAAGAAGAAGAGAAGCAGTGTGGGCTAGTGGATAGAACACGGACCTGGGCATCAGAGGACCTGGGTTCTCATCCTGGCTCCTCCACTTGTCTGCTGTGTGACCCTGGGCAAGTCATTTCACGTCTCTGTGCCTCAGTTACCTCATCTGTAAAGTGGGGATTAAGACCGTGAACCCCACATGCCAGAGGGACTCTGTTCAACACAATTTGCTTGTATCCACCCCAGAGCTCAGTAAAGTGCCTGACACATAATAAGCATTTTTTAAAATGCCACAATTATTATTATAGAGGGTGAAAGAGGCAGCCTGGAGGAGAATCTGCCTCAGCTAGAAAATTTGTCTCTGACTAGAAATTTCAAAGTTCCAGTTTCAGAGTCAGCTGAGAGACTGACTTACCTACCCTGCGATTTGCCAACTAACAGTCAACAATGATCCATTTAACATGAAAAACAATGAGCCCAAAGTGCACGTAATTATCAAGAACCTAATCCTTCAGTAAACAAGCAGGACTGTATATCTATTTTTGTGTGGGTGTGTTCAAGGATTTTTGTAAGTTCAAGTTCTTAGGTAACCACTCGTTTCCTCTGTGATAGCTTCCTCTGTCCATAGAGTTTGCAAACTCCTACAGAGTACACAAAGGAACAGACAACTTGCTGAAAACCATAAAGTTGCTGAGTGGAGTTACAGCGTTAGTTTAAGCAACTAAACACACCACATCCAAACTCCTTCTCATGGCTCAGGCAGCCAGGAATAAAGTTGCCACATAGCTCTAGAAAAACAATCACTTTCTTCTCATAGTTTTCTCCTGTAAAGTCAACATTGGCTCATGTTAATATCCGAGTACAATATAATTAATAGTGTTTGTTAAGCACTTACTATGTGTCAGGCACTGTACTAAGAGCTGGGGTAGATACAAGCTAATCAGGCTGGACACAGTCCCTGTCCCACATTGGGCTCACACTTTTAATCCCAATTTCTACAGCTGAGGCCCAGAGAAGTGAAATGATTTACCCAAGTTCATCCAGCATACAAGTGGTCGAGCCAGGACTAGAACCCAGGTCCCTCTGACTGCCAGGACCATGCTCTGTCCACTAGGCCACACTGATTCTCTCGGTATAACAGTCATGGTAGTATATATATATAATTCTATTTATTTATATTGATGCTATTGGTGCCTGTTTCCTTGTTTTGTTTTGTTGTCTGTCTCCCCCCATCTAGACTGTGAACCCGTTGTTGGGTTGGGATTGTCTCTATTTGTTGCTGAATTGTACTTTCCAAGCTCTTAGTACAGTGCTCTGCACACAGTAAGTGCTCAATAAATGTGATTGAATAAATGAATGTTCCCTGCCCACCATGAGTTTACAATCTAGAGGATGAGCTTAAATACTTTGAATTTCATTTATTTCCACAACCTCTTCACAGCTCTCTCTTGCAGCTCTCATCTTACAACTCTCATTTCTTTGGTCTAGGTAGCACACTCTACCAGGCATATTGTTGAGGATCTGGATAGGGAACCTAGGTTGCTTTTCAGGGGTAGTCAGAGGCGTTGTTGAGAGTACATAGCTGAGTGCATGGGGTAGCTAGGCATGACCTAGTAGATAAGAGCAACGCCTGGGCGTCAGAAGAATCTGGGCTCTAATCCCGGCTCCACCACATGTCTGCTGTGTGACCTTGGGTAAGTCACTTAACTTCTCTGTGCCTCGGTTACATTAGCTGTAGAATGGGGATTAAGACCATGAATGTCATGTGGGGCAGGGACTCTGTCCAAACCAATTTTCTTGTAACCACCCCATTGCTTAGAACAGTGCCTGGCACATAATAAGTGCTTAGCAAATGCCATAATTATTATGATCATTCTTATTATAGGACTTGAGGAAGCACAGCTCAAAGAAAAGGAGAGCAGAGGGACCAGAGGGTGGCAAGGAGAATGCCCTTTTAATGAAACAGATGGAGTCATCTTTTGGTTGTGAAGGAAGGTGGAATTGATCAAGCCATCAAAAATATTTATAGTATTTATTGAGCTCTAAGCAGAGCACTGAACTAATGCTTGGATTTAATCAATAAAGCAATTGTTTTTATTGTGTTCTTACTGCGTACAGAGTACTGAACTAAGTGCTTGGGGAGAGCACAGCACAAAGTAGACACAATGAGCATACAGTCAAGATGGGGAAACAGACATTAGTATGCATGTAAGTGTTGTGGGGCTGAGGGAGGGGTGAATAAAGGGTGAAAATCCAAGTGCAAGGGTGATGCAGAAGGGAGTGGGAGAAGAGGAAATAGCTTAGTTGAGGAAGGCCTCTTGGAGGAGATGGGCTGTTAAGGCTTTGAAGGTAGGGAAAGTGGTAGCCTGTTGGATCTGAAGAGGGAGGGTGTGTTCCAGACCAGAGGCAGGACACTGGTGAGGGGCCAGCGGTGAAGTGGACAAGATCAAGTTACAGTAAGAAGGTTAGCCATAGAGGAGTGAAGTGTGCTGGCTGGGTTGTAATAGGAAATCAGAAAGGTAAGGTAGGAGGGGGAAAAGTGCTTTAAAGCAGATGATAAGGAGTTTCTGTTTGATGTAGCGGTGGCTAGGCAACCACTGGAGGTTCTTGAAACACAGGAAAATATGGAAGAGAGCAGTAGGGTAGGTAGATATGATCCCTGTCCCAGAGGAGCTTACAATCCAGCTGGGGAGACTGACACTAAAATAAATTACAGGTGCGGGATACAAGGGTTTAAAGACATGTACAGCAATGATGTGGGGGAGTTGTGGGGGAGGGATGGTGGGGATTACCCAAGTACTCAGGGACAGGGAAATGCTGAAGTGGCAGTACCTTCTTGTGGGCAGAGAATGTGTCTACCAACTCTGTTGGATTGTAGTCTCCCAAGCGCTTAGTACAGTGCTCTGCACATATTCTGTGCCTCAGTTAACTCATCTGTAAAATGGGGATTAAGACTGTGAACCCCATGTGGGACAACCTGATTACCTTGTATCTTCCCCAGCACTTAGTGCTTGGCACATAGTAAGAGCTTAACAAATGCCATTATTATTATTATTATAGTAAGTATTCAATAAATGCCATTAATTGATTGATAAGAAAAATAATGAGGAGAGATGCGAGATTCATCAGGGAAGGTCTCTTGGAGATTTGAGATTAGGAAGGCTTTGAATGAGGGGTTAGGCCTGAAGTGAGGTAAAAGAGAGAGGAAAAATGGTAGCAGAAAAGGGGAAGAGGCAGGAACTCAAAAGGTGGGACTTCCACATAGTGATAATATGAAAAATAAGGATGTGCTTCGGGGATGTACCAGAAGCAATAGCATTTGATAAATCCAGTGCTACAGTGATGTTACTGGTGATAGAAGGAGTTGGATATCCAGCCTTCTGGAGTCTATAGTCATCCACTAGGGAAGAATTAGGGTCACTGGAGCCAAAGTTAGCCTGGGGTGGTTCTTATTTCCAGATTTTTTTTTGTGGTATTTGTTAAGCATTTTACTATGTGTTCTAAATTCTAAGCTCCAGGATAGATTAGCAAGAAGCAGCATGGCGTAGTTGAAAGCGCACAAGTTTGGGAGTCAAAGGACATGGGTTCTAATCCCTACTCTGCCACTTGTCTGTTATGTGACCTTGGGAAAGCCATTTAACTTCTCTGGGCCTCAGTTACCTCATCTGTAAAATGGGGATTAAAACTGTGAGCCCCACGTGGGACAACCTGATTACCTTGTATCTACCTCAGCGCTTAGAACAGTGCTTGGCACACAGTAAGTGCTTAACAAATACCGTTATTATAATTATTAATATAGATACAAGTTAATCAGGTCAGACAGAGCTTGCTTCTCCCTCTAGAATGAGCTTGTTGTGAGAAGGGAACGTGTCCACCAACTCTGTTGTATTGCACTCTCCCAGGTGCTTAGTACATAGATCTGCACAAAATAAGTGCTCAATCAATGCAATTGATTGATTGATTGATTCTCCAAGTGATTCACATCTTGTGGTTTGTTCTTTTACCCCTTATCCTCCTTTACCTCCCACACCTCTTAGTCGGTCTTTCCCAATCAGCATCCTCACTTCTTACTCACCCTTGTTTCTTCCATCACCTCCTGGGCCATCTCCCATTCACTCTCACACTACCATCCAATCTCTTCTCCTTACTAAGCACACCTGTCTTCCCACTGATTTCTGTTCCCTCCCCAGTCAATCAAACAATGGTATTTATTGAACCACCAACAGTGCAAAGCACTGTACTAAGTCCTGGTCCTTGCTCCTTTGATACTCCTCCTCAACCTTTTCCTTTCTCCTTTCATGTTCAGTCAATCAATGGTATTTTTTGGGTGTCTCCTGAGTACTGTACTTAGCATTTAGGATGCTTCAAAGACAGCAAGACATATATTCCCTGCCTTCAAAGAGTTTACAATTTAATTATGGACATATATTAAATTTTAATTTTAATTTAAAGGTCTGGCTCACCAGCTGGATTCTAAGCATCTTGAAGGCATGCCTTTTAATGCTTCTGTACTCTCTCTAAACACTCAGAGCAGGGCTCTGCACTCAGTTAGCACTCAATAAGTATGATTGAGTGATTGAGCAGAGAAAAATTGTTTACAGATAGAAGAACAACAGTAAAGCAGAAAGCAATACAAACATCAGGACAAAACAACTAAACACGTCACTGAACATATAGCTAAATATACAAATAAAATACATATAAACATAAGTATACGTGTGTACTTGTGTACTAAGGTTAGGAATAAAATAGATCAGGCCTAAGAGGCAATTTTTGGCTGAGGAGACTGGGGTGTTGAGAATTAATTTAAGAGTGGCTTCTTGGAGGAGGTGGGCTTTTAAAATAAAATCACATCTCATCTAAGAGTCCTTCCCTAACTAAATCCTCACTTCCCCAGTTCACCCTTCCTTCTGCATTGCCTATAAGCTTGGATCTGTACCAATTAAGCATGTTGATATTCAGCTCACCCCCAGCTGCACAGCGTTTATGTACAAATCAATCTGTAATATATTTTAATGCATTTCTCCCCTCCCCCTCTAGACTGTAAGTTCCTTGAGAGCAAGGATCATGTCTGCCTACTCTACTGTATTATGTTCTTCTAAATGCTTAATATAGTGCTCTGCCCACAGCACTCAATGAATTCCATGGCTTGATCGATAGATTTAGGAGGGCTTTGAAGCTGGAGAGAGCTGTAGTCTGGTGGATTTAATGGGGAGGAAGTGCCAAGCAGAAAGAACACTTTTACTTGTGCCCAGGACTTTATCCTGCTCTCTGGGGCATTTTCTCTCATATAAATTATAGTAGTAGAAGCTGAAACACTGACCAAAAGCTTCTGACTCTCCAAGGGCCCAAAGGACCAGAATGCCCAGCTGTCACCCTTTCATTCATTCATTCATTCAATCATATTTATTGAGCGCTTACTGTGTGCAGAGCACTGTACTAAGCACTTGGGAAGTGCAAGTTGGCAACATATAGAGATGGTCCCTACCCAACAGCGGGCTCACAGTCTAGAAGGGGGAGACAGACAACAAAACGAAACATATTAACAAAATAAAATAAATAGAATAAATATGTACAGGTAAAATAAATAAATAAATGGAATAATAAATATGTACAAACATATATACATATATACAGGTTGGTATATGTATATACCACCCTTTAAGAGCCTGGCCCCTGTTCCCTAAATCTGGCAGGCCCATCCGCTCAGCCCTCTCCAAATAAACCTGTGAGGCCTGCCTCTGCAGCTAGCACTGGGGGCTGTTCCCTTCCCGCCATGCCCTGCTTCCCATCCCCACCAGGAACTGGGTCACAGTGGAACCTGCAGGGTCTCTGAATTGATTCCACTGCCAACTTTCCCTTCCTGCAATCCCCACCCACCACACCCTGCTCCCAATCCGTATGTGTCCCAATCCAAATAGACAGGTCCGGCAGGGCAAGGGAGAAAGACAGGGATGCACAGAAAGAACTAGAGAGAGAAGAGGGAATCAAGCCAGGGTGAGATCTAAAGTGAGACACAGAGATTCTCACATAGAGATACAGAGATATTTAGTGGTACATATTTACTATTCTATTTATTTTATTTTGTTAATATATTTTGTTTTGTTGTCTGTCTCCCCCTTCTAGACTGTGAGCCCATTTTTGGGTAGGGACCGTCTCTATATGTTGCGAACTTGTACTTCCCAAGTGCTTAGTACAGTGCTCTGCACTGTAAGCGCTCAATAAATACAATTGAATGAATGAATGAATGAATGAATGAATGGTGCAGGTACTCACACATACACACACAGACACGCACACACATGTGTGTGCACACAGACACAGACACACACAAATGCACATCAAAGGGGCAGTGGTGGTGAGGGAGAGAGCTACATGCCTGGACCCGGTGCTCATTTTATAAACTTAGCCAGGTTTTGAAGGCAAAAGGTCTAGACTGGATTTCAGGCTCAGACATGCCCGAAAGCCAGCCAACACCCTGGCTGCAGGACCAAGTGCCCAAATCAGAATTTTATTCTTAAGCTGGTCTCCCAGTACAAGTTCCCACTTGGCTGGAACTTGGTCAGACTCTGGTGATCAGTCCAGCAGAGCCGCCTGGACTTTCAGCCCTGTGGGGGACCCTCACCTCCTCCCTGAAGATTCATGGTGACTTCAGACCCTGGGGTGCCTCCTGGATCCAGAAGCAGAGGCAGAGTGGGTCGAGTCCCCTGACCCCAAGCTCTGGGCATTTCCAGGATCCGGGATACCCCCCAAGGGAAACCCTCACCTCAAACCCTCAAACCTGGTAAAGGGATGTGATTGATTTTTGCTCACTCCAGCACTGGCTAAATCCACTACAAAGACCTCAGCATCAGTTCTCAGGATTACTGGGAGCCCAAAGGAACAGATCAACAGAAGAGCTGCCCACAGGGGAATCCCGACCTCTCTTCTTAGAGTCCACCCTGCCCACTCCTGCCAATGTACACTTGTCTTTTTCCCCCAGTTTCAAGAAACGAGTAGAGCAGAGGTGGCTATGGCCACTTGGGCCATAAAGTCCTTAGCCCTTTTGGCTTTTTTTTCCTAAAGATATTTTGTTAAGCACTTACTCTATTCCGGGTACTATACTAAGCACTGGGGTTGGATGCAGCCCATGTCCTATATGGTCCAGAGCTTTTACAGATGAGGTAACTGAGACACAGAGAAGTTAAGTGACTTGCCCAAGGTCACAGAGCAGACAAGAGGCAGAGCTTTAGCTTCCCCATACTGTCCCGCCCCTGCCTCTGTCTGTCCACCCAGGGAAATGATGGGAGCTCACTTCCTGTTGGGACTGAGGTGGGGGCTACCATGGCTGGCGAGTGGAGGCAGGGAGGGTGGGAAAGGGAGTCCATTCATTCATTTGACTGTATTTATTGAGCATTTGCTGTGTGCAGAGCACTGTACTAAGGGCTTGGGAGAGTTTCCAAGGAGTGAGGTGAGTGACAGTGCCCCTAGCTTAGCTGCAGCTCTCCACAAGACCATTTGTGCTGAAGATACTGGGAGACCTTAGAAGAACTGGATTCATCCACCTGCATTCTTGGAGATGTGCAGCGGCCTGGATGATTGATAGCTTCTCTCTCCTGCTTTATTACCCGAGCATCGTTCTGCTCAGCCCAAGGTTTGTACGAGGCCTGATAAGTGTGATTCCTGGGGAGGACCAACCAGGGGCCAGCTCTATGTCACACAAGGGAATGTGTCCATTTATGGTTGAATTGTACTCTCCCAAGCGCTTAGTATAGTGCTCTGCACATGATAAGCATTCAGTAAATATGAATGACCCTCTTAGGTCAGTGGGACCCTCTGACCATTCCGGGCTTGGCCCAGGGACTCCAAGGGCAGCAGGTCCTGGAGGTTCATGGAGGACAGGGTCAGCACCGCTTGTAGACAGGGTCAGAATTTGTCCACCATATCGATGGTCCCTCCCAAATAATAACAACTTTGGTATTTGTTAAGCACTTACTATGTGCCAAGCAGTGCACTGAGCCCCAGAGTAGATACAAGACAATCAGGTCAGGCAGTCCCTGTCCCACAAGGGGCTCACAAACCAAGAAAGAGAACAGGTAACTAATCACCAATTTACAAATAAGGGAACTGAGGCACAGAAGTCAAGTGACTTGCCCAAGATCCCACAGCAAGGAAGCAGTGGAGCCGAGATTAGAACTCAGGTCCTCCGAGTCCCAGGCACATGCTGTTATCACTAGTCCATGCTGCCCATCTCAGGGGATCAAGACTAAGCCCACAAATGTAGCTGGCACCATCTTGGACTTGGGTTTGGTCCATCCCTGGCCACAGTGTTGGGGTGCCTTCTCCACAGGATGGGGAAGGGGGGCTGTCAGCCTCGTGGGAAGGCACAGTGGTGACGGAACAGCCTGACAGGGACCTCCCTGGCACTCTGCCTCTACACGCACCATCGGCCTCGGTTTCTTCCACCCAGAGCCCAGACTGGTGCGGTTGGTCTGTAGCTCCAGGTTTGAGGGGGTTCAGAGTTTCTCGGGCCTAATTGTTTCCCTCCTCCTTCTCCTGGTCCCACACACCAGGAGCACCTCGTCTCTCTTCAGGTGCAAGCAGTGCTAACCCTGTCTTCTCTGTCAGTGCTAACTCTGTCTTCTTAGTCTCTCCATCCTGAGAAACTCTGAGTCCCTCAAACTTTCCTGGTCCCTTCCCTTTCTTCCCTGACCACCTCAGTCAGGTACAGAAGTTTCTGAAGTTCCAGGAGGAGAATTTCCTTTTCAGCTTTCCCTAGTCTCTTTAGGCACACTCTTTCCTCAACACCCCTGCCCCAGAATAGCCCCTGCACAGCCCTCTGTTCTTCCCCTCTTTAAGGAGCGCACCTGAAAACTGCATACAGGAGTTCAGCTGGTCACTGTACAAGTAAAGCTAACCTCTTCATCTCCCTGTTTCCTCCTCTCTTTGCTTCTTTTTCTCTATATTTCTGTCTCTCTGCCTTTATCTCTATCTCTGTTCCCAATTCCCTCTTTGTCTGACATTATCAGTCTATTTCCTGAAAGTGACAGCATCACTGGACTCTCCCAGAAACAAATTAGTCACCCAGACCTGGAGGAGAGATCAAGAGGTCATTTTGTCCAGCCCCCTGCCTCCTGGCTTGTGGATGACCAATCATCTGAGACAAGTCCTGTATCTGGTTTTTTCTTAAGATGTCCCAGGGACTGAAATCAAATCCTCCTCTTAGATCCATCAAACAGAAACTCCGGCTCATTGGCTTTAAGACATTCCATCAGCTCCCTCCCTCTTATCAGCTCTCTCCTCCCACTACACGCCAGCTCATACTCTTTCTTCCTCCCAAGTTAACCTTCTTACTGTACCTGGTTCTCATCTCTCTTGCTTCCAACCCCATGCTCCCATCCTCCCTACTGCCTGGATCTTCCTTCAAATTGCCAGTTTGCAGCTCTTCCTTTCTCCAAAGCTTTGCTGAAACATCACTTCCTCTAGGAATGATTTCCAGATTAAGCTCCATCTTCCTGAAAAATATGCACCCAAAAGCTGCCGTTATCACTTACATTTCTCCACCCAGTCTTACCACTGATGCAGATTCTCAACTGATACTGGCTTACATTTATTTATGTATCTATCCTTTCCCACTTCTGTCATCAACAGCTGTAACCTCCTATAGTTATCCTTCTTCAACTACTTGGGGTTGGCCTGTGCCTGTCAGTTTCCCCATTAGACTGTAAGCTCTTCCAGGACATGACTCTTATTCAGTGGTACGTCCCCAAATGCTGAATACAGCAGTCTGCACACAATAGGAGCTCCATAAATACTATTGTCTGATTGATTGATTGATTGATTGACTGATTGATCCAAATCCATTCCAGTTGTCTATCTGAGATTTTACCTGCTGGAATTTAATGAATTTGGAAAACTGGTCACTATTTTCCCCCATAAAACCATTCATCCATGTGAAAAGTCAGCATTCATGTGAAAAGTCAGCCTTCTCTTTTGGGTGTTTTGGTGTATGGAAGGGGACTGGGTATGAGCTCATAACCTTGTGCTTAGTCCAACACTTAGCACATAGTAACTACTTAATAAATGGCATTATTATGATCATTAGTAGTATTATTATTGTTAATAAGTACAAGAGAGAGCCAAAGTGTTGATAAGAAAAGACTAGAAAGTTTAAATATGTTGAATGTGAATGGGAGATGGAAAGCAATGATATGATTTGTATTGCATTCTCCCAAATGCTAAATACAGTTATCTGCACCCAGTAAGCTCTCAATAAATGCCATTGATTATAATGACTAGTGATGTATGGTAAGAGTACTGCCCACTTCTGCCCACCCCTCAAGGAACCTGGAATCCATTCCTGCATCCAACAATAGTGCCTCTGCCCAGGATTCTGTCTCTGACCATGGCAACAGGATGCTCAGAGAAGCAGTGTGCTGGTTGCCATCCACGAAGTCCATCTCCATGGTAAGGGTTGGACTGTCTCACATCCTCAGCCTTTTCCTCTATATCCCTAACTTTACCAGAAGTGGCCTGTTAGGGACCTCGCCTCCATGGATTTCTCAGTCGGTCCATCCCTAACTGTGTGAAGGTGCTTCCCCACAAGCATCCCCCAAACCCTGTCAGAGACAGAATCCTGAGTTGGATGGACCACAGTGTCTGATCCATTCCTCCTGTTCTTGTTATGATTAAGTCTCTCTCCTTCCTTTTCCTGCTTCTATAAGATGTTCTTTCTGTCTCTTCTAGTTTATCTCTCTCTTCCTCTAACTGTCTTTCCTCTCAGGCTTCGCTCTGTCATTTTTTTCTCCACCATTTTTCTTTCTTTCTCTCTGCCTCTGTCTCTATCTGTCCATACGTCTCATCCTCTTTCTCTCTTAGTCTCTGACTCTTTACCTACCTCTGCCTTTGTCTCTGTGCATCTCTTTCACTCTCTGTCTCTATCTGTCAGCCTGTCTCTGCCTCCCTCTCTCTCTCCCTCTTGGGCAGCCTCAGCCAGGATTGCCCTCTCTATGCTCCTCAAGGAGAGCCTATTTCACCCCCCAACACACCCAGGGTTCACTGCCTTGTCAAACGTATCTCATCTCCTGCAGGGGAGGGACACTCTTCATTCAAACCCTGACCCGACCCATCCTGGAGGTCTTCCCAGCCGCAGCCTGAAAAGACCCAGGCCCATAATGCCCCTATTGTTCTAAGATGGTGGGAGGGGGCAGCGGGAGGCAGGAATGAAAGCCGGGGGGCTATTAGAGGAGCAGGTGAAAGACGTGTCTCCAGCAGTCTCTGATAAGCCCTTTCCCCCCTCTAATCTGACTGAAGCTTTTTATCTTTCCACCACCATCATTACTATTAATATGAAACACAGAAAAATCCAAGAGGAAAATCCCTCAGGGCCTGACACCAGCCCAGACGTAGGCCCAGCTCCTCCAAGGCTAAAGGCCTTCGCTGGGCCCAATCTGACCCTGTCCTTGTCTGCTCCCAGCCTCCCTCACCATCCCCAGATGCCCAAGCAATCCATCGATCAGTGGTATTTTCTGAGCACTTACTGGGTGTAGAGCACTGAGCTAAGCACTTGGAAGAGTACAACAGTGTTGATAGACAAATTTCCTGCCCAGAAGGAACTTACAGTCTAAAGGAGGAGTTTACAGCCTAGCCCAAGCCCTAGTCCACCCAGAGCAGGGGATGGGAAGTGGCATTCCAGCTGCAGTGGAGGACAGGGGAAGAAGCAGCATGGCCTACTGGAAAGAGAGTGAGCCTGAGCATCAGAGGACCTGGATTCTAATCCTGGCCCTGTCACTTTCTTTATGTTTTATGGTATTTGTTAAGCATTTACTATGTGCCAGGCACTGACCTAAGTGCTGGGGTAGATACAACAGAATCAGGTTGGACACAGTCCCTGTCCCACCTGGGGCTTATAATCTTAATCCCCATTTTACAGATGAGGTAACTGAGGTATAGGGAAGTGAAGTGACTTGCCCAAGGTCACACAGCAGACAAGTGGCAGAGACAGGTATAGAAACCAGGTCCTTCTGACTCCCAGGCCCGTGCTCTATCTCCTAGGCCATGCTGCTTCTCTTCACTTGCCAGCTGTATCACCTTTGACAAGTCACTTCACTTCTCTGGGCTTCAGTTTTCCCATTTTTACAATGAGGATTCAATACCTGTTGTCCTTCTCACTAAGGCTGGGAGCCCCAGGTAGGACAGGGAGTGTACCTGACCTGATTCTCTTCTATCTTCCCCAGTCCCTACTCTAGTGCTTGGTACATAGTAAGCACTTAACAAATATCACAATTATTGTTATTAGCACTTGACACCCAGACAAACTCTCTGAAGTTCGGTTGAATCATTTCTGGGTCTGTGTGGGCAGCTCTAATAGTACCATTTTCATTTGCTCTGCGTGAGCAAATTCATTTGTTCTTTGTTCTAAGGATGGGAAGGGGAAAGGAGAGTCTGTGGTTACTGGGCACTGCCAGGGTATCTACATCATTCATTCATTCAATCGTATTTATTGAGCGCTTACTGTGTGCAGAGCACTGTACGAAGCGCTTAAGTGCATCATCTGGTACTTTTGTGGCAAAAGCCTAAACAGGAGGTAAGAACATACCAATCTTTTCAATCATCAATCAGTGGTATTTATTGAGTGCTACTGTGTGCTGAACACAATCCTAAGTGCTAGAGTTCGTGTGGGCAGGGAATGTTTCTGGTTATTATTATTTTATACTCTCCCAAGAGCTTAATACAGTACTCAGCACACAGTGAGTGCTCAATAAATATAATTGAAAGAGTTCAACAGAGTAAGTAGAAATGATCCCTGCCTTCAAGAAGCTTTCAATCTACTGGGGAAGGTGGACATTAAAGTAAATTACAGTTAGGGGAAGCAACAGAGTATAAGGATATATATATAAAAGTACATAGATGACATATAGATGTTGCAGTAAGGGAGGAAAATAGGGTGGGGAGATGAGAGACTTATCAGGAAAGGCTTCCTGGGTGAAATTGCCTATTTCATGGAGACATTCCCACTGAGATCTACAATCAATCATATTTATTGAGTACTCACTGTACTAAGCACTTGGAAGAGTATAATGTAACAGAGTTGGTTGACAATTTCCTTGCCCACTTGCACTCTAAGCTTGCACTCTAGAGCAGGAGACAGACTTGAATATAAATAAATGAATTATGGATAGGTACATCAGGGCTGTGGGGCTGAGGAAGGGGTGAATAAAGGGTGCAAATCCAAGTGCAAGGGTGACACAGAAGGGAGTGAGGACTTTCTGCATAAACACACAAGCTCTTTCTCAACTTGTGGAACCCTGAGGAGATGCCAGAGGACCTCGAGATCCATCATCATGATCTTCAAGAACAAAGATCAGATTGTGGCAATTATCTAGACATCTCATTACTCTCCAGAGCCGACAAGATCCGAGCCAGAGGACTCCTGGATCAACTGCTGAACAATGCTATTAATCAAACATTCTCAGATCATAGCGTGGCTTCAGATCATAGCATGACACAGAAGATATGATCTTTATGGTGTGTCAAATAATTATGGTATCTGTTAAATGCTTGCTATGTGCCAATCACTGTACTAAGCACTGGGATAGATTCAAATTCATCAGACCTCACACCTTCTTTGTCCCACAAGGGGCTCACAGTCTAAGTAGGAGAGAGAACAGGCATTGAATCTCCATTTTGCTGATGAGGGAACTGAGGCACAGAGAAGTGAAGTGACTTGCCCAAGGTCACACAGCAGATAATAATAACAATATTTATTAAGCACTTACTATGTGTGCAGCCCTGTTCTAAGAGCTGGGGTAGGTTGGACACAGTCCCTGTCCCACATGGGGCTCAAAGTTTTAATCCCCATTTTACAGTTGAGGTAACTGAGGCCCAGAGAAGTTCATTGACCTGCCCAAGGTCACACAGCAGACAAGTGGTGGAGTCGGAATTAGAACCCAGGTCCTTCTGACTCCCTGGCTTGTGCTCTCTCCACTAGGCCATGCTGCTTCCTGTTCCACAGAACTAAATGCTGTCCCATAATTCTGTTAGCTAGGCAGCAATGCTAGACAAGGAAGAAGAAAACTGAATCAAGAGAGCCAGAACAGCCATTGGGAGGCTGGTAAAGAGGGTGATGCTGGATGGGGGTGTGGGTAAGTAGGCTCCAGGTCCTAAGAAGCAGCATAGCCTAAAGGAAAGAAAGGAAAGTGTTCTAATTCTGGGTCCTCCACTGGCCTGCTCTATGATCTTGGGCACGTCACTAAACTTCTCGGTTCCTCAGCTCCCTCATTTGCAAAAATTGGGATTCAATACCTGTTCTCCCTCCTACTTGGACTGCAAGCCCCAGGAGGGACCAAATGATCTTGTATCCATGTGGTGTTTAGTACATTGATTGGCACATAGTAAGTGCTTAACAAAAAAACATTGTTGTTATCATTATCAATCGTATTTATTGAGCGCTTACTATGTGCAGAGCACTGTACTAAGCGCTTGGGAAGTACAAATTGGCAATATATAGAGACAGTCCCTACCCAACAGTGGGCTCACAGTCTAAAAGGGGGAGACAGAGAACAAAACCAAACATACTAACAAAATAAAATAAATAGAATAGATATGTACAAGTAAAATAAATAAATAAATAAATAAATAGAGTAATAAATATGTACAAACATATATACATATATACAGGTGTTGTGGGGAAGGGAAGGAGGTAAGATGGGGGGGATGGAGAGGGGGATGAGGGGGAGAGGAAGGAAGGGGCTCAGTCAGGGAAGGCCTCCTGGAGGAGGTGAGCTCTCAGCAGGGCCTTGAAGGGAGGAAGAGAGCTAGCTTGGCGGATGGGCAGAGGGAGGGCATTCCAGGCCCGGGGGATGACGTGGGCCGGGGGGCGATGGCGGGACAGGCGAGAACGAGGTACGGTGAGGAGATTAGAGGCGGAGGAGCAGAGGGTGCGGGCTGGGCTGTAGAAGGAGAGAAGGGAGGTGAGGTAGGAGGGGGCGAGGTGATGGAGAGCCTTGAAGCCCAGGGTGAGGAGTTTCTGCCTGATGCGCAGATTGATTGGTAGCCACTGGAGATTTTTGAGGAGGGGAGTAATATGCCCAGAGCATTTCTGGACAAAGATAATCCGGGCAGCAGCATGAAGTATGGATTGAAGTGGAGAGAGACACGAGGATGGGAGATCAGAGAGAAGGCTGATGCAGTAGTCCAGACGGGATAGGATGAGAGCTTGAATGAGCAGGGTAGCGGTATGGATGGAGAGGAAAGGGCAGATCTTGGCAATGTTGCGGAGCTGAGACCGGCAGGTTTTGGTGACGGCTTGGATGTGAGGGGTGAATGAGAGAGCAGAGTCGAGGATGACACCAAGGTTGCGGGCTTGTGAGACGGGAAGGATGGTAGTGCCATCAACAGAGATGGGAAAGTCAGGGAGAGGACAAGGTTTGGGAGGGAAGACAAGGAGTTCAGTCTTCGACATGTTGAGCTTTAGGTGGCGGGCAGACATCCAGATGGAGATGTCCTGAAGGCAGGAGGAGATGCGAGCCTGGAGAGAGGGAGAGAGAGCAGGGGCAGAGATGTAGATCTGGGTGTCATCAGCGTAGAGATGATAGTTGAAGCCGTGGGAGCGAATGAGGTCACCAAGGGAGTGTGTGTGGTTTGAGAACAGAAGGGGACCAAGCACTGAACCTTGGGGAACCCCCACAGTAAGAGGATGGGAGGTGGAGGAGGAGCCTGCAAAAGAGACTGAGAAAGAACGACCGGAGAGATAAGAGGAGAACCAGGAGAGGACGGAGTCTGTGAAGCCAAGGTCAGATAGCGTGTTGAGGAGAAGGGGGTGGTCCACAGTGTCAAAGGCAGCTGAGAGGTCGAGGAGGATTAGGACAGAGTATGAGCCATTGGATTTGGCAAGCAGGAGGTCATTGGTGACCTTTGAGAAGGCAGTTTCCGTGGAATGTAGGGGACGGAAGCCAGACTGGAGGGGGTAGAGGAGAGAGTTGTTGTTGTTGAGGAATTCTAGGCAGCACGTGTAGACAACTCGTTCAAGGAGTTTGGAAAGGAATGGTAGGAGGGATATGGGGCGATAACTAGAAGGTGAGGTGGGGTCAAGAGAGGGTTTTTTTAGGATGGGAGAGACATGGGCATGTTTGAAGGCAGAGGGGAAGGAACCAGTGGAGAGTGAGCGGTTGAAGATGGAAGTTAAGGAGGGGAGAAGGGATGGAGCGAGAGATTTCGTGAGATGAGAGGGAATGGGGTCAGAAGCACAGGTGGCCGGAGTAGCACTTGAGAGGAGGGAGGAGAGCTCCTCTGAGGATACTGCTGGGAAGGATGGGAGAGTAGCAGAGAGTGTTGAGAACCGGGGGGTTGGAGAAGGGGGGGAAGAGACTTTGGGGAGGTCAGACCTGATGGATTTAATTTTGTTAATGAAGTAGGAGGCCAGATCGTTGGGAGTGAGGGAAGGAGGAGGGGGAGGAACCGGGGGTCTGAGAAGGGAGTTGAATGTACGGAAGAGCTGGCGGGGGTGATGGGCATGGGTGTCAATAAGGGAGGAGAAATAGTTTTGTCTGGCAGAAGAGAGGGCTGAGTTAAGGCAGGAAAGGATGAACTTGAAGTGAACGAGTTGTTATCATTTTATTAAGTCCATACATTGCTGTCCAACGTTTGTCAGACCAGAACTCCTCAGAGGTGTCATATTCCAAAGAATCCTTGACTCCTTGAGAAGTTCCATCAACGCCATTCTCAGATTCTACTCAACATCAAATGGCAAGACAGGGTCTTAAAACATGGAATCCTAGAACCAAGACAATAGCCTAGAATTGAAGCTAGGCTTCTCTCAATTCAGCTGGGTGGGATGTGTTAGATGAATGGACTGCTGAGAAGCAGCATGGCCTAGTGGTTAGAACATGGGCCCAGGAGTCAGAAGGACCTGGATTCTAATCCCGGCTCCACCACCTGTCTGCTATGTGACTTTGGCCAAGTCATTTCATTTCCCTGTGCCTCAGGGAATTAAGACTATGAGTCCCATGTGGGACATGGACTGTGTCCAACCTGACTATATTAATGTCTGCCTCCCCCTCTAGAATGGGAGTTCATTATGGCAGGGAATGTGTCTCTTCCAAGTGCTTAGTACAGTGCTCTGCACCCAGTAATCACTCAATAAATGCGATTGAATGAATGAATGAATTCACTTGTACCTACCCCAGGCTTTAGTATAGTGTCTGGCACATAGTAAGCACTTAACAAATATCATTTTAAAAAGTTCTTACTACAGTGCTCTGCACACAGTGTAGTGCTCAATAAATATGATTGATGGATTGATTGATGCATATGTAGCAGTGTGGCTCAGTGGAGAGAGCACGGGCTTTGGAGTCAGAGGCCACTGCTCGGATCATCTTTGTGCAGAAACGCTCTGGGCATGTTACTCCCCTCCTCAAAAATCTCCAGTGGCTACCAGTCAACCTACGCATCAGGCAAAAACTCCTCACTCTCGGTTTCAAGGCTCTCCATCACCTCGCCCCCCCACCTCACCTCCCTTCTTTCCTTCTACAGCCCAGCCCACACCCTCTGCTCCTCTGCCACTAACCTCCTCACTGTGCCTCGTTCTCACCTGTCCTGCCGTCGACCCCCAGCCCATGTCCTCCCCCTGGTCTGGAATGCCCTCCCTCCACACATCCGCCAAGCTAGTTCTCTTCCTCCCTTCAAAGCCCTACTGAGAGCTCACCTCCTCCAGGAGGCCTTCCCAGATGGAGCCCCCTCCTTCCCCTCACCCTCCCTATCCCCCCGCCCTACCTCCTTCCCCTCCCCACAGCACCTGTATATATGTTTGTACAGATTTATTACTCTATTTTACTTGTACATATTTACTATTCTATTTATTTTACTTTGTTAATATGTTTTGTTTTGTTGTCTGTTTCCATCTTCTAGACTGTGAGCCCGTTGTTGGGTAGGGACCGTCTCTATTTATTGCCAACTTGTACTTCCCAAGTGCTTAGTACAGTGCTCTGCACACAGTAAGCACTCAATAAATACGATTGAATGAATGAATGAATGGGTTCGAATCCCAGCTCCGCCACATGTCTGCTCTGTGACCTTGGGCAAGTCACTTAACTTCTCTGAGCCTCAGTTACCTCGTCTGTAAAAATGGGGATTAAGATTGTGAGCCTCACGTGGGACAACTTGATCACATTGTATCCCCCCCAGCGCTTAGAACAATATTTGCACATAGTAAGCGCTTAACAAATGTCATCATTATTAGTATTATTATTCATTCATTCATTCAATCATATTTATTGAGCGCTTACTGTGTGCAGAGCACTGTACTAAGCACTTGCGAAGTACAAGTTGGCGACATATAGAGACAATCCCTACCCAACAACAGGCTCACAGTCTAGAAGGGGGAGACAGACAACAAAACAAAACATGTGGACAGGTGTCAAGTCGTCAGAATAAATAGAAGTAATGCTGAATGCACATCATTAACAACATAAATAGAATAGTAAATATGTACAAGTAAAATAAATAGAGTAATAAATCTCTACAAACATATATACAGGTGCTGTGGGGAGGGAAAGGAGGTGGGGCGGGGGGATGGGGAGGAGGAGAGGAAAAAGGGGGCTCAGTCTGGGAAGGCCTCTATTATGTGTAGAAAGAGAGCAGACAGGATCTTTTCAGGGAAGTAGATTCAGGAGTCGAGAGGGTGTAGCTGCTTACAGTCCTCTAGACTGTAAACTCATTATAGACAGGTTACCTTCGCTACCAACTCTGTTATATTGTACTCTCCCAAGCGCTTAGTACACTGCTCCACACACAGTAAGCACTCAGTAAATATGATAGATCTATTGATTGCTGAAGTCACTTCTGGATGAGTGGGAGGTGCGTTACCTTTTCTGACCTTTTCCATGTGCCCAGCAGAGTTAAAGCAGGATCGTGGAGTTGGGTCAATCTCATTCAGACTGCCTTAGACAGGTACATTCAGGGACAGGGGGAGCTGGGAAGCCTGTGTTAGAAGACACCAGCAGTCCTCTGGGAAAGTTTTTTCCAGCTCGACAGGCTCCGAGCATCAGCAAACGTCCTTGAGACATGCATTCCCCAGAAGACACGTCCTCTTAGGAAGGACAATCAGCCCGAAGCCGGTTGGGGTGGGAGGTAGTTGAATCCCTCCAAGAGAACTGGGTTTCTTAAGATTTTAACGACAGGTCAGAATGACTAGCAGCAAGGCCAGCACAAGCTCCTGCTCAGATAGGAATAGCCCTGCCTTGGAGACTCAGGATGAGTCTGCTGACAGGAGGAACAGAATCCACATCTAAGTAGAGCAATTAATTAATCAGCCAATCAATGGTATTTTTTGAGCACTTATTATGTGCAGAGCACTGTACTAAGCTCTTGAGAGGCTACAATACAGTAGAGTTGGTAGATACGTTCCCTGCCCACAATGAGCTTCCAGTCTAGAGAGGGAGACAGACATTTATATAAATAAATAATTTCTAATATGGCTTTATGGGTATCAATCTGTTTGGATTCCAAATCCCAATATAGAAGTTCCTTTACCCCAAGCTAAGTCCTTGACACACTAATCTCTGCCCACTTCAGTCTATACATCACTCAGCTGCCCAGATTATCTTTCTACAGAAACGTTCAGTGCATATCACCCCCTTCCTCAAAAATCTCCAGTGGTTTCCTATCAACCTCTGTATCAAGCAAAAACTCCTCACTATTAGCTTCAAAGCTCTCCATCACCTCGCCCTCTCCTACCTCACTTCCCTTCTCTCCTTCTACAACCCAGCCTGCAAACTCCGCTCCTCTGGTGCCAACCTTCTCACTGTGGCCCGTTCTCGCCTGTCCTGCCGTCTACCCCTGGCCCACATCCTACCTCTGGCCTGGAACGCCCTCCCTCCTCAAATCTGCCAAACAATCACACTTCCCCCTTTCAAAGCATTACTGAAGGATGATCTTGATGATCAGATTACTGCTCTCAACTCTACTCTCTCTACTCAGCTCGACTTGCTCGCTCCCCTTTCCCTTCACCGCTCTCGTACCACTAACCCACAGCCCTGGATCACTGCCACTGTCCGCCTCCTTCGCTCTTATGCTTGAGCTGCTGAACGCTGCTGGCGAAAGTCTAAACACTGTGCCAACCTCATTCACTTCAAGTTTATCCTTTTGTGCCTTAACTCTGCCCTCTCCTCCGCCAAACAAAACTATTTCTCCTCCCTTATTGACACCCATGCCCATCATCCCCATCAGCTCTTCCGTACATTTAACTCCCTTCTCAGGCCCCTGGTTCCTCCCCCGCTCCTCCTTCCCTCACCCCCAACGATCTGGCCTCCTACTTCATTAATAAAATTAAATCCATCAGGTCTGAGCTCCCCAAAGTCACTCCCCCGACTTCTCCAACCCTCCAGCTCTCAACGCTCTCTGCTACTCTCCCATCCTTCCCAGCAGTATCCTCAGAGGAGATCTCCTCCCTCCTCTCAAGTGCTACTCCGGCCACTTGTGCTTCTGACCCCATTCCCTCTCATCTTATGAAATCTCTCGCTCCATCCCTTCTCTCCTCCTTAACTTCCATCTTCAACTGCTCACTTTCCACTGGTTCCTTCCCCTCTGCCTTCAAACATGCCCACGTCTCTCCCATCCTAAAACAACCCTCTCTTGACCCCACCTCACCTTCTAGTTATCGCCCTATTTCCCTCTTACCATTCCTTTCCAAACTCCTTGAACAAGTCATCTACATGCGTTGCCTCGAATTCCTCAATGCCAACTCTCTCCTTGACCACCTCCAATCTGGCTTCTGTCCCCTACATTCCACGGAAACTGCCCTCTCAAAGGTCACCAATGACCTCCTTCTTGCCAAATCCAATGGCTCCTACTATATGCTAATCCTCCTCGACCTCTCAGCTGCCTTCGACACTGTGGACCACCCCCTTCTCCTCAACACACTATCCAACCTTTGCTTCACATACTCTGTCCTCTCCCGGTTCTCCTCTTATCTCTCCGGCCGTTCATTCTCAGTCTCTTTTGCAGGCAACTCCTCCCCCTCCCATCCCCTTATTGTAGGGGTTCCTCAAGGGTCAGTTCTTGGTTCCCTTCTGTTCTCTATCTACACTCACTCCCTTGGTGAACTCATTCACTCCCACAGCTTCAACTATCATCTCTATGCTGATGACATCCAAATCTACATCTCTGTCCCTGCTCTCTCTCCCGCCCTCCAGGCTCGCATCTCCTCCTGCCTTCAGGACATCTCCATCTGGATGTCTGCCCGCCATCTAAACTCAATATGTCCAAGACTGAACTCCTTATCTTCCCTCCCAAACCCTGGACTTTCCCATCACTGTTGACGGCACTACCATCCTTCCCGTCTCACAAGCCCGCAACCTTGGTGTCATCCTCGACTCCGTTCTCTCATTCACCCCTCACATCCAAGTCGTCACCAAAACCTGCCAGTCTCACCTCCACAACATTGCCAAGATCCGCCCTTTCCTCTCCATCCAAACCGCTACCCTGCTCGTTCAATCTCTCATCCTATCCTGACTGGATTACTGCATCAGCCTCCTCTCTGATCTCCCATTCTCCTGTCTCTCTCCACTTCAATCCATACTTCATGTCACTGCCTGGATTGTCTTTGTTCAGAAATGCTCTGGGCATGTTACTCCCCTCCTCAAAAATCTCCAGTGGCTACCAATCAACCTACACATCAGGCAAAAACTCCTCACCCTCGGCTTCAAGGCTCTCCATCACCTCGCCCCCTCCTACCTCACCTCCCTTCTCTCCTTCTACAGCCCAGCCCACACCCTTCGCTCCTCTGCTGCTAATCTCCTCACTGTGCCTCATTCTCACCTGTCCCGCCGTCAACCCCCAGCCCATGTCCTCCCCCTGGCCTGGAATGCCCTCCCTCTGCACATCCGCCAAGCTAGCTCTATTCCTCCCTTCAAAGCCCTATTGAGAGCTCACCTCCTCCAGGAGGCCTTCCCAGACTGAGCCCCCTCCTTCCTCTTCTCCTCCTCCCCCTCCCCATCCCCCCGCTTTACCTCCTTCCCCTCCCCACAGCACTTGTATATATGTATATATGTTTGTACGTACTTATTACTCTATTTTATTTGTACATATTTGTTCTATTTATTTTATTTTGTTAATATGTTTTGTTTTGTTGTCTGTCTCCCCCTTCTAGACTGTAAGCCCGCTGTTGGGTAGGGACCATCTCTATATGTTGCCAACTTGTACTTCCCAAGCACTTAGTACAGTGCTCTGCACACAGTAAGCACTCAATAAATACGATTGAATGAATGAATGAATGAATGAATGAATGTAGGCTCCCTTCCTCCAGGAGGCCTTCCCAGGCTAAGCTCCCCTTTTCCTCAGCTCCCCTCCCCATTGCCCCAATTCACTCCCTTTGCTGTACCCCCCTCCCCACCCCACAGCACTTGTGTATATATGTACATATCTATAATTCTATTTATTTACATTGTTGCTATTGATGTCTGCTTACTTGTTTTGATGTCTGTCTCCCCCTTTCTAGACTGTGAGCACGTTGTGGGTGGAGACTGTCTCTCTTTATTGTTGAATTGTACTTTCCAAGCACTTACTACAGTTCTCTGCATACAGTAACTGCTCAATAAATATAAATGAATGAATGAATGAATAAATAAAGTCAGATCTGTTGTCCTCAATGCTCCATACCCCACTCTCCTCCCCCATCCACCCACAGGTCTCAAGTTCCTTCCTTCTCTGGGGTCATGAACCCAGTAGGTTGGGAATCCCCTATGTTCTCATCCTCCTCATCCTCCCTGCTTCTCCCTTGACTACTGGCCTGCTCCCTTTGTCAGCCCTTAGTTGCCACTGACTACGAGGATCTCTGTAAGGCTGGACCTGCTCAGCTTCCCTACTCAATCCCAGCTCCTTTTTCATAGACCTGCCCTCTGGAGGCCCCTGTAATGACAAATAGCCTGGCCTAGTAGAAATCACACAGGCATGGGTTCTAATTCCAACTCCACTACTTGCCTGCTGGGTGTCCTTGGACAAGCCACTTGGCTTCTCTGGACCTCAGTTTCAGTTTCCTCCTCTGCAAAGTGGGGATTGAATGCTGTTTTTACCCCATTAGAATGTAAGCCCCCTGTTGGACAGGGATTGTGTCCCACCTGATTAATATCTATTAACCCCAATGTTTAGCAGTGTTTGAAGCAAATATTATTATTATTATTATTATTATTATTATTATTATTATTATTGCTGGATCAGTCAGCTCCTGAGTGTCTTCTGTGCTGCATTGGTGACCATGCAGCTTTTCCACTGCTCTTTCTGCCCAACGGGGCTCCAAAACCCATGACCTCTACAAGCCCCACTAGGCCTTTCTCTCTATGGTCCTCAACTTCCCCAAGGGCAAAGGCATCCATGTCTGCCTCCAGAAGACAGTCCTGACTTGCTCCTCCACCACCCCTGAAGGTTACTGACCTCTCTGTCCTCCTTTCCACTTTGCTACCCTCTCAGGTTTGATTCTCCACCTCCCCTTTGCCAAGCAGCGTGGCTTAGTGGAAAGAGGCCGGGCTTGGGAGTCAGAGGATGTAGGTTCTAATCCTAGCTCCACCACTTGTCCGCTGTGTGACCTTGGGCAAGTCACTTCACTTCTCTGGGCCTCAGTTACCTCATCTGGAAAATGGGGATTAAAAGGGTCAGCCCCATGTGGGACAACCTGATTACCTGTATCTACCCCAGCACTTAGAACAGTGCTTGGCACATAGTAAGTGCTTAACAAATACCGCCATTATTATTATTATTATTATTATTATTATTATTATCTGCCTGCTTCCCTGTTCTCTTGCTCCTTCTGCCTCCTGGAGCAAAGGAGAAGGAAGGATCCTTTGCCTCCATCTCTTTCCTTCTTCTAGACTGTGAGCCCACTGTTGGGTAGGGACCGTCTCTATATGTTGAGAACTTGTACTTCCCAAGTGCTTAGTACAGTGCTCTGCACACAGTAAGCGCTCAATAAATACGATTGATTGATTCTGCCCTTCCTCCCCTTGCCATTTTCACTACAGGTTGAGGGGCAGCTTCTAGTACTCAGACACCTGACCCAACTCTGCCAGTTTGCCTCTCTGCTTCTAGTTTCCTGACTGAGATGGCATGGTGGTGGGGCGTCCAAGGACAAGACTTATAAAGTGGCTGTCAGAGTTGGGTCAGAGAAAGGGGAAGGAGACAGAGGGAGGGAGAGGAGGAGGAGGAGGAAATGGGGAAGGAAGGGATGGGAAAGAAGGAGAAGGAAAGGAAAAGAGGTTGAGGAGATGTACTTCCTCCTCCTCTTCCTCCTCCTCCTCCTCCGCCACTGTTGATGCTGCCATCAACCTCCACCATCTTCCACTGTCCTCTGCTGCTCACAGTCACCAGACTCCAAAAGTTCTGCTCAGGGTAAGGCTCTGAAGGGCCTGGCAACAGACAGAGGAGGGGGTGAAGGCCTGGAGGCAGGGAGGGGAGTGGGGTTTGGAGGGCCAGGCCTCAGGCAACTGCAACTAGAAGCTCATGATAACTACATTTGATAGACAGACAGATAGAACTGGCTGCCCCAGGCAGTTGATGGGCATATCCAGTCCAGCTGAATGATGAAGAGAGAAGCAGCGTGGCTCAGTGAAAAGCTCATGGGCTTGGGAGTCAGAGGTCATGGGTTCGAATCCCGACTCCATCACTTGTCAGCTGTGTGAACTTGGGCAAGCCACTTAACTTCTCTGTGCCTCAGTTACCTCATCTGTAAAATGGGGATGAAGACTGTGAGCCCCACGTGGGACAACCTGATCACCTTGTATCCCCCAAGTGCTTAGAACAGTGCTTTGCACATAGTAAGTGCTTAACAAATACAATCATTATTATCATTATTTTGTGTTTCCAGCTGCACCTGAAACTCCCATCAATGGCCCAGGAAAGCTACCTCAACAATGGCATCCGTGTCATTGGCATAGAGAAGCAGTGCAGCCAAGTGGAAAGAGCTTGGTCATTTGGGTCAGAGTACCTGGGTTCTAATCCTGGCTCCACCCCATGTCTGCTGTGTGACTTTGTGCAAGTCACTTCACTTCTCTGCACCTCAATTCCCTCATTTCCAGAATGGAGATTCAACACTCTTTCTCCCTCCTACTTAGACTTTGAGCTCCATGCGGAACCTGATTATCTTGTATCTACCCGGGGCTTGGTACATAATAATAATAATAATAATAATAATAATAATAATAGGCATTTGTTAAGTGCTTACTATGTGTGAAGCACTGCTCTAAGCACTGGGGGGATACAAGGAGATCAGGTTGTCCCGCATGGGGCTCACAGTCTTAATCCCCATTTACTCTTAATCCCCATTTTACAGATGAGGGAACTGAGGCTCAGAGAAGTGAAGTGACTTACCCAAGGTCACACAGCAGACATTTGGTGGAGCTGGGATTAGAACCCGTAATGTGTGACTCCCAAGCCCAGGCTCTTTCCATTGAGCCATGCTGCTTCTCAATACATAATACATAATAAGTATATATATATATATATATATATATATATGTATATAAGTACATAATAAGTGCTGAACAAACACCACAAGTATTATTCTTATTATTATCAATCAGTCAATCAATGCTATTTTTTGAGCATTTACTATGCAGAGTACTGCACTGAACACTTGAAAGAGTACAATATAACAGAGTAGGTAGACACATTCCCTGCCCACAACCGAGTGCCCACAGTCTAGAGGGGGCACTGCAGTGACTATTATCGGCTATGGGAACTACATCAAGCGGCGGGCAGGTGGTCCGGCGGATGAACAGGTGGGTAGTCGGGAAGTCGGGTATCAGAGCTGCCCTTGGGCACGCCCATTTCGGAGGTGGAGTTGAGCAATCACCAGCACCCGGCTCAAGTCCCTTGCAGGCCAGGGATTGTGTCTGACCTAGTAACCTACCTCCAGTGCTTAGAACAGTGTTTCACACATAGTAAATGATTTACAAATGCCTTTAAAAAAAAAAGGTAGCTATCCCTGCCACCTCCACCATCACTGTGGCTGAGGGGTCCTCTTTCAGCACTTAGCACAGTGCTTGGCACAGAGTAGGGGTTTAATGAATACCATAAAAAAAATTATGGCCCAAAGTGGAACCCCATTGGATCCTACATTAGGACTTTTGGGTGGTCAGCCTACCTCCCAAAACACAAGACTATCTTGCCTAACAAGGGATACCTGGTCACCTTAATGTTCTTCACCGTCCCCAAACCACTGAGTTTATTTGACTTCCTAGAGCCACCTAGAGACACCTAGAGCCTGGAGCTCTAAAGTCTCTCCCCCATCACTCCCTTTCAGCCCAGCTCTTTCCTGTAATGGCCAGCTTCTCTGGAGCACAAATAAGCCCTGTCAGTTGGCTGTACAGGACTGTAGACTCTATCCTCTAGACTGAAAGCTCATTGCGGGCAGGGAATGTGTCCGTTTACTACAATATTGTATGTACTCTCCCTAGCTCTTAGTATGGTGCTCTGCACACAGTAAGTGGTCAATAAATGTGATTGATTTATCAAAGTTACTTTCCCACCCTCTTCTTTCCAGAAACGCCAGTGGGAAGCAGAATGGGCCTAGGACTCTGAAGATCATAGATTCTAGCCCCGGCTCTGCCATTTGTCTGCTCTGTGACCTTGGACAAGTCATTTCATTTCTCTGGGCCTCAATTACCTCATCTGTAAAATGGGAATTGAGACTGTGAGCTCCACATGGGACAGAGACTGTGCCCAACCCGATTTGCTTGTATCTACCCCAGCATTTAGTATAGTGCCTGTCACGTAGTCAGTGCTTAACGAATACCACAACTATTATTAATTATTAGTGACCCTTCCCTCCCTCCAACCAGTGAGGAAGAGCCTGGGGAAAGTTCTGTGCCGCCCACTGATCCCCCAACCTTCCATAACCCATACTCTCAGCCTCGGTGGTACTGCCTGTAATGTGACCTTGGGCAAATCAGTTAATTTCTTTGTGTCTCCGCTCCTTCTTCTATAAAATATCTTTATTTCTCTCCCGCTTTAAACTGTGCCCCATGTGGGACAGGGACTGTATCTCACCTGATTGACTTGTATCTGCCCCAGTGCTTGACAGATAGGAAGTGCTTAACAAATACCATAAAAAAGAGAAGAATAAAATAACTCAGACTTAAGGGTGGTGTTGGGTTGGCATGACTGGAGTGTTGGGAATTCATCAGGGAAGGCTTCCTAAACAAGGTGGGTTTTTAAAAGGCCCTAGTGCCCTGCTCGAGATGGCTTGGGTCCTGGAGGGCCATCTACCCGAAGCATTTCCCAGATGCACTCCTTCCTCCTGACCCTTGGCTTCAAGGCTCTCAGCCAGCTTACACTCTTCCCTGTCTTCTCCCAAGCTCACCCTCACTCTCGATTCTCCCACCTCCACCCCTTGCTCACCCTCCTCCCCTCATTGGGTCTGGAGCCCCACCCCCACCAAATCCATCAAACCTCAGCCCTCCCCATCCCTAAGCCAACCTAAAATCCCACCTCCTCTAGCATGTACCCCAACTCATTCCCAGCTCCTGAATTCCATCAATCCAGCCCTCTTTGTCATATGGATTTATTGCCTCCTCAGCATTTATGGATAGATGTCAATCAGTTGCATGCAGAGCACTGTACTAAGCACTTGGGGAAGTACAATGCAATCGAATTGATAGACATGAAACCTGCCCACAAGGAGCTACATGCAATTATTTATTCTGATTTAGTCTGAAATCAATAAATAAGTGCCATTTTTTGACTGATAGATTGAATGATACCACATCCTGGCATATTTATTCTACTACCTTTCTGCTGCTTGTTCTTCCTCTATTTCTTCCTCTGTTTGTAAGTATTTTGTATGCTTCTCTCCCACATTATAGTGTAACTCCCTGTGGGCAGGGGATATTTCTTTAGCTTTTGTTGTACTTTTTCAAGCACTTAGTACCATATATCACATTAATAATAATAATATTAATGATGATGGTATTTGTTAAGCGCTTACTATGTGCTGAGCAATCAATCAATCAATCAATCAATCAATCGTATTTATTGAGCGCTTACTATGTGCAGAGCACTGTACTAAGCGCTTGGGAAGTACAAATTGGCATCACATAGAGACAGTCCCTACCCGATAGTGGGCTCACAGTCTAAAAGGGGGAGACAGAGAACAGAACCAAACATACCAACAAAATAAAATAAGTAGGATAGAAATGTACAAGTAAAATAAATAAATAAATAAACAGAGTAATAAATATGTACAACCATATATACATATATACAGGTGCTGTGGGGAAGGGAAGGAGGTAAGACGGGGATGGAGAGGGGGACGAGGGGGAGAGGAAAGAAGGGGCTCAGTCTGGGAAGGCCTCCTGGAGGAGGTGAGCTCTCAGCAGGGCCTTGAAGGGAGGAAGAGAGCTAGCTTGGCGGATGGGCAGAGGGAGGGCATTCCAGGCCCGGGGGATGACGTGGGCCGGGGGTCGATGGCGGGACAGGCGAGAGCGAGGTAGTGCTGGGATAGATACAAGGTTATCAGATTGTCCCACGTGGGGCTCACAGTCTTCATCCCCATTTTACAGATGAGGTAACTGAGGCACAGAGAAGTTAAGTGACTTGCTCAAAGTCACATAGCTGACAAGTGGCAGAGCCGGGATTAGAACCCAGGACCTCTGACTCCCAAGCCAGGGCTCTTGTATCATTGTTAGCACTACTTTCCCTGGCTGGCTATTTAGCAAACTGTGCTATGGTTTGGGGGCTTTTTCATGGTATTTGTTAAGCACTTATTATGTGTCAAACACTTATGTATCTAAGCAATGGGGTAGATACAAGTTAATCAGGTTGGATCCCGCATGGGTCTCACAGTCTAAGTAGGAGGGAGAACAAGATAACTGAGGCACAGAGAAGTAAAGTGACCTGCCCAAGCTTACACAGCAGGTATGTGGTGGAGCAGGATTAGAACCCAGATCCTCTGACTCCAGGCTGCTGCTTTTTCCAGTAGATCATTCTGCTTCTCAGGGAGTCTACAAACAAACTAGAATCAGAGGGGAGTCTTCTAGTCTCTGATGCTGAACAATTTAGTCAACTGGAAGTGTAGGGAGAGGATGGATTCAGTCCAGATCCAGCAGAGGGGAGATCTGCTGGATCTGGACTGAATCCATCCTCTCCCTACACTTCCAGATTCAGTCCAGATCCAGCAGATCTCCCCTCTGCCTGTAGCCTGAACACCCAATGGTGAGTAAGGGTCTAGCGTGTCTCTTGGAATGTGGAACTACCAGAAGGTGTTGGGGGAGGGAGAGTTGGCCCTCCAAGAGTCCATCATCCCCATCTGTATGTGGCTCAGCAGGGCCCTACTCATAACTCAATTCAATTCAATCATAGTTATTCAGTGTTTTTGGTGTACTAAGTGTGCTGTGCTAAGTGCTTGGGAGAGTACAATATAACCACAAATAGAAACATTCCTGCCCACAATTAGCTCACAGTCTTAAGGGGGACACAGACATTAATATAAATAAATAGGTAAATAAATAAATTTCAGATACATACGTATAGATATTTATATTTACAGATATATACTCATAATAGTAGGAGGAGGAGGAGGAGCCACAGCATTTATTGAGAAGCCACTCAGTGCACTGCACTGTACTATGCCCTTGGGAAGTGCAGAATAAAGTGACATATTCTGCCCACAAAAAGCTTAAACTCTAACCAGGGAGACAAGCATAAAATATTTACTAGACTGTCAAAATAAATACATTGAGTGGACATACAGTCATAAGTGTTTTACTTGTTTACTGTGTTTGCTTAGTTTCTGTACTGTCTGCTTAGAGCTTTGGACTCTGTGGAAAGTAGAATTCAGCCCCCAAACCTCTACTGCTTTTTTATTTCCCCAAAAGCCTGGTGTCTTGGAAAGGATGGGACAATTTACCCATCCATCCTTCAGCAGGGTGGTCTTCAAATTACTGAAGAGAAGTACTTAGTACAGTGTTCTGCACACAGTAAGTGCTCAATAAATATGATTGAATGAAAGTAGTGTGTCCTAGTGGATAGATACCCGGCCTGAGAGTCAGAAGGACCTGGGTTCTAATCCCAGATCTGCCACTTGTCTGTTGTGTGATCTTGGGCAAGTCACTTCACTTCTCTGTGCCCCAGTTACCTCATCTGTAAAATGGGGATTAAGACTGTGAGCCTCATGTGGGACAGGGACTGTGTCCAACCTGATTAACTTGTATTTACCCCAGCACTTAGAAAGTGCCTGGCACATTATAATACTTAACAAATACCATTTAAAAATAATTGCTCCTGAGCCCTGGGGCAGGACCGGGTGCCCAGTCTCCACTAGTCAGTCAGTCAATTGTATTTATTGAGTGCTTATTATGGGCAGGACACTGTACTAAGAGCTTGGGAGAGTACAATATAACCATAAACAGACACATTCCCTGAGCCTCTGGCTGCTCTGAATCAATCAATCAATCAATTGTATTGATTGAGCACTTACTGTGTGCAGAGCACTGTACTAAGTGCTTGGGAAGTACAAGTTGACAACATATAGAGATGGTCCCTACCCAACAGTGGGCTCACAGTCTAGTAGGTGGGCTCACAGTCTAGAAGGTGGGCTCACAGTAAGCCACTATCCTTTTGAGGATTGTGTGTGCCCGTGTTGAATGGGCTGTGTGCACAGGGAATGTGTGTTATATTGTTATATAGTACTGTCCCAAGCATTTAGGACAGTGCTGCACACAGTAAGCACTCAATAAATACAACTGGCTGACTGACTGACTGGCTGCGTGGCCCGGGGGTCATCATTGGAGCCAGGGCATGTGCTGAAGCCAGAGTCCATCAGTCTCTCTCCTTGGTGTTCGTGTGTTGGGGGATTGGGTCGAGGGGAGGGCAGAGGGTGAGGGGTGTGTGTGTGGCACGAGATGGGGGTTCTGCCGTGGGCGTGGAGGGTGGGGAGGAGTGTGTTAAAGGCTAGTGGCAGGGGTGAGATTTGGGGATATTCTGAGTGACACAGCAGGGGCAACTGTTGGAATTTATCAAAAGGTTCCTTCTTTTTTCGCTCCGATTTCTTTTTTCAGCTACGCGGGGTTTGGGAGAAGAGAAGGATGGGGTGGAAGGAAGGGTGGACGAAAAAGTGACAGTGAATTCAAAGCCTCAATTCTGGCCCTTCCATCTCGGAGCTTGAAAGCAGCTAAATTAGCAAAACAGAAGTAAACTGTTGACGGCTTCATTGGAGGATTAAGTGTGATAAATGGGGGGTTTGTTCACTTCCAGTCCAGATGTTGTGTCTACGCTGCGTTTTTTTATGGTGTTTTTTTTTTTTTTTGCACATTCTTGGCCCTCGGCCCATATATATTTTGGATACTGCAGGGAGGATATAATATCATTGGAAAATGATGTGGTCTGGTAACCTTTTAAATAACATTTCCTCCCTTCTCTATTTTCTAATAGTTTGTTTTTCTTTCCATGTTTGCCTTTTATTGGGGGAAATTTTTTTTGGAAATTAATGAGGCCAAAGTTTTTAAACCCCCCCAAAAAAAGGAAGAATGGGGGAGCAGAGTTTGGGGCGGTGAGAAGGGAGTGGCGGGAGCCGTCTCGAGCAGGGCCTAGGTTTTGGTTTGTTTGTTTTGTTCTTCACTACCTAACTCCCCCCTCTCCCTCCGGTTTTCCCCTCTGGACTCGGAGGAACCTGCGCTCCCTGGCCGCAGCCTGACCCGAAGGGGAGGTGGAGGTGGGGGAAGGAGGGAGGAGGGGAGTGAAGGAAAAAGGGGGAGGAGAGGGGAGGGGAGGGAGAGGGAAGGGGGAAGGGAGAAGGAAGGAAGGGAGTGGTGGAGGTCCTCCCAGCTGGAGGAAAATTTGGGGAGAAAACGGGGTGCAAATTGGGGGCCGAGATTACAGGGGGCTCGAGGTTGAAGTGTTTTCCCCCATCCCTCCTCCACCTCCCATCCCCTGGGTCCAGAACGATGGCACCGGGGGAGCTACAATAAATGGGCACCTGCCATCCTCTGGGGCAGGAGTGTCAGAAGCCAGGCCTGGGCAGTCACCTAGAAGCACTGCGGCTTAGTGGATAGAGCACGGGCCTGGGAATCAGAAGGACCTGAGTTCTACCCTCTGGTCCGTCACACATCTGCTGGGTGGCCTTGGGAAGTTACTTCACTTCTCTGAGCCTCAGTTTCCTCATCTGTAAAATGGGGATTAAGAGTGTGAGCCCCATTTTGGATAGTGAGTGTGTCTAACCTGAATAACTTAAATCTATCCCGGAGCTTAGAACAGTGCTTGGCACACAGTAACCTCTTAGCGTGGTTTAGTGGAAAAAGAATGGGCTTGGAAGTCAGAGGATGTGGGTTCTAGTCCCTGCTCTGTCATTTGTCTGCTGTATGACCTTGGGCAAACCACTTCACTTCTCTGTGCCTCAGTTCCCTCATCTGTCAAATGGGAATGAAGACTGTGAGCCCCACGTGGGACAACCTGATTACCTTGTATCTACCCTAGCGCTTAAAACAGTGCTCGTCCCATAGTAAGTACTTAATAGATAACTTAATTATTATTACAATTAATAACAAGTACTATTATTATTGTCATTTATTATTATTATCTTAGTCCATCCCCCTGCCTGCAAACCTTCCCTGAGCCAAGGGAGCAAGGATATGACCACGCCCATCCAATGACATGCCACGCCCCCTCACCCGCCCAGCCCCCGGTGGGGACGGGACCCAATTCATTCATTCATTCAATCGTATTCATTATTAGTATTATTAATAATAATGGACCCACTATTAATAACAATAATTATAATAGTGGTATCTGTTAAGCGCTCGCTATGTGCCAAACACTGTTCTAAGCGCTGGGGTAGATACAGGATAATCAGGTTGTTCCAGCGTGGCTCAGTGGAAAGAGCACGGTCTTTGGAGTCAGAGTTCATGGGTTCGAATTCCGGCTCCACCAATTGTCAGTTGTGTGACTTTGGGCAAGTCACTTAACTTCTCTGTGCCTCAGTTACCTCATCTGTAAAATGGGGATTAAGATTGTGAGCCCCCCTTGGGACAATCTGATCACCTTGTAACCTCCCCAATGCTTAGAACAGTGCTTTGCACATAGTAAGTGCTTAATAAATGCCATCATTATTATTATTATTATTCCCACATGGGGCTCAACAATTTTAATCCCCATTTTACAGATGAGGTAACTGAGGCACAGGGAAGTGAAGTGAATTTTCCAAGTTCACCCAGCAGACTGGTGGCGGAGCCAGGATTAGAACCCACGTCCTCTGACTCCCAAACCCGGGCTCTTTCCACTAAGCCACGCTGCTTCTCTGAGCCCTTCCTGTGTGCAGGGCACTGTACAAGTGCTTGGAAAGTACCACACAGCAATAAGGAGGGACAATCCCTGCCCACACCAGGCTTACAGTCTAGAGGGGGAGAGAGAGACATCAAAACAAGTAAACAGGCATCAATATAAATAGACATATATACACATACATACAGACATAAGAGCTGTGGGTGGGAGAGGGGAGAAGAGCAAAAGGAGCCAGTGGAGCTGACGTGGAAGGGAGGGGGAGCTAAGGAAAAGGGGGGCTTTGGACTGGCCCAAGCCAGTCCTGCCCTTCCCCTCAGCCCCGAGTTGGCCGAAGCTGGCCGCTGACCACCCCCGAACCTGGGCAGCCCTGTCCTGCCCAGCCCTGCCCAGTCCTGCCAGGCCCAGCCGCACCCCAGCCGGGCTCCAGAGAGGAGAGGGCAGGCAGGACATCAAACGTCAGGATTTTGGAGGATTAACCCGCTTTCCCAAGCGGCGGCCAAGAGATCGAGGCGTCCTGCCTGGGCTGCTTGCCGGACCCCCACCCCCACAGCCTCTGCCATGAAGCCTCGCCCTTCTCCTGGACTGTCCGCCTCTCGCACCCTACCATCTCTCCCTCTCTGTCTCTCTCTCTCTCCCTATCATCTCTGCCCCCTGCCTGTCTCTGTGCCCACCTCCCTCTCCCTGCCCCTCTGTGCCCTACCATCTCTGTCCCCTGCCTGTCTCCTTGCCAGCCTCCCCCTCTCCCTGCCCCTCTGTGTCCTACCATCTCTGCTGTCTGCCTCTCTCAGTGCCCATCTCCCCTTCTCCCTGCCCCTCTGTGCCCTACCGTCTCTGCCCCCTGCCTGTCTCCGTGCCCACCTCCCTCTCCCTACCATCTCTGCTCCCTCTTACTGTCTCTGGTCCTCACTCTGCCTCTCCCTGCTCCCCCACCGCCCACCCAGCCTGGCCCTGTAGGCCTCTGCTTGCCCTCACTTCCAGCCTCCTCCCCTTCCTCCCTCCCCTCCCCCTCTTCTGTTCACCACCCCCCTTACCCACCCCCCTTTCCCCACCATCCATCCGTCCATCGGTCCGTCCATCTGTCTGTCCATCTGTCCATCCATCCCTCACCCTCCCCGGCCCCCTCCCTCCTTTGCACTAAGGTAGCAGGGCGGGAGCTGGGCCAGAGGCCTGTTGTCCCCGGGGAGAGCTTTGCTTGGGCTGAAAGAGCCCTCGCGCCTGCCAGCCCAATTAAAGCGCCGCGCGAAGGAAGCAGCATCTGGAATTGCGCTGCCGCTCACAGCCAAGTCACAATTGTTTAGTCTGCACGTCGGCGCGGGGAGAGCAGGACTGGCCGGCGGGAGGGAGGGAGGGAGGGAGGCCTGCGCGGTGGCCCCCGCATCTGGAGCCGAGGCCAGACGGCCCTGCTGGCTGGCAGCCGGCCGGCCCGCCTGGTGCAGAGCATTTTTAGCTTTAGGATTTGCTGACAAGTTAAGAACTCAGAAAGTCAGAGGCAGGAACAGGCTCAACAGCTCCCACAGCTCGGCTCTCCCTCTCCGGCCGCCAGTGAGAGAAACACACACAAACACACACATACACACACACACACACACACGTGCCCGCATAGACACAAGCGCTTAGTTCAGTGCTCTGCACACAGTAAGCGCTCAATAAATACGGTTGAATGAATGAATAGACTTCTAGCTGTACAGATTTGGAAACTGAAAGATAATCATATTAATAATGATGATGGTATTTGTTAAGCGCTTACTGTGTGCCAAGCACTGTTCTAAGTCCTGGGGTAGATACAGGGTAATCAGGTTGGACACAGTCCCTGTCCCACATGCAGCTCACAGTTTTAATCCCCATTTTGCAGAGGAGGGAACTGAGGCCCAGAGAAGTGAAGTGACTTGCCCAAGGTCACACAGCAGACAAGACACAGCAGAACCCCGACCTTCTGACTCCCAGGCCAGTGCTTTGTCCACTACACTATGCTGCTTCTCTGTACAGCTATCCAGACGTGAGACACCCACATACACTCACACATCCAGAGACACAGGCACCCACAGACTCACAGTAACAGCTCACTCACACACACACACACACGTACACACACAAGAACCCCCCCACACACAAACTTACAGACACACTCATAGATCACCACATCAAGACATTTAGACCCACAAACACAAAGTCACAGAAAAACTTACTCATCCATTAGTCAATGAGTGTGCAATTTTCTCCCTTCCCCTGTGTCCCGTTCCCCTCCTCCCCAACCCCCAAGCTGTTGTGCCTATGTAGCTGGATTTTACAGCATTACTCTTCCCGTTAAAGGCCTGAATTATGAAATCCCAGACTTCTCACACTAGCAGGGGCCCCCAGAGGTCATCTTGTCCCTCCTCATGTCTCCTGGAAGGGATAGCCCTAACCTAGGTCAAGTAAGAAGGGGGTGTTCCTGAGCATGGAGAACAAACGAAGCTGCAACAAGAAAGATTAGAGCTAAACATAAAACAGAACTCACTGCCTGGAATGAAACTTCTACAGCTTCCTTCACTCCTCATTTCAGAGTCTCACGATCATGTCAATAAACAGTTCCATACTTCCAACCGTACTTCTCCAGCTGAGACTGGTTTTTGCTTGTTGTGTCTTTGGTGTTGCTGCCACCAACGGAGTGACCCTTTGGATTCAGGTCAGCCAGAGGACAGCCAGTCCTGAAGACCCCAGGGGATTGGTATTGGGTTTCTGGTTCCCCTCCAGAAGTCCTGGGAGGTCAGTGGCTCTATATAGGCATCTACCGATATCTGTTTTCTCGCCTGTTGGACTGACTGTAAACCCCTTGAAGGCAGGAAGCATGAAGTAGGCAGTACAGTGCTCTGCCAGCAGTACAGCACTTGTCAGGCAAGAGATGCTCAAGCAATGCAGTTTGGAAGTGCCCACGCTTCCAGGTAGGCCCATCTCCACTAAGGCACCTGAGACTGATCTGACCTGATCTTCCTAGGGCCTTGGGACTAGGGACTTCGGAGAATCACTGCTCACAAGCCAAGTCCATTAGCTCTGAGCTGGACAAGAGTGGCCCTGAGGCCCTGAGAGTCAAGCTGCTGTCCACAATCCACTTTGATTTTCATCCACCTTTTCTGGTCCAGAGGGCTTTTCCCTCAGTGGCCATACCTTTCCTGAGCCAGGAGATCATCGCCGATCAGTCCTCCCCTTGCCCACTCCGATGTGGCCAGCTCACATCCTCATCTGGAGAATGGGCAGATTCACGCATTCATTCATTTGATCGTATTTATTGAGCACTTACTGTTTACGAAGCACTGTACTAATCGCTTGGAAAGTACCACACAGCAATAAGGAGGGAAAATCCCTGCCCACAAAGGGCTTACAGTCTGGGGTGGGGGGTGGGGGGGAGACAGATATCAAAACAAGTAAACAGGTATCAATACAAATAAGTAGAATTATAGATATATACATATATGCGTGAGTGCTGTGTGGGGGAGAGGGGAGAAGAGCAAAGGGAACAAGTCCATGGAAGCTACATTAGTAATAATAATAATTATGTGTTGCACTTGTTAAGTGCTTACTATGTGCCAAGCACTGTTCTAAGCACTGGAATAGATAAAAAGCTAATCAGGTGGGGCACAGTCCCTATCCCACATGGGGCTCACCCTCTTATCCCCATTTTACAGATGAGGTAACTGACACATAGAGAAGTTAAGTGACTTGCCCAAGGTCACACAGGAGACAACCCCCACTGAACTGGGTGGGAGGAAGGGTTCTGCTCCCTCGGGGCTGCTTGCAGAATCCTCCGTCCAAACCCTGGCTCTGCCTGTGACCCCAGGCCAGGTTTCACCCAGAGCCATTCCTAACCTGGAGCAGTGATCTTTCTCTCTTTCCTGGCTAGGATCTTCACCTCCCTCCTACGTGGCCGGCAAGCTTCTTCCCCACAAACCCCTGCTTCAGAAGAGACCACCCCCCCACCCCAAACTGTTCATCTGAGGGATGTTTCTGTACCTTCCAACATGATCTGAACAGCCCACAAAAGAAACAGGATGAAGAGTCAAACTTACCTCACCAAGACATTCTTGCCTTTCGGAATCAGTAGCTCACTGGGACGACAGCCTGACCACTGGTCCCCACCTTGGACAAGACCATCCCTTTTCCTGCTGACCCGGATCTTTAATCAGTGAAAGAGATGCCAGCAGGAAATGCTTTCAGGGTCAGGGGAGGCTGCAGGGCTGGACCTCAGCAGGGAATGGGAGCTGAACCTGGCGGGGGGGCAAGGAGTGGCCATGATTCCCTACCTGGGCTAGACACTCCTCCCCTCAGCCCCCCAACATGCCCTTCCACTCCTGGCAGGGCATCTCTGGGATTAATCAGCTCTTGGTTTCAGCACAGTAAATAAAAGAAGTGACGGAGTTTCCTTTTAAAGGTATGCACTGTGGCCTGGCAGAGGGCTCTGCTGGCCAGCTGGGCCCTTGTTTGGCAATGTTTTTGCTGCAAAACAAGTGTGATCGACAGAGATTTATCACCATTTTCATTAGCTGAAGTTGGTTTTGTTTTGAGTTTTCTACCGGGGGCCCCAGAGTTGCAGATTTATGGGGGTGGGAGGGATGGGGGGGCATATGGGCTTGCCATGTTTTCAGGGCAGCAGGGGAAGGATGGAGGGTAGGTGGGGGGTGGGGAAATACTGGGGAATCAGAGAGCCTAAGTGAGTCTCTTGATCCTGAAGAGAAAGTTCTAGGCCTGGGAAGGGTCAGGAGCAGGTACCTAGAAGGCCATGGGGCTGCAGCCCCCTCCACTGCAGCTGGGTGGGAGAGAGAGAGAGGAAGGGAGAGGGAACCTCACTCTCATCCAGGAGCCGAGGAGCAGAAATCCAGCTGGGAGGGAATGTTAGACTGTAAGTTTGTTCATTCATTCAATAGTATTTATTGAGCACTTACTGTGTATTTACTGAGCACTTACTGTGTACAGAGCACTGTACACTTGGAAAGCACTTGGAAAGTACAATACAGCAAAGAAGAAAGACAATTCCTGCCCACAACAGGCTTACAGTATGGGGGGGATGACAGACATCAAAACAAGTAAACAGGCATCAATATAAAAAAATAAAATTATAGCTATATAAGTGCTATGGGATGGGAAGAGGGGGGAAGGGAAAAGAGAGTGAGTCGAGGTGATGTGGAAGGGAAGGGGAGATGGGGAAAAAGGGCCATAGTCTGGGAAGGCCTCTTGGCAAAGGTGTGCCTTCAATAGGGCTTTGAAGGGGGCAAGAGTGATTGTTTGGTGGATTTGAGGGAAAGCATTCCAGGCCAGAAGTAGGATGTGGGCCAGGGGTCAGTGGTGAGACAGGCTAGATCGAGGCGCAGTGAGAAGGTTAGCACCAGAGGAGTGGAATGTGCTGGCTGGGATGTAGAAGGAGAGAAGGCCAAGGTCGATTATCTTGATTTATTTATTTATTTATTTACTTATTTATTGATTATCGATCCAAGGAGAGAAAAATTGCCAACTATTTCAATCTTCTCTCCATCAACTACAAATGTGTTAAAGAACACTGCGCTAAATCGCGGAAGAGTGTAATAGAGTTAGAAGACAAGGACCTTGCCCTCAAGGAATTTACAATCGAACAGAATCCCATCTTGGCCAGAGTGGAACAATGACATCTCAATCCAGTAGTAGTATTCATTCACTCATTCAATCAAATTTACTGAGCGTTTACTGTGTGCAGAGCACTGTACTAAGTGCTTGGAAAGTACAATTCGGCAATGGATAGAGATAGTCCCTACGCAACAACGGGCTCACAGTCTAGAGTCAGGGAGACAGAAAACAAAACAAAACAAGTAGGCAGGTGTCAATACCATCAAATTAGATAAATAGAATTATAGATATATGCACATCATTAATAAAATAAAATAAAATGATCTTTCCTCCAAAGCTCTTCCCAACTAATCCTGGGAGAGGCTGATTCATCTCAGGATCCTTCCCCAGGTCTCCCATCCCTGGCATCCCATCCCATCTCTAGAAGGTAAGCTTGTTGTGGGCAGGGAATATGTCTACCAACTCTGTTATAATTTCCTAAGTGTTTAGTTCAGTGCTCTGCACACAGGAAGCGCTCAGTAAATATTATTGACATTGATTTTCACCAAAGTTTAGTCAGACATATGCAGGGCTAGCAGGTGGGACAGACAGGCATCCATCCTGCAGCCCAGAAAACTGCACCAATCACAATCAATCACATTCTCCCTCCCCATAGATAATAATAATAATAATAATAATGGCATTTGTTAAGCACTTACTATGTGCAAAGCACTGTTCTAAGCACTGGGGGGATACAAAGTGATCAGGTTGTCCCACGTGGGGCTCACCGTCTTAATCCCCATTTTACAGATGAGGAAATTGAGGCTCAGAGATGTTAAGTGACTTGCCCAAAGTCACACAGCTGACAAGTGGTGGAGCCGGAATTAGAACCCATGACCTCTGACTCCCAAGCCCATGCTCTTTCCACTGAGCCACGCTGCTTCTCTAGATCTGACTCCCTTGTGGGACAGCACTACATCTCCCCCAGAGCTCAGAAAAGTGCTCAACACAGAAGAAGCACTTAATGAATTACTTTAAGAATTTTTAAAAATATATTTATGAGTATTTGTTAAGCACGTAGTATAGGCCGATAAATGTATTAAGGAATTGAGAGAGTACAATAGTGTCTGTAGACATGATCCCTGCCCTCCAGAAGCTTAAAATCTAGCTGGGAAGACGGGTACAAAAATAAATAACAGGTAGGGGAAGTAACCTAGTTTAAGATATGAACATAGGTCCAGTGTTGGTTGGGTTGGGGGTGAGTACTCTCTGAACAGTGTTTGCACTAAGTAAATGGGCAAATAGAAAGAAAATAAATCTTTATTTTCAGTTTATTTGGTGAGGGGGAGTGTATTTTAAAACTTAATTTAAAATGGGGGGGGGCAGGTGTGTGTGTGTGTGTGTTTTCTCACCCAGTTAATGCTACAGACTCAGAGTAGGCAAAGGGACCAGCAGTTCAGTCCTTTTGCAGTCTTAGAGAAAGGAGTATTTATTTATACTTGGCATTTACTTTAGTGTTCTCAAACACCACGCTGGTTCCCAGAGGCACCCACACAGGAGAGGAGGGGAAACTGAGGCAGGGGGGAGGCAGGCTCCAGGGGAAATCCCTTGACAGGGCCAGGGTCCCTGACACTAGTTCCTCCCTCCATCCACCCCCCTCACCTGCTCACCCTATCACCCCTCTCTCCACCCCCAACCTGCACTTCCCCAACCCTTCCTTCACCTGAGAGCAGCAGGAGGCCCCTTTCCAGGTGCTGAAAGGTTCTTTCAGAAAAAAGGGCGAAAGGTATTTGGCCCTGGGGCTGCCAGGTAGGAGTCAGAAATGTGTCTCTGGGAGGGGAAGGTTGGCTGTTTATATGTAAACAGAGAGAGGGAAAGCTGCTTCCGTCAGTTTGATTCAGGAAAGGAATCCAAATTTCAAGCTGACAGTTTTCTCTAAGCAATAAGCCTCTCCCTCCTTCCCTTCCCCACCATGATGTCTTTAACTTTTTACAGCATTTTCACTTCTAAAACAAATAAGCCAAAACAAAAATAAAGTGGAGAAATATTCCCTAGGCATCTCCTTGAGAACTTCTGGCCCCCAGGAGATCCAAGCAGAGCAGGCCCTGGTGGGCATGGGGTTTTAGAGGGAGGAAGGGGCTCTTATCCCAGCTGTTTCTTGTTTCTCCCCACTTCTCCCCTTCAGTAAGGAGCAGGGAGCAGACTCAAGGGCCTTTCCCGGGGTATTAGTCATCCAGAGACCTTTCCAAATCTTAGCTGACGGGCTGCTCATTCAATCACTGGTCTTTATGAAGCGCTTTCTTTGTACAAAGGACCAAACTAATAGCTTGGGAGAAAACAAATAGGATAAGCAGACATGATTCCTGCCCTCAAGATGCTTACAGTTTAGTAGGGGAGACCGACTAAATTAAGTAAATCACAGAGTATAAGAAGATGGATATAAGTGCAAAGAGGGTGGGGTGAGTATCAAAGTGCATAGGAGGTACAGACCCAAGTGAATAGGTGATGCAGAGGAGAGGGAGAATGAGATGGGAGATGAGTGGTTACTTAGGGGAGACTTCCTGGTGAAGATATGATTTTTGAAGATGGGGAGAGTGCTGGGGAGGGAATTCCTGAAAGGAAAGAAGGTGTGAGCAAAGGGTGGAAGGAAAGAGAGAGTCAGTTAGCAGGTTGGTACTAAAGGAGTGAAATTTGAGGGCTGAGTTGTAGTGATTGCCCCACCCCCAACCCCACAGCACTTATGTATATATCTTTAAATTATAAATTATCAATTATTAATTCCTATTGATGTCTGTCTGCCCTCCTCTATACACTATAAACTCATTATGGGCAGGGAACTTGTCGGCTAATTCTGCTGAACTCTCCCAAGCTCTTAGTACAGTGTGCTGCCCCCAGAAGGTGTTCAATAAATACCATTGATTGACTGACTGGAAGAGGAGCCAGGATAAGTAGGAGGAAAGAGAGCTGACCCCACCCCACCCCCACCCATCCCCTCGTCTCTAGGCACAAGCTTCCTGGGCAAAAAGGTGATCCTGCTGCATCCCTCCCGCCCAACTGGCTTCCACTGGGGAAGGTTCTCACAGACTCTTCTTCTTTTCCAGGTAGTAGATGGGCCCCCGTCAAGAGGATGGTCCAGAGACCAAGCCAGGCTGGGGCCAAGAAACTGACTTTGCTGTTGAGCTATAAAGAATCGGGGAAGAGTAACTCTGCTATTTGTTAAGCACTTCCTATGTGCCAGGCATTGTTCTAAGCACTGGGGTGGATACAAGTAAATAGGGTTGGACACAGCCTCTGACCCACATGGGGTTCACAGTCTTAGTCACCATTTTACAGACGGGGTAATTGAGGCACAGAGAAGTGAAGTGACTCACCCAAAGTCTCACAGCAGATAAGTGGCCGAGCCAGGAATAGAACACAGATCCTTCTGACTCCAAGGCCCGGGCTCTATCCACTAGGCCATGATCATTCTCTAGGGTGGAGTAGAGGACCCCTCATTCTCTCCCTGGGGTGCTGAGCCCCTCACCAACTCCTTCACTCAGAGCAGAGCAGTTGCAGCAGTCATTGACACCTGTCTAGAAAGTGAAAGAACCCCTGGGCCAGGAATGAGGGGCCCAAGGCCTCCAGGTCCAGGGACTTTTCCAGCTGGAGAAGCAGCATGGCCTAATGAAAAGAGCACAGGATTAGAAGTCTGCTATGTGACCTTGGGCATGTCACTTATCTTCTCAGGATCTCAGTTTCTTCATGTATAAAATGAGAATTGAATGTACCTCCTCCTTTAACTGTGAGCCCCATGTAGGACAGGGACTGTTTCCAAATTGATTATTTACCTCAGTGCTTAGTACAGGGCTTGGCACGTAGTGAGTGCTTAACAAATACCACCATGATCATTATTATTTCCGGCAACAGAGGATAAGGTGTTATACCTCCAGAGAGTTGGATTTCCCTCCCCAGGACACTGGGAAGAAGTAACAGTCAGGGAAATCAATCATTGGTATTTACTGAGTACTTACCGTGTGCAGAGCATTGTACTAAGCGCTTGGGAGAATACAATATAACAGAGTTGATAGACATGTTCCCTGCCCACAGTGAGTTTATTCAGTCCAGAGATGAGTTTACAGTCTAGATGCATGAAGGCTAGCTCTCTCGTTGACTCCTGAATCACCTCCAACCTTAAAGCCCCTAATGCCAAGAGAGACAGAATAGAGCATGGCCTAGGGAAAGACAAGCAGCATGGTCTAGTGAAAAGAGCCCAGGCCTGAGAAAAAGGTCACTCGGGTTCTAATCCCGGGTCTGCCAATTGCCCACTGTGTGACCTTGGGCAAGTGACTTAACTTCTCTGTGCCTCAGTTTTTTTCATCTTTAAAATGGAAATTCAATACCCATTCTCTCTATTCTTTAGAATGTGAGTCCTCTGTGGGACAGGGACTGTGACTGATCTGATTGTCTTATAACTATCCCAGTACTCAGCATAGTGCTTGGCACATAGTAAGCACTTAACAAATCCACAGTTATTATTAGGGTATCAGGGAGAGAGTTCTTCGCATCACCTGAGGGAGAGATCTGGGGTCTCACAAGGGCACCAGAGTCCAGAGGAAGTGAACCTAGACCAGCCAGAGTCCTTGGCCCTCTTTGCCATCCCCAGCCCGGAAATAGGGCAAAGATAATAATAATTGTGACATTTGTTAAGTACTTACTATGTACCAGGAACTGTTCTAAGCACTGGGGTGGATAAAAGCAAATTGGGTTGGACACAGACCCCGTCCCATGTGGGGGTCATGGTTTTAATCGCCATTTTACAGCCGAGGTAACTGAGACCCAGAGAAGTTGAGTGACTTGTCCAAGATCACACAGCAGACAAGTGGCAGAGCAGAGATTAGAATCCAGGTCCTTCTGACCCCCAGACCCGTGCTCTGTCCACTAGGCCAAGATCTCACCAGCAGGTCAAAGGGCCAAGCATTTCTGACTCTCCCCCTGAAGACCTGAATTCTCCCTCCTCCCTCCTCATTCCCCCTTCCACCCCAGCATGGCCCCCTGCCCGTCCACCTTCCTTTTCCATAAAGATTAGTCTGTGTTGCTCCTCTATCAAAGCCCATGGTCGCCTGTAGGATAAACACGCAGTCAGGAGACAGAAAACTTCAGGCCCAAACTCTCTCTGCTCCCCCTTCCAGCATAAACGGAGAGGCTTTTAAGAAGGGCAATGGTTTTCAGTAAATCTCTCCTATCAGCAGAAACCTTTGAAAGAGTTTGTTTAAAGGCCACAGAGATAAACAGCCCATGGAAGTGTTTGTTTAAGATGTATGTACTGGGACTAGTGGTAGGGGGTGGGGGTCTCCTCTATTCCGGGGCCAGGGGCCTCCCCAAGGGGCTCAGGGGGCTGGGTGGGCACCGAGCTGGAGCTCGGCACCTGAATACCTCTCTGGGGGAGAAGGAGAAGGAGGAGGAGGAAGAAGAGGAAGTTTGTCCATCCTCTGCCAATCTGTCACTAGGATCCAGGACCTCCTGAAGAGGAGGGGCAGGGAGTGGTCCCTAAAAGGGGGAGGGGGAAAAAAACAAGTTCTTTTCAGATTTCAGGAACAGAACTGAGAAGGAGGTGAAAGAGGACAGGGGTGGAATAAGGAGGGCGAGCACAGGGAGGAGAGGTTGCCATCTGGTCACGGGGAGCAGGTGAGAAAGGAGAAACCCTGGCAGTAATTTATAATTGTGGTATCATTATGTGCCAAGCACTGGGATCGATGCCATACCATCGGAGAGGACACAGTCCCTGACCCACACAGTCTAAGGGGGAGGGAGAACAGGTATCTGAATCTCATTTTACAGATGAATAAACTGAGGCCCAGAGAAGTTAAGTCACTTGCTCACACAGCAAGCAAGTGGCCGAGTTGGGATTAGAACTCAAGATGCCGGTTCTTTCATAAGGCCACACTGCTCTCTAGAAGCCTCCCTGCACCTCCCTTTCATTTCCTTAGACCCATCTTTGGCTCATGTGTTCATCCCCAAAAAAGTGATTTGGTCCATTCCCTCCAGGTTCCTGACCCCAACTATGGAAGTAAAAGGAAAGGGAACAGGTGTCAGGTTGCCAGGAAGTGGAGAGATTCAGGGGAAGGAGGCAATTACAGGTAGGGGAGAGCAGGCTGCCAATCCCCTGAATCCCAGATCTTCTATCAGTCAATCAATCAATCAATCAATGATAAGTATTGAGCACTACTGTGTGCAGAGCACTGTACTGAGTGCTTGGAAGAGTACAGTACAACAGAGTTGGTAGACATATTCCCTTTCCACAATGAGCTTATAGTCCATAAGGGAAGACAGACATTAATATAAATAAACAATTTATAACACACAATTTATAGATATGTATATAAGTGCCATGGGGCAAATACCAAATGCACAGAGGTTATAGATCCAAGTGCATAGACGATGCAGAAGGGAGCAGCATGGCATAGTGAATAGAGCATGGGCTTGGGAGTCAGAAGGTCAAGGGTTCTAATCCCGGCTCCGCCACTTGTCTGCTGTGTGACCTTGGGCAAGTCATTTCATTTCTCTGGGCCTCAGTTACCTTCCCCCCCCTTCTAGACTGTGAGCCCACTGTGGTCAGGGATTGTCTCTATTTGTTGCTGAATTGTACTTCCCAAATGCTTAGTAGAGTGCTCTGCACACTGTAAGTGCTCAATAAATATGATTGAATGAATGAATGAATGAATGTATGAGTGGGAACCAGAGAAAAGAGTGCTTAATTGGGGAAGACCTCTTGGGGCTATATGTGACCTCACTGAGCACTTGAAAGACACAGTAGAGTTAGAATCAATCAATCAATCAATCAATCGTATTTATTGAGCGCTTACTATGTGCAGAGCACTGTACTAAGCGCTTGGGAAGTACAAATTGGCATCACATAGAGACAGTCCCTACCCGATAGTGGGCTCACAGTCTAAAAGGGGGAGACAGAGAACAGAACCAAACATACCAACAAAATAAAATAAGTAGGATAGAAATGTACAAGTAAAATAAATAAATAAATAAATAAACAGAGTAATAAATATGTACAACCATATATACATATATACAGGTGCTGTGGGGAGGGGAAGGCGGTAAGGCGGGGGGATGGAGAGGGGGACGAGGGGGAGAGGAAAGAAGGGGCTCAATCTGGGAAGGCCTCCTGGAGGAGGTGAGCTCTCAGGAGGGCCTTGAAGGGAGGAAGAGAGCTAGCTTGGCGGATGGGCAGAGGGAGGGCATTCCAGGCCCGGGGGATGACGTGGGCCGGGGGTCGATGGCGGGACAGGCGAGAGCGAGGTACAGTGAGGAGATTAGTGGTGGAGGAGCGGAGGGTGCGGGCTGGGCAGTAGAAGGAGAGAAGGGAGGTGAGGTAGGAGGGGGGCGAGGTGATGGAGAGCCTTGAAGCCCAGGGTGAGGAGTTTCTGCCTGATGCGCAGATTGATCGGTAGCCATTGGAGGTTTTTGAGGAGGGGAGTGATATGTCCAGAGCGTTTCTGGACAAAGATAATCCGGGCAGCAGCATGAAGTATGGATTGAAGTGGAGAGAGACACGAGGATGGGAGATCAGAGAGAAGGCTAGTGCAGTAATCCCTGCCTACTCAATCAATCGATGGTATATTTTGAACAATTACTGTGTGCAGAGCAATGTTCTAAGTGCTTAGGAGAGTTCAGTACAGTGGAGTTGTATTTATTAAGCTCTTACCATGTGCAGAGCACTGTATTAAGGGCTTGAGAGAATGCAATACAACAACAGACACATTCCCTGCCCACAGCAAGCTTACAGTCCAGTTGGTAGATGATGACTCCGGTCCTCAGGGAACTAACAGTCTCTGAGGTCCAGACCTGCTGGCTGGACTCGGACCTTAGAGCCTGGAGTCAGAGGACCAGGGTCCAGCCTGTTGCTCTTCATTTATGCCCAGGGCACTGCAGGGTTGTCAGGGGATGCCAGGGGGCACTGCTTGCCTGCCCTGGGCCGGGGTTCCCTTGGCCTCTCTCTCCCAGCTACCCGTCTCTTCTGTCTCAGTTGTTTTCTCACAAAGGAAACACCCGGCCAAAGCGATTGATTTAGAAGCAGAGAAGCCGGCACTTTTCCTTTCAAAACCTCTGCCTCTCGTTTTCCTTCTCAGAAAGGAGGAAGCCCCTTCTGTTGAGTACACAGCCTGTAATTTCCCCGTCAGATCCCAGGCAGCAGGTCAGTGTTGTGACTGACTGTGTGAGGATCACTCCCTTAAGAGTAATTACACTAAATTCCCCTCTGAAGGACAGACAGCTTTCTCTGGATATGATACAAGGAACCAGTTTTCCCTATTCACTTAAATTCATGAATTCGGCAGCAGGCACTGAGCCCTCAGCACTCGAAGGCTTTATGCGATTACAGCAACTTCCCGAGGAGCTGGGGAGGAACTCCTGGCGAATCCTGAGCTGAAGAGACAGGGAACATGGGGCAGGAAGCACCAACTCCACGCCCTTTGTTTGTTCGGTGGCCATGTCCCTGATCCCCTCCTCCACTTCCTCCTCCTCCTCCTCCTCCTGGGAAGCCAGCTGGGAGTTCATCCCTCTCCATGCTGGAAGAGAGGAGAGGCAATCCTCAGAAAGCCCGGCAAGTGGAGAGCCAGAGATCCTGTCTCTCGAGGCCAGGGCAGCAGAAAGATTCTCAGGCGCTCAAGCCTCTGCCCTGAGAAGCCCAGGAGAAGTGTGCCCATCCAGGTTTGGCAGGCTCCTGGGGGTCGGGGGGGCCACTTCGCACTCTGGGAGGCTTGGAGGGGTGGGGGGCAGGGGAGCACTGTTGAGAGGAACGGGCCCGCAGCAGGTTGCGTTCAATCAAGCTTGGACACGGAGGCTCCCCACTCCTGACTCTGACACAACCTCCCTGCCTCTCCTCTCCTGGCTCCCTCCTGAGGGGACCTCACCAAGTGTCCGGGAGACACTCACCCACAACAAACAGTTAAAAGGAAGAAAACGGGCTGGAAATATCAATGCACTTTGGTAACAATAAACTCTGCTTTTAATTTATGCTAATATGCAGGGCTGTGATGACAGTAAGAACTAAATTACAGAGTGGCTTTCTAGCTGGTAATTATCCCTCCATTTTGCGCTACTCGGGAAGATGGACACACAATTATGCTCTCTTGCTGTATATTAATACGGATTCTTGACATCTTCAGCAGACCTGGAGCTGTCATCGGGCTTTTTGTCTCCTTTAATTGAAAATTAATGGTTACTGGGTTGCCAAGGAAACAGAGGCCATGGACGCCAATGGCGCTCACGTCTCACCGAGGGACTGGCGCGGTGCGTGTCCGGAATGACCTTGAAAGTTAAAAGAAAAAAACTTAAAAAAAAGAGGGGAGAGGGGGAAAAAATGAGAACTAAAGAGTTGGATAATCTGTGTCTCCCAGCCAAGCTGGGAGAGACGGGGAGAGGGTGGGAGGGAGGGCGGAGGGGCAAGGGAGGGTTGGATGGCGGGTAGTGGATTGAATGGGAACGGTGCAGGAGGAGTAGGAAACTTCCTGTCTTTCGAAGCTCGGAGAAAGAGAGCAGCGTGGGGATGGAGGGGAGCAAATCCTGAAATGGAAGTGTTGGGATGGCTGTTTAGGGAGCTTTGTCGAGGCTCGCTGGCCCGGGGCTCACTGGGCCAGAATTTGCTGGACAAGTGATATCTGCATCAGGCTGGACCAGGGCTCTCTGAGATGGGGTTCCCTAAGCCAGGCTGGACTGGGGTGGGACAGGGCTCTCTAGGGTGGAGTTCGCTAGGCCAGGCTGGACCGGTGCTCTCTGGGCCAGAGTTCGCTGGACTGGGCTTGGCCAGAGCTCATTGTGTCAGGCTGGGCTGGAGTTCTTTGGGCAAGGACTCGCTAGACTGGGTCACAAGCTGCTGAGGACCCCAACAAGAGCAGAGGTGTGTTGGGGGGGCTGACCAGAGGAGGCTCTGAGGTGAATGGTTGCAGCAGAAACAGCAGGGCAGGATGATCAGGGAAAGAGGCCAGTCAGTCAGGCAGTCAATCATATTTATTGCACGTTTACTGTGTGCAGGGCACTGTACTGAGTGCTTAGGAGAGTACACTACAACACAAACAGGCAAACTCCCTGCTCACAAGGAGTTTACAGCTTAGAAAAGAAGGCAAGTTGTCAGGCTGGGGCCATCAGTTTGAAGACACAACAAAAGAACTCTGAGGAGTGGGGTGGGGGAGGAGGGTGAGAGGTGGCAAGAGGGATTGTGCGTGGAGATAAGATTCAAAATGGAGAGGGAACTGTCAGGGTGGGGAGAGTGGGTAGGCCCCTGCTGCAGGGCAGGAGGGCCTGGGCTGGATCAGAACTGAGCTGGGCTTCTCCAGAGAAGATAAAGAGGGCCCAGTCTGGGTGCCCACAGGACAGGGCCATGGGCAGAGATCTCATCGACCAATTCTCTTGTATTGTACTTTCATGAGCACTTAGTTCAGTGCTCTTTACAGAGTAAGTGTTCAGTAAATACAACTTACTGATGGATTTATTGGTGGGGCCTGGCCCCTCTGGGGACTTAAGAAGGGGAGACAATAGGGAGGAATTGGAGGGAATTTGAGGAGTTGGGGCAACACCCCAATAGGCTGCCCCCACACCCCCCAGCTATTAGCCCCTGCAAACCAGAAACCGAGGGAAGGGAGAAGCAGGAGAAGGACTCCCAGGGCTCCTCCTACCCATACTAATGCCCTTCTTCACCCAGATGTGGAGTGGGATGGCAACTGGGGGTCTGTCTGCCAGCAGCCTCCAGATGTCTCCCTTTCTCCGGCCAGGGGCTCCCCCACAAATCCCATCTATAATCCCCCCTCTTCCCCACCCCTTCTTTGAGCTAGCTTGAGATGTAACCCTCATACTGACCACAGTGCTGGAGGCACCCCTGCTCCCTGGAGTCCACATCTGTGGGCACTGGCCAGTGCCTCTATACATCAGCGCTTAGAACAGTGCCAGCACTTAGAATAGTGCTTTGCACATAAAAAGCGCTTAATAAATGCCATTATTATTATTATTCACAGCAGTAGCTGCTAGAAGTGTCCCCTCCTGCCTGCTGAGTGTCAGCTCACCTGAACTCCTGCACAGGGAGGAACTCTTCCACCCACTGGAGTGTCTGAGAGTCACCAGTTCCCTCTCCCCATCTACTGAGGAAGCCGCATAGAGTAGTGAATAGAGCTCGGGTCTGGGAGTGAGAAGGTCATGGGTTCTAATCCCAGCCTCGCTATTTGTCTGTTGTGTGACCTTCGCTTTTGTGGGCCTCATCTGTAAAATGAGAATTGTGACTGTGAGCCCCACGTGGGACAGGCACTGTGTCCAACCCAATTTGCTTGTATCCACCCCAGTGTTTAGTACAGTGCCTGGAACATAGTAAGCACTTAACAAATTGTTATTAAGGTCCTGAGTAAGGCAGTTGTGGAAATCCACGGAGTGTATGTGGCGTTGGGGGAGAGCAGGGAATAGTCTCAAGGCCAGTTTTGCCATGCCCTTCCAGGAATGGTCCCTCCCCTCCCCGCAGGATCCCCCCAGGATGGCCTTGTCCACAAAGCCCCAGGGAGCCAGGGAGGCCATGCCAGAAGCCCCAAACTCCTGTTAACCCCCCTACAATCCACCAATTTTACAAACACCCCCTGTTCCCACCCAGCAGGTCCCCTCACCCCCCACTCCCATCTCTCCCCTCTTCCCATGCCCCATTGCCCCACCCCCTGGGAGCTCAGCTCTTGGCTGGAGGGCACTGAGTGAAGCAGCCAGTAACTCCGAGATCTCCGGCTCCTCTTTTGGCGTCCCAGGAGGGGGGAGATCTGAGGGAAGTCGGTGGAGAAGGCGCCTGCAGCAATGTCAGCTCTAGAGCAATCGGGCTGACAAGCTGCTGAGCGGGGATTAAGGTCGGGATCAGGGAAGCCGGCGAGCCGGAGAGAGGTTCTCACTTCCTTGGGCATCTGCCCTGCAGATTGGGTTCCCTGCTCCTCCCCAGTTCCCGAGCCAGGACCATGGGTGGGTCCCGATGGCTTTGGATCTGGGGAAGCCCCCAGGCACCTGCTTGGGAACCTGCTCTCCCCATAGAGGTTTCCCAGCTCCTCCTGCATCCGGGGAAGCTAAGCCACTTTGTAGGGTGCTGGGGTCAGATAAAACCCCCAGTTCTTCTCCTGACTCCCTGGGAGGCACCAAGCACGTACCCACCCGTGACTCAGTTTACCCTGATGGGGCTAACTATCACCACTTCCTGCTTCTCCCCCTTTTACCCTCCCCCCTTCTGAGGGCCCCACTCTATATTTATTTATATTAATGTCTGTAAGCCTCTTGACTGTAAGCTCGTTGTGGGCAGGGAATGTGTCTATCATTGCACTGTCCTCTCCCAAGCGCTTAGTATGGTGCTCTGCACATAGTAAGTGCTCAATAAATATGACTGATTGAACGAATGAATGAATCCTAGGTTGGGACTAGAGGGTGAAAAGAAAGTGTCCGCAGGTTGTGATGTGCAACTCAGAGGAAAAAGCTTAAGAAATCCCGGGGAGTTTCCACCTACTGCTCAGCTCACTGGTCCTCCTACAGGGCCCAGGGGTTCAAGCAGAAACCCTGTCCCACCTCCAGGAGCTCAACTTTATCTACTGGAGGACATTGGGTTTCCTCCTTCCATTGCAAGGAGGAGGGTCCTGGACCCCTGCTGTGTATGTGTGCACGGGGGAGGGGGGGGGGGGCGCTGACTGGACCCTCCTCAGGGCCCTGACCACAGCAGGTGGTATTCAGGAAGCAAGGTCTAGTGGAAGCAATGTGGGCTAGAGGAAAGAGCACGGACCTGGGAATCAGAGAACCTGAGTTCTATTCCCGGTTCTGCTATTTGCCTGCTGTGTGACTTTGGGCAATCACTTCAGTTCTCTGGGCCTGTTTCCTTTTCTGAAGAATGGGGGTTAAATACATGTCATCACTCCTACTTAAAACTGTGAGCACCTTTTGGGACAGGGACTGTGACTGATCTGATTATCTAACCCACCGCTTAGTACAGTGCTTGGCCCATAGTAAGAGCTTAATAAATGTCATTACTATTATTATTATTGTTACTACAAGGTCTGTCCTTCACCCACATTAATGTCCCTGCAAAAGGGAAATTTATACTCCTATTAGTGGGGTAAGCATAACTCTGGGAGCTATCAATTAATCAATCAATCAGTGGTATTTATTGAGCACTTATTCATTCATTCAATCGAATTTATTGAGTGCTTACTGTGTACAGTGCACTGTCATACGCAGAGCACTGTTCTAAGTACTTGGGAGAGTCCAGGATAACAGAGTTGGTAGACACGTTCCCTACCCACAAGAAGTTTACAGTCTTTAGGGGGAGAAAAGGTATGCCAGCGTACCCTCAAACTCAGAAGTCCCAGAGGGTAAGGGCAGTACTGAGGTCCTTGGGGAGCCCATGGGATGACCCATGCAGTCCTTCCAGGCTGAGGCAAGCTGGGATAGACTGGAACATTTCTCCAGGTTCATCCAAGACCCCACAGGGCCAACAGGTGGCATCCTGATGAGCTGGTTGAGGCTTGGCTTGGAGAGTATGGTGTGGGTCAGTCTGTCCTGAATAGAACTGATGTAGGGGAAGAACATGGCACTGGGCTGGTCTCCGGTGCCCAAGAAGCTCAAGGGACACTTCCAAAAGATAGCTGGGATTTAGGGGAGACTGGTAGTGTTTGGGGGATCTGAAAGTCTGATAGGAGAGGTGTCTCTAAAGGTGTGTCTAGTGACAGTATATGTGTTTTTCTGGGAGGAATGTCTGTGTGTATGAGTGCTTGCTTACATCTCTCTGGGATAGTGTCTTGGTGTATATCTGAGGGATGGCATTTGTGTATATGCCTGGACTGTGCTCACCTGTACTTATTTTATAGATGTGCTTATCTTATATTCTCTATTATTTCCTCCTACCTGTAATGTATTTTCGTGTCTGTCTCCCCCACTAGGTTGTAAGTTCTTTGAGGGTAGAGATTCTACTGTACCCTTCTAAGCACCTAGGACAGTGTTCTGCACATAGTAGGAGCTCAATTAACACCATCGATTGATTGGTGCAGGTGGCTGTTCTTGTGTATGCACATCTATTGGTACGTGGGTAATGTCCAGGCAGCTTGTGTCTTTTGGATATGTGTATGCAACCCAGGAATATGTAACCCAGTTAGCCAGTAGTGTATAGATGCATCTGGGGATGCATCGCTATTAACATGTGTTTGTCTGTATGTCCATCATAGCATGTGTGCCCAGGTGTGCCTGAACCTGTGAATGTTTTGAGGAGGCATTATCTGTTTATGCATCTGGGGGTGTGTGTCTAGATGTAATTGTGTGAATATTAAGTACATTTGTGTGTGTGTGTGTGTGTATTTTAGGGTTGGGAGTGTTGGTTTGTATGTGGATCTATTGATTGTGTATGCCTTCATATCTATAATAATAATTATTATGGTATTTGTTAAATGCTTACTTTGTGCCAAACACTGTTCTAAGCACTGGGCTACCTACAAGGTAATCAGGTTGGACACAGTCCCTGTCCCACATGGGGCTCATAGTCTTAATCCCCATTTTACGGATGAGGTAGCTAAAACCCAGAGAAGTGAAGTGACTTGTCCAAGGTCACACAGCAGACAAGTGGTGGAGCCAATATTATTGTGTGACTGCCTCTTTGTCTGAGAAATATCGTCCACATGTGCATGTGTCAAATGCCTGTCAGGTGGGGGTGGGGGGGAGGGGAAGTGGTGCCAATTCTGAGTTCAGTCCTGGGATCCCCTTCCCCCACAATGATTACACATTTGGGGAAGAGTGGACAGGCCCATAGCCACTCCATCTCTCCCCTTGGATCCAGATGGCCACAGAAAATGGAGCTACAAGGATGTAGCTCATTTCTAGTTCTCCTCCAGGGTCGGTGGAAGGTTCGTGTTCTATTCATTCAATTGTATTTATTGAGCACTTACTGGGTGTGGAGCACTGCACTAAGTGCTTGGGAGACTGCAATTGCATCATATTTACTGAGCACTTAGGGTGTGCAGAGCACTGTACTAAGTGCTTGGGAGAGCCGGGGCCCGGAGGTCATCATGCCATCTACCAAACCTCTGCTCACTGAGTCTGTGGCCCTGAGCTGGGGGCTCCAGGGACATGACAGGCTGTTCATTCTCAGCAGAGACCAGGACAAGAGGTTCCACCCCCGGAAACCTCACCCCCTGGAAACACACCCTCTCTAAGACCTGTCCCAGGTCCGTCCCCTAGCTCACAATGAAAGAATGGTATGTGTGTGTGTGTGTTTGTGCGTGTGTGTGTATATGTGTGTGCCCACACACGCCTGCTATGATCTGACATGCATAGGTTGTGATGGTCTGGGGTGGTGTGTGATGAGGAGATAGTCGTATGTACATCTAACTGGGGATTTGTGTGACTTGCCTGTGACTGTATGTCCCTGCTCTTTTATGCTTCAACTGGCAGGATGGCTGACTATGTGTGACTGTGATATAAGAATGCATCTCTTTGGGGCAGCGCGTCCATGTTTTGTCAGTGTGTCTTGGGAAGAATTTTCATACCTCTCTGGGGAGAAGTACCTATGTGTGTTTTTATGTCCCTCCGGAGATGTCTGGCTGTGCATATATCTGTCTGTTGACCCTTGTCTGAATGTGTGTGTTTCTGTGTGGCTGTCTGGTGAAGGGTTTTAAAATATATTATTATTATCAATAATAATAATGATAATAATAATAGCTGTCATATTTGTTAAATGCTCACTGTGTGCCAAGCACTGTACTAAGCTCTGGGGGTAAATACAACATGATAAGATTGGATACATGTTTTGTTTTGTTGTCTGTCTCCCCCTTCAAGACTGTGAGCCCGTTGTTGGGTAGGGACTGTCTCTATATGTTGCCAACTTGTACTTCCCAAGTGCTTAGTACAGTGCTCTGCACGCAGTAAGTGCTCAATAAGTACGATTGAATGAATGCATACAGTCTGTCCCACATGGGGCTCACAGTCTAAAAGGGAAGGAGAGTAGTTATTTAATCTCCATTTTACAGATGAGGAAACTGACACACCGAGAGGTCAAGTGATTTACCCTGGCAAGTGTGTGTATGTAGATGTTATGTGCATTCACAAGTGTCTGACCTGTAAGGACATGTGGTTCTGTTGGAACATGTACATTTGCATGTTCCTAGGTTTGAATATGTGTCACTGTGCTGTAGGTTGGGTCTTGCAGGGTTTGTCTGGATGAGTTCCTTTCTGGATGTATTTTTGTGAATGTATTTATATGTATGGATCTGGGAGGGTGTGTTCGTATAAGTGTGGGTGTATGTTGGTGTATTTGTATGTGTCCACCCTGGGGAGTGTGTCTGAGCATCTGTGTGTCTGTGTGCAAGTGTGTGCTTGTGTAGTAGGAGGAAGTGGGAACTATATTTTAATGTGAATGTGTCTTCCAGTATGTGCAGTGTATGGGGGTCAGATGGCTGCCTGAGAATGTGATTGTGTAGGTCTGTGTACATGTCTGGGAGTCTATGTGACGATGCTTACATGCCGAGGACGGGATTTACTTATTTTTTTTATGGTATTTGTTAAGCACTTACTATGTACCTACTAAGTGCTAGGATAGATACAAACTAATCTTGGACACAGAACCCAGGTCCTTCTGACTCCAGGCCTGGGGTCTAAGCATTGGTCCATGCTGCTTCTCGTGTCTGTATGTGAATGTGTTTTTGTATGTGAGTGAAGTGTATGCATCTACGGATTGGAGCATGTGAATGGATAGCTGTCTGGGGATAGTGTTATATGTGTTTATATTTGTATATGTTTGATATTCATTCATTCATTCAATCGTATTTATTTAGCACTTACTGTGTATAGAGCACTGTACTAAGCGCTTGGGAAGTACAAGTCGGCAACATATAGAGACGGTACCTATCCAACAATGGGTTTACAGTCTAAAAATGTGTCTGATATGCATGGCGTGTATTTGGTATGCAGTATACATGCCATTAAATGTATATGGTGTGTGTGTGTATGTATGTATGACTAGTGTGTGGGTGTTAATGAAGCATGTGTACTGCACTTATTTGAATATGGTTTATCTTTGAGTGAGGGTGGGGTGTGTGTATTTGCATATGGTGTGCATTTGATTTTTGAGTATTGTGTGGGTGTTTGGAATTGTGATAGTGTGATGTGTATGTTCACCTTAGTATCCAGAAGGATCCTGCTTCATACTTCTTGCTTTCTAGTTTGACTTAGGCATTTTCCCCCACTTCCATCCTCACCCGTGTGCACTGCACCGCCCATTCCTTTCCCCCTCAGAAATGTCATCCCCTGATCTGCTTCCCAGCCTGTAAGATGGGGTCAGGGGCTCTGGCAGTGGAGCAGAGAGACCCTGGGATTCCCCCATCCTGCCATGGACTTTGTCCAGAAAGGTCAATTAAAGGTACCCTGGGCTGGATCACAAAGCACTTCTTCTCCCCTCCTACCAATCAATCAATCAGTGGAATTTATTGAGCACTTACTAAGCACTTGGGTGAGCACAATATAACAGAGCTGGTAGAAACGTCCCCTGCCCACAGCGAGTTTACAGTTTAGAGGGAGCTGCCTTCCTAGAGGATGGGGCGAGTGATTCTGGAATTGGGGTTGGGGCTGGGAAAAGAGACCAGGGAGATGAAGGCAGGAGAGATTCTGTATTCCTCCCCCTTCCTCCCTTGGGGTTCTCAGGGGTTTGTCCTAGGCAATCTTAGGGCTAATAATTATAAGAATTGTAATCATGGCATTTTCTCCCCCTCTAAACTGTAAGCTTTTTGTTGGCAGAGAATGTGCCTATGAACTTGATTATACCAGACTTTCCCAAGTGTTTAGTATAGAATTCTGCACACAGTAAGTGCTCAATAAATATTGTTGATTGATTGATAAGCTCTTATAATGTGCCTGGTACTGTACTGTGTACTGGGATAGACACAAGATAATTGGGTTAATCCAATTACCATGTTAATCCAAGAATTTATCCTATCCTATCCCTCCTTGATTACCGTATCAGCCTTCTTGCTGACCTCCATGCCTCCTGTATCCCTCCACTCCAATCCATACTTCACTCTGCTGGTCGGATCATTTCTCCACAAAAATGTTCAGTACGTGTTTCCCCACTCCTCGTGAACCTCCAGTGGTGGCCCATCCACCTCCATATTGAACAGAAACTCCTTACCACCAACTTTAAAGCTCTCAACTACCTTGCCCCCTTCTACCTCACCTTGCTACTCTCCTACTATAACCCATTGACACACTACGCTCCTCTAATGCCACCCTTCTCATTTTACCTCAATCTTGTCTATCCAGCCACCGACCTCTTGTCCATGTCCTGCCTCTGCCCTGGAACACCCTCCTCCTCATAAATGACAGAAAATTACTCTCCGCACCTTCCAAGCCATGTTGAAGGCATATCTCTTCCAAAGGCCTTCCCTAAGCCCTCTTCCACTCCCAGAGGCCTTCCCTGACTAAGCCCTCTTCCACTCCCTTCTATGTTGTCCTGTCTTGTTCCCTTTTTTATTCCTCCTCCTAGCCTCACAGCACTTATATACATACCCATAATTTATTATAAATATTAATGTCTGTCTCCCCCCTTCTAGACTGTAAGCTCACTGTGGGCAGGGAATGTGTCTGGTAAATTGTTCTATTATACTCTCCCAATCACTTAGTACAGTGCTTTGTACACAGCAAGTGCTCAATAAATATGATTGACTGATTGATTGGGTTAGGCCCAGTCCCAGTCCCACATAGAGTCCACAGTCTAAATCTCCATTTTACAAATGAGGTAACTGAGGCACCGAGAAGTGAAGTGACTTGCCCAAGGTCACACAACAGACAAGTAGCAGAGCCAGAATTAAAACCCAGGTCCTCTGATTCCCAGGCCTGCACTCTCTCCACTAGGTAATGCTGCTTCTGCCCAGAATTCCTAGCTCCTGCCCCAAACTCTGACACTTGCTTGGCTCGACACTGGATGATGCATTGACCAGTTTAGCTCTGGCCAGTCAATCAGTCAGTGTTCTGGGAGCCAGGGTGAACCCCTACCTGGGAGGGGAAGGCAGGGAGGACAGTCAAACCCTCTCCCGCCACCCCCTTATCCCTCCCAGCCAAAAAGCACGGAGGCATGGAGTTGCAACTTGGAAGAGAATCCAAAGTTTGAAGAAGTCTGAATCAGTGCACCTTCGCCTTCCTTTCCTCAGATCTGTTCCTAGGACCCAGGCCTTTCCTCTGGACTACCAGTCTGGGCTTTCCAGGAAGGACCAGAAAACCTTGCCTGAAGATCCTGACCCTGACCCCCACACCTGCCTGGACTGCTCTGACCTCATAAATGCTGCCCAGAACTTTCAGAAGCAGGCATTGTTATTGTTTGTTAAGTGCTTATTCTACGTGAAGCACTGTTCTAAATACTAGGTTAGATACAAGTTAATCAGGTTGGACACAGTCCCTGTCCCACATGGGACTCACAGCTTAAATAAGAGGGAGAACAGTTATTGCAACCCCATTTTACTGTTGAGGAAACTGAGGTACAGAGAAGTTAAGTGACTTGTCCAAGGTCACACAGCAGACAAGTGGCAGAGCTGGGATTAGAACCCAGGTCCTCTGACTCCTAGGCCCATGCTTTTCACATTAGGCCATGCAGCTTCTGAGACCAGCTGACCCTCACTCTTGCCTCTGTCCGAGTCCCCATTCAGCAGAGCCAGAGGGCCTAGTCTGGAAGATTAAACTTTCTACCAGCCTCAGAGTAGGTAAAACTGTATCAGTGAGGACCAGAACAAGAATATTAACTTAACATAATTTGTTAAGTATTTACTATGTGCCAAGCACTGTGCTAAACTTTGAGGTGACTACAAGATCATCAGACAAAGTCCCAGTCTCATGGGCAAATCACTTCACTTCTCTATGGCTCAGTTTCCTTATCTATAAAATGGGGACTCAATACCTATTCTTTCTCCTGTTTAGACTCTGAGCCCTATTTGGTACAGGAACTATGTCTGACCTGATTAACTTGTTTCTACCTCAGCACTTAGTACAGTGCTTGGCACATAGTAGTGGCTTAACAAGTAAATTATTATAATTTATATAATATTAAGTTACTATTAATTATAATATAATATAATAATAATAATGGTGGGGAGGGAGAACAGGTATTAAATCCCCATTTTACAGATGAGGAGACTGAGGCACAAAGAAGTTAAGTGACTTGCCCATGGTCACCCAGCAGGGAAGTGGCAGAGTTGGCATTAGAACCCAGGTCCTCTGACTCCCAGGCCCTTTCCATTAGGCCACATTGCCTCTCTAGGGCTCATGTATCTCTCCGTTCAGGAGACCCCGCAACTTACTTTCCCTCCCCTCTCCCCAGGGGTGTGTAAGGAATTGTCAGCCAGCTGATCAAAGCAGCAACCCTGTGTCCCCTGATTGCAGTGTGCGTGGCTCAACCATCAGCTGCTCCTTCACAAGTATTGTGTCCAAGTATTGTGTCCCGTGTCACCTACCCAGGGAGCCCCCTGAGCTACACCCCCTCTCCCAAGGAGGAGGAGGAGACCATGTGGGCTGGGGAAGGGGGTGAGCCACATCCCAGAACTCCTGCAAGTGTTAAAAAAGAAAAAGCTCAATCGGACCCTGAATGGAAGAAATAAACTGTTCCCTAAAAAAAAATTCGAAAAAATATCTGCGTAGTGAGCTGTGACACTTGGTTACACAAATAGCAGCCGCAGAGGGGAAAATCATGTTTTCTCTTTCATTATTTATCACTCTCTAACCATCTCCAGCTGAGTGAGTAAACAGCCTCATTGGCCTGTAATGAGAACAGGCTGCTGCTGCTGCCCTACTGCCACTGCTGCTGCTCCTGCTGAGAGAGGATGAGGAGGGTGGAGGTTGTGGAGTGCATATGTGTGTGTGTGTGTGTGTGTGTGTGACCCTCACAGAGCCAACCATCTTGGAAAGTAGGGTCGAAAGCAATTCATTTGAACCCTGTTATCCAGAGGACCAATGACCCAAACCAAGGCCACTTTGGGTAATTCCCCCGAAAAGTTTGGAGAACCAAATAAAGCTTGTTCATTAAATGGTTAGCTCCTCGAGGGCAGGAACTAGGACTTTTACAAGTCCCTGGTACAGTACTCAACACAAAGTAAGGGCTGAATGAATACTAATAATAAAATGAAATGGGCCCACCCTTGGGTGACACCTGAGCTCCCTCAGCCCCAATTAGCTCAGTTAATCAGCTAACGTCTGCAATAGAGCTCTAGGGCAAGGGGCCAACAGGCAAGGGTTGAGAGGATAAGTCTGCTCCGCTATCTCAGCAGCAGTAGTCTTGGAGGACAATCTGAGCTCTGTTTTTGCCTCTCCCTGGCCTTGGGCAAGCCCTACCTCGGTCTTTCCCACTTGGTTTCCTGCAAGTGTGTGTGGGGCAGAGAGAAGACTCCAGGCCTGGCCCAGCCCCAGAGTGATTCATAAACCCTTTTAGAATTCCACCCTCCTGCCCGTGTCATTAACCAGCCCACACCCTGGTCCCCACCCCTCCCAGCATCCCCGGGATCCTGCTTCCGAGGCCAGGAACAAGAGGAGCCTGGGAAAGCCAAGGCCAAATGTGGCTAGGATTCCGAACTCGATTCAAATTTTCCCCTATCTCGCTGCCTGATTTCTTTCTGGCTCTGAGCCTGAGGACTGTTGCTCATTTGCATGGCTGTCTGAGTCACCCTGGGTCAGAGCATGGGAAGGGAGGCGTGGCTGGCTGTTCCTCTCCCCACACGCTTCTCTCCCCAGCCTGGCTGGGATCCCGGAGCCGGGGCACCCTCAGGCTTCCTAGGGGAAGGAACGGCTAGAGCACTGTGCCTTCATGCCCAGTATCTGTCTGGGAAACCTCCAAGGGCTTAGGCTGAGGGAGAGTTGGAGTTGGGAGGAAAGCAACTCCTGAGGAAGGGAGTGGGAGATGGGGGAAAGTACTGAACCCTGTCACTCCTGTGCTACTGTTGGGTATTAGTGGATAGAGTGTGGGCCTGGGAGTCAGAAGGTCATGGGTTCTAATCCCAGCTCTGCCGCTTGCCTGCTGTGTGACCTTGGGCAAGTCACTTCACTTCTCTGTGCCTCAGTTACCTCATCTGTAAAATGGGGATTGAGACTGTGAGCCCCACTTGGGACAACCTGATTACCTTGTATTTACCCTAGTGCTTAGAATAGTGTTTGGCATATAGTGCTTAATAAATACCATTATTATTATCATTATTATTATCTGGGCCTCAGTTACCTCATTTGTAAAATGGAGACTGAGAATGTGAGCCCCATGTGAGACAGGGACTGTGACCCACCTGATGAAATTGTATCTGCCCCAGTGCTTAGAACAGTGCTTGGCACAGAGTAAGCACTCTCAAACAAGTACCATTATTATTATTATTAAATATGGGAGTCAACCCAGCTCAACCCCCATGTCCGGTCTCCAGATCCTTTCAATACTTCCTCCACAACTTCTCCAACTTCCCCTCTGCCTCTTTTCCCCATCCAAACTGACACCAGGCCGGTCCAGGCCCTTGTCATATTATGGCTTGACTACTGCATCAGCCTCCCTGCCTCCAACCTCTCTCCTCTCCAAGTCTTATGCTTCACTTTGTTACCTGGATCGTTTTTCTAAAACATTGTTCTGCTCACGTTCCCCGATTCCTCAAAAACCTTCAGCGATAGCCATCACTCCCGCATCAACCAGAAACTCCTGACCATTGGCTTCTGCTGTGTGACTTTGGGCAAGTCACTTAACTTCTCTAAGCCTCAGTTACCTCATCTGTAAAATGGGGATTAAGACTGTGAGCCCCACATGGGACCACCTGATCACCTTGAATCCCCCCCAGCGCTTAGAACAGTGCTTTGCACATAGTAAGCGCTAAACAAATGCCATCATCATCATTATTATTATTATTTAAGGACTTCAGGCAGCTTTCTTCCCTCCTACTTCTCCTCATTCCTCTCCCGCTACCCCCCAGCTCATAGGCTTCACTCCTCCCAGGGACCTTTAATCAATGAGTTTACCAAACTCTTCTTAAGCCCTTTGATATTTTCTGCCTCTACAACTTCCCTGGTGATGATTCACCATATGCTCCCCATGCACTGGGTGAAAAAGTATTTTCTTTTGTTTGTTTGGAATCTACCCCCTTCAGGCTTCAGTGGGGGCTGTGGGATTGGTGAACAATGATTCTGTGTTTGCCTTGCACCCCTTTTATGGTTCTGTAGAGCTCAGTTCTGCATCTTCTAACCTTCATCTTTCCAGACCATGATCATCGTTACCATCGTCATCAGCTATAGATGATCCCAATGCCATTGACTTTGCTCCCACTGCCTTTCAGGTAGGAAGGGGTGGGAGAGTCAAATCCGATTCTACTATTTCTACAATTCTATGATTTCTACTACAGAGAAGCAGCATGGCGTAGTGGATATTGAGTGCTTATTCTGTACAGAGCACGGGCCTGGGAGTCAGAAGGTCATGGAGAAGTCACTTCACTTCTCTGGGCCTCAGTTACCAGATCTGTAAAATGGGGATTGACACGATGAGCCCCATGTGAGACAGGGACTGTATCCAACGCGATTTGCTCGTATCCACCCCAGCGCTTAGTACAGTGCGTGGCACATAGCTAAGTGCTTAACAAATGCCATAATTATTATTATTATTTCTCTCATCCTTATTCTCTTCTAATGTTTGTCTCCCCCATGGACTGTAAGCTCCTTGAGGACAGGGATCGTGTCGACCAAATCTATTTTATTGTATTTTCCCAAGAGCTTAGCACAGTGCTCTGTACATAGTAAGCACTCAATAAACACCACAGATTGATGGATTGCCCATGGATTGGGAGAAAGAGTCAGAGGAAGAGCCAAAATGTCTGGCGGGGGTCAGAGTGCTGGAGGGCCGGGAGAAGTGGAGAGAGAGCTGGGAGCAGGCTGGAGTCCTGGTGAATGGGTTGAGGGCTGGATACAGGCTGAGGGGGTCTCACATCGCCAATGGGAACTGGGGTATCTAAAGTGCAAGTGGGGGCCTGGGACCTCACGGCTGGGTGTGGACTGGAGTCTTTGCAATGTTAGTGGCCACTGGGGTCTTAGCTGTGCTAGGAAGGAACTTGTGTCTTTGCAGTGGTAGCAAGGGCTGAAGTCCTTGCAACAGTAGCACTAGCAATGGCTGGGATCTTTGAGCAGTAGCAGAGGCTGGAGTCTTGTGGTGCCTGCATGGTGGGGGCGGGGGGGGGGGGGGCTGTACAGCGCTAGTGAGGTTTGGGTACTTTGCACAGTTAAACTCTAGTCCTCTAAACTGTATGCTCATTGTGGGCAAGGAATGTTTCTGCTTATTGCTATATTGTACTCTCCAAAGCGCTTTGTACAGTGCTCTGCTTATAGTAAGCACTCAATAGATATGATTGACAGTGCTAGTGGGGGCTGGGGTCCCTGCGATGTGAGAGAGAGCTGGGTGTGATCATTGATGGGAACTCTAGAATTGTGGGACAGGATGTGTGTGATCCTGGGAGAGAGTGTGATAGGGTTGTGGGGAGGCAAGTGAATAGGGTACAAAAGCACTGAAAATCAGACAGAATGCAATGGACAAAGCTGGGAGAAACTCCTCCTTTAATGCCTTTTAGAGAAGCAGTGTGGTGTAGTGGATAGGGCACAGGCTTGGAAGTCAGAAGTTTGTGGGTTCTAATCCCAGCTCTGCCACTTGTCTGTAGTGTGACCTTGGGCAAGTCACTTCACTTCTCTGTGCCTCAATTACCTCATCTGTAAAATGGGGTCTGAGACTGTGAGCCCCATGTGGGACAGGGACTGTGTCCAACCTGATTACTTGTATCCACCCTAGCACTTAGAACAGTGCCTGTCACATAGTAAGTGCTTAACAAATACCATTATTATTACTATTATGCCTCTAACTTCCTTTCTCTCTGCTACCCTTCTCTTCCTCCCTCTTCCATTCACTCCTTTACCCCCTTCCCTCCTTCTTCTTCCTTCATTTCTTCCTCCCTCATAATAATAATAATTGCTATATTTGTTAAGCACTTACCATATATCAAGTACTTTTCTGAGTGCTGGGGTAGATATAAGGTATCAGGTTGGACTCAGTCCCATTTTACAGATGAGGAAACTGAGGCACGGAGAAATTCTGACTTGTCCAAGTTCACACAGCAGGGCAGGTCCTCTGACACCCAGGCCTGTGCTCTTTCCACTAGACCGTGATGCTCTGTCTCCCCGAAGCCTATCTCAATATCCCACTTCCCATGTTGAGAAACAGTGTGGGTGAGTGGAAAGAGGATGGGTCTGAAAGCGAGAGCTGGGTTTTAATCCCAGCTCTGCAATGTACCTACTGTAAGACCCTGGACAAGTTACTTAACTTTTCTGTGCCTCAGTTCACTCATCAGCAAAATAGGGATTCATTCTCCCCCTGATTAGACTGTGAGCCCCATGTGGGATTTGATTATCTTGTATCTACACCAGTACTTAGTACAGTGCATGGCACCTAGTAAGTACTTAACAAACACTACATTTATTATATAATTCCCAAGCTCCATCTCCATCTAACTCCCAATCATCGTCATCAGCAGCAGCAACAGATTTTAGTGAGCATTGACTATGTACAGAGAAATATATTAACTGCTTGGGAGCGTATAACAAAACTAGATGACATAGTCCCTGCCCGCAAGCTGCCTTCAGTCAAATGGGGAAGCCAAGCAGTCACAAATTGAATGCATACAATGAGAACTGGAAGAGAAATATGGCTACAACTGTCTCACTAATTACAGTGTAAGCTCCTTTTGGGTAGGAATGTGTCACTTGCTTGGGTTTTGTACGGTGCAATGTATCCAATGGGCATTCAGTACATACTGCTACTACTATAGCTACATCATCCCCCGGGCCTGGAATGCCCTCCCTCGGCCCATCCGCCAAGCTAGCTCTCTTCCACCCTTCAAGGCCCTACTGAGAGCTCACCTCCTCCAGGAGGCCTTCCCAGACTGAGCCCCTTCCTTCCTCTCCCCCTTGTCCCCCTCTCCATCCCCTCATCTTACCTCCTTCCCTTCCCCACAGCACCTGTCTATATGTATATATGTTTGTACATATTTATTACTCTATTTATTTTACTTGTACATATCTATTCTATTTTATTTTGTCAGTATGTTTGGTTTTGTTCTCTGTCTACCCCTTTTAGACTGTGGGTCTGTTGGGTAGGGACTGTCTCTATATGTTGCCAACTTGTACTTCCCAAGCGCTTAGTACAGTGCTCTGCACACAGTAAGTGCTCAATAAATATGATTGATTGATTGATTGATTGATTCTCATTCCCCTGCTGCTGCTCCATCCCTCAATCACCTTGGGTGTCCTTTGTCATATCTTCTCCAAGCCTTATTTGTCAATCTTACTGCATAGTTGGCACCCGGGATTCTGCGGTTTAATAGAGTGGCAAAACCACTCTATTTTCTGTGGGCTTCCTGGTGACTCCCAGAATTTTGTTGGCCCCTGTTGGCTGCTACGCAGCACACCTGATGGGTGATTGAAGAACAGTCAACAATGACTCTTCCATCTGTCCATCTTCATGGAGTTGGGAATTGATCTAATTTTCTCTAGTTGGATTACATTGCACTTGCTCATACTGAAGTTCAAATACTACTTTTCCTACTCACATAGCGTTATGAGGTCTTCCTGAAGTCTATCTCCATCAACAAAGCATTTCACCGTCTGAAAGAATTTAGAACCATCAGGAATCCCAGCGAATTCAGGGGAGCTCCATTTTTACTCTTCCTCTTCCTCCTCTTCCTCTCTTCCTCTGCTCCTCTTCCTTCTCCTCCTCTTTTATCAGATGCTTCAGATGTAGAGATCACTCTATCAAGCACTGAGACTATACAATAAAAGTAGAAGGTCCTTGTTCTCTATGATTTTTTTTATTTTTAATGGTATTCGTTAAACACTTACTGTGCCAGGCCCTGTACTAATTGCTGGGGTAGATACAAGCTAATCAGGTTGGACACAGTCCATGTCCAACAGTCTTAATCCCTATTTTGCAGATGAGGTAATTGAGACAGAGAGAAGTGACTTGCTCAAGGTCATACTGCAGAGTCGGGAGTAAAGCCCAGGTCCTCTGAGTCCCAGGCCCACGCTCTTTCCACTAGGCCACACGGCTTTGAGTTTACAATCTCCTAAAACAATTTTTGGAATCCCCACTATTTTCATATTTCTCTCCAGAAAAGTGACTGTTTATTCCTATCCTTTACTTTCTGTCTTTTAACCATTTTCCACCAGTGACAAAATAGTCTGTTCAACACCATGATTATTCAGTTTTTTATAAAGCCTTAGAAGGGAAACATTTTTCATAAACCTTTTGTAAATCTAAATACATGATACCCACTGATTTCCCTTTTATTCGGATGCTTAGAGTCACTTTCAAAAAAACCTTAGCAGATTAATAAAGCATCATTTCCTCAAAAGACATCATGCTTGTCTTTTCCTCAACAAGTTGGGTTTAAAAACAAACTGCTCCTGATCTGAAATTTAATGATTGCTTCTACTAGTTTAGTTGGTATAGAAGTGAGACTCACTGGACTACAATTCTCAGAGTTATCTCTAAAGCCTTTTTATTGATAAAGTGGTATTCTCTGCCTGCCCTTTGGTGCAGTGATTGTAACAATAGGTTATACATTCTTGCTAGGAATTATGTCATTTCCTCTCCGAGACTCTTCAGGACATCATCTAGGCCCAGTTAACTATTTACATCTAGTTTATCAATGTGGTCTAATCAATCAATCAATCAATCGTATTTATTGAGTGCTTACTGTGTGCAGAGCACTGTACTAAGCGCTTGGGAAGTACAAGTTGGCAACATATAGAGACAGTCTCTACCCAACAGTGGGCTTACAGTCTAGAAGGGATTAGTCTAGTCTAAATCATCTTATGCATTCATCACCCCTGGATCCAAACCCTCTGACGTACCTGCTATGGAAAGCAATTTGTACAGTAGAGCTTTCTTATCCTCTAGTGACTGAAGTGAAGAATTCACTGAACTTCTGAGCTATCTTCTTTACATCCTTGCATGCACCTTTTACTCCGCAATTATCAAATAGTCCCACAGATTCCCTAGCTAGCTTCCTAGCTTGATAAAGTTTGATCAACTTAAAAAATATTTTATTATTAGCTTCAGTGGCTCTAGCAATTAGCTTTTCAAGCTCTTTTGTGGTTCACCTAATTTCCTGTTTGCACATGACCTGTCGTTCTTTATGGACTATCCTGTTTCCTCCCTCATGTGAGCTTTCCATTTTATAAAGAATGACTATTTCCTAAGGTGACCTTTTCCTTTGCCAGTCAGCCATGCCGGGTTTCTGTTTGACAGCTGGAGTTTTTTTGTTCTGTGGCCTACATTTCACCAAGGCCTCCAACACTGCCTAACTACAATTCCCACTTTATCCTCATTCCTTTTCCTAAAAGTTAATATCTGTGTGTTGTGGGATTCAGACTTCCCTGCCCAGTAAAAATGGCAAATTTAGTTGTGTGGCATCTCTGTGGCTTTCCCATGTATACCAGTGCCCTGCTCCATGCCCCATCTGCCTCTCAGGATTAAGTCCAGGGTACTAGCTCTCCCTTGTGAATTCTAAGACTAATTGTTCCAGAAAATATTTATTCACCCTCTCCGAAAACCTTACCTCCACTTCCGGTCCTGAAGAGCCAATCTGGATGAGGAAGATGGGTCGTCCCACTCTGACTTCCTGCCAGGGTTTTGCAACTTATCCCATCTCTTCCAACAATGCGTGTTCACTTTCTCCATCCTGGCCAGGTGGTGGATTGTACCATCCGATTACAATATTTTCATTGTTTCAGTTTGGAATTCTCACCCACGGGTAAGTCCCCCTCTTGGCTGGTAAGACTTCTCTGTTATTACTATATGTTTATGGCCTTTCACATCCTGTGTCATTCATTCATTCAGTAGTATTTATTGAGCAATTACTGTGTGCAGACCACTGTACTAAGCACTTGGAAAGTACAATTCAGCAGCAAGAAGAGACATTGCCTGCCCATGAAGGGCTGACAGTCTAGAAGGGGGGAGACAGACATCAAAACAAGTTAACAGGCATCAATAGTATCAATATAAATAAATAGCATTAGATATATATATATCTATACATAGATATATATATATATATATATATATATACAATGTATATAGTTCTATGTATATATACATATCAGAACAAATAATCAGGGAATAGTATAAATAAACTGTAGATATGTACATATATGCACAAGTGCTATGGGGCAGGGAGGGTGGGGAGAGCAAAAGGAGTGAGTTGGAGCGAGGTGGCTGGGGGGAGCTTAGGAAAAAGGGGGGCTTAGTCTGTGTCCCATCCAATCCTCTCTGCCTTGTCAAGTTTAGAGCCTAGCTGCCCTGTAGCCTTCCCCCAAGGTTCAGAGAGGTTGGGTATCTCCAGGTCTTCCCTGATTGCTAAGCATTCCAGTTTACCAGAGTTAAGACTTGTTCAGCTTCTTTAGAATTAGTGTAATAACAACATTACTAATCCTAGTATTTGTTCATTCAGTTGTATTTATTGAACACTTACTGAGTACAAAGCACTGAACTACGCACTTGGAAAAATACAGTATAACAATAAACAGACAAATTCCCTGACCACATTGAAAGCACTTACTATGGGTCCAGCACTGTGCTGAGCACTGGGGTAGATACATGGCAATCAGATCAGACATTATGGACACATTTAGGCATTTGGGGTTTACCTCTTTGGCCTATTTCCATATCTGCCATCTTCCTCGCTTGAGAGGCAGTTAATCAATCAATCAATCATATTTATTGAGAGCTTACTGAGTGCAGAGCACTATATTAAGTGCTTGGGAGAGCAAAATATAACAAAATTATTATTAATAATAATGATTATTCTATTTATTAAGCACTTTATACCAGAAACTGTTCTAAATGCTGGGGTGGATACAAGCAAATTAGGTTGGACACAGTCCCTGTCCTAAATGGGGCTCACAATCTTCATCCCATTTAGCATGAGGTAATTGAGGCACAGAGAAGTGAAGTAAACTGTCCAAGGTCTAAAAGCAGACAAATTGGCCGAGTCAGGATTAGAACCAGGTCCTTCTGATTCCTAGGCCTGTGCTGTAGCCATTAGGCCATGCTGTTTCTCACATGGTAGACATGTTCCCTGCCCACAACGAACTTAACAATCTATTGGTTTATTTCCATATTTGCCCACTTCCTTGCTTGAGAGGCAGCCTAATTTGCCTTCCTGGTTAACTTCAACTGTCCCAGGAACATGCCTCTCAGAACCTCCAGCCCTTGAACCCCCCTTCACTGAGTCACCTCCCTCTGGGGCTTTTGTAAATCCAGGGCTCCTGCTTTTTTGCATTCAATCAATCAATCAATAATATTGATTGCCTACTATGTGCAGAGCACTGTACTAAGTACTTGGGAGAGTGTGATACAATTAATATGCATTATCTCTGCCTTCAAGAAGCTTACAATCTAGCCAGGAGAGACAGACATTAAAGTAATGGAATGTAGACTGTAAGCTCATTGCAGGCAGGGGACTAGTCTACCAACTCTGTTGTACTATACACTCCCAAGTGCTTAGTACACTGCTCTGCATACAGGAAGCGCTCAACAAATACCATTGATTGATTAGGAGGAACTAACAGAAGATATAAAATATGTACATTAGTGCAATTACTAATATTGAGATGGCAGGAAGTGCTGAAGTGTGGTGGAAGGATATGAAGTGTGAAGATTATAAATTAATCCCTTCCCCCCACTCTGTTCATAGGTGAAAACCAGATCTTCTACCTCTGAATTATCCTGGCCAGTGGCCTGGCGCCATTGATTTGCCAGGTTTGACCTGTCCTCTAAGAGGGCCTAACATTTATTCATTCCCCTCTCCCAGCCCCACAGCACTAATGTCCATAACTGTAATTTATATATTTATATTAATGTCTGTTTCCCCCTCTAGACTGTAAGCTCCTTGTGAGCAGGGAATGTGTCTGTTTATTGTTATATTGTATTCTCCCAAGTACTTGGTACAGTGCTCTGAACACAGTAAGTGCTCAATAAATACCGCTGAATGAATGAATGAAAGGTCCAATCCCCTCCTCATAATTCCATCACATTCCAATGTGATCTCAGAATTCTGCCTGCCTCCTTGTCCCTGTGAGGGCACCTGGAAGTGTTTGGGAAAGACACTGGACTACAGGCTCCTGCCTAGTCACCTGACCTTTTTGTTGTTGTTTTTGGTATTTGTTAAGCACTTACTACATGTCAGGAACTATACTAAGTACTGGGATAGAATCAAGCTAATCAGGTTGGACATAGTCCATATCCCACATGGGGCTCACGATCTTAATCCTCACCTTACAGACGAGGTACAGAGAGGTCAAGTGACTTGCCCAAGGTCACACAGTAGACAAGCGGCAGAGCCGGGATTAGAACCCAGGTCCTTCTGACTCACAGTCCCATGCTCTATCCTCTAGGACATGCCACAAATTATTGGCTGAGTGTCCATTTTCTCATCTTCCAGTTTTACTCTTCTGGGGATGTGGAAAGGGTCAGAAAAGATAACATCAACTCTGACTCAACCATATTTACTGAGCACTTACTGTGTGCAGAGCACTGTGCTAAGAACTTGGGAGAGTTGGCAGATATGTTCCCTGTCCACAGTGTTTTCAGCCTACAGGACTGTAAGCAGCTAGATCCTCAAGGCTCACATTGCCTCTGAATCTACTTCCCTGCAAAGATCCTTTCTACTGTCCCTCTACACGTATGCATCAATCAATCAATCAATCATACACATTGAACACTTAACTATGTGCAGGGCACTGTACAAAGCGCTTTTTAAAATGGTAATTAAGTTCTTACTATGTGCCAGACACTGTACTAAGCACTGGGGAAGACACAAGTTAATCAGGTTGTACATAGTCCATATTCCACATAGGGGCCACAGTCTTAATCCCCGTTGTACAAAGGAGGTAACTGATGTCCAGAGAAGTTAAGTGACTTGCCCAAGGTCACCCAGCAGACAAGTGATGGAGCTGAGATTAGAAGCCAGATCCTTTCAACTCGCTGGCCTGTACTCTATCCATTATGCCATGCTGCTTTTCTGACTATGGTGTTCTGCACCCTTCTCCATTGCTTCCATGGTTTAGTGGCCCTCGGTAACCTAAAACCAATAGTTTTCCCCCTGCCTCTTCTCACTGCTTAACACATATGACAACTGTTATTGCTATTATCATTATTATTGTGGTTATTATTATTATTATTACCACCTTGGCTCCCTGAAGGTAAGTCTGCATGGGGCCTCTTAAACATTCCAAACCTGATTATCCATCTGCCTAATGATCAAATCTCCTACCACCACCTCTTTCCATGTGGCCTGTGGGCCCCCTCTTCCTCAGAGGAAAGCCCTCAGGACAGCGTGGCTCAGGGGAAAGAGCACGGGCTTTGGAGTCAGAGGTCATGGGTTCAAATCCCGCCTCTGCCACTTAGCTGTGTGACTTTGGGCAAGTTACTTAACTTCTCTGGGCCTCAGTTCCCTCATCTGTAAAATGGGAATTAAGACTGTAAGCCTCACATGGGACAACCTGATCACCTTGTAACCTCCCCAACGTTTAGAACAGTGCTTCGCACATAGTAAGCACTTAATAAATGCCATTATTGTTATCCTTATCATCAACAGTACTGCACTGATTGCACACCTATGACTGATATTACTACTCTAATAATAATAATAACATTTGTGGTATTTGTTAAGCACTTACTAGGTACTAAGTATCACATGGTGATAAGAGCTGGAATAGATTCAGTTTTATTACAGCAAACACAACCCCCATCAAACATAAGGCTTACAGTCTACAGGGGAGGGAGAACAGATATTTAATCCCATTTTACAGATGAGGAAACTGAGGTGTAAAAGTCAGGCTACTTGCCCAAAGTTCACAGCAGGCAAATGGTGGAGCAGGAATTATAGCTCAGGTCTCCTGACCCTCAATCCTGTGCTCTTTCCAGTAGGCCACATTGCTGTGGGCACAGGTCAGAATTAGATTCTTGAGGAACATTCAGAATGAATTAAATACTGGGGTCCCACCTGCCCGACCCCTTGCCCTGCAACTCCACTCTAACCAACTTGCCCCTTGTTTCTCTCCCTGCTCTGGCCTATGTCCCAATCCCTGCCCTGGTCCATAGTAATAATAATAATAATAACAATTCTAGTATTTGTTAAGCTCTTACTATGTGCTAAGCGCTGGGATAGTTACACCGTAATCAGCTCGGACACAGTCCCTGTCCCAAACAGGGCTCACAGACTAAGTAGAAGGGAGAATAAGCATTGAATTCCCATTTTACAGTTGAGGAAACCTGAGGCATAGCAGGTAAGTGGCAGACCCCAGGTCCGCTGACCTCCAGAGCCATGCTCTTTCCACTAGGACATACTGTTTCTCTAACCCTACCCCATCTCTGCCCTGTCTTCTTTGGTTACTCTCAACCCCATGGTACTTATGTACACATCTTTAAATTATATGTTATAAATTATTCACTTATATTAATGTCTGTCTCTCCCTCTAGACTGTGAGCTCATTGTGGGCAGGATAAGGGTCTGCCAACTCTGCTATACTGTACTCGCCCAAGCACTTATAGTGTTTAATAAATACCATTGATTAGTGATAGGGAGGACCCTGTGGCCCCAGGTTCCCAGTGGATATTCCATATGTCCCTCTCTGTCCCCCATCCCAAACACAGAGTCCTCAGAGGACCCCAAAACCCCGACCGGGCCATCCCATATTCCCTGTCTAGAAGCAGGGTATAGGGAGGACAGGTAGAAATCCAACAATGAAATAGTTCTTGCAGGATCAACAAAAGCACAGCAGCAACAGCAGCTCAGCTGGAATCTCTGGATTCCCAAGGTCTCTCTAGGTCAGAGAGGGCGTGGAGGCAGTTTTCCTAGCTGTACTGCAACCCTGCCCCTGACACTGGGGACCACTCCCTTCTCCTGGAAACGCCGTCAAACCTTGGTTTTTTCTGGCAGTGTCTCTCCCGGTTCTCCTCCTGCCTCTCCGGGCAATTTTTCTCCATCTTTTATGTGGGCTCCCCCTCTGCCTCCTCAACCCCTAACTGTGGGTGTCCCTCAGGGCTCCGTTCAAGGTCCCCATCTCTTCTCAATCTACATGCATCCTTTGGGCAGTTCACCCGCTGTCACGGCTTCAACTACAACCTTTATGCAGATTGATTGCCAACTCTACCTCACTACTCTCCACCTCTCTCCCTTGATGCAATCTCACACTTCCTCCCACTTCCAAGACATTGCCACATGGATGTCCTGAAAGCACCTCAAATTTTCATCATATCCAAAATTGGAATCCTCATCTTCCCTCCCAAAACCTCTCCTCCACTTAACCATTGATACCATCCACTTGGTCTCTCAAGTTGACAACCTTGGCATTAGCCTTGACTCCTCTCTCTCTCTTTCTCTCTCTCTCTCTCTCTCTCTCTCTCTCTCTCTTAACCCATTAGTCAGTCACCAAATCCCTCCAGTTTCTTTCTTTGTAGCTCCAAATTGCACCCCTCCCTTTCCATTCAGACTGCCACAGCACTGATCCAACCACTTGCCAAGTCCAAATTCGACTACTGTACCAGCCTCCTCGCTGACCTCCCTGTTTCCAATCTCTTTCCTCTCCAGGCCATACTTTCCTTCTGCTGCCCAGATCATTTTTCTCTCTCAAAAATCTCCACTGTGCCTCATTCTCATCTCTCATTTCTTCATTCATTCGTATTTATTGAGCGCTTACTGTGTGCAGAGCACTGCACTAAGCACTTAGAAAGTACAACTCAGCAATAAGGAGAGACAATCCCTGCCCACACCGGGCCTTCAGTCTAGAAAAATAATGATGATGTTTGTTAAGCGCATACTATGTGCCGGGCACTGTTCTAAGCACTGGGATAGTTACAAGATTATCAGGCTGTCCCACTTGGGACACACAGTCTTAATCCCCATTTACAGATGAGATATCTGAGGCACAGAGAAGTTAGCTGTCTCCCCCTTCTAGACTGTGAGCCCACTGTTGGGTAGGGACCGTCTCTATATGTTTCCAACTTGTACTTCCCAAGTGCTTAGTACAGTGCTGTGCACACAGTAAGCACTCAATAAATATGATTGAATGAATGCAGTGACTTACCCAAAGTCACACAGCTGACAAGAGGTAGAGTATGGATTAGAACCCACGACCTCTGACTCCCAAACCCATGCTCTTTCCACTAAGCCATGCTGCATCTCAGCTACCAACCTCTTACTCCCATCTTCCCATCTGCCCAAAACTCCCTCCTCCTACACATTCAGCAAACAACTGCTCTCTCCATCTTCAAAACCTATCTGCTATCACATCTCCTTCAGGAAGACTTCCCTAATTAATCTCTCATCTCATTTCCCCTACCATTTCCACTTCAGCACTTCCTCATCACCTAGGCACTTCAATATTCACACCCCCTGTAGCACATACATACATAAATATTTTTATAATCTCTACTTAATACTATATCTCTAATCTCCACTGTTTCCTCCTACCTATAATTTATTTTAATGTCTGTTTCCTCCACTAGATTGTAAGCTCCTTATGGGCAGGGATCATGTCTAGTAATTTCACTGTACTCTCCCAAGTACTTGGAGTGATCTGCTCATTGTTGGTTCTCAATCAATCAATTAATCAATGGTCTCTATCGAGTTCTTATCATGGACAGAACACTGTACCAGTGCTTGGAAGAATAAAATACCCTGCTCTCAAGGAGCTTGCATTTTAGTGGGGCGAGAGTCATTAAAATCAATTTCAGGTAGAGGAAGCAACTGAATCAACTGATCAATCGATGCTATTAAAATAGATATTATTGATTGATGGATTGGTTGATAAAGTCATCATGTTCAAGCCCCTGCCTCCAGGCATACAAATAACTAAAACCATACAGGGCAAGTGGATCATTGTCAGCTCTCCCTTCTTAAAGATCTCTAGAGATGGAGATTCCATAAACTTAGCGAAGTTATGTGACCTAATAGAAAGAGCTTGGACCTGGGTTCTAATCCCAGCTCTAATACTTGTCTGCTGTGTGACCTTGGGCAAGCCACTTTACATCTCTGGGTCTCAGTTACCTCCTCTATAAAATGGGGATAAAGACTGTGCTTTGTGTGTGGGACATGAAATGTGCCCAACCTGATTATCTTGTATCTACCCCAGCACTTAGTACAATGCCAGGCACATAGCAAGCACTGAATAAATACTGCATATTTATAACATATATATATTTATATATTTGTGTATTCATATATATACGCAAAACTTTTTGTCCTGATTTGTTATAACTTGGGCAATCAGGAAGTTCTTTATAGCTCTCTATTTTCATTTAAATCCATTTCCTCTTGTTTGGCCTTCGAGGCTAAAGAGAACAACTGATCAGCATTATCCCACAGAAATCCTTCACATGTTTGAATGTAGCTATTAAATCTTACCCCATCGTAGCCTCCTCTTCTCCAAGGAAACTGCCCCCTCCAATTCTTTTAACCTTTCTTCATCCCTTTTAGTCATTTTTGTGTCTCATCTCTGGACCCTCTTTAGTATCTCTATATCCCTTTCAAAATGCCATGACCAAAATTTAGCCCAGTACTCAAGTAAGCGACAGACTCGAGCAGAGTAGAGCAGGAGATATCTTCCTAGCTCTGATTATTAGTATCATAAAGGTATTTGTTCAGTAATAATAATAATAACAATAATAATGGCATGTGCTAAGCACTTACTATGTGCAAAGCAATGTTCTAAGTGCTAGGGGATACAAGGTGATCAGGTTGTCCCACATGGGGCTTACAGTCTTAATGCCCATTTTACAGATGAGGTAACTGAGGCACAAAGAAGTTAAGTGACTTGCCCAAAGTCACACAGCTGACAAGTGGTGGAGCTGGAATTAGAACCCACAACCTCTGACTCCCAAACCCGGGTTCTTTCCACTGAGCCACGCTGCTTCTCTAGGTGTTTACTATGTGTCAAGCACCGTTCTAAGCAGTAGGGTAGGTACAAGTTAATCAGGTCGAACACAGTCCCTGTCCCGCATGTGACCCACAGTCTTAAGTAGGAGGAAGAACAGGTATTTAATCCCCCATTTTACAGTTGAGGAAACTGAGGCACAGAGAAAGTAAGGGACTTGCCTGAGGCCAAACAGCAGGCAGCAGCTGGCAGAGTCAAGTTTAAAATTCAGGTCTTCTGACTCCCAGGGCTGGGCTCTTTCCAGATCACATCTCCTCCCATTTTGTGTATGTAAATGCACTCCCTAGCACTTGTCTCTATTGAATTTCAACCTGTTTCTTCAGAACCATTTCTCCACTTAATCTCCAGCCCTTTGAATTCCATTTCCATCTTCCAAGGGCAACAGCACAGCCCAACTTGGGGTCTTCTGCAAATTGGGTAGGCCTGATCTCGATTCCACCAGCCGGGCTGTCAGGAGTGAGGCTGAAGAGAAACTCGTTGTGGGCAGGGAATGTGTCTGTTTATTGTTATATCATACTATCCCAAGCATTTAGTACAGTATTTTGCACACAGTAAGCCCTCAATAAATACGATTGAATGAATGAATGAATGAATACCTACCCAGGCAGGAAACCCCTCAATACCCCCAAAACCTCACCAAGCCACCGACTCCCTGGGGGTGTGACCCTCAAATTGCCAGTGCGCCCACCAAGTCATAGGGTAATCAAGACCAAACCTTCCTGACTTGCTGATGAGGATGTCACATGGGATGAAACCACAATCTTTCTGAAGTCTAGTTAGATTACATCTATTGCTTTTTCTCTTGCCTATGTGGTCTACCACTCTCATAGAAGGAGATTAACATTGTCTTCCAACGTGAACTCTTCACAAAGCCTTCTCTCTCTAGTGTCTTTGGCTTTGCTAGGAGGTTACAAAATGGTCATTTGATCATTTGTTCCAGAATCTTCC